>NC_136273.1:78208343-78828343 GCF_964187855.1 Myxine glutinosa
ACGTAAACCGCCGTACGAAATCATTCTGCTGCAGTTCTTGAACCACCATGATTTTGTACGCGTGATAATGAAGGTCCAAGTGCAAAATTCGACGAACTGATCTGTCTGACATCCGTAGAGCGCGAGCGTGCCGTATCGCTGACCGACGAGGGCTGGCCTCCACAGCTTGTCGAACCCTTTCGATGTTTTCCGGGGTCCTAACGGTTCGATCACCTCCCCGAGCTGCTCCCGGCCTCACAGATCCAGTTGTCCTGAAGTTTTTTACCCACTTCAATATTGTGTTTCGAGACGGAACGGCGTCACGTCGACCAACATTGAAGTGAGTACGAAATCTGCGCTGTGTAAGCACCACCGAACTACCCGTTTGAATAAACGTCTCAACAACAAAGACGCGATGTTCAATCGTCCACAGCTCCATGGCTACTGAAATGGCGCCTAACAACGAGTAACCAACAGCCATCACGCATGCGCTAGACCCCCCCACTTGCATTGCTATACCCAATTCAAACATGAATTACATTTTTTAAATGTCTTTGTTACAGTGTATTACATGGCATTATATATGTAGTCTTTAAAAAAAATAAAAATTTAAATTCGACTAAAAATAACTGTACGAGTTTTCTGAAAATCGTCACACCTCCCAGCCGGACCCTGTATTTGTTTCGAGCTGAGTGAAATCATTTAATTCTGTGCATGCCAATCACACACACAGATCCTTCATACTGCTATATATATATATATTATAATAGCCGTAGATGATTCTGTCTGTCTGTCTGTTGAGTGTCTGTCCGGGGTGTGGCTTACTCGGTTTGCAGAGTAGCTCCACCCATAGCTCCACCCATTCTGTGAGTGGCTTCATATAATTATAAACAAATATCCACCATTTTATTAACTCGCATAGCTTTGAGGCCTGTTTTGTAGGCCCGTGGTGTCTTGCTCTCTCTCCCAGTTTTATTTCAAATCAAATTCGATATATCATTTCATTTTTCACAGTCGCTAACATAGTTTTAGACTCGGTTGAAAAAAAACGGGAAGAAAATCCAATGAAAGTTGGCGTTTATAGAACGAAATGAATTTTCAAACGCCTGTAATTTCAAAGCCATTGAGTCTCTCTCACGCCTTTATCTCCAATCTAACTCACCATTTGATTTCATTTTTATCGATGGTTTCAGACTCGGTGTCAGCAATAATTGAGAACATTCCACACACGGCAGGAAAATGCAGAGATATATTTTTTAAAATCGCGTCATGGTGTATCATACACCGCCCAACATGACACCGACGGCAACGTGTCAATATATATTAAAAATTCGCTTTTGCTTTTCCGTTAAGATATACTACTTTTTCGTTTGATGACAGTCGTCACAAAAACGTCAACAATGATGCCGACATATATTTCTTCGTTTTTATTTCATTCAACATTATTAGCCGGAAGTAAAATATGTTTCAGGAAATTACCGAGAGATATTTCTTCGTTTTTTTTATTAGTTATGTGCACATCTATCTATAATTCCACTAATCTCTGTGTGTATGTTTGTTTGTATGTTTGTATGTTTGTCTGTGACCGCTGTTTCTCGACAACTACCGGTCCGATATACTTGCAACTTGCCAGGTATATTGCTGGGGACCCGAGGATGTGCCTTTTCAAGGTTTTAAATTAATCGCAGAAGTAGTTACCGAGCAGGGCGATTTCTTTACCAAACACCGCAAGCCGTTCGCTTTGGACCAAACCATTGCATGTAAATAGAGGGGGGGTTCTGTGGTCGTTGCGAATGGACCAAACCATTCATGTAAATAGAGGGGGGGGGGGGGGGTTCTGTGGTCGTTACTGCCACGTGGTTTCAAAGTTTTTTTTTGTTGTTGTTGTTTGCACGCATGTTTTTTTGCACCCACGTACGGGCACGCCCTAGGATGTTTACACACACACACCCCTACACAAATTTTTTTTTTTTTTTTTTTTGGCAAGGAACGGGCACCCACGTACGGGCACGTCCTAGCTTATATATAGTACGGGCATGCCCTAGTACACTTTAAATAGGTTTATTTGAAATCTTTAATTTTCCACAATATAATTTACTTGCCATTTATCATTTGATGATTACGAGACACTTCTTCTTGAGGATCGTGACAATTCATGCGCTGCGTGGAAACTTCTATTTCCAAAATGAATGAGACGATCGATGAAGAACGCAGACTTGAACAGGATGCAGCAAGAAAACGAATGAGACTGGCGAACGAGTCCATCGACGAACGTCAATGCAAACTTGCGGGGTCACCCGTGGGAATCCCACGGGCATGGATGTGTGTGACATTTCGACATATTGAGTTAGATGCTGCACATTCATTTTTACAAAATGGTTACTGGCAAGTCATCAGATCCAGAAATGGTGTAATGAACACAATTTATTTACGCACAAGCAAGAAAGCAAGACGGCCCGATTTCCGATTCCGACGGGCCGACGGGCGAGACGGGTCGACGGGCGAGACGGGCGAGACGGGCCGATTTGGAGCAAGAAAAAGAATGAGGCGGGAGAAAAACGAGAGAAACGAGACGGGGAAAGCCGATTGGAGAGGCGAGTGAGGAGCGATTGGAGAGGCGAGTGAGGAGCGATTGGAGAGGCGAGTGAGGAGCGATTGGAGAGGCGAGTGAGGAGTGATTGGAGAGGCGAGTGAGGAGCGATTGGAGAGGCGAGTGAGGAGCGATTGGAGAGGCGAGTGAGGAGCGATTGGAGAGGCGAGTGAGGAGCGATTGGAGAGGCGAGTGAGGAGCGATTGGAGAGGCGAGTGAGGAGCGATTGGAGAGGCGAGTGAGGCACGATTGGAGAGGAGTGTGAGGCGCGATTGGAGAGGCGTGTGAGGGATTGGAGAGGCGTGTGAGGGATTGGAGAGGAGAGGAGTGTGAGGGATTGGAGAGGTGAGGGATTGGAAAGGAGAGGAATGTGAGGGATTGGAGAGGAGAGGAGTGCTAGGTGGAGAGAGGAGAGTGTCAGGTGGAGACAGGAGAGTGTCAGGTGGAGAGGCGTAAGGGGTCACATATTATGTGAAATAAATAAATTGTGTTCATTACACCATTTCTGGATCTGATGACTTGCCAGTAACCATTTTGTAAAAATGAATGTGCAGCATCTAACTCAATATGTCGAAATGTCACACACATCCATGCCCGTGGGATTCCCACGGGTGACCCCGCTAGTATATATATATGTATATATATATATATATATATATATATATATATATATATATATATATCACTTTGGCAGTATTAGGAGAGTGACAACCATTACTGGTGAAATTTAGTTTATAGTTCGCCTTTGGCTTGTTATTTGCTTATATATCATCCACTTAAAAGCACACAATCCAGAGAGTGACTCCAGTGTGGTTTACTAGTTTTTCTTTGCACTCAAAGTAAAACCTGTTGGGAAAGGTAAGATTGGCCATGCATGATTGGACAGAAATTTCTGCCCAATCAAGGCCATCATGGGTGCTGAAAAACTGCCAGAACACACACACACACACACACACACACACACACACACACACACACACACACACACACACACACACACACACACAAACACACGTTTTTTATTCTTTGTTTGTTCCTTTTACATTGCCAATGCCCTGGCCCAATCTCAAATGTGAAATGTGCAGTGATATTTTCACCCTTGTCTGTTTTTTCTGTCTGTGAGCAGGATATCTCATATTATGGACGGATTATGACGAAATTTGGTGGACAGGTTGCATGTGAGACAAGAACAAAATTCGATTTCGGCAAATATCTGGATCCGAATTTTTTTTCATTTATAAAGTGATTCATTCTTCACCATTGAGAGATGGGGCCATAAACGCTATATACATTGCCTTCAGAAAGTATTCACAACTGTTGACTTTTTTCTCATTTTGTTGTATTACAGCCTGAATTTGAGATGGATTAAAGTGAGATTTTTTTGTCACTGACCTACACGTAATACCACATCATGTCAGAGTGGATGTTTTCACAGAATTTTTTTAGAAAACAATTAAAAATGAAAAGCTTAAATGTCTTGCGTCAATAAGTATTCAACCTCTTTGCTATGACACTCCAACTTGATCTCAGGTGCATCCAAATTCCTTTGATCATCCTGGAGATCTCTACAACTTGATTGGAGTCCACCTGTGGCCAATTCAATTGATTGGACGTGTTTTAGAAAGAAACACACCTTTCTATATAAGGTCCCACAGTTGACCGAGCAGAGCAGCGCAGAAACTCCACCATGAAATCCAAGGAACTATCCATAGAACTCCGAGATAGAATTGTGAGGAGACACAAATCTGGGAAGGGTAGAAAACAATTTATAGAGTGTTGAAAGTTCCCAAGAGCACAGTGAGCTCTATCATTAGGAAATGGAAAGAATATTGAACTACCCAGACTCTTCCTAAAGCTGGCCATTCGACCAAACTGAGCAACTGGACAAGAAGGACCTTGGTCAGGGAGGTGACCAATAACCCAATGACCACCCTGACAGAACTACAAAGTTCCTTGGCTGAGATGGGAGAACCTGACAGAAGGACAACAGTCTCTGCAGCACTTCACAAATCTCGGCTTTATCGGAGAGTGGCAAGACGGAAGCCACTCCTGAGAAAAAGGCAAAAGACAACACACCTGAAGTTTGCAAAAAGGCATGATAAAGACTCAGAGCATGAGACAAAAGATTATATGGCCTGATGAGACGAAAATTGAACTCTCGCCTGAATGCAAAATGCTCCGTCTGGGGAAACCAAGCACAGGTCATCATCCATCTAACACGATATCTGCGGTGAAGCATGATGTTGACAGCAGCATGCTATTGGAATGTTATTCAGCGGCAGTGACTGGGAGACTTATATGGATAGAGGGGATGACGAATGGAGCCAAATACAGGAAAATCCTTAAGGAGAACCTGCTTCAGAGTGAAAAAGACCTTAGACTGCGGCAAAGATTTATGTTTCAACAGGACAATGAACCCAAGCATAGAGCTAGAGCAACACTGGAATGGCTTCAGAACAAGAACGTGAAAGTCCTTGAGTGGCCCAGCCAAAGCCCAGACTTGGATCCCATTGAGAATCTGTGGAAAGATTTGAAGATTGCTGTTCACTGATGGTCCTCATCCTACTTAACAGAGCTTGAGCAAATCTGCAAGAAATAATAGGAGAAACTCCCCAAATCCAGATGTGCAAAGCTGATACAGATATATCCAAGAATACTCAAAGCTGTAATCGCCGCGAAAGGCGGTTTTTTGGGGTTTTTTTGGACCCAAGATTGAGGCTCGTGAAAGAGCTAACATTACACACACACAAAAAAAAATCAAACACACACCTAAAACATATAATAAGGGGAGCGGTGGACAAGATGGGGAGAGAGGGAGTAGCACACAAACACAACATTTGAGAGCAGGGACATCAGGAGATCTGTGGGAGGGAGAGGGCTTGGGGGGAGGTGGGAGAAGTATAAAACACATGGACTCTGCAAGGACATCCAGGAAAGAAGTTGGTATTTCAAAAAAGTGGATCTGGGGTGAAATTAGCGGGGGTAGAAAAGATCAAGGTTTTGGATGGGGGAAGATAAGAGATGGTGGTGAACAGCTGTGTTAAAGACCTGGAGGGTGGAGTGGGATTGAAGAGAGTTTGGGAGTTTGTTCTAGAGGCGGGAGGAAAGAGGAATGAAGGAGTGAAGGTGAGCAGAGAGTCTTGATTTTGGCAGTTTAACCATAAGAGGGTTGCTGGCAGATCTTGTGCGACCTGTAGGAATATTTGGGGGATAGAGCACAGAGAGAGCTGGGGGAGCAAGGCCGGAGAGGAGTCGGTAGAAGACAGAAAGACCACCAACCTGCCTGCGGTGAGTGAGTGAGTGAAAGGCCCTTGGAGTTAGCTTCATCACGGGAGATTCCAATGATTCTGAAAGCTTTGGTTTCATCAGCGTGAAGTCGAGCTAGGTGTGAAGCAGGAGCACCAGCCCAGAGGGGAGAACAGTTCCATTGAGCTGCGGATGAAAGCCTTGTATGTGGTGAGGAGCTCAGGTGTGCCAAGCAAGGACTTCGCACGACGGAGGATGCCCAGTCGGCGACTGGCTTTGGAGGCCAGCTTGGAAATGTGGTTTTCTCATGAAAGACCATGGCAGACAGTGAGACCCAAAAGCTTGAGTGACAGAACTTCTTGGAGAGGATTGTTGAGAAAGTAGATGGGAGGGTTGCACAGTCGGTCTTTTCTGAGAGACATAGTAAGAGTGTGAGATTTGTCAGGATTGAAAGACATGTTCCACTTGTTTGACCAGTCTGTGATTTTGTCTGCAGAGAGTGAAGAGGCTGCAGACTGCCGATCTGAGGGATGAGGAATGGAGCGCAGAAAGTGGAGTCATCAGCAAAGAGATAGAGAGGATTTTGCAGAGAGTCAGAGAGATCATTGATGAAGACCAGAAAAAGCACAGGGCCCAGAACACTGCCTTGGGGAACTCCAGCCTGAACAGGAAGGGGAGATTAGAGAAATCCATTCAGGGCCACACGCTGACTATGATCAGAGAGGAAGTCCGCAAGCCATGTGAGGAGATTTCCATGGATACCATAGGAGGAGAGTTTGGTGAGCAGACCTGGGTGCCAGACCGTATTGAAGGCACGTGATATGTCAAGGGAGACAGCTCTGATTTCCTGTTTGGCATTGAGGACCTCCATCCATTATTGAGACAGCAGAAGCAGCATGTCCAGAGTAGAATGACCTGGTCTGAATCCAAATTGATGATCGGAGATCAAGCCATTGGAGAAGAGGAATGATTTCATATCCGAAGCAATGATGGATTCCATGACTTTGCTGATAATTGGGAGCAGGCTGATTGGTCTGTAGTTGCAAGGATCTATTTTTGCACATTTTTTGTGTAAAGCGGTAATGTTTGCCGATTTCTAAGATGATGGCAGATGACCTTGAGCAAAAGAGAGGGTGAAGAGAACAGAGAGAGGGTGAGATAGAGCAGCAGAGCAGGATTTTAGGACCCATGGGCTGATGCAGTCTGGTCCAGTTGCAGATTCAGAGTCGAGGTTTGACAAAAACTTCTCCACCTTGTCAGGAGAGAAGGACACAGAGTCCAGGAGCAGTTGGGTTCAACTGGGTAAGGTAGGTACATAGAGAGATGGGTTTGGGACACAAGATTTTGAGGCAAACAGAGTTGAGGCATTCGGCTTTGTCACATGTGGTGTCAACTGTGTAGCCATTTGAGGTAAGGGAGGGGATGGAGGGGGAACAAACACCAGAAACGGATTTGACCAGATGCCACCAGGATTTGGAGGAAGGAGACAGGTTTGAGAGTTCATTCTTGAGTGTGGAGAGATAGTGCTTCCTAGCACTCCTGAGGGTAGACACACACTTCTTCCCAGCTTGGTAGAAGGAACTGAGATTGCCTTCAGTTGGATTAGCGAAGAAGTATAGAAGAAGTATTGAGCTTCTAAGAAGTATTGACTCAGGGGGTTGAATACTTATGTAAATTAGATATTTCTATATTTCACTTTTAATTATTTTGTAAAACTTTCTAAAAAAAAAAAAGAAGAGTCTACTTTAACATTGTGGAGTATTATGTGTAGATCAGTGACAAAAAGAAATCTCAATTGAATCCATTTTATATTCAGGCTGTAACACAACAAAATGTGAGAAACGTCAAGGGGTGTGAATTTCTTCCTGCTGGCATTGTAGCATTATTATATCTCCAAAAGTTGTGGACGGATTATGATAAAACTTTGTGCATGAGTTGGGTAGGTTATAAGAACAAGTCAATTAGAATGTGGTTCCTAATCCATATCCGGCCTATCAGTGGGATAGAAAACGTAAACTGCTCAGCCTGGTGGAGATTTTTGCTCTACCAAATGTCGTTCTATCTTTCACATGTGGAAGATGAACATCACAAGAAAAACTTTCAAGTCTTTATCAAATTGATGTTAAAACATGAAATAAGGCATTTTGGCTGATCGAACGGAGAGAGGTGGAGGTAAGCAAGCGCCTCTGCGCTTCCACCTTTGAAGCTGATTCTCTGTGTGGAATCCTCAGGTGGATCCTCGGGGTGGGGCATGTTGGTGTTTATGGCGAAGCCAATGTGGGGTCCAGTGCATCCAAGCCTCAGGTGCATCCTATTCCTTCACACCATTAACGGTAATTGAGACTTTGACATTGTAATTAATTTGATTAAAATTTAACAGTGTTCGAGTCAAAAAGTATCTTTGCACGTCATTCACTCATACCGAAGACATGAAGTTTTAATGACAATCCGACATGCTTATTTTGATGCGAAATGTTGCCATTCCATTTTCTAAGGCCAGCATGCAAAATTCAATGATCGATTCAACCATGAAAGCAAGGAAGGTGCTGACACACTTGCTCTCCTCCATATGCAATCACAAAAAACAAGTAATGTACAACAGGTTCTTCATGGGCTAATGTTCTGGCAGCAAGAGTTACCACACCCAGCATCACCAAGACCACAACCTGGAGATTGACTTGGAAAAAGTGTGCCAAATGTATGTAGAAAGAAATAATCATAGGATGTTTTCAAGTTGTGTCCTGCGCCAAGAAAAAGGTATCTTCATTGGGAAGACAACCCAGATTATTGCAATGGACTGTTAGTCACAACTCACAATTAATTAATTATCCACACATCTTTCAAAAAGGGGGACTGTTGTAATCTGCTCCGTCTGTCTGTCTGTCCATCTGTCCGCCTATCACCTAAAAGGTTGCGCAGAAATTCACCAAACTTGGTAGTTATTATCACCACAGGGCAAGAAGGTGCGAGGGCAGTATATTTTTTGGTCCTGCCCCCCCTGGGGCACTGGGAAAGGGTCAAAAGGTCTAATACCAAAAAATGCAATTACAGACACATTTTTTAAGGAAACTTAGTACATGCAATCAACATTGGGGGTCACATGAAATATGTAACGATTTTTTTGGATTTGACCCACTTTTAATGCCCCAAGGGTTGGGGACTTGGGGTCACAGGGGTCAAAACAGGTGATTTCTTTTTTTAATCCAAAATTTGATATTGGACCATTCCTGGTGGAACTTTTTGCCATCTTTCAATCTTGCTTCAGGTGGGAAGCGTGGGGATTTGTGATGGCGCACTATCGACTTTGCTCTAGTTTAAACGTTAAGAACACTTTCCTGACAAACGTCCAAGATGTATCGGTATGCTTCCTGATTCAGCTCATTTTAAAAGGGATTTATTTGCAAAACACATCAATTTATAAAAAAGAATCAAATATTTTTGCAGGAATTTGAAGAACCAAATATTCCAAAACTAATGAGAAAACAAATTTTACACAACTTCATCCGGGTTTCATGGTTACAGGTGTCAAATTAAAGAAGGCTTATTAACTGTTTATTGTTATTATCTAAATGGAAAACTTTTACAAAGTGGATTTTAAAGAATAATGTAAATCTCGAATTTGTATATCTAATGTTATCTGTATCTGTTTTGTTGCTTGACGCTTAGCATTTGAAAGAATAGAGCACGGACAAACAACGCTGGAGAGCAATGGCAAACGACCCAGTATAATCCTTGCCAAGAAACTGCTTCGGCAGCACCAATGCTCTGTAAAGAGTACGGTACAGTGCCTTCAGAAAGTATTCACACCCCTTGACTTTTTTCACATTTTGTTGAGTTACAGCCTAAATTGAAAATGGATTGAATTTTTTAAAAACTTGTCAGTGATCTACACATAATGTCAAAGTGGAATTTTTTGGGGGATTTTTCTTTTTACAAATCAATTAAAAATGAAAAGCTGAAATATCTTGAGTCAATAAGTATTCAAGCCTTTTGCTATGAAACCCCAAATTGAGCTCAGGTGCATCCAATTTTCTTTCATCATCCTTGGGATGTCTCTACAACTTGATTGGAGTCCAACTGTAGCCAATTCAACTGATTGGACATGAAGTAGAAAGAAACACACCTTTCTATATAAGGTACCACAGTTGACAGTGCATGTCAGAGCAGAAACTACCATGGAGTCCAAGGAACTGTCCGTAGAACTCCGAGATATAATTGTGAGGAGGCGTAGATCTGGGGAAGGGTAAATACAATTTCTAGACTGTTGAAAGTTCCCAAGAGCACAATGAGCTCTATCATTATGAAATGGGAAGAATATAGAACTACCCAGACTCTTCCTAGAGCTGGCCGTCTGACCCAACTGAGCAACCGGGCAAGAAGGATCTTGGTTAGGGAGGTTTTCAGGAACCTTCCTCACTGTGCCTCAGCCCATCACCATCAAACCTTTTGTCCACCTCATCCTTCCCCTTCTCCTAGCTCTCCTGCAATCTCCAACACAGTCAACAGCTCTCCCAACCTCTCCCTCTCCTCCCTCATCTTTCCCTACACCTCCCCTCCCTTGTCCTGTATCCGATGCTCCCCGTACCTCTTCGTTAACGGTAGGGGCCTCAAACATCTGGGGCCTTCGCTGAAACCTGACTGATCTCTCCATACAGGTTGCTTCAGTCAAGCCAGACTTAATCTGCTTAACAGAAACTTTACTCCTTCAAGATGTCTCTGATCCCTTAATTTCTCCTCCTGGTTACTCCATCCTCCGGTATGATAGACCTGAGTCTCGCCTGGGTGGTGGGGTTGCTATCTTTATCAAAAACTCTCTTCCTCACTCTCCCTGCACTGCCCTCTCTCCACCACACCCCCAGGAGTACCTCTGGCTATGGTTTCCCCTCCAGGCTCCCACCTTTTGTTCATATGCATGTTGTGCCATCCCATCCACCAAACAGTGATGACTCTATTTACATCTCTCTGTCTGACAACATGGACCAACTTCTATCCACTCATCCCAACTCTCTCTTCCTCATATGTGGCGATTTCAACTGTCATCATGCCAGCTGGCTGCGTGTGGGTTCCTCTCGCACCAGCCATGGCTCCTCAGCAAAGGACTTCTGTGACTCATTGGGACTGACACAATCTGTCAATTTCCTGACCAGGATCTCAGTCAACGGAGCATCTTCTCTTCTAGACTTGGTTATGACTAACTTCCCTGCAAATGTCTGCTGCTCTTCTTCTGTTCCAATCGGCTCATCTGACCATGTGCTTGTGAAAGCGGACATCTCTCTGACCATTCTCAGAGAGCCTCCTCAGCGTCGACGAGTCTGGCATTTCACTCAGGCTAACTGGCACAGTCTTCAAGCAGCCATCAATCATCTGGACTGGTCTCCCATCTCTACCGCCTCTGACATCAACTCATCCTGGGAATTCTTCCAAAGAAAATTGCTCTCTCTCTCTCATGCACAGATTTATCCCATCTCGTCTTCAGTTGTCATACCCATTCTCCCGTTCATGGTACACGGATTCTTGTGGTGAGGCAGCTGCCCTGAAACAACTTGCCTTCACCTCATGGAAGGCAAATCCAAAGGAAGGCAATCTCAGTTCCTTCCACAAAGCCTGGAACAAGTATATGTCAGGAGAACCAGGAAACAAAATCTCTCCACTCAAGACTGAACTCTCAAACCTGTCTCCCTCCTCAAAATCCTGGTGGCGTCTTGTCAAATCTGTTTCTGGTGTTTGTTCCCATCCCCTCCCTTAACTCAAACGGCTACACAGCTGACTCGGCAAGTGTAAAAGCGAAATGCCTCACTCTGTGTGTGCCTCAAAATCTAGTGTCCCAAACCCGTCTCTATCTGTACCTCTCCTGACAAGGTGGAGAAGTTTCTGTCAAACCTCGACTCTGATTGTGCAACTGGACCAGACGGCATCAGCCCACGGATTCTAAAATCCTGCTCTGCCACTCTATCTCACCCTCTCTCTGTTCTCTTCACCCTCTCTTTTGCTCAAGGTCTTCTGCCATCATCTTGGAAATCGGCAAACATGACCACTTCACACAAAAAAATGTGCAAAAACAGATCCTTGCAACTACAGACCAATCAGCCTGCTCCCAATCATCAGCAAGGTCATGGAATTCCATTATTGCTTCTGATATTAAAGCCTTTTTCTTCTCCAATGGCTTGATCTCTGATCATCAATTTGGATTCAGATCAGGCCATTCTAAACTGGACATGCTGCTTCTGCTGTCTCAACAATGGATGGAGGTCCTCAATGCCAAACAGGAAATCAGAGCCATCTCCCTTGACATATATCGTGCCTTCGATACGGTCTGGCACCCCGCTGTGCTCACGAAACGCTCCTCTTCAGATATCCATGGAAATCTCCATCCATAGCTTGCGGACTTCCTTTCCGGTCGCAGTCAACGTGTAGCCCTGAATGGAATTCTCTCATCTCCATTTCCTGTTCAGGCTGGAGTTCCTCAAGGCAGTGTTCTGGGCCCTGTGCTTTTTTTGGTCTTCATCAATGATCTTTCCGACTCTCTGGAAAAAACTCTCTATCTCTTTGCTCATGACTCCACTCTATGCCACTCCATATCTCCCCCCTCAGATAGGCAGTCTGCAGCCTCTTCACTCTCTGCAGACATGCACAAAATCACAAACTGGTCAAACAAGTGGAACATGTCTTTCAATCCAGAAAAATCTCACACTCTCACTATTTCTCTCCGAAAAGACTGTATGGACAACCCTCCCATCTACTTTCTCAACAATCCTCTTAAAGAAGTTCTGTCACTCAAGCTTTTGGGCCTCACTATCAGGCATGATCTTTCCTGGGAAAACCACATTTCCAAGCTGGCCTCCAAAGTCATTCTCCGACTGGGTATCGTCCGTCGTGCGAAGTCCTTTCTGGGCACACCTGAGCTCCTCATCACGTACAAAGCTTTCATCTGCAGCTTGATGGAATACTGTCCTCCCCCCTGGGCAGTTGCTCCTGCCTTACACCTAGCTCGGCTTCTCGCTGTAGAAACCAAAGCTTTCAGGATCATTGGAATCTCCCGCGATGAAGCTGATTCTGAGGGCCATTCACTCTCTCACCGCAGGCAGGTTGGTGGTCTTTCTGTCTTCTACCGACTCCTCTCTGGCCTTGCTTCCCCAGCTCTGTCTGTGCTCTGTCCCCCAAATATTCCTACAGGTCACACAAGAACTGCCAGCAACCCTCTTCTGGTGAAACTGCCAAAATCAAGACTCTCTGCTCACCTTCACTCTTTCATTCCTCTTTTCTCCCACCGCTGGAACAAACTCCCACACTCTCTTCAATCCATCTCCTCCCTCCAGTTCTTTAAAACAGCTGTTCACCACCATCTCTTATCTTCCCCCATCGAAAAACTTGATCTTTTCTACTCCCGTTAATACACCCCAAATCCACCTCTTACAATCTCTGACCTCATTCCTGAAATTCCAAGTAGGGTCAATTTGTTTTATACCATGTACCCCTTCCCTCCCCATCCCTCACCCTCCAGCCCTGTCCCTTCCACAGATCCCCCGATGTCCCTGTTCTCTCCTGTTGTGTGCTTCCCTCTCACTCCCCATCTTGTCTCCCCCTCCCTTTATCATATTTTATTTGCCCGTTTATATTTTTTGTGTTTTATGTGCTAATGTGTGTTTAATGTGCTAGCTCTTACACGAGCCTCGATCTTGTATACCAAAAAATATATATAATAACCCAATGACCACTTTGACAGAACTAGAGTTACTTGGCTGAGATGGGAGAACCTGCCAGAAGGACAACAGTCTCCACAGCACTTTACAAATCCAGGTTTTATGGGAGAGTGGCAAGACGGAAGCCACTCCTGAGAACAAGGCACATGACAGCATACCTGAAGTTTGCAAAAAGGCACATAGTCTAGTCAAATTTCTGGGAAACGTGAATTCATGAGGCATTTTTGAGTAAAAGCAAGCAAACCACTTTTTCTGGGGTAGTTTTTCGTGCTGAATACGAATCTGTTGTTTGCCAAGCCCAAAAATGCGTAATTAGGTCACTAATCAAGGTCAAAGGTCAATGAGTGCAAAATTCAAAATTTTTGAAAAAATGTTTTATTTTACATCACCTATCTGTACATTTCAATTATTTTACAGTATTTTGTCTGGTAAGGTTACTACAGCTTTTCACAATTATGAAAGTAAAGGGAATTGTGAAGGGAAAAAATCAGATTTTTGTGAATATATCCGTAATGAAGCAACTTTTCGTTTTTTGACATACTGTTTTAATTCACTTGAATTGTTGCCTTAAATACCATCAGTGAAGTGGTTTACCTGAGTCCTATATAATAGCAAGATTGTTTTCTACACTAAATGTCAATATTTGACTAATTAGCCACTTAATTATGGCTAACGGTCACAAGGCGCAAAATGCACTTCATGGCAAACATGTTTGGAGTGCAGGCAGTTGATCATTATCACATGTATTCTTAATTAATCCTGAATCAATTGCAGTCTGTCAGACTGATTGGCTGGAAGGAGGAGCCATCCAGGGGAATGCCAATTAGCTTAACTGTGTAAGCTCTGACCCCCCCCCCCCCCGCCCCCTACTTTGGCCTGTTTCGACATGGTGTTTCACTGGCATTGCACTTGCAGGCCTCAGTGCAGAACTGTTTCCCCCACTTCCGACAAGAGCAACTATCAGAACTGCAACCTTTCTTGCAACCACACTGAGTAAGTTCTCGGCATCCCTTTGGAATTGACGGTAAAGTTGTAAGAACCGGTGACAACTTGTCATCAACGAGTTTCCATCCACAATCAGTCGGCGGTGGCAGATCTGTCATTGGATTACTGGCCTCTCTCCAAATGAAACTTTGGTAGTTTGCACGCTCTATGTGGAACTTTGCTGCATCACTAGATGGAGGTAGGGTCTCCGTTGCATGGCATTTGTTGAACAGTTTAATGCGGGCTTGATTACAGTTCTCAGATGGTTCCTTGTAGATATGGCAAATGAACTTTTCAGCATCTTCTGTGACCTTCTTTGATGGTGTCGGAAACTGCTGTTGTTGGATCTTTTCAACTGCTGTTGGTATATCCAACGTTGACGTATTGGATGGTTTGATGTCTCCAAGACCGCTTTCAGCAGATGGCCCCCTCTGCCAGGCAGCTAACTGAGTAGCGTGAAATGTATTTTTGCCATCTAGGGTAGAGTCATTGATGTCAATATTGTCGCCAGAAAAATGCACAAATCGTCCCGAAACCAGGTTGCTGGTAACAACTGCCCCAGTTTCTTGATCAAGCGCTTTCAGAGTGTTTTCAGCCATGGCAGTGTCATACCTAAGAACCCGGTTATAGCTGATTATGTGCCCAGCATTATGGAATAGCTCAACTAATTTCTTTGATCGAGTTGACTGGTGCAGCGTCATACCCATTCCAACGTGTTTAGGCGGTGCCTTCTTGTCTCCACATACACCATAGACCATGTCTTGTCCAATGCTAAGGACCCTTGTCTTCTTCACCCAACCAGTTTCAGACATCTCACTTTCGTCAAACTCAGCATCGACACTACTTTGGCCTCCAAGCAAGATATTCACAAACATGAGTACAGATGGTGGTACACTTGCCAACTCTGCTTTTTCGCTTACATCGCAACCTTCGAATGCAGGATGTGACATGATATCACTGCGGAGTTGCAGAGCAACGTGCACTAAAGACAGAAAATGATCATCCTGTTGTCTAAATATGGGAATATAGTCTGCACTGTTCTGACCGCACACCATTTCTGAAAGAGGTATGTGACTGAAATGTCGTGGAAGATTTAGTTGTGCATTTAGAGGTTAAACTGCAAGCAAATTACGCAAAAACTAATTGTCGCCCCTTACAGAGATAAAGGCAAATGAGCATAGATGTGTCCTCACGTTTTCCTTTAAAAATAAGATTTTGAAAAGCTTTAGCAACCTTACTAGACAAAATATTGTAAAATAATTGAAATGTACAGATAGGGGATGTAAAATAAAGCATTTTTTCAAAAAAATTGAATTTTGCA
This sequence comes from Myxine glutinosa, assembly GCF_964187855.1. Taxonomy (NCBI): domain Eukaryota; kingdom Metazoa; phylum Chordata; class Myxini; order Myxiniformes; family Myxinidae; genus Myxine; species Myxine glutinosa. Next base: position 78,224,164 of record NC_136273.1, read on the forward strand.
CTCATTGACCTTTGACCTTGATTAGTGACCTAATTACGCATTTTTGGGCTTGGCAAACAACAGATTCATATTCAGCATGAAAAACTACCCCAGAAAAAGTGGTTTGTTTGCTTTTACTCAAAAATGCCTCAATCATTCTATAAAGGCACATTTTCAGATTTTTTCACTAGGCTAACATGAAAGACTCTGAGAGCATAAGGCAAAAGATTCTGTGATCTGATGAAACGAAAATTGAACTCTTTGTGCTGAATGTAAAGCGCTACATCTGGCAGAAACCAAGCACAGCTCATCACCCAGCTAACACCATCCCCATCGTGAAACATGGTGTTGGCAGCATCATGCTATAGTGATGCTTTTCAGCATAAGAGACTGGGAGGCATTTAAAGATAGAGGGAACGATGAATGTAGCCAAATACAGGAAAAGTATTGAGGAGAACCTGCTTCAGAGTGCAAATGACCGAAGACTGTGGTGAAAATTCAGGTTGCAACAGGACAATGACTCCAAACATATATCCAAAGCAACACTGGAATGGCTTCCGAACAAGAATGGGAAAGTCTTTGGGTGATCCAGCTAAAGCGCAGACTGGAATCCCATTGAGAATCTGTGGAAAGATTTGAAGATTGCTGTTCACCGACGCTCCCCATCCAACGTGATAGAGCTTGAGAAAATCTGCCAGGAAGAATGGGAGAAACTCCCAAAATCCAGATGTGCAAAGTTAATGCAGACCTTCCCAAGAAGACTCAAAGTTGTAATCGCTGGCGAAGGTGCTTCTATGAAGTATTGACTCAAGGGTCTGAATACTTATGTAAATTAGATATGGCTGCATTTTATTTTCAATAAATTTGTAAAAATATCGAAAAACATGTTTTCACTTTGTCAGCACGGGGTATTTTGTGTCGATCGATGACAAAAAAAATCTCAATTGAGCCCATTTTAAATTCAGGCTGTAATGCAACAAAATTTGAAAAAGCCAAGGGGTGTGAATACTTTATGAAGGCATTGTAATATCTCAAAGCTTCCAGGGCCCACCTAAGGACCCCGCACCCCATGCCGTCTTACCTTTGCACTCACGGCATCTTGACGAGCTAGTATCTCTTCCCTTGATTTCTGGATTCACACCCTTTTCAACAAATCCTGGATCTGCTCCCAGAATCCAAACACTTGCATTTACATATTTATATTCCGAATAAAAAAAAAACCACCTTTATTTATATTCCGAATGGAGAATGGAAAGTAGTATTGTACGGTGCATGGAATTTGAAACCTGGGTTCCCTGCATCATGAGCCAGGTGTTCAGATGGGAACACTAATAGACCAACCAAATATTCAAGTAAATAAAGAAGTAAAAAAAAGAAAAGAAGCAAAGCAGGCAAAGAGAAAGCACAAGCTTAGGAACGTTCGGTTCAAAACTGAACACACAAAGCATGGCGCGAAATGACCATTTATTCTGTGTAATTTAACATGACAACTTCCCAGTTGGCGACAAAGGAAAGAAATTGGAGACGATGACAAAAGGCATGACAAATGATGTCAAAACAATGATGACAAAAATTGGAATTTTTGGCCAAAGTGCAGTCACACTATCTATCCAAAGTCACACTATCTCTCACACTATCACACTATCTATCCAAAGTCACACTATCTCATGGAATTGTTCACTGAGATGCAGATACAGCGGCCGTTCATGGTGGGTTTAAACTAGAATTGGATAGGTATCTAGAAGCAGTGGGGATTGAAGGGCCCATGAATATTTGCAGGATTGCACAGGCTCGAGGGCTGAACAGGCTCCTCCTGCGTCGACGTTCCTTGTGTGATTCCTCGTCTGGTATGATGAAAGTGATGGCCAAAATCCACCCAGAGGAAATGAAGCATCGGTACAAATTAATGGGAGCCAATGACATAGCACTAGAGAATCCCGAGGAAAATGGGGATAAAATCCCATCAAGCATTGTCAGCAACTGAAATTTAACGAGCCAATAGGATCGGTTTTCGCAGTCATATGATACTACACTTGGTTAAAAAAACATGGCTTCTGTGTAATGTGGCTTCATTATTCCAGATTGATGCCAACTCGCACCACAAGATAGTTTGTTTCCGTGTAACGGTGCCAAAGGACTCCAGGAATGCTGTATTTTTTGACCACATCTAGTAAATGTTTTTGTTTAACGTTTTTTTCACTTGGTGTTCGCATTCATTCGTACCATCCGACAACCTTTTTAAAAAAAGAGATCATACATGACTTTATACCCTCATGATTGCAGATGGGGTAAGCCGACATGAAATGTATGGCCTTCTGATGGCAACATGTTAGAACTAGAAGTGCGTACCTCTGCCAGGTTGAACAGTTTACGTTTTGTATCCCAATGATAGGCCGGATCTGGATCCGGACCTGAACCAAAATAGAATTGGCTTGTTCTTGTCACCTACCCAATTCATTCACCAAGTTTTGTCATAATCTGCCCACAACTTTTTGAGGTATCGTGCTATATATCGTTTTTGGCCCCATCTTTCAATGGTGAAGAATCTCCTCTGTATATTTTAAAATTCTCTGATCCGCGAGCGGATTCAGATCTTCACCAAAATCGAACCACTTTGTTCTTGTTAAACATCTCGACCAAATTTCATCCGAATCCATCCACAAACCCTTTGAGATATCCTGCTCACAGACAAACAGACAGAAAGGGGTGAAAACACAAACTCTGTCCACCTACGGTGGTGGAGATCATGACACTGAGACAGAATGAATCGCAGGCATCGACAAAAGAACCAGAACTTCTGTGTAATGCATCTCTGATCATTGACCATTCACACCAATCATTGGTGAGATTTCGATAATGAATTCTTCCAATAAGCAGTTGAATGCATTTTGTAGAATAAAAAGTGCTTTGGAAGTGATTTAGTAACTGGGTAGATCAGGGATGTATTGATGAGCAAACCGGTGCATTAGCAGTTGGCTCACTGCGTTCCGGTTCCTTCATGGCCAGACGCCATCTTCTCTGCTCTGAGACGCCATCTTCTCTGCTCTGAGACGCCATCTTCGAAAGTTGAGGTTGAAAAAAAAGACCTCTTTTGGAATAACATTGCTTAACGGTTTTTGTTCACTGTTGTTCATTTGTTGAAATGTTGAAAGTTGTTGAAATTATTTTTTTTGTATACTGAATCGAGGCTCATGAAAGAGCTGACATTTACTTCACAAACAAATCAACCAGACAAACAAACAAAACAAAACAAACAAAAATCAACCAGACAAACAAAATATATATAAAGAGGGAGCGGAAGACAAGAGAAGGGGAAGCACGCAAACACTTGAGAGCACACAACATTTGAGAGCAGGGAGATGTGTGGGAGGGAGAGGGCTTGGGGGGAGGAGGCGTGGGAAGGGGGAGGAGGGGTGGGAGAAGTATAAAACACAAGGACACCAAGGACTTCCAGGACAGAAGTTGGGATTTCAAAAAAGTGGAATTGGGGTGAAATTAGCGGGGGTAGAAAAGATCAAGGTTTTGGATGGGGGAAGATAAGAGATGTTATGTATTTGCAATATATCGTTGAGTGCATCCGGGTGTGTTTTGTACTGGGTTTATGCATCCCCAAGTCTTACCCATGTGCGCGTGTGGGCCTCGTTCAGGTCAGTTACTGTGTTTTCCTTCCTTTCTCCTTTCCTGTTTGTTCACTCCCCTGCTGGTTGCCCACCTGCCCCACTATTGGTGTGTTCCCTTTTTCCACTCTGTCACCTCCATTCTGTCACTCTTCACCTGCCCCACTATTCTGTTTCTGTATCCCACTATTCTGTCACACCATTCTGTCACCTGCCCCACTATTGGTGTGTTCCCTTTTTCCACTCTGTCACCTCCACTCTGTCACTCTTCCATTCACAGGAGCTCCCCTGGGAATATTTTCCCCTAGCCAACCAATTTTTGAATGTTTAGCCATAAACTAGTTCTGTGGTATTTAATTGTTTTTTTTCTCTTTACTGATATTTTAATAACTGACGTCATTGAAGTTGGATTTCTTCATCTTATTTTGCTCAGTTTCGTTTCCAATTGATTAGCGGAGGTCTTTCTATTCTGAACAATCCACAAAATAATAATGTCTGGAATTAGCTCGTTTGAAGAACCCAGAAGACAGACTTTGCTTAATCTTGCACTTTGCCAACAGTTTTACACTGGCGTCTCATGGATAGTGAATATTTTACAGTTACTGACAGTGTGTGCCAGCTTTAATGTGAAAATCTTATCATGAAGCTAGGAATGAATGCAAAAACGTGAAAATTTATTCCAGTTAAAAAGTATTTTAAGATAAACAGCAATGTAGAAATCACTAAATTGGATAGTCTGCTTGTTGATTGATCCACCTGTTACTGAATCAAGGCCAATGAATGGTCAGTTTGTTACTGAATCAAGGCCAATGAATGGCTAGCTTGTTAATGAATCTAGGCCAATGAATGATCAGCGTGTTACTGAATCTAGGGCAATGAATGTTCAGCTTGTTACTGAATCAAGGCCAATGAATGATCCACCTGTTGCTGAATCTAGGTCAATGAATGATCTGCCTGTTGCTGCATCCAGTCCGACGAACACTCAATCCTTTTGGTCGGTGATGAATCGAAGAAAATGAGAGATCTGCTTGTTGTTTTGTCGATGCAAGGGTGTAGCTGCATGCAGGAATTGGACAATGGGAAGCAGGTTCACAACCTCCCATTGGGAAAAAGGTATCGAACAAACGACCAAAGTCTTAAGTGAAGCCAATGTAGATTAATGCATGTTAATAATGTACAACCCAACCAATGGATATTAACCCTTAGATGCAGGCGTCAAAAATCCTACATAACCGTGGAGGCCCAACGGATGTATTCGTGTAATGTAAAAAAAAAATTTTTATTGATTTTTTTTCTTTAATATCCTCTTTCAATCCAAGTCGATGCTCATGGATGTATAGTTGCTCAGAAATTGTGAATCATTGATCCTATTAGTTGGAAGAATTCCATACAAGTACTGAATCCTTTTTTTTTTTTTGCAAAGAAAAATGTTTGTTCTTGGTTTTTCAACTTTTTTTTCGCTAAAAAGTTGAGGCTCATGGAGGAGTATTTGCTCAAAAAATATGATTCTCTAATCCTTTTATTTAGAATGTATATGTCCACAACTGTCAAAAATCCTACACCTATGCAGCCATTGGGCCTCGGAGGCCCCACGAATGTATTCGTGTAACGTTTTTAAATTTTCATATTTTTGTCACTCAATTATTTTAACCAAGTTATAGGAGCATATAATGAGGCTCATATCAAGAAAATAATGATAATATGAAAATACGCATTACGTAGAGTGAGAGCTTCATCAACAATGGTCAGTCGATCGAGTATGCAGCCCTCGCAAAATAAGGATCGCTTTTTTATACTGTTTAGTTATGAGATGTGAGCTACGTGGTGGTGTCGACTCTAAAGGTAGTGTTACGGATTCGTCACTTCCGTTGTGGTGGTTTGCATCCACTGTAAATATTTCTGATTCCATGTACTATTATTGTTTTCAAAAGGTTTATTGTCCAGGAACTGTTTTCAAAAGGAAAAAAAGTTAATGTTAAAAGAAACAGGAACCCGGATCGGGAACCGGACGACGAAGAGGAAGAAGAGGAAAAAAAGGGCGGAGCGAATGAGTCGGACAAGAAAGCCGAGTTGCTCCGGGTTCTGAAGCGAACGTTGGTGAGCCAGAGTCACTAGCGAACTTTCGGGTTTCCGGGAAAGGGAATCCTACGACAGAGTTGTCATCTCTGTGACCGGTCAACCTGCGTGTCAGGTTTTGCGATCGATTCAGGAGAGAATCATCGCCGTGCCGTGCGCCATGAGACCGGGTCGTCGGCCATTTTGAGTCGCGCAGGACTTGTGCTTCGCTCGCGGTTTCGTCTCTTTTCGACCATCTCCACCGCATTCAGACGTAGATCTGGGGCGTGTGTGTGACATGGCTTTTTGAAGGTTAATTCGTCCATACCAGAGGGTGTGATCTCTCAGTCGCCTGTAGGGCGCCTTTGGATTACCCAGGCGCCTTGAGGGCACCTTTGTGCAGCTTCGGCTGTGTGACTGTATTTGCCATCCGCATGGGATTCTGGTCTCGATTGGACCTCGTTCTGGCGATCGCTGGAGCGAATAAATTTCGTCTCGAAGCCGGGAATAAGAGACATTGGGGAATGTTCGTGTTTCACTCACTTGGAGTTAAATATTACAAAATTGATGGTACCATCATAGGACATATTGATTGTACTTTTGAATACTATTATTGTTGTACTGTTATTCTTGTGTGATCTTAATACAATATTCGTTTGTGAGTAACAATTGGGGTGGCTTCTCCCTTGATCTTTGACATACAGAATAACACATTTTTCTGCCGTGACTCCTCTCGGGGCTCGGAGGTACACCGTGACCAGGGGGTCGGGGAGGAGCACGTAACAGAAATTGAGGGCTCGTCCGGCATAAAATTCCCTGATAACATTGTCTGGGATAGAATTCCCTAACATTCCCAGAATTCGCAAATTTGGAATTTTTCTAACATTCCCAAATTTTTCAAAAAAATTGGAAATTTGTGTGTGAAGGTTAACAGGTGCTAACCAATAGTCACCATGGTGTTTGACGCAGAAAAGTTTGTGGCGTCCCCTCATGAGGCACAGTTCCTAGCGTTAAAAAGATCGGAACTCTTGAGATTGGCCAAACATTGTAACTTGGAGGTCCGAGCTCATATGAAGAAAGCAGAGATGCAGACATTGGTGGTAGAATCTCTGGAGGGACAGGGAACATGGACAGAGGCAGCCTTGGATTGGTTACCCGAGGAAAAAGAAAATGTGGAACTCCGGAAAATGGAGATGCAACTGCAGAGCCAGGAAAGGTTAAAAGAGTTGGAATGGAAAGCCGAGGAGAGAAGAGCAGAGGAAAGTAGGGCTGAAAGAGAACTCTTGGAAAGAAGAGTAGAACAGGAACTCGAACTCGAGGAAAAAAGAGTAGAACAGGAACGAGAAGCCGAGGAGAGAAGAGCAGAGGAAAGGAGAACTGAAAGGGAACTCGAAGAAAGAAGAGAAAAGGAAAGAGCAGGCGAAAGGAGAGCCGAAAGGGAGTTAAAGGAACGTGACATGGAGTATCAGAAGGAAGTTAAACACAAGGAGCTGGAATTAATGGGAGAACGGAGAGAAGTCATATCCATGCCGGCCAGTTCGACAACTAGTCAGAACACCTGGGATGTTAGTAGGCATGTGAGGCTGGTTCCACCCTTCAATGAAAAGGAGGTAGCCAAGTTTTTTTTACATTTTGAGAAAGTTGCTCAAATGCTAAAATGGCCTGTGGGGTCCTGGACTATGTTAGTGCAAAGTGTTCTGGTGGGTAAAGCGCAAGATATATTTTCGGCTTTACCAATTGACAAATATACAGATTATGAGGAAGTGAAGAAAGCCATTCTCAAAGCATATGAATTGGTCCCTGAAGCTTACCGGCAAAAATTCCGGAATGCCAGGAAGAGGGAGAGTGAGACCCATGTGGAGTTGCCAGAATGAAGGAAACCATGTTTGATCGGTGGTGTGATTCAAAAGGGATTGGGAAAGACTTCGAACTGTTGCGACAATTGATATTGGTGGAGGAATTCAAACAGTGTGTCCACGAGGACATTAAAGTACATCTGGAGGAAAAGAAGGTACCCAGAGTTGTATGAGGCAGCAACCGTGGCAAATGACTATGCCTTGACACACAGGATGGGGTTCCACAAACCTAACTTCCCGCCTAGAGTTCGCCAGGGGAGTTATGGTACATCCGGTGCGGAGAACGAATATTCACGGGGGCGGCCTAGAGATGACTATGAGGGCAAATCTGATACCGCGACTTTTAGGGATCAGAAGACTACAGTTCCAAGACAGACTTATCTTCCGGGGGGCTCGAGGCAGACCACGAGTTTTTCCTCCCGGCCTACTTGCGCTTTTTGCAAGAAACCTGGACATTTGATGTCCCAATGTTACGCCCTGGAAAGGAAAAATCAGGAGCGGAGTCAGACTAGTACAACTCCGAATGCATTGGCAAATGCGAGAAATTGTCCTTGGAGGACAGTGCCTTGTGAAGGTTCCCATGCCAAAGTTACGGCATCACAGAACGACCTTGTTCAAGAGGGTTACAAACCTTTTATTTCAGAGGGGTTTGTGTCACTGGATGGAGACTTGACTAACCAGAGACCTGTTAGGGTATTGAGGGACACAGGAGCACATCAATCTTTGATGCTTGAGGGCATTTTGCCATTGTCAGAGAAGACGGCAACTGCTGTTAGTGTTCTTTTATAGGGGGTTGGTGGCTGTGTTAAAGCCCCACTTCATGTCATCCATTTGAAGTCAGATTTGGTGTCAGGACCGGTCACCGTAGGGTGACAAACCACTCTACCTGTAGAGGGAATATCTTTTGTTATCGGGAATGATTTGGCCGGTGGTCAAGTTTCTGGTAACCCGATGTTTGTTGAAAAGCTGAGTATGAAAAATAACACTGAACAGGTAGAGCAGGAGATTCTGGGTATCTTTACATCCTGTATCGCGACTCGTGCTATGGGTAGGAAGCGCTCTGAAGAGAAGATGAAGGTACTGACGCCACGCTTTGCACAGACACTTCTTGTCAAGTACCCTGAAACTAAGTGTCAGCACACACAAGTCAGGGATGGAGGCAAAATTGGCAAGCTCTTTGTAGGTGGACTGAACTTCAACACAATGGAAGATGTTCTGGACTCTGTCTTCGGCAAATATGGGCCGCTCTTGGAAGTGTGGCTGATAAAAGACAGGGAGACGCAAAAGTCAAGAGGGTTTGGCTTTGTCACGTTTGAAAACACAAAGGATGCCAAAGATGCAGAAAAGGATTTGAATGGCAAGGATTTGGATGGTCGGACCATAACAGTAGAGAAGGCAGGCCATGGGCGTCGAAGGGGCTACAGAGGAGGAAAACGTGGAGGTAGTTTCAGGGGTGGATTTGGCTCCCGGGGTGGGAGTAGTAGTTTTGGTGGTGGCCGCAGTCGAGATTACTATGGAGGCTCCCAGAGTTACGGCAGCTCCCGAAGGGATGATTATCAGGGTAGTGGCCGAGGAGACCGCTATTCATGTGAATACAGTGACAAGCGCTCCAACCGTGATTATTATGAAAGTTAGGAAGAGTTTGAAGCACTGAATGCTGCGGAGCAGCCGAGCCAAGATTCCTACACAGATTAACCGTGAACTCCACGTTCCTAAAGGCGTCCATGTCATGAATACTTCCAGGCCTCACCACCCAACCACCATGGAACCTGGCTCTCAGCTCGGCCTCCCTAAAAAAGTGCTATAGATTTGCTTGACTTTGGATTTTTGATCACAACCCCATAACCTTCATTCAAGAAAATGAAAAAATAAAAACCAGAGGTTGATGAGATGGAGAGTGGCTTTGCAGGAGTTCGGCTTGGAAATTGAGCATGTAAAGGGCAGGGATAATGTCGTTGCTGATGCTTTGTCCAGAGTGAACTAACTTTGGAAATCTCTGAAGGTTGTTTGAAGTTTTGTTGCTTTATTTTTGGGCAACATTGAATATCGTTGCTCACGGGAATTGATGATTTGGGGTGTGAGTTTACTTTTGTTTGTTGGGAGAGTTTTGCCTACAAAGAAAGTTTTCACTAGGTTCAAACTTTCTTTCTTGAGGGGGGGAAGTGTTACGGATTCGTCACTTCCGTTGTGGTGTTTTGCATCCACTGTAAATATTTCTGATTCCATGTACTATTATTGTTTTCAAAAGGTTTATTGTCCAGGAACTGCTTTCAAAAGGTAAAAAAGTTAATGTTAAAAGAAACAGGAACCCAGCTCGGGAACCGGACGACGAGGAAGAAGAGGAAAAAAAGGGTGGAGCGAATGAATCAGACAAGAAAGCCGAGTTGCTCCGGATTCTGAAGCGAACGTTGGCGAGCCAGAGTCACTAGCGAACTTTCGGGTTTCCGGGAAAGGGATTCCTACGACAGAGTTGTCATCGCTGTGACCGGTCAACCTGCGTGTCAGGTTTTGCGATCGATTCAGGAGAGAATCATCGCCGTGCCATGCGCCACGAGACCGGGTCGTCGGCCATTTTGACTCGCGCAGGACTTGTGCTTCGCTCGCGGTTTCATCTCTTTTCGACCATCTCCACCTCATTCAGACGTCGATCTGGGGCGTGTGTGTGACGTGGCTTTTTGAAGGTTAATTCATCCATACCCGAGGGTGTGATCTCTCAGTCGCCTGTAGGGTGCCTTTGGATTACCCAGGCGCCTTGAGGGCGCCTTTGTGCAGCTTCGGCTGTGTGACTGTATTTGCCATCCGCACGGGATTCTGGTCTCGATTGGACCTCGTTCTGGCGATCGCTGGAGCGAATAAATTTCGTCTCGAAGCCGGGAATAAGAGACATTGGGGAATGTTCGTGTTTCACTCACTTGGAGCACAGTGAGTTAAATATTACAAAACTGATGGTACCATCATAGGACATATTGATTGTACTTTTGAATACTATTATTGTTGTACTGTTATTCTTGTGTGATCTTAATACAATATTTGTTTGTGAGTAACAATTGGGGTGGCTTCTCCCTTGATCTTTGACATACAGAACAACACATTTTTCTGCCGTAACTCCTCTCAGGGCTTGGAGGTACCCCGTGGCCATGGGGTCGGGGAGGAGCACGTAACAGTAGTTAAAGTGTATTCAGGATTGTTTCCTGTCATTGCGTAACGGAAATTAAGCCTTAATTTGAAGAAAGCCGGAAGTAGAAAATAAAACGGAAATACGTCATGTTCTTCATGTGGCCTTCGTTTAATGCTTGAGAGATCGGCCAGCAATGCAAGATCACGTGAGCAAGATGGCGGATCATAGAAGGAACATTTGAAATGACAACATGAAATTTTGTTCCCAAGGGAATGGGGAATAACAGTGAAATTTTGAATGGATTTACATATGCATGCAATTGCCATAGAGGTTCGCTTACGAAGCTCTCTATAACATAGTAGTACAACAACATTTATGCGGGGCCTCGAAGGCCCCAGGCTTGCATTTATGTCGGATTTTCGGGATATAAATGAAGAATGAAGATTTTCCCACGATCCTGAATGAAATTTTTATGTATTTATGTCACTGAATTTGGTGTAACAACATGAAAGTCGGTGAAAATGAGGCTCATTCCAAAAATTGTACAGCATAGTTTTTGCAACCAAAAAAACCTTGTTGGCCTCCGAGGCCCAATCACTGCATTCAAGGGTTAATGAGGTCGTAACAAGATACTGATATATATATGTATATATATATATTGTTACGGGTCGCGGACAAGATGTTACTTTGGGCCGAGCGGATGGTCAACCGCGACCGTTACAGGATCCCCGATTAGCCCGACTCCCCCAACGTTGACCAAATCGCGCCACAGATATTCAATATGGAAACCTCTAAAGCGACCGAAAGAGAAGGAAGAGAGAAGAAGACAGAGTTCGGAGGAATAACAGGATTTATTATACACACTAGCAAAAAGAAGGAGCGATCAAAGTTATTTACAAGCAATGGATGGAAGAAGCAGTCACACAGTGAATCGTTAGCTTATCTATGCAGTTTACTTAACCCCAGGACAACGATTAAGACAGACGACGTTCACACTTACACGGGGGAAATTGCAGGCAGGAATGGCGGAGGTGGGTTGCTGGAGAGGGAGGCAGGGTCAGGTCCCTGCAACCGGCAGGGCTGGAGGTAGCAGCTCCCACTCTTCGCGTTTTTGGCGGGAAAACCCTCGGTCGCGTCGACGCTGCTGATGCTGTGGACGTCACGCGTTGGCTCGGTCACACCTGCTCCTCTCCTTCTGGTGGAGCAGTCTCCCTCCTCTCAGCGCATCTCTCCAAAGCTTGTTTCATCTCCAAGTACCTCTCCTTTTTGGAGCGTCTCTCATCTCTCATCTCACAGCTCTTCTCTCATCTCACAGCTCATCTCTCATCTCATCTCTTCTCTCATCTCATCTCACCTCATCTCCCGAAGCAGTCCCTTCCAGTCGCTTTTATTACTCGGGTCGGAATCAAGCCGCCGGCTGCGAGGGCACGCCTACCGGGTCGCTCACCGCGGTGCTGATTGGCTGTTAGGGCTGTCCGATTCCCCCTTTGATCATGACGACATGCCACGCCCGTGAGTTGGCGGCTCCTACCCCCCTCTTCTCCGAGATTAGCATATGGGCAATGGCGGCTTGCGGGATTGAACACCACTCGCACCGCTTTTGAAAGTGGAGAGCGGAGATGATTGGGGAAATTGAAAGGGGCCTACGCTTATTTCGTTTGATACAATGCAGAGTCAATCTAGTGGGAAACACATATTTAGCCTACATAGAATAAGGAAATAAGCTATTTAAAAAGATATATCGTGGCCTGTCTGTAGGTTCATGGAATTAACTAGGGGGACGTCTTTCGATCTTATTTACTCTACGAGGGCCAGTTAAAACACAGCAAACCAGTTCTCACATTCTTTACACTTTCCAAATTCGTTACAATATATACAGACTTGGCATTTAATATGGAATTTTTTTTTTTTCTTGACTTGGGTTTACTTTCTTAACTCAGTATATCAATCTGGTGAGTTTCTTTTACACTTTGGTGATTTATTTGTTAAAAGAACCATGTCACTGATTGTCTGTCGCAGCAAGAAGTCAACAACAGGATTATATCAAGGGTGGCGTGGCAAAATTTACGGACAGGTGCATTTGATGATTGGCTTCACAGTCGGGTATACAAGGGTTGTTGCATTCTGTATTAGTGGAAAACAACTGCTGCACGTCTCCAAAAGTTATTGCCGCTTCCTCTGGAGATGGTCCATCAACTCGACAATGCTGTTTGTCATGGAGTGGTGGCTTTACGAAATTACGGCATGAAACAGCGTGCTATTGCTCGGCAGTATGGCATCACTCAAGGTCAGGTGTCAATGATCCTGAAACGAAATGCTCAGAGGGGTGTCCCTACTCCAATATCGAGGCCAGGACGTCCCCGCAGAACCACAAGGAGGGATGATCGCCAGCTGCACCGGTTCGTCTGCAATGGCCGTACCAAGTCAGCTAAGGTATGACGCCTACATCAAAGATTGTATAGTGCCAAGAGCCCAAGCTAAAGTTGGTGGGGTGACCGTTTGGGCTGCTTTTCATGCAGGGGGCAAAACTGACCTGGTTGTTCTGAATGGAAACCTGAACCAGTTCAAGTACAGGGCCATTCTGGAAGAAACATTGCTTCCATTTGCTCGTGCAGCCTTTCGAGGAAACTTTGTCTTCCAAGATGACAATGCACGGCCTCATCGTGCTCGCATGATCCAACACTTTCTTGCTGACCGTGGCGTAGAGCATATGGAGTGGCCTGCCATGTCCCCGGATATGAATCCGATAGAGAACTTGTGGGCAGAATTAACGCGTCAAATTGACCACTTGGACCAGCAGCCGACCTCTGTGTGTGAATTGCAGCAGGCTATTGTCACTGCATGGCAAGCGATTCCTGTCCAAACCTTGGCAAATCTCGTGAACAGCATGCCTCAACGTGTACGTGCTCTCCTGAATGCTCGTGGGGGTGACACGAAGTACTGAACTTTAATTTTACTGTCCATAATCCCAGTCGTAATTTACCCTTTGTTTTTGTTAAAAAAAACTTTGGCTAATGTGCAAAATAAAGAGATACTTCTGGAAAACGTACAGAAGTTTAACACAGTACTGTCCATGAATTGAGTTCGATATCAGTTTACATCACTTTCAAGGATCAATTTATTTGTTTCGAAATGTCAAATGTGGTTTTTGTTTCTTGTAAAGGTCACATTAACAAAATCTAGAATAATTTCAACATAATTCCAATGAACTTTTGGTTCTAAGACATCTTGAAAAGTAAGTTCACCCCCACAAAAAAAATATTCCATATTAAATGCCAAGTCTGTATATATATATACATATATATATATATATACATACATGTATATATGTATATATATATATATATATATATATATATATATATATATATATATATATATATATATATATATATATATATATATATATATATATATATATATATATATATATATATATATATCTGCGCTTTTGGGAAACCGCTGAGAAGTAATGACAACCACCATACCTCAGAATAGTTCCTGTATTTCATAGCAGAACATTATCTTAGTTCCTTTCCCTTATATGGGTTAGTATGTCGTTATGCATTGGAGATGGGAAGCGAGGCCCTCTACTCATAAGGGGATAATTTGCCCGGCAATGCACACAGGCTCAAAGGCACACCTTCCAAGTGTCATAGTAAAAGTCCCTTCGCCAAAGAGCATCATGGTAGAAGTCCCTTCGAAGGGGCTTGTTGGGGTGGGGTAAAGCCAATGGGAGCCCGAGAAACCCTCTTGAACAGCCCCCACCCCCGCTAGGGCCTGACAAAAAGGCCTGGGACACTGGATTCTCTCTCTCTTGGCCTTGCACTTTGTTCTCTCTGCACGTGCCTGCATGACACTCTCTGGTGGTTGGACTGGACTCTCTCTGCACGTGCCTGCATGGTTCATACTTTTTCAGCACGAGGCCACGATGTACTCTTACTCTGCATGAGATCACGACGTGCCGACTCTCCACGTGTTACTGGCTCTTACCTGCATGGTTCCTGATGCACTCACTCTGCCGAGTTTCCAACGCTTTTTGCCAGCTCGAGTTTGTGCTAGGGATCGCCTTTGCCTCTTCAAACTCGTGCTGGGGGCAGCCATCTTGCCGGCGTGGTGCTCATTGGTGTCGACAAGACAAGGTCGTTGCAGTGGACACAACAAGGTCCTGGTAATATTGTAACCATTTTGCTGACTATCCCAACGTACGCTTTCCCCTTCTCCCGCCGCCCCTCAGTGAATGTGTGATGGGTGCCATTGTTTGTCATGTTTTTTTGTTGTGATTGTCATAGGGCATATAAATATAATAAGCTAAGTTTCTGCCTCTTCTCCGTTTTTCTTTCCTATGGATACGTTGCACTGCACATATTTGTAAATAAATCGAATCATTGAACGTTTTCTTTCCAGCTGTCTGTAAATGTCCTTTCTTTCATTGGTCCGCCATTGCTCACACCCAGAGAAGCGATCGGCCGTAACAAAATTAGCATCAGCCTGGCAGTTACCAACGGTTGCTCGGTCGTCGAAATTTCCATCCAGGAACAAAAGTGGAACACCGCCGGAGGGTATGTTCCCCGAATAGAACTGTCACGTGGTACAGGTAAGTGGTGTCAGACGATTGGACCCTGCTATCGTGCAAAAGACCAATTGGCGTTCGTAGTTGCTGGTTCGCAAAATGCCGAAGTACAAAGTTATTCGTGCGCGGTAGCCTCAGGTCCGGTAAGTTCGGGAGGGAACGGAGGCTAACCCCCTCATAGTAGACCCGAACCCTGGGCCATAACAATATATACACACACACACAAACACAAGTCAATGCATTGATTAGAGATTGGCCCAATTCACTTGTACATGGGAAATTCATTTTAAATGACAGTTCAATCTAAAAAAAGTATTTGCCACCAAATCTTTCCCAATTTTTATTTGTATGGGCCAAATGGATTTTAATTTATCAGTTAGTAAATTATACAAGCATCAGCAGAACCCCTGTATGAGGCTCAATTTTGGAGGTGGGGAAAAGGGGAGTAGAGGATGGAGTGAACCTTCTCATAATACTGACAATGCAGTTTGTTTGTTAACACCAGAAGATGGCCACACATTGGCAGAAGATGGCCACACATTGGCAGAAGATGGCCACACATTGGCATTGGCAGACATACAAGGCTTTCATCCGCAGCTCAATGGAATATTGTTCTCCCCCTCTGGGCCGGTGCTCCTGCCTCACACCGAGCTCGGCTTCACGTTGTTGAAACCAAAGCTTTCAGAATCATTGGAATCTCCCGCGGTGAAGCTAACTCCGAGGGCCTTTCACTCACTCACCGCAGGCAGGTTGGTGGTCTTTCTGTCTTCTACCGACTCCTCTCCGGCCTTGCTCCCCCAGCTCTCTCTGGGCTCTGTCCCCCAAATATTCCTACAGGTCGCACAAGATCTGCCTGCAACCCTCTTATGGTTAACCTGCCAAAATCAAGACTCTCTGGCCTCTGCTCACCTTCACTCCTTCATTCCTCTTTTCTCCCGCCTCTGGAACAAACTCCCTCACTCTCTTCAATCCCACTCTTCCCTCCAGGTCTTTAAAACAGTTGTTCACCACCATCTCTTATCTTCCCCCATCCAAAACCTTGATCTTTTCTACCCCTGCTAATTTACCCCAGATCCACGTTTTTGAAATTCCAACTTCTTTCCTGGAAGTCCTTGCTTAGTGGTGGTGAACAGCTGTTTGCTTCGCCCAAAGAAGCTTAGAACAAAGGAAGTCCTTGATTAGTCCATGTGTTTTATACCTCTCCCACCTCCCCCATGCCCTCTCCCTCCCACAGATCTCGCGATGTCCCTGCTCTCAAATGTTGTGTTTGTGTCCTTCCCTCTCCCTCCCCATGTTGTGTACCGCTCCCCTTATTATATGTTTAATGTGTCGGTTTGACTTGTTGTGTGATTAATGTTAGCTCTTTCACGAGCCTCGATCTTGTACACAAAAAAACAAAAACAATTATTTTTGTGAGATGTGTGTTCCTCAAACAGGAGGTCCTCTTTTTGAAGTATGAGACTGGCCCACCTCGACCTTCCTTCTTCTCTCCCCTTGCTGGTACAATTCTCAAGTTACTTCCTTTACTCAAGTCACTTCATTCACCAAGGGCCTCGTTCTTTGAAAACCTAAGGATGTGATGCCACATTGAAATTTGGTTGCCATAAAAACACACAAACTGTTGTTCGAACTTTGGAATCGCTGCTCCTTGGTACTTGTGCTTGGAAATCATGTTTTGAAACATGTTAGGTCGAATAACGTGCCATCAGGTGTCCTATAAGGTCTTGAAAAAGGAGACCTTGCCATTCCACATGCTGTGGAAGCTGAAGTTTAGACGAATACGCATTCCCAAAATGCCCTCAAGGACATTGGAGACATGCTTGCAGAAGTAAAGGCTCGAAGCCCATAATTACTGAAGCAAGAGAAAGCGAAGGGAGTGACGTGAACACAAGGACAAAGAGGATAGTGATATTGGGCCTTTGTAGTAAAAATGCAAAAGTGACAGAGCTTGGCTAGAAATGTGTTCCAGAATGCCGGCTGCCATGACAGGCATGTCGGCCTGACATATGCCTGCTGCCTTCTTGCTCAGCCGAAACATGTTGGCCTCCTGGCATAGAAGCAACTGGAGTCTCATTAGTGGAGAGAAAAAAAACAAGAAAAAACAAATTTTTCCTGATAATTTCAAGACAGAGCGGCTGGTTGGCGGAGTGGGTACGGCCATTTCTTTTTCCCCTCGCTGGTTCTAATGCCACGGCTACTCGGTGAAAATGTCCACACCTTGCGATGGAGCAATGACCTGTCCAGGCAGGATTGGTTCTTAGCCACAGAAACAGTCGCAACCTGTCAATAACACCCCGAGCGTTCTTTCAAAAGCATAAGCTTCCACCACCACTAATTCCAATAAATCTTTCATGTCAATGCACATGTATATTTGAGCACCACTAATTGAAACACAATCTAATCTAAAAAGACAAAATAAATGTTTTGTTTTAAGTTTTGTTAACACGATGGCCACCCCATTGGGCAGTGTGTTAGATTGAAACATAGACCATGGGAGGTAACGGTTTTTCGAAGCTGTCCACACTCTTCACGCACGCTCGAAGTTAAGTAATTGTTCACAATTGTATTTTTGTCAAAACGGTATTTATCTTACGTGTGTGTGCCTATAGTGTGTCCCGAGGAAGATTCTCGGTGTTAATCTTTCGTACCTGTATAAAATAGTCGAGTATTTCGTGCTGCGTTATTTGCAGCCTAGTTCTTTCAGCTTCCTACCTTGAGGCTTTGCTTTCTCTGAGCGGTCGATTGTGGCCCATCTACTCTCGTGTTCTCAGTTTTTTCCCCAGTCCTTTCACCCCATACTTCCTTGTTTAAAATCTTAACGAAACAAAAAAACAAAAACATTTCCTTCTTTGCTCTTTTCGTTCATTCGTTCTTTGACCACGTGTTTCACCCCCATTTCACCCCCATTTTCACCCCATTCCCCAGATAGTTTTCACTGTTCAATTTTGAAATGTTTAAACTTTCCCCTGAAGTGCTGTATTCTGTCGTATATTACAACACTTTTTTCTTCTTCTTCTTTAAAAGGTTGCTTTTGACTTGCTCACCAAATCTATTCATTCCAAAAAAAATTCCATCTCTTACAGTTCCTCCTTTCTACATTCCCTAAACTCACCTGCACTCCACCCCCTCCCCCCCCCCCTCCAGCGTCCTTAAACGTATCTCTGACTCAAAGGTCACAAGAAACTCATTTTGCAATAAATGTTCGTTTCCCATTAATCGTACAACACTTTCAAAAATCCAAACTCACCCCTCCCCTCCAAATCTTCCCCATCACCCATCCATTTCAAATCTCCCCCCTTGCCCCTTCCCTCCTAAACTCCCCCCTCCCCTCCTAGACTCCCCCTCACCCCTCCCCTCCTAAACTCCCCCCCCACCCCTCCCAATCTCCCCCATCTCCCATCCCTTTCAAATTATCCCCCTTACCAACGGTTGCTCAAGGATGTGATGCAAAATCAGTTTAGGATCCCTCCTAAACTCCCCCCGAACCCCCCCCATAAACTCCCCCCTCACCCCTCCCATTATAATCTCCCCACCCTCATTTTTTCTCCATTTCCCCCCTCTCACCCCTCCTCCTCAAAGCGTCCTCCCGGGTTCTTCCCCCTTCCAACTCTCACCTCCATCTCCCCCAACCTTCTTTCTCGCTCTGCCCTTTCCTTTATCTCGCTCTTTCTCTTTCTCACTCTTTCCCTCAAATAACACCTCACTGTTCCTCACCCAATCACCATCAAACCTTTTGTCCACCCCCATTCTTCCCTTTCTCCCAGCTATTCTGTTATCTCTGACACACTTTCAACAACTCTCCCTACCTCTTCCTCCTCTTCCACATCTTACCCCCTACCCCCCCCCCCCCCACCTCCCCCTCCCCCCCCCACCTCCCCTCCCCCCCCGTTATATATCCGATGCTCCCCCTTCCTCTTCATCAACGGTATGGACCTCAAACATCCGGGGCCTTCGCTCAAGCTTGACTGATCTCTCCATACAGGTTGCTTCTGACAAACCAGACTTGATCTGCTGAACAGAAACTTTCCTCCTTCAGGATGTCTCTGATTCCTAAATATCTCTCCCGGGTTACTCCCTCCTCCGGTATGATAGACCTGAGCCTCGTCCTGGAGGTGGGGTTGCTATCTTTATCCAAAACTCTCTTCCTCACTCGCCCTGCACTGCCCTCTCTCCACCTCACACCCAGGAGTACCTCTGGCTACGGCTTCCCCTTCGCTCCCACCTTTTGTTCATATGTGTTGTGTGTTGTACCGTCCAACAAGAAGTGATGACTCCATCTACATCTCGCTGTCTGATAATATGGACCAACTTCTATCTACTCATCCCAACTCTCTCTTCCTCATATGTGGTGATTTAAATTGTCACCATGCCAGTTGGCTGGGTGTGGGGACCTCTCTCACCAGCCATGGCTCCTCAGCAAAGGACTTCTGCGACTCACTGGGACTGACACAATCTGTCAATTTCCTGACACGGATCTCAGTCAACGGAGCATCTTCTCTTCTAGACTTGGATATGACTAACTTCCCTGCAAATGTCTGCTGCTCTTCTTCTGCTCCAATCGGCTCATCTGATCATGTGCTTGTTGAAGTGGACATCTCTCTGACCATTCTCAGAGAGCCTCCTCAGCGTCCACGAGTCTGGCATTTCACTTAGGCCGACTGGCACAGTCTTCAAGCAGCCATCAATCATCTGGACTGGTCTCCCATCTCTACTGCCTCTGACATCAACTCATCCTGGGAATTCTTCCAAAGTAAATTGCTCTCTCTCATGCACAGCTTTATCCCATCTCGTCTTCAGTTGTCATGACCTTCCTCCCATCCATGGTTCACGGAATCTTGTGGTGAGGCAGTTGCCCAGAAACAACTTGCCTTCGCCTCCTGGAAAGCAAATCCAATGGAAGCAAATCTCATTTCCTTTCACAAAGCCCGAAACAAGTGTGTGTCCACCCTCAGGAGAGCCAGGAAAAAATATCGCTGACTCCGCTCGTGAAAAAGCTGAATGCCTCAACTCTGTGTTTGCCTCTAAATTTTGTGTCCCAAACCCATCCCTCTCTGTACCCACCATACCCAGTCGTACCCAGCTGCTCCTGGACTCTGTGTCCTTTCCTCCTGACAAGGTGGAGAAGTTTCTGTCAACCCTCGACTCTGATTCTGCAACTGGACCTGACGGCATCAGCCCACGTGTCCTAAAATCCTGCTCTGCCGCTCTTTCACTCCCCCTCTCTGTTCTCTTCACACTCTTTTTGCTCAAGGTCATCTGCCATCAGCTTGGAAATCAGCCAACATCACCGCTTTACACAACAAAGGTGCAAAGACAGATCCTTGCAACGACAGACCAATCAGCCTTCTCCCAAATATCAGCAAAGTCATGGCATCCATCATTGCTTCAGATATCAAATCTTTCCTCTTCTCCAATGGCTTGATCTCCGACCATCAATTTGGTTTCAGACCAGGTCACTCTACTCTGGACATGCTGCTTCTGCTGTCTCACCAATGGATGGAGGTACTCAATGCCAAACAGGAAATTAGACCTGTCTCCCTTTACATATCACGTGCCTTCGATACGGTCTGGCACCCCGCTCTGCTCACCAAACTCTCCTCCTATGGTATCCATGGAAATCTCCACGCATGGCTTGCGGACGTCCTCTCTAGTCGGTCAACGTGTGGCCCTGAATGGGTTTCTCTCATCTCCCCTTCCTGTTCAGGCTGGAGTTCCCCAAGGCAGTGTTCTGGGCCCTGTGCTTTTTCTGGTCTTCATCAATGATCTCTCTGACTCTCTTGAAAATCCTCTCTACCTCTTTGCTGATGACTCCAGTCTCTGCCACTCCATTCCTCATCCCTCAGATCGGCTGTCTGCAGCCTCCTCACACTCTGCAGACCTGGACAAAATCACAGACTGGTCGAACAAGTGGAACATGTCTTTCAATCCTGACAAATCTCACACTCTTACTCTGTCTCTCTGGAAAGACCGACTGGACAACCCTCCCATCTACTTTCTCAACAATCCTCTCCAAGAAGTTCTGTCACTCAAGCTTTTTGGTCTCACTATCTGCCATGATCTTTCCTGGGAAAACCACATTTCCAAGCTGGCCTCCAAAGCTAGTCGCCGACTGGCATCCTCTGTCGTGCGAAGTCCTTCCTTGGCACACCTGAGCTCCTCCCCACATACAAGGCTTTCATCTGCAGCTCAATGGAATACTGCTCTCCCCGCTGGGGTGTTCCTGCCTCACACCTAGCTCGGCTTCACGCTGTTGAAACCAAAGCTTTCAGAATCACTGGAATCTTCCGTGATGAATCTGATTGTGAGGGCCTTTCACTCACTCACCGCAGGCAAGTTGGTGGTCTTTCTGTCTTCTACCGACTCCTATCCGGCCTAGCTCCCACAGCTCTATCTGTGCTCTGTCCCCCAAATATTCCTACAGGTCGCACAAGATCTGCCAGCAACCCTCTTCTGTTGAAATTGCCAAAATCAAGACTCTCTGCTCACCTGCACTCTTTCATTCCTCTTTAATCCCACCTCTGGAGCAAACTTCCTCACTCTCTTCAATCCCACTCATCCCTCCACGTCTTTAAAACAGCTGTTCACCACCATCTCTTATCTTCCCCCATCCAAAACCTTAATCTTTTCTACCCCTGTTAATTCACCCCAGATCCACTTTTTTGAAATACCAACTTTCTTCCTGGAAGTCCTAGCAGTGTCCACGTGTTTTATAGCTCCCCCCCCCCCACCCCCTTCCCATGCCTCCTCCCCCCAAGCCCTCTCCCTCCCACAGATCTCCCGATTGTCCCTGTTCTCTACTGTTGTACTTTTGTGCTTCCCTCTCTCTCTCCCCATCTTGTCTCCCGCTCCACTTATTATATCTTTTATGTGTCCGTTTGTTTTGTTGTGTGATTAATGTTAGCTCTTACACGAGCCTTCATCTTGTATGCTCCCCCTCATTGGGCCTTAGTTGTTCGAGCTATACCAAATGAAAAATTGCCAGGTCGCTGGATTGGCCGAGACGGACCAACCTCCTGGCCCCCATAATCACTAGACATAACCCCCCTTGATTTTTTTTCTGAAGGGGTTTGTCAAAGATGTTGTCCACAACACCAAGGTGGGAAACCTGCAGGATCTTCGGTCTCGGATCACAGCTGCATGAGCACTTGTGGACGCAACCATGTTTAGCCGAACATGGCAAGAACTCCTTGTACCACCTTGATGTCTTGTGCGTGACAAACGGAGCTCACATTGAAGTGTTTTGATGGTGTGCACAAAACTTTATGAGTTTCTGTATCATATAAACCAAAGGTATCATTGTGTCATTTGTGGTTCTAAATGTATTAGCAACCAAAGTTGTTCGGGTCTTTTTGGAACACCTTTTACATGCTTATGATTGGTTTGGGAGGATAAAGGAAAAAAACATCGCCGGGCAGTATTTCTCGGAGCAGGTGTGATTAAGCGATGAACCGTCTGTGTGTATCGAAACGATCTGGAGGAAGGTAGCGCTGGGAGCAATAACACGCATTTCATAAAGCCGACATTGGAACTGTTACTCGACTCGAGGATGCAGCGATGTCTGTCCCCCCAGGGCATGCTGGGAAAACCATCTCTCCCGTGTGTGCAACTGCAAGGCGTTTTGTTTCGCCGTTCCACCGACATTATCTCATACAACCGTTCCTGTGTTGTCTGATCTATCGCTTTTACTGGGATGAGCTCGTCTGATGCAAAACGTTGGAGCTGGATCCCCCAACACGACCTCACCCTCTCCTTCCCCTCCATCCTCCTCCCAGAAGACTGCTGGCACTTTCTTGGAGTTAATAATTTGAGATCAAGTTGCTTTGTGATGCACAAAGCGCAGGACGAGAGTTGGAGAACAAAAGATTCCCCTTTGGCTGAAAAATGGAAGTTTGGTGATGCCTGTTAGCAAAGGGGCCTATGGCTTGTCGAGAGGTCCAGAACTTCATCTTGGTGGTTCCACTAAGGGCCATGAGGGCCACTCGATCATGGCCGTTGGCCGAACGACCACGTGAGTTAATTAACACTAATGATGATGAAAATTGTACAGCCTTGTCATCTATCACAGGCACCTTCACCTGATGTAACGCCAAAGCCTCCAGATCCACGTTGGACAACGCACCTATTGTGGTGTGCTATCTCGTTCTCATTCTGTCTGCATAATATGTTTCACGATCATCGCAGGATTCCTCTTCTGACACCTTACATCTCTCATTAGGAGAACTAGGACGTGCCCG
Organism: Myxine glutinosa; assembly: GCF_964187855.1. Lineage (NCBI taxonomy): Eukaryota > Metazoa > Chordata > Myxini > Myxiniformes > Myxinidae > Myxine > Myxine glutinosa. The sequence goes on from NC_136273.1 coordinate 78,247,596, forward strand.
TACGTGGGTGCCCGTTCCTTGGTGCGGCCCAGCATCTAGTCGAGACCCAGTCACCCAGGCCGATCACCCATTCCGACCCCAAATTCCTCATCGACGATAACTAAACAATATATTATATGAATCGCACCGTACATACCTCCTTCTAGATCTTGTTCTTGTCTTGATATACTCACTCAGGCTCACTCTATCACGACTGAGTCCTCCCAGCTCCTCCAAATGGCGCCCGCTACGCCTCGAATTCACATCGGCCACGCCTACGCAACAACGTGTTCTGTGATTGGCTGTTCCTGTTCTGTGATTAGTTTGGTAAATAAATCGCCATAGCTCGGTAACTACTTCTCCGATTAATATGAAACCTTGAAAAGGCACATCCTTGAAAAGGCCCGTACGTGGGTGCAAAAAAACATGCGTGCAAACAACAACAACAAAAAAAAACTTTGAAACCACGTGGCAGTAACGACCACAGAACCCCCCCCTCTATTTACATGAAATGGTTTGGTCCATTCGCAAAGCCAAAGCGAACGGCTTGCGAGTACGGTAGAACCCCCCCCCCTCTATTTACATGAAATGGTTTGGTCCATTCGCAAAGCCAAAGCGAACGGCTTGCGTTACTTTTACTAATAGCTCGGTAACTACTTCTCCGATTAATATGAAACCTTGAAAAGGCACATCCTCAGGTCCCCAGCAATATATCTGGCAAGTTTCAATTAGATCGGACCCGTGGTTGTCGAGAAACAGCGGTCACAGACAAACACACACACACACAGACACACACACACACAGAGATTACTGGAATTATAGATAGATAAGTGAAAAGCAACACAAACATGCGGGAACCCCAAATGTGCACTTGTGATAATTTAAAATGTCCTTTTTATTACAATTCTTTGCCACAACTGTTTCTTCTTTCTCACCGACAGGAACTTTTCGTGGAGGAGCCCGTAGGACAACGCCGTCCACAACAGGGTTTGTATGTCCCCACAAACGTACACCAATCAGAGCTGAGTATCTGATCACATGACATGACAGGGGGCGGCGTTTAGTAATCATCACAGTTGCATATTTTACCAAAAGGAAATATAATAACCTTGTGTGGAACGTTTTGGGGTCCGAGTGAGTGTCGTAAGGTAGGTAGGGGGTTTAAAAATTCCTCCATACAATTATGATTTTGAAATGAGATCCACACGAATCTTGCTCCTGAATCCGGAAGTGAACAGATGACGATGGTTCGCTGGTTTGATAAGATCTCAATACAATTGTGATTTAACATTATATTTTGATATATTAGTCCGATACTATTAATTTGTGATTTGGTTGGTGAATTATGCTGTTTGGAATGAAAATATCGAGACATTGAGTGTAAAGCAGAATGAGGAAATGACGTAAGGGTTTCCATCCATGATATTCACGGATTCCCCATTTGCAGTTTTACCATTGGCTGGATATAGCAACACTCAGACTGGCTATTTTGTCCAAGTCCTTCACGAACCTGATGTCAATGCCTGACGTTCGACTGAAGGTGGCACAGGAATGTGGAATTGATTGGTTCATCGTTTATAGCCTGGTGTTGGCTTAGCGGTTAGGGTGCCGGCTTGGGATCCGAGGATCCTGGGTTCATAATTCCGGTTAACACCAGGGGGGTTGACTCAGCCTGTCATCCTTCTGAGTTCGGCAAATTGAGTACCAGCTCACTGGTAATTCCCTGGGTGTTGCAAGAGGTGACTAACAGGGTTGGTGGCAGGAAGGGCATCCGGCCATAAAACATTGCTTCAAAAAGGGGACCACGGTGCCCAAAAAAGGCCAACCCCTGCTCTGTGGGGAAAAATGGCCTCTAAAGGTGGTTCTTTGGTTCATCGTTTGCCATTCGCTGTTTTTTTTCGCCAAGTCATTCACGAACCGGCTGTCCATGCCTGAATTCAAAATAATTTAATACTGACATTATTTGCTAACTGGCAACTGGTATTCCCACCCACGTCATACTATCCTCTTCAACTAAAGTATCAAACAAGCCCGGCTATGCCATTGTTAGACTATCGGTCTTGTTCCGAGCAGATCTATAGGTGTTGTTGCATCCTGATCACGTGATCAATGCACCCACAAACGTTTACCTCATGTCATCATTGCAACATGTCCCGCTCTCCACCACCCCCCCCCCCCCCCCCCCATTCATGACACCCCACCCCCTTCCTTCGTCTGCACATACCCATTTTAATTACAGCTGTTCAGTTCAACTTCGAATAGGTTAATGTAATGTTTTACTCTGTGATTGACTGCCATTCATCTCGTTTATCTTTTCTGCATGTCTATGAGGGGGTTGTGTGTCCATGTGAGTTATATGCACGGCATCGTGAGTGTATGAGTGTTCACGTTTAAGTGGGTGAGTGAACCTGATACACAGTTTTAACTGAGCACATCACACCACAATCAACATTATAACAACGGTACCAGCCCTACGGGCGGGGCTTCAATTGGGAGGCCCAAATGAAAAGGCAAAATATCAGAAATTGAAGGCTTTTTTTTATTTTAAACGATTTATATAAACATCCGTTAAATCATATCACACGCAAGTCATCAAAATCTAAACAGTATTTGTAGAATTTCAATAAAAGCCACATCACTGTTCGTTCATATCGTTAAATATTATTTCATCGTTTGGAAAAACTGTAAAATTGGAAAAACTGTAAAATTGGGAAAAAATGGAAAAACAATATAGCTTATTTTACTCCAGGGTGTCCCAGGATTACCCACTCAAAATTTTGTTGCGATCGGTTCAGCCGTTTTTGCGGTACCTGGGAACGGACGGACAGACAGACGGAATTCAAACGGAACGGAATTCATTTGGCGAATTATAGTAAGATACACTAGTGGGTCACCCATGGGAATCCCACGGGCATGGAGGTGTGTGACATTTGCACATGTTGAGAATTCAACAATTCCTTTTTTGATTGAAATGCTTAATTCTGCTATGTAGGTGCATAAAATCAATTACATGCATAAATGTTTGTTGATCTTCTTAAGTTTTCTGCTATTTTAGATTATTTTGTTGGTAGAATTTGTTATATTTTTTATTGTTGTTTGATTTAATTATGCATGTTTATATATTCCATACTTATTTTGATATTTTGATTGATGTAATTTTATATTTATTAAATTTATTAATGTCATTTTATATAATTATTATTATTATTTTTATATATACATTAGTAAATTTTATGAAATACTTTTATTATTGTAAACTAGGCAAATTTCAGTCTTCGAACTGCCTTGTCCAGTGTTTAATTATTTCAATAAACCGAAATGAATGAATGAATGAGTTAAATTGAGTTAGATGCTGCACCTGCACATTCAGTTTTACAAAATGGTGAGTTGCAATTCATCAGATCCACAAATGATGTAATCTACGCAATTTATTTACTTCTGATAACATGTGAATGCATGTGCATGCATTTGGGAAATACAGTTTTAAATGTGTAATTAAATCTCATGTAAAATGTGACTTCAAGAGCTCAAATCCTCTCCCTCCCCGCCCCCATCCCTCCCACATCACGCACACTGCACAGGGGAGTGAGTCACACACACACACACACACACACACACACACACACACACACACACACACACACACACACACACACACACACGGGAGTGGGTCGCACACACACAGGGGAGTGGGTCACATACACACGGGAGGAGTGGGTCACACACGGGGGGAGAGTAGGGGTCACTTTACTCCTCCCCCTCATTCCTTTCCAACTCCTCCTCACTCTCCTCCCCCTCCCCCAGTTTCCCCAACTCCTCCCCCAGTCTCCTCTCCCCCTCCCTCAGTCTCCTCTCGCCCTCACCCAGTCTCCTCTTGCTGTCCCCCAGTCTCCTCTTGCTGTCCCCCAGTCTCCTCTCCCCCTCCCCCAGTTTCCTCTCCCCCTCCCCCAGTCTCCTCTCCTCCTCCCCCAGTCTCCTCTCCCCCTCCCCCAGTCTCCTCTCCCCCTCCCCCAGTCTCCTCTCCCCCTGTCTCCTCTCCTCCTCCCCCAGTCTCCTCTCCCCCTCCCCCAGTCTCCTCTCCCCCTCCCCCAGTCTCCTCTCCCCCTCCCCCAGTCTCCTCTCCCCCTCCCTCAGTCTCCTCTCCCCCTCCCTCAGTCTCCTCTCCCCCTCCCTCAGTCTCCTATCCTTCTCCCTCAGTCTCCTATCCTCCTTCCTCAGTCTCCTCTCCCCCTCCCTCAGTCTCCTATCCTCCTCCCTCAGTCTCCTATCCTCCTTCCTCAGTCTCCTCTCCCCCTCCCTCAGTCTCCTATCCTCCTCCCTCAGTCTCCTATCCTCCTTCCGCAGTCTCCTCTCCCCCTCCCTCAGTCTCCTATCCTCCTCCCTCAGTCTCCTATCCTCCTCCCTCAGTCTCCTATCCTCCTTCCTCAGTCTCCTCTCCTCCTCCCTCAGTCTCCTCCCCCCCCTCCCTCAGTCTCCTCTCCCCCTCCCTCAGTCTCCTCTCCCCCTCCCCCAGTTCCTCTCCCCTTCCCTCAGTCGCCTCTCCCCCTCCCTCAGTCGCCTCTCCCCCTCCCTCAGTCTCCTCTCCCCCTCCCTCAGTCTCCTCTCCCCCTCCCTCAGTCTCCTCTCCCCCTCCCTCAGTCTCCTCTCCCCCTCCCTCAGTCGCCTCTCCCCTTCCCTCAGTCTCCTCTCCCCCTCCCTCAGTCTCCTCTCCCCCTCCCTCAGTCTCCTCTCCCCCTCCCTCAGTCTCCTCTCCCCCTCCCTCAGTCTCCTCTCCCCCTCCCTCAGTCGCCTCTCCCCCTCCCTCAGTCGCCTCTCCCCCTCCCTCAGTCGCCTCTCCCCCTCCCTCAGTCGCCTCTCCCCCTCCCTCAGTCTCCTCTCCCCCTCCCTCAGTCGCCTCTCCCCCTCCCTCAGTCTCCTATCCTCCTCCCTCAGTCTCCTCTCCCCCTCCCTCAGTCGCCTCTCCCCTTACCTCAGTCGCCTCTCCCCTTCCCTCAGTCTCCTCTCTATCCTCACTTCGGCAGTTGTTCCAATCGAGCAGGTACGGTGAATATTAGAGGTAAGTGAACTTTTCTCTTGGAGAAACACTGTAAACCGCCCCCTTGTCCTGTTCATTCATTAGTGAAATGTTTCGCAGAACAGTACACGCATAGTGACGTCATCGGATGATGATGATCTTCAACAATATTATCCAATACTTCATCCGGATTCTTTACAGCTGCTCTTGTATATGTTTGCTGAGCACACATTACCTTCCAATGTCTTGGTTGCTCAGCATCCCGTGCGAGTCTGTGTTGACGTTCGTCGACGGTCTCGTTCTCCCGCCTCATTCTATTTCTTGCTGCATCCTGTTAAAGTCTGCGTTGACGTTCATCAAGCCGTTCATTGACCGTCTCGTTCATTTCGGAAATGGGAGTTTCCACACAACGCATTAATTTTCACGATCCCCAAGAGGAAGAGAAAGTGTCGCCGCGTAATCATCAAATGGCAAGTAAATGTCATTTTCAAAATTAAAGATTTCAAATAAATTTATTTAAAGTGTACGTGCACATAATTTAGCAAATAAGAACGAAAAAATATCTCTTGGCAATCTCCCGTCTATTTTATACATTGAATCACATGTCCAATGCACATGTGAAATGGAGTTTGTTTATTAATCCTGGATGTGAACACGATTCAGCCTTGAAAACTCGTGTGAAAAAAAAAAACATCGATGGAATGAATGGAGTGTTCAAACAGGATTACCTTTAGATGAATAAAATTGGAACGAAGAGATATCTGTCGGCAATTTTGAACGAAGCTCTGCCCCTCTGTCCACATTGTTGACTTTTTTTGTGACGACTGTCATCAAACAGAAAAGTAATATATCTTAATGGAAAAGAAAAAGTGAATTTTAAATATATCTCGGCATCTTCCGTCTGACTTATTTGGGCGGTGTATGATACATCATGCGGCGATATTTTAATACATCTCGGCATTTTCCCATGTGCTCGTGAATTTTCTCAATTATTGCTGAAACCAAGACTAAAACCATCGATAAAAATGAAATCAGATGGTGAGTTAGAGTGGAGATAAATGCATGAGAGAGTCCCAATGGCCATAACACAGCATAGTGTAGGTTAACATATCATAATATGGCACAATGTGGGGGTAATATATCATAAGACATCATAACAAAGCATAGTGTAGGTTAATACAGCATAGTGTGGATTAACAAATTGTTACGTTTGTGGAGGGTAAACAATGAAATACCTTCGTCGAGATAGAATCGTGTTGGTTTAAAATGCTCCGTGTGCCACGTGAAGCCATCTCGATGTACATAATTAGGCCGTCTGTCCAGGTAAGAGCATTTGCATGTCACCATGATAGTGCAGCGGCATAGCAAACCAATTGTGCATTTTGTGATGGAAGCACCAAATTTGGCAGAATGATAGAATATTATATGGAGAACATTTTCAGATATGGAACCACTTTGGAATTCACCCCAATGTGGCCGCCATATTGGATTTCAAAATGGCGGCTTAAAAATCTTTAATTACAAATATTTCTGGTTCTATACCAGCTACAGCCTTGATTTTAGTGTCTGGATGTACAAACTTGAGGTCAAGGAATTGAATGGTTCTACTTAGAAGTTGATTTACTGACGCCATATTGGATTTACACTCATCTCTTGCAGTTGCTCTTTCGTTGTATATGTCATATGCACGATGCTGCAGTATGTGTAGGGCAGCAACAGTTACTTGGTGGGCGCGTCTTGTACGGCTGACGTGAGCTGCACGCAAGAAGGTGTCTGCTGTGCCAGCTGTTGCTATATCTGCCTGAACCAATGCCTGTGTCCAACCGCTGTCTTGCAGCCAGTCTCCTGCTGTCTTCAAAGCTGCCATCTCTGTGTGTAGACCACCCAGCATGACCACAAAGAGATCTTCACCATGTGTGTCTGGCCAGTTCCATTGCACCTGCTTGGCGATCGCATAAAGTGGTTGGTCCAGTGTGACGACGGGTATCTGTCCAGGGTTTAGCTCATTGATCGCTGCTTTCACGACATCCATGGCATGGCGGATCATTGCCACTGAGTGGGCTTGGTCATGGAAGAGGGGAAGCAAGGCAGTGGGTGTGACTGTGATACTAGTATCCTTGGCCGATTGGTTCTCTGCGTGATGTGCAGCCCAAGAAATGTTTCCTGGATTCTGTGTGTCACCACTGTCACATGCATCCTTCACAGTCTGGAGCCACCTCTTCTCTTTATCCAGTTCAGCTTGTGCAGGATTCCTCTGCAGCGACGCCTGGGTTCCAGCTGGTACAGGGTGGCTTTTGGCAAGTGAACTAACTGGTTGTACATCTGTGTAATACCGTGGAAGGTCCTCCACAGTCTTGACATTTGAGACACCCCCGATGATGACAATACCTCGGTCTGTGCCTTGATTGTCATAGTCTGGATGTTGTATCAATGAAATACCAGTTCCGTGGAAGGAGTCGTGTGCTGTCGTGGAACTGGGATTGTGGTCTATATTATCCACAGCTGATGTGGTGAACACTCCACCGCGGAGCTTTGGGGGACAGACCACCTTCTCCGCCCGAAAGCGCTGACAGACCCCGTTCCCCAGCTCTGCAGAGATCCGTAGCACTCTATCATAGGCAATGCTGATCCCTAGTCCAGATAATGTGTCAACCAGTTCCCTCTTTCTCGTATGGGCATGAAGCATCAAGCCAAGATATATTGGCAAAGGAGTCTCTTGACTAATGCTGTGTCGTACGTCTGTGCCTGCACCTCTCCTCTCATGCTTCACACTGTTGTATTTGAGAAGTTGAGCTATTGTCACAGACGCCGATGCCGATGACTGACATGCCTGATCTTTGATGCCTGCGCCCTCTAAAATCATGGAGACCATTGTCAGCAGCAGTTGTGGCACAGACTCTTCTTGACATTTGTTTGAGAAGGACCCATTGAAAGGCTGAGATGACTGGAACATATCCTTCCTTATAATCCCTGCAGCTCGTGCCAGGTGCACAACATCACTGTCAATATCATGTTGACATGCCTTGGCTAATGCACTGCCAATGTCTTCCTGAAACACCAGCAGGACATCTCTTCCCTGCCTGTGCTCCTGCAGATCAGGGAAGTGTGACAGGATACGCTCCTTGAGTCTGGTTGTATGGACTCGTGTTTCCAGCACAACTCCGAATTGTTCCATTCTCATTGTGTAGAGCTTGGTGAGGTCTGCCATTTTGAATACAGGAGCAGTGTCTTCTTCTTTAGCAGTTTCCTCTATGTACGTTACCAGTTCAGCAAGGACTATTGCTGAAATGACATCTACCGTGCTCTGGCTTTGCTCAGCAAGCTTTTTTGCTGCCCTCACGCGGTTGTATAGGGATGTCAAACATTTCTTATGGTACTTGGCCTCTCTTGCGACCATGTCCCCAGCACTCAGTTGGGCTAACAAAGTGGTATCCTGAAGAAACTCTGCAGCCTTGCGAACGTGTTTATCTAGTTCCAATGTCGCTGCTTGATGAAACTCCAAACCAAGCTCTTGCTGGCAGAAGAAGCACAAATTGTCGCATATGCTATCAACACAAGCTGCCTGAGACCTAGTAAGCTTGTACTTATCTGTGATTGTACTGGGGATAGGGCTTCCCTCTGAATGACTTCTCTTCTGTACCCGCTGTAGCTTGGTAGTGTTATATTTCACCCTGCATGACTTGTGCCACTTGGCTTGGTGGGCAGCTAGAGTGGCAGCTATCCCTTGGCCTTCATCCAGTCGTTGCAAGTCCACGTCTTGTGGCAGCTTGCCTAGTTTATTGAATGCTGATAGATTGTCTTCAAGTGTCTTGTATCCAGCACCTGCATCAGTTCTTTTCGTGACAGCAGGACACTGTAGGGACTCTCCTATATCAACTTGACACAGAACACAGAGTTCCCAGTCCAGTGGCGTCTTTGGCGTTGAAGTTACATGCTTGGTAACATGAACTAACTTGAACTGCTTCGACATGATTGAAACCTGGATGGAGCAAACAAACAAAAAAGTCGTTTAATTAGGGGTTAATCAACGGACCAGCATGTTTTATCTACAGGACAATACACGACCCCCCTGAAATTTGACACCAAATGACCTCTTTTAGGGGTATTTTTGGCCGAAATTTTCAAATTTTTCACTCCCCAGACCCCTAGATGTTCCCTTGAGCTCAGAATCGCCGCTGTAATGTGTCTACTGATGTTAGAAAAGATATAGGGTGAATGGGGCAATAATTGTGCCTGTAGGATTTGTTTCCGCCACCCCCCCTAAGGGTTACAGATTTTTAAAGCCGCCATTTTGAAATCCAATATGGCGGCGACCTTGGGTGAATTTCAAAGTGGTTCCATATCTGAAAATGTTCTAAATATAACATTCTATCATTGTGCCAAATTTGGTGCTTCCATCACAAAATGCACAATTCTTCTTAAATTTTTGCTATGCCGCTGCACTATGAGGGGTGTGGCTTTGTGTTAAGTAATTCTATGGCTCAAAGATGAATTCCCCAGCGTGTAATTTGCCCCTGTGATCTTCCCTCCATCTTTATTACAATTAAAAACCTAGTAAAACAACTATAACAAATGGACTCGTGCACTCACAGCACCGCCAGGGCCGACAGAAACAGCATTTGCCGATCGGCAAGGAAAAACCGACGTCATCCTAACATTCCTGAACAGCGACTAGACTCCGCCCCCCGATGACTCGTAACGGAGAGATCATGCCCGAGCTTCATGATTGGTGGAGGCGCGATGGGGTGATGGGCAGGGCTCAGGCGATTGGTAGAGAGTAAAGCCATCGTCAAACATTTGAGATCTGAAGGAAAAAGATGCCGTCTCGCCATTTTGGTAGTTCTTCTGATCCTGGGATTCATAGCAGACGGTCGTGTTTGCCGCTCTCTCTCTTGTCCTAAGTTTGGTTGCAGGTGGTCACATCTATTGGTTCACGAGTTATCAAACAGAGTAACCACTATATTCGTCATGGGTGTGTCTGTGTGTCTGTCTGTCCGCAGCATAACTACCCGATGATATCATCCGATCTTAATGAAACTTGGGGGGTAGGTTGATATCATGATCTAGTTGTGTCCTGCCTAGAGTGAGCATATTGCGCCCATTGTGGGCGGAGCCACGCCCGAAAAAGATGTCTTTTTAGGGGGTAATCGAGTTCAAGCTACATCTTCTCCGAGGGGTTTGGTGGATTCTGACAGGGGTTTCGGTATTTGGTTAGGCCAATGTCGTGTCTCGCCCCACGGAGCTCGATTTTTCATTTTCGCCCCAAGGTCACGAAATTTAGAAAAGTCAATTTTTGATGGTTTTATTACATTGTTCGCTTCCTGATAGGGTGAAATGTCGTATATATTTTTATGTTTTTTAAAAATGTTTTATGTTTTTATGTTTTATGTTTTGTTTTTTTAAATGTTTTTTTATGTAAATGTTTTTATATTATCACATACATCATGAAATACAAGTTTTCCAACAAATTTCAGAATCTTCAACCTTTGAAGGTCACAAAGGTCAAATTTTCAAAGTTGTCGGAATCGAACCAAATTTTCGGTATTGTGTAGCTAACTAGTCTCATAACAGATAATACATTTCTATTTACATATTTTCAATGTCGGTTTTGACCTTTGTCATTGAATACCACTCGCTCGTGAACCATCGTCGTCTCCTGACTTGTCTTCCTCTTTTTGTCTTGGTCACACTGGCAAACGGCTGCGTCTCAGGCCATATCCGTTCGTGAAGCTTTGGATAGTGGAGGGAGGAGGAAGAGGAAGACGTCTCGCCCTTGCTAATTCTCTTGCCTCGGTCACACGAGAAAACGGTAGTTTTTTTGGCTTCGTGTGCGCCTGTGTAGACGTTCCGGAGCTTTGGTGGAACTTTTGCGATCGTGAGGAGGAGAAATAAGGCAGCATTTTGCTGAGCTCTTGGCGCATCGGTCGGAAGGAGACAAGAGGGGGAGAGGACTGGCCACACAAAATCCCTTCACACTCGTGGAGACACGGAGAGGAGCTTCACGCCATCGCGGCTTCGGGCCACTTGTGCTGTCGACTTCATTCGACGGCCTCGCTTGAACAACAACGCTAATTGTTGGCACTATAAACACCATTTTATTTTCATTAGCTTTTCCCCTGTCTGTATTTTGTGTGAGAGTGGAGGGTGCCTCATTTTGGATTTAGTTTTTTACCTCACCTTTCATGGTTATTTGCATTTAGCTTCATTAAATAGTTTTTTGTTGCATTGTGTCCTTTTGCTCTTGTTTCTTTGTTTGTGGGTCGAGGAATACAACCCCATGTCGGCCGTCCGTCCCATGTAAGGCTTCGGTCCCTGCCCCACGCGCCAGAAATGATCCCGCCAAGTTCAGGCATACACCTCGGAGTTAAAACTCGTTTCGGGCATCCGTCACCCAGGGGTCTTAACCCCGGGGACACGACAATATCATAATACATCATAACACAGCATAGTGTGGGTTAATACATCCTAATACAGTATAGTGTGGGTTAATACATCCTAATACAGCATAGTGCGGGTTAATACATCCTAATACAGTATAGTGTAGGTTAATACATCCTAATACAGCATAGTGTGGGTTAATACATTATAATATTGCATCGTGTGGTGGGTTAGGGTGCCTTCACATACACGGATTATTCTTACGAGTCCTTACGGATCGCCAACTCGTAGTCAATCGCAAGCATCCGTAAATAACGGGAGATGATTTTTGACATGTCAAAAGTTGTTGCGAGTTGTGACGAGTTATCTACGGATACCAGCGAGTTATTTACGGATGCTTGTGATTGACTACGAGTTGGCGATCTGTAAGGACTCGTAAGAATAATCCGTGTATGTGAAGGTTGCATTATCTAGTTCTGTCAAGTCATGTTAGACTTCTGGTGACATTCATGATCAGATTTATCCAAACATCCCTATCCTGTTCTACTCCCCGATGCTCGGGCAGAGACAGCTTGGTTGCATCCTTTATCCCATCCATCCAGCATGTGCAAGGTCTGACTCTTCTTATTCCCTCAACGATACCAAACATGGTTCACTTTTCCAGACTTTCATTTTCAGCACAAATGACGTGTCCAAAGTATGACAGTTTTAGCATCAATGCTGCGCTTCTGATGTACGAGGGTAAGTCAAAAGATGGCCGCAATTTGTCTGCGTCTTTTTCCCCAGAAAAACATTCCCGTCTTTTTCCTCATACACATGCACTATTACACTACTAACCATTGGCGGTGCTGCAATTACTGAGCGTACAGATTGCTCCTTCTTGGGATTGATACCGTGACCCTCAGCTGTTCAGTTGTAATTGTGCTGTAAACATGGTCACACCACTTTCGTCTTGCACCGAGGAAGAGCAGCGTGCTGTCATTCGTTTGTCATCAGCTGGTGAAGTTATGCCAATGGTGTTCTGAGATTCCCAAGGTTCAATTCTTCAACATTATCAAGAAAAGGAAAACCATGCTAACCAGTGTAAGGTATAGCGATGTGCTGCGTATCGAGATCAAAGGCAGTGATTGCAAGAAGATGCAGATGAAGACTTGTCATCAGACATCAGATTTTCATTTGCTGCATGCCGATGCCCACCCTAACACTGCTCGCCAAGCTATGGAAACCAAACGACGACGAAGTGAAGGAGATGGCGCATGGCTTCGGGCGCAGCCAACAACCTTTTTTTATGGTAATACAAAATCTTGTGCACTGCTCGACCACGTGTATTCTAAAGCAGGATAAGTATGTGCAAAATGAAACCTTTTCCAATTTTGTAACATGTAAATATAACATTGCGGACACTTTTTTTAGCTCAGCCTCATACATGGGGGTCTATAATCTCTTCCAGCACTGATTTGTTTGTTCTTCTTGCTTTGCTTGACTCTTGATTCTTCTTGATTTGTGTGATACATGGAATTTTTAACACTTGCCTTGAAAACGAGGTTTCAAAACTGTCATTTTCTTCCTTTCTTTCTTCTTCACTGTCTATGACTCACATCCATACATTGTAAATGGAAATACCAGAGCATTCGCCGATCTCCTCTTGGTTAGTTTTGCCACAGCTTTGTCTTTCCAGATCTTTGTCAATCCTGACATTGTTGTTCTCCCCATTACCAATCGTCTATTAATTTCTCCTCCACATCAGATATTTTTTGTAGGCTTCCCCAGATCTGTGGCTCGACACAATCCAGTCTCTGAGCTCTGCAGGCAGTTCCTTCGACCTCATGGCTTGGTTTTTGCTCTGATATGCATCGTCAGCTGTGAGACCTTATATAGACAGGTGGGTGCCTTTTCAAATCATGTCCAATCAATTGAATTTACCACAGGTGGACTCCAATCAAGGTGTAGAAACATCTCAAAGATGATCAAGAGAAATGGGAGGCACCTGAGCTAAATTTCAAGTGTCATAGCAAAGGGTATGAATACTTATGTCAATGTGATAGTTCAGTTTTGTCTTTTTAATAAATTTGCAAAACTTTCTAAAATCCTGTTTTCTCTTTGTCATTATGGGGTATTGAGTGTAGATTGATGAGGGAAAAAATGAATTTAAACGATTTCAGCATAAGGCTGCAACTTAACAAAATGTGAAAAAAGTGAAGGGGTCTGAATACTTTCTGAATGCACTGTACATTCAACGGGATGGGCATGATAGCTGCGTTGACCCCAAGGAGGAAGACGATTCATCTTGTCAAAAGGCAAAACATTTCTGAACTAAACATTATAGAGATGTCCAAAGTTGATACCATAGAGTATCGCTTCGCCAACCATGCACTTCGAAACATCAAGTTTCAAGAACTTCCTAGTCTCTAAAACTGTGACATGAGGGCTGATATCTTATGGGAACTTTCATTCCATTTAAAACAGCCAGCTCCAAATTGGCAGGGGATGATGCATATCATTCATCAGGGGTATATACATTCCTGCCAGTCCTCAATTCTGTATTTGCCCATTATTGATATGCATCCCGGTGACAAAAGGTGCATTCTGTCCACGTTGGAGTTCCTCAGCAACCTGGCCAGCACTATGTCCCTCCAGTATTAACATTTGATCAACCCCTGTACTGGAAAGCTACTGAGATAATCAGTACTGCACCACAGAGTAGTCACTTGAAGTAGGTAGTTCTAATGCTTGGTAGTTTCCACACATTCATGAATCTGCTTGGAGCAATAGGTATACTGATGGAGAGCACAGGACTTAAAAGCGTTTTAGAAGTGGCTTACGGTGAAAATGCTGCAGTGCATAGGATGACCGGTAAATCAGTTCAAAGGACATTCCGTGGCCAATTTCTGGTGGACAAGTGTCTTCATCAAATTATTGTGAAATCTGTGGTAGATGAAAATCCTGAATTTGCTTCACAAATAGAGGAGACCGAGAAAATATATTCGTCCTTGTTGAGGGGTGACACCACTCTTGAAAGTCTTTAACATCCGCTACAGTCGCTAGGATTAGGGAGGAACTTGACAAGAAGAAAGCTGAACTCAGTGCTCAATCTAAAACGAGTCACTTGTGACTAGGATATCAGCGGATGCTTCGTAACGCATGAGCGCTGATCAAAGCAGATCGCACTGGGTCTTGGCTGAATCACTTGCGTGCTGTTTCCGACACCTTGCCGGTATTTGCTGCAGCAGGACACTACAACTACCTGAAGTCTGTCTATCTCTACATCCAAGAAATGAGTGAACTGGAAAGCAAACACCTAGATAGACAGGAAGTTTCAAGAAGGCTTCCATATCATTTGACGAACAAATCAGTTTTGGGCAGGCCTCGGTTGCGATCTAGTCATCGAGCAAACATTCATGAAGTCACTAAAAATCGCAGGCGGCTTGACTCATGGCAGTAAGATGACAAGAAGAACAGTGAGCATTGTGGACAATGTCAGCCCCCATAATGTCTCAGTTCAACACTGCCATGCAGGAGTTCAATGATCTCACATACACCACAAGTGAACAACACAAAGATTCAACTGACGCCAGAATTGAAAAAGACGCATCAGACCTTTCGAAGATAAGCACAAAGCTGATTTCATGTTTATCTTTCTCCTCTGACCCCTCATTGAGAAATATCATCACTGGCATGGTGGCGAAAGAAGTCAATGTGCATGAATACGAATGCGTTGGAAGGAACATCATCGACAGAATGACTGGACAGCCTGTATTTTCCTTCTCTTTCAAGAGGAAAGACAAAGCCAAGGCCCTGGGAAATTCATCTGCTGTCAAAGTTGCTCCTGACAGAACCATTGATACTGGCCTCCTGTTCCAGCGATTCCTTGTAGTGTCCAGAACAGGACATCTGTCTCTCGAGGAGGTGATGAGATATGAGCTGAGTCCATACCCGTCACCCCTTTCAGGACAGGACACGTCTCTAGAGGAGATGATGAGATATGAGCCGAGTCCATACCCATCACCCCTTTCAGGACAGGACATCTGTCTCTAGAGGAAGTGATAAGATATGAGCTGAGTCCAAACCCGTCACACATTTTTGAGGACAAAAAAAATCTTGAGAAAGGCCGACAAGCCTCAACTAACCCAAGCCATCGATGACCATTGTAACAAGATACCATCAAGTGAAGCGACTGCAGATGCTATCCCAAAGACTGAAAGATATGTGCTTGATGGAAGCTCCTTACCATGCAAGCTGAAGTGGAGGAGGGGAGATACCTATGGTAAATTAGCCAAGGCATATGCTGACTTTACAAGTAAGTACTATGGGGCAGCAACTGCTGTGTTTGACGGGTATGGGGCAGGTCCCTCGATAAAGGATAACGCACACCAGAGACGGGGAAAAACCATCCAGTAGTGAACTTCACCAGTGAAACCGAATTTGAAGGGAAGCAGGAAGAATTCCTTTCAAGGGGAAGTAACAAGAAACAACTAATCAGCTTAATAAGTGATGAACTGAGGAGGGTGGGCTGTATGGTCATTCAGGCAGAAGGGGACACTGATGTGGACATCGCTAAAGCCACAGTTCACACTGCATATGCATATTCCACCACACTGATTGGAGAGGACACTGACTTGTTAATTCTTCTTCTCCATTACACCACAGCAGATGGCAAACCACTGTATTTTAGATCAGTCAGTTAAGAGGCATTCCAAAAGTGTACAACATCAATTGCATAAAACGTGTTCTTGGCAGTGAGTTGTGTACACAATTGTTATTTATCCATGCTTTCACAGGATGCGATTCAACGTCCCGTGTTTATGGTGTTGGAAAGAAATCAGCCTTCCAAAAACTCGTGAAAGGTGATCCAGTCCTACAATGCTGTGCAAATGCATTCACTTTACCAGGGAAGAACCGCACTGACATAGAAAACCTCGGCAGCCAAGCGATGGCTGTTATGCTTGGTGGGAAAAGTACATGTTCTCTGGCAGCATTGCGTTATGATTCTCTAAGAAACTAAGAAATAGAAACATGAAAAATAAATAAATAAATAATATGAAATATAAAATTATGAAATTAATAGTACGATATATATTGTTGCGAATATGGCATTTGGCCTCCATATCCACTTGTAAATATTCCCCTATTTCCCCAATACTCCCCAACTATCCCCAATCCCCCATTCCCTAGTCCCATTGCCTGTAAATAACACTCTGTAGAACCGACCTTCCCCTTTTTCCCCCATTAAATGTCGTGCCCAGGTCCACCGCATCTCACGTAGACAACTTTCGGACATCTTGCTAGTTATTCTTAATCTATGTCAGTTAAGGACTCGTTTCCATTAATTCTGACTCTTCGTTGCACCAGAATGTGATTATATGGCACCAGTAGTGAGTTTAGGACCTTCCCAAACCTCCTCCCATCTTCTTCCCCAAACAACAACTACAACAACAACTACAACAGCAACTACAACAACTACAACAACGGCGCGCGCGGGGAGTGTGCGTCCTCACTCCGGCTCGGTTAGCCGCCATTACCCATGTGCGCTCCGACGGGGTTACCACGAAGGGGCTCCCTGTCAGCCCCTCGTCAAGGGCGGAGCAGGTAACCCCCCCCCCCCGCACGCACCCAATGAGAAGCAACGGGCCGATTCCATCTGGGGCGGAGCTAACGAGCCGAGGGCGTGTCACTCCCCGCCGGATATACGCGGCGACTTACCGGATGTGACGTGAGATGCGCCTGAACTACGGAGAGCAGAGGAAGCCACCGCCACCACCAGCGCGACGATACCTCCCCGTATCTTTGGACCGGACCGAACCGGGTCGATTCTGCCCTGAGCCCAGGTGTACCTGGAGCCATCGATTCTGCCTTTCCTTGCCATCAATCCCCGTGTGAGTCAGCCTTTTGTCCCGTTTATCTGTCGTCTGTTGGGGTTAATATAAGAGTGTGTCTAAGTGCCTGTCTTTCTATGATGTCCCTCTTGTAGTTGTAATCTAACCTTCCGCCATAATATAACCTCCTCCGGGGGTCTTGAGAACCGTATCCCTGGTGTCGTGTCCTTTGAATCCCAGCCGTTGTGTCCTTTTCCTTCATTGATCTAGCGTAGCGCGACTAGTCAACGTTCGAGCATAATCGGGTAACTTGTGCAGACGTGGTCATACCAAACCGCTCGGTAAACTAACATCCACAACCGCGTCTGTAACAATTGGTGTCGAGGAGTGGAATTCGGACCCGGGACTAAATTTGTTAGGCCCAAACTTTGGGAGGTAGAATCGACCCGGAGCGCGTTTCCCGCGCTCGACGAAATTATAACGGCGAAATTTGATTTTGTTATACGGAAATAAAAACCCGAATTTTGAAAGTCGCGCTATGGCAGACCAAGTCGGCTGGGGTCCGGTAGTGGAGAGTGAGGCAGGGTCGGTCCAGGACCAAATTGAGGGACGTGTGGAGAGCGAAGCAGCGAGGGTAGCAGACGCACAAAATGGCGCCTCGCTGGTCACCGCGCCCGCGACCGTGGCAGCGCCCCTGGTGGATTCGAACCTTTTCCTCCTGCAAATGAGGGCCCTTATGGAACAAATGGTGGGAATGAGGGCTGATAGTGAGCGGTTGGGAAACCAAATGGGGGTAATGGGGAACCGGATGGATGCTCAGAGTGAGCAAATGAGGATTGATAGTGAGCGATTAGAGGGCCAAATGGGGGTAATGAGGGACGAAGCGAGGGGTACTGGTGAGAAGGTAGACAAAAATTTTGAGGGGTTAGACAATGGGATAAAAGAGGTGAGAAATGGGTTAGAGGGGGTAGAAAATAGAATGGCTGCCCAGGAGAATCAGATAGAGGGAGTGAAAAATGGGTTAGAGGGGTTAGAAAACAGGATGGAAGGCAAATTGAGGGACATGAGGGACCAAGCGGAAAGGGAAGTTAACCAAATGGGGCAGCAGATAGAGGGGGTCAGAATGGGGGTAGAAACTAAACTGGATGCTCACAGGGAGGAAATGGAGCAGATGAGGGTGGCATCTGGGCAGGAGATGCAAGTGATGGGAGAGGAGATCAGAAGAGGAGTGAGTGAGGAGGTCGGAGGAGTGCGCGAGGAGGTGAGGCACTGTAAGGAGCGCATGGAGAAGGAGGTGAGAAAGGGGACTGTAAAGTTACAAGGGGGCATAGAGGACCTGACGCAGGAGGTGGAGCAGCTGACGGTGGGACAGACGGAGTTAGTGGAGCAGGTTCAAAGGAACACTGCGGTATTAGGAGGTTTAAAAGCGACACAGAAAGAACTAAAAGATGACTTGGTAGCGACGAAGAGGGAATGTCAGATGGTACGTGAGGGACTGACAGCGAGGTTGGACGAGGTGATAGAGGTAATGGAGACGAAGGACCGGCAGGTGAGGACGCACATGGAAACGGTCAAGGTAGCCTTGGAGGACGAGCTTGAGGAGACGTACCGGGGAATAAAAGAGGTGAAGCAGAAATTAGAAGAAGTGGAAGAAGGGGTGAGCGAAATTAAGAAGCGACGGAGAGGGGATAACGAAGAGATAAAAGAGGAAGTAAAAGAATTGGTCCAAAGTCTGTGTTTGGATCGTGATGATGTGCTCATTAACCGGATGAGGGATTCGCAGGTGATGGAGGAGAAGCGAAGAGGAAGAGGACCTGGTGTAAGTGGTGACCAATATGGTCGTGCGTATGATGCGCCAGGGGATTTAAGAAGCTTGGGGGTCGAGATGGACCCGGGTGTTCGTGAGAGGCCATTGGTGAAGTGTGCGACAGGTCTGGTGTGCGAAAAAGGAGGTGTGCGAGAAAGTCCGACTCTGGGGTGTGTGAGGAAAAAGTGCGTGCCAAGGAGTGAGGGTGCTGGCGAGAGTGAGTCGGTCGTAGCGCGTGTGCGAGGGGGCACATGGAAGCGCGGTGTGGTAAGTGTTACAGAGGGTGTGACGGGAGAGTGTGCGCGAGAAAGGTGTGTGACGGACAGGTGCATGGGGAAAGAGTGCGCTGTCAAAAGTAAGGAAGAATGCACACCTGTGGTGAGTGTTACAGAGGGTGTAACGGGAGAGTGTGCGCGAGAAAGGTGTGTGACGGACAGGTGCATGAGGAAAGAGTGCACTGTCAAGAGTAAGGGTGAGTGCGCTGTCAAGAATGGAGGTGAGAGTAGTGAGAGTGACAAGGAGCGTGAGTTGGGTGTGACAGGTGAGCGAGGATGTACACCTGGAATGGAAGGATGCACACCTGGAATGGTAGAGCGTGAGTGGGAATGCACGCTGGAGTTGGTAGTGAGGCACGTGGTTGGGTGTGCGAATGAGAGCACACCTGTGATTGTCACAGAGGAGGTGACCGAGGAAGGGGCGCGAAGAGGTGTATTGGTGAGGTGTGCGAGTGACGAATGTGTGCCAAGGTGTTCGGTGGTCAGGTGTGTGACCAAGGCTGTGAGTGGAATGAGTGTACCGAGGTGTGTAAGGAAAGGTACGAGGAGCATGGAGACGGCTGGATGTGTGAGCAAGGAACGGGCTGCGGGGTGTAAGCATGCAGGTGAAGCATCGACGTTAAACGGAGCAGCGGGTAGAACGACTTATAGCCGAATCGGGCCCTCGGTGCGTGCCGGGCTTCGCGTGCCGCGAGAACCAGCGGGGATCCGAGCCACGGCGGGTTCGAAAGGACCGCCGTGCGCGATCCACGCTGGGCCTCGCTTTGAACGGCCGCGTCTGTGCTCCAATAGGCGGAGCGGGCGGCTGGATAGGAAGGGTCGTCATGGCGACCACTTTCTGTTGAGGCAGTCCGGCAGGTCGAGATCGGGACATTGGATGGCTCCACGCCGAGATGGTGCGTGGGATCTCGGCCCGGGTAAGCCCCCGTCCCTGCCCCGAGTGCCGGACGCATCCAGCCGCTGGCACAGAACAACCCGCATTCATGGCTTGGCTTTACAAAGCCGGGCTTTGGACGGGAATTGGCGCACCGAGAAGTATTAGTGAGTAGACGGGTGATGAGGATAGTGTTTTGGCCCCAGAATTAGAGAAAAACAAAATTTGATGATTGGCAAGGGATTGGCAGTAGTGATTGGCAGATGATGGGCAGTGATTGGCAAATTTTTAATTTGTTGAAATTTGATGTGCAAAATTGGTAGTGAGCGATGGGCCCGGTGGGTAAGGCTGGCATCCCTGCCGCCCTTCCCATGGTGGGGGCAAAGGAGCTATAGCTTATGGGGTGTATGGCAGTGAAAACTAGCCCGGGTGGGTTAGGTTATTTGTGTATAGGGCCCTAGAAGATGACATTAGGTAACGTTAAGATTAGTTAGTGACTGATACCTGTAGTGGGGACGCAGGTAGTTTAGTGTGGATGATAATGACGTGGGAGCGCAATAGTTTAAAGGGACGACTGGGAAGCGCAAGTTTCAGAAGGGAGTAGTTAGCTGAGATGATGCCGTGTGTGTGAGAATTGAACAGGTGTGATTGCACAGGTGTGCAACTGGACAGGTGTGTGGAGCAGTGTGTGAGTAATGAGTGTTGTGGATCAGCGCGAATGCGCTTGGGGAGAGAAGGGTGCAGGTGGCACCAGGTGTGAGAGCACAGGTGTGCAGGTACAGGTGTGTGGAGAGAGTTGGAGTAAGTGGTACGGAGTGGTGTGCATGGTGCGAAGGTGTGAATCGGGGAAGAGTGGACCCCTTTCACGAGTACCCGGGGCGGGTAGTGTAAGTGTTAGGTAGAGGGTACAGGTAAATTGTGGTTGGATATTGGCATCTGTGGTGCGGTTGCAGAATGGTGTTGTGAATGGGTGCATTAGTGTTGTGGAAATGGCTGGGCGTGTAGCCTGTTAGTGTGTGTAGTTGGTTGGGCACTCCACCACTGTGAGGATGTCGGCCAGGTGAGGCCGCAGGTGGGCTCTGGGAGCCGGTAGTTGTGAGTGGGTGCCTGAGGATCCCGGGTGTGGATCGGGTAGCCCAGTGCCAGGGAGGGCACCGAGTGGGGAGAGCGCCAGAGGGCCTTCCCCAGGTAGTTAGGTTAGGGTAAGGAGCAGGTAAGCTCGGAGGCAACTGCAGTGGTGGAGGTGTGCAGGTGGGTAGACCCGCTGGGAGAGGTACACGCCACAGCCCAGAAATTGTGCGAGGGCACCGGGAGATGAATCGGGGGAGTGAGACCCCAAATTGAAAAGCACCACAGTTGGCCAATGGGAATTGGTTTTTAGAACCCATAGTGTAAGAGGGCCAATGGTTTGGCCGGAGAAAGACCCCGGGTAGTGTAAAGTTGTTAAAGTCATTTAGGAAATAGTTAGGATTGATGAACCTGTCGCACCATACGCAGCCACTTACCTGTGGTGATGATGATGACTCCACACCTGTGTTTTCTTTGTTTTGTTGCAGGAAATGAGAATTGCTGTTGGATTTGTGAGACGCATCACAACGTGGATGAGACATTGGGGTGATTCCATCTCTCCCTCCTTAGGAGGGACTGATGATGAATTGGTGATGGCAAATTATGATGTTGAGTTGAAAATGGCAAATTTGATTGGTTAGGAGGGAGAGGAGACGAATTTGGTTTATGGGAGGAACGGGGAAGACAGTAGGGATGTTTGTTGATTTGTAAAGTAGATGTTTATGGGTAGTGTTGTGTTTTGTGGATACAGTAAGGGGTAAGGGAGGGGCCATGTAGGTTACCTGGTGGGGGGGGGGGGGGAGCGTACGGTAGGAACGTACCTGTCTCACCTGGTTCCCATGTGCCCCCAGTGTGCATTACCTTAAATTGCGTGCACTTTTGCGCCCTTACCACCTTACTCACTTGTCTGCTTCTTTTGTCTCCCACCTCCGAGGATCTGGCTTTGGGGCAGAGAGAGAGGAGAGAGAGGTGCTGGCTCCGCAGTTGTGGGCCTGCACTTTCGCTGCTTGCTGCTTGGATCGATACACCATATGGACCGCAATGTTTGTGGCCACCCACAATGGACCGCAGCTCTTATGCGGCAAGCACCACCCGTGGATGGACCTATGGGTCAACGTGGCACCTATGCCATACAGGTGAACCACTAATAGTTGGCCTCCTGACGGCCACAATAAGGAAATGGACGCGGTTGGCGCCTTTCTTTATTTTTTTTGAAAGCAGTAAGAAGACCAAGTGCACCACACGAAGGCAAGACCAGCGGCAGAACATCGGCCGGCTGCGACACCACACCATGATTACTAAACACTTTATTGGTGCACCGGATGGTGCTGACTGTGTGATGGGGTGGTGCTTTTGGTGCTGGGAAGGGGTGCTCTGCACATTATTAAAGGCCGTAGGCCACAGAGCACTCGTGGGTTGGTGTATCGATGCTGGCATGCGTGCTCTCTCTATGCATAACATCTGCATGTGTTCCTCCAGAAACAGGTCCTGGATCGTAGTGTAAATAGCAGCGTAGTCGTGTAAATAATGCTCCCTACCGGCTGTATGTTTAGTTTGCGAATTCTTTCCGGATTCGGTTATCCTGTGGGTGTGTTTCTGTGAGGAGAAGGGTGCAACGTCGCAGGGGGACATATTTACTCATTTGTGAATATCTGTAAAACTGTCGCACTCAGGGTAGAGTTAATAGTAGAGGGAACTACATCTGAGTGCCACACTAAAATAGGTAAAAATTTATCGGGTCGGGACGCCCCGAGGGTAGAGAAGGGTGCAATGTTGCGAATATGGCATTTGGCCTCCATATCCGCTTGTAAATATTCCCCTATTTCCCCAATACTCCCCAACTATCCCCAATCCCCCATTCCCTAGTCCCATTGCCTGTAAATAACACTCTGTAGAACCGACCTTCCCCTTTTTCCCCCATTAAATGTCGTGCCCAGGTCCACCGCATCTCACGTAGACAACCTTCGGACATCTTGCTAGTTATTCTTAATCTATGTCAGTTAAGGACTCGTTTCCATTAATTCTGACTCTTCGTTGCACCAGAATGTGATTATATGGCACCAGTAGTGAGTTTAGGACCTTCCCAAACCTCCTCCCATCTTCTTCCCCAAACAACAACTACAACAACAACTACAACAGCAACTACAACAACTACAACAACGGCGCGCGCGGGGAGTGTGCGTCCTCACTCCGGCTCGGTTAGCCGCCATTACCCATGTGCGCTCCGACGGGGTTACCACGAAGGGGCTCCCTGTCAGCCCCTCGTCAAGGGCGGAGCAGGTAACCCCCCCCCCCCCACACGCACCCAATGAGAAGCAACGGGCCGATTCCATCTGGGGCGGAGCTAACGAGCCGAGGGCGTGTCACTCCCCGCCGGATATACGCGGCGACTTACCGGATGTGACGTGAGATGCGCCTGAACTACGGAGAGCAGAGGAAGCCACCGCCACCCCCAGCGCGACGATACCTCCCCGCATCTTTGGACCGGACCGAACCGGGTCGATTCTGCCCTGAGCCCAGGTGCACCTGGAGCCATCGATTCTGCCTTTCCTTGCCATCAATCCCCGTGTGAGTCAGCCTTTTGTCCCGTTTATCTGTCGTCTGTTGGGGTTAATATAAGAGTGTGTCTAAGTGCCTGTCTTTCTATGATGTCCCTCTTGTAGTTGTAATCTAACCTTCCGCCATAATATAACCTCCTCCGGGGGTCTTGAGAACCGTATCCCTGGTGTCGTGTCCTTTGAATCCCAGCCGTTGTTGCCTTTTCCTTCATTGATATAGCGTAGCGCGACTAGTCAACGTTCGAGCATAATCGGGTAACTTGTGCAGACGTGGTCATACCAAACCGCTCGGTAAACTAACATCCACAACCGCGTCTGTAACAATATTAATATAATATAATAATAGATAATATTAATATATAATTAATATTAATTAATATTATTAATATAATTTAATTAAAATAATAATATAATTAATATAATAATAATAATTTATATTTAATATAATAATATAATTAATATTATCTTACTATAATTCACCAAATGTCTGTCTGTCTGTTCGAAGGTACCGTAAAAACTGCTGAACCGATCGCAAAGATATTTTGGGTGGATAATCCTGGGATCCCCAGGAGTAAAATAGGCTATTTAGTTTTCCCAATTTCAGCTTTAGTCTCCAGCATTCTCAGGTTTGGACTCCCGCATAACATTCGCGTTTGCATGACGTTCATTTGACGTCTTCTTACGTCGAGCAACGGTACCCGCCCTATGGGCGGGGCTTCAATTGGGAGGCCCAAATGAAAAGGCTAAATATCGGAAATTGAAGCCTTTTTTTTTCTTTTAAACGATATATATAAACATCCGTCATGCGGGAGCAAGTATCAGCAGGATGTGGCAGTGTGGGAGTCCACGTTTGCACCGATCGCTGCACCGTGTGCCGCACAAACGGCTGCACTGATCGCTGCACCGTGTGCCGCACAAACGACTGCACCGATCGCTGCACGGCTGAATCAATCGGATGTGGCATGAACGAGGATCTGCACTTCGGCATGGAGGATCAGATCTAACAGATCGCTGTCTCCATCGATCTTGCCAAGGCCATAACACCTATCGGCTCAAAATCCTTTTAACTGTTGATTTGATACAGTTACACGTTTCGGGAATTTTGTACACGTATCGGGAGTACATACGACGTAGCGATTGTGAACACGATTATCGATCACGATTCACGATCACGATCATCACGATCATAGTGTATCGATCACGATTTGAAACACGATGGAATAATATTTACCGATATGAACAGTGATGTGGCTTTTATTGAAATTCTAAAGACACTGTTTAGATTTTGATGATTTGCGTGTGATATGATTCAACGGATGTTTATATGAATCGTTTAAAATAAAGACTTCAATTTCTGATATTTTGCCATCGCCATATGCAGATTCGCCACGGACCCACGATCGATGTTTCTCTAGGTGAACGTACCCGTTTGTTTGCGAACAGGTACGTTTTTCATGGAAGTCCTTCACGAACTTGCTGTCCATGTCTGACGTGCAACTGAAGGTGCTCCAGGAATGTGGAATTTATTGGTTTCATGCTTTAGCATTCACCGTATCTGCATTGCCTGTTTGCTTCTGGCCACCCACCTGTGCGTAGCATGGGTATTTCTCTAGTTATTATTAATATAATATTATTAATAATAGATAATAATTAATTAATATATTATATTAATATTATATAACATAAATAATATTAATATAATAGATATATACAGACTTGGCATTTAATATGGAATTATTTTTTTTCTTGACGGGTTTACTTTCTGAACTCAGTATATCAATCTGGTGAGTTTCTTTTACCCTTCGGTGATGTCTTTGTTGAAAGAACCATGTCACTGATTGTCTTTCGCAGCAAGAAGTCAATAACAGGATTATATCACAGGTGGCGTGACAAAATGTAAGGACAGGTACATTTGACGATTGGCTTCACAATCGGGTATATAAGGGTTGTTGCGTTCTGTATTAGTGGAAAACAACTGCTGCACGTCTCCAAAAGTTATTGCCGCTTCCTCTGGAGATGGTCCGTCAACTTGACAATGCTGTTTGTCATGGAGTGGTGGCTTTACGAAATTCTGGCATGAAACAGCGTGCTATTGCTCGGCAGTATGGCATCACTTAAGGTCAGGTGTCAAAGATCCTGAAACGAAATGCTCAGATGGGTGTCCCTACTCCAATACCGAGGCCAGGACGTCCCCGCAGAACCACAAGGATGGATGATCGCCAACTGCACCGGTTAGTCCGCAATGGCTGTACCAAGTCAGCTAATCGGCTTAGGGCTGAGTGGCAGCAACTGACAAATGTGCCTGTATCCAGAAGGCTAGTCAACCAACGACTGGTTCAAGCAGGCTATCGTGCCAGGCGTCCCCTGAGAAAGCCACGCTTGACCAGACAACACAGCCAGCGCCGATTGCAGTGGGCCAGAGAGCACCGTCAATGGCAGCCAGGACACTGGAATCACGTGACCTTCAGTGACGAGTCTAGATTTCTGGTCTATCGTCAAGATGGCCGCGTCCGAGTGCGCAGACAAGTGCATGATGCCCACAACGAAGATTGTATAGTGCCAAGAGTCCAAGCTGGAGGTGGTGGGGTGACCGTTTGGGCTGCTTTTTATGCAGGGGGCAAAACTGACCTGGTTGTTCTCAATGGAAACCTGAACCAGTTCAAGTACAGGGTCATTCTGGAAGAAACATTGCTTCCATTTGCTCGTGCAGCCTTTCGAGGAAACTTTGTCTTCCAAGATGACAATGCACGGCCTCATCGTGCTCGCATGATCCAACACTTTCTTGCTGACCGTGGTGTAGAGCATATGGAGTGGCCTGCCATGTCCCCGGATATGAATCCGACAGAGAACTTGTGGGCAGAATTAACGCGTCAAATCGACAACTTGGGCCAGCAGCCTGCCTCTGTGCGTGAATTGCAGCAGACTATTGTCACTGCATGGCAAGCGATTCCTGTCCAAACCTTGGCAAATCTCGTGAACAGCATGCCTCAACGTGTACGTGCTCTCCTGAATGCTCGTGGGGGTTACACGACCGACTGAACTGTAATTTTACTGTCCGTAATCCCAGTCATAATTTAGCTTTTGTTTTAGTTGAAATTTTTTTTGGCTAATGTGCAAAATAAAGAGATACTTCTGGAAAACGTACAGAAGTTTAACACAGTACTGTCCGTGAATTGAGTTCGATATCAGTTTACATCACTTTCAAGGATCAATTTATTTGCTTCGAAATGTCAAATGTGGTTTTTGTTTCTTTTAAAGGTCACATTAACAAAATCTAGAATAATTTCAACATAATTCCAATGAACTTTTGGTTCTAAGTCATCTTGAAAAGTAAGTTCACCCCCACAAAAAAAATATTCCATATTAAATGCCAAGTCTGTATATTAATAATAGTAAGAAATAAGAAATATGGCACCAAGAAAGTCGTCTCTGCAAAATCATTTGTTATGCCCGAACGTCTTCCCCCAACTGAATCTTCCACTAAATTCCATTGTCTCAGGGTGTACTTTCAGACCATGACATGGATGTGGATGGGGATGGACAGTGATATTGATCCTTTGGACTGGGGTTGGAGACTTGAAGACAATCAACTTATACCCATAATGTCTGATATGAATGCTGCACCTGACACTCTATTGAAAATGATACATTGCAATTGCGCAACTGGTTGCAATACCCCCCTGTTGCAGTTGCAAAAGATATTGGCTTCCATGTACTTCTGCATGTGGATCATGCCAACTTACGTCCTGTGACAATTCGCACAACCAGCTTTCAGAGGAACTAGGGGACAGTTTTGAGGACTAAACAGACACGGTGAAAGTGACCGTTACTTTTTTTTTTACTATTGCATTTAGTATGTACTAGGGCATGCCCGTACTATATATATATCTAAAATTATATCCTCCCCTCTATTTACATGAAATGGTTTGGTCCATTCGCAAAGCCAAAGCGAACGGCTTGCGAGTACGGTGACAACCCCCCCCCCCCCCTCTATTTACATGAAATGGTTTGGTCCATTCGCAAAGCCAAAGCGAACGGCTTGCGAGTACGGTGACAATCCCCCCCCCCTCTATTTACATGAAATGGTTTGGTCCAAAGCGAATGGCTTGCGGAGTTTGGTAAAGAAATCGCCATAGCTCGGTAACTACTTCTCCGATTAATATGAAACCTTGAAAAGGCACATCCTCGGGTCCCCAGCAATATACCTGGCAAGTTTCAAGTATATCGGACCCGTGGTTGTCGAGAAACAGCGGTCACAGACAAACGACACACAGACACACAGACACACACACATACACACAGAGATTACTGGAATTATAGAT
Organism: Myxine glutinosa; assembly: GCF_964187855.1. Classification (NCBI taxonomy): domain Eukaryota; kingdom Metazoa; phylum Chordata; class Myxini; order Myxiniformes; family Myxinidae; genus Myxine; species Myxine glutinosa. The sequence continues at coordinate 78,275,684 of NC_136273.1, forward strand.
AGATAAGATTTTCCACTGAATTCTTCAGTGTACTCTCTGAAATACATTATTCTGAAACATGTCATAAAATTTACCATTAAAAAAACGGATATTTGCATTCTTTGGCCCTAAAATTGCTTTACAGGTGAAATAATATGGGAGTTATTGGTAGGTGCCTTCATTCAGGATTGTTGGCCGCAATCTTTGATTTATGGGTCTGAGTATTCGGATTGAAATTTTATTGGCACCAATGAATTCCTTGACCCTTAAAGCCCTAGGTTAGATACCAAAATTATTGTTCAACACTTAATAATAAGGAAGTTACAGCCGCCTTCCTGATTTTGAGGGTCAGCGGTGGCCATCTTGGAACTGACCCAGTTTTAACCCACTTCCGTTGGTCAGATTTTGGTAGACTTTTTTCTGTCGTTTAAAACACCCAGTAGGTAAAAAAAACACTGAAAAACCTTTTGTTAGAATTTGTTGAGGGTCTGATGGTATATTGACCCATCTAGATCAAACATGAAACATTTTAGTTTTGTAAATTTACCTCCGACACCGAAGGTGGGTGGAGATTTTCTCCCCCATCTGTTTGTCTGTGAGCAGGATATCTCAAAAAGGTTTGGACGGATTCAGACGAAATTGGTGGATGAGTCGGGTAGCCGTTGGCGACAAGAACAAGCCGATTAGATTTTTGCTCTGGTCCGAATCCAGATTCTGCCTATCAGTGGAATACAAAACGTAGCAACTCAGGTACAGTCGTCTACAGTCACGTGAAAAAGTAAGTACACCCCATGTAAAGTTTTGACTTTTTCAACATATTTCAACATACAGCTGTTTGATCTTCATTTCAACAATATTGATAGATAAAGGTGATATAATATAACAAATATCATGAAACATTTACATTTTGGAGTCCATTGTATAATTTAAATAAACATCAATGCAAATTTCGCATGTGGAAAAAGTAAGTACACCCCTACATTTATCACTACTTGAAATATCTAAAATTAGAATCAGGTGCACCAGCTCAGGTGCAAATGATTAGAACATCGTTGGAGAGGATCTTGGAGGAACCTGTCTTATTTAAACCTCAGACATTTAGTTTGGTTTGCTCTTTGTTGTTGAAGTGTGCGGCGTCACCATGCCTAGATCAAAAGAGCTCTCTGAGGCCTTCAGAAAGAAGGTTATAGATGCCTACGAGTCTGGGAAGGGATTTAAAAAGATCTCCAAACAAATTGAAATCAATCATTCGACTGTCCGGAAGATCATCTACAAGTGGAGAAGATTCCAAACAACTGCCAACTTGTTCAGGCCAGGCCGCCCCAGCAAGTTCAGCCCGAGAGCAGACCGCAAGATGCTGAAAGAAGTCTCCAAGAACCCCAGAATGTCATCACGGGACCTACAGGTAGCGCTTGCCACTGTTGATGTCAAAGTGCACGAGTCTACCATTAGAAAGATACTGCACAAATTTGATCTACATGGGAGGTGTGCCAGGAGGAAACCTTTGCTCTCCAGAAAGAACATCAGGGCAAGACTAAAGTTTGCCAATGAACACCTAGGCAAAGACCAGCACTTCCGGAACAATCTGCTCGGGACAGATGAGTCAAAGGTCGAGCTATTTGGCCACAGTACCAGAAGACATGTTTGGTGAAAACAAAAAGACAGCATTTGACCACAAGAACCTGATACCAACTGTAAAGCATGGTGGTGGAAATATTATGTTTTGGGGCAGCTTTGCTGCATCAGGGCCTGGGCATCTCACAATCATATAATCCACGATGAATTCTTCATTGTACCAGAGGGTGCTTGAGGATAATGTGAGGCCATCTGTCGGAAAGTTGAAGCTCAACTGAAGGTGGACCTTGCAACATGACAATGACCCTAAACAAACCAGTAAATCCATCAAGGAATGGCTGAAAAGAAAGAAATGGAGGGTTCTGGAATGGCCAAGTCAAAGCCCGGATCTAAATCCCATCGAGATGTTGTGGGGCGATTTGAAACGAGCTGTGCATGCAAGAAACCCCTCAAACATCGCACAGCTGAAAGAATTCTGCATGGAGGAGTGGGCAAAAATTTCTCCCAGTCGATGCCAGAGACTGGTAGACAGTTATAAGAAACGCCTACTTGAGGTTGTTTCTGCCAAAGGGGGCAATACCACCTATTGGAGCCAAGGGTGTACTTACTTTTTCCACATGCAAAATTTGCATTTATGTTTATTTAAATTATACAATAGTAGGTGATAAATGTTGCTTCTGGGACACCTCCGTTTAACATGGGAAATCCCTATCTAATGTCATTTACCCCCCTGTTTTTAAAAAAATCATAAACACCTCTATTTCTCCCTCTATGAACCTATAATCCTTCTCGTCTTATGAACCTATAATCCTTCTCGCCTTATGAACCTATAATCCTTCTCACCTTATGAACCTATAATCCTTCTCGCCTTATGAACCTATGATTTTCTTCCTTTATGAACCTATAATCCTTCTAGCCTTATGAACCTATGATCATTCTCACTTCCATGTAAATTTTACCCTATTCCCCCCACTACCCCCTTAATATAGTTCCTTAGACCACTCTGCTAATGAGCCTATAAATATATTATCTCTTTCTAACTTTTTTAAGAGTTCCATTCTCCTATAGAACTCATCCCCATCAAGTATATTTATAAAGTATACAGGTTCCTTAACCTTTTGTTGTGAAAGTATAAAGTGGTATGTTTCACGGAGGGTTCTTGTTTGACCTCCTCCTCTCCCACATACCATTTTAAAATTATAATATTTATTATCCGATTGATAACCATTAAAGTTCTCACTCCACTCTAATATATTTTTCTTCCCACCCTCCATTACCCCACTTAACAAATGAATACGTTTATCCGTCTTGAGAACCTTCTGACCAGTGATTCTCTCAACCTCTTGAATCTGATATTTTTCACATTCGTTATGTTTTCCATTTATATACCAAGGTTGATTACACCTCCACTCTTTAGTCTGGTTGATACTTGGTTCTATCATTTATATAATAGTAAAAAAGGTGGCGGTAGCCCGTTAAAATCCCTAACCCCCCTTTTTAACTTATCACTTATATATATATATATCTTATATACTTATATAACCATAAGGGAGACGATCAATTCCATTTTCTAAAATAAACCTCTTATCATCAAAAGCCCCCAATGCTTTCTTATGTGTGGGCGGGGTCTGTGTGGGTGTGGTCTGTGTGGGTGTGGTCTGTGTGGGTGGGGTCTGTGTGGGTGGGGTTTGTGGGTGGGGTCTGTGTGGGTGTGGCTTATGATTTTTTTTTTTTTTTTTTTTTTTTTTTTATTACTACTAATTAAATTAGCTAATCTGGGTGGATGAAAGTATGGATGGTTGTTGTTTAATGAATTATCAGTTTTGTTTTTTGTAATTCTTGTGAGTAAAATGAACCCAAGATTTCTTCCCAATTCATATCATATAATTTGTAAGTCCAAGGCATAGTATCCATTACATCAACGATTTTGAATAATTCATTAGTCCATCTCTTTGTATAACCTTTCTCAAAATGACTTTTCCATCTGTATATTCTTACAATATCACCAACTTTGAACTTGGGCTTTCTCAAATTAATCTCCTTTTCATATTCTAATTTTGTAAATGTTTCTGATGGTTTTGATTTTGTTGATGAATGAACTGTATTATTGTAATTATCTACAATATCCTGAATAAAATACACCCATTTTTGGGAACCGAGTTGTGTGAATTTTTTATATAATTTCTCTTTTAAAGTACGATTAAAACGCTCAATAACAACTGCTTTTCCTTCATTAAAGGTGCTGTATAATTTAATACCCTCCCCCTTAAGAAATTTCATAAATATTTTGTTATAGAACTCTGTTCCCTCATCGGTCCACAGTTTCTTTGGTTTTCTTTTACTTTTATTAAATATCTGTTGGAAGGCTAACTTCAGAGTATAACCTCTCTTGTTTTTCAAAGGAACAACCCAAGCAAATCTACTCCTCAAATCAATAACGGTTAAAGCATACTTGTATCCCTTATCATTTTTTAGTTCGATTAAATCAGCGGACCATATGTGGTCGGTGTATTTAGAATAAACTTTCCTTCTTTTAAACTTTGTGATTATAGGTTTATGTAATTCATCAGCCAAAAGCTCCTCAGTCTTGATGACATCATGAGAGCCTAATAGTTTTTTGAGGGTGAATAACCAAGGCCAAGTTTCAATTTAGCATTTATCAAATTTCTCACAATAAACCTATCAACTTTCTCTCTCAACGTTGGATTTTGTATCAAAGACAAATTATACAACATTTCTCTGTCGGCTTTATGTTTTTCAGTCAATGTAGTGGTTTTCCCATAAGCAATATCATGCTTCATACACACTTCATCAACCCTATTTGTAGGTTTAGACCAAGGTTTAGGATTGTCAGCCTCATCTAATCTTTTATCCAAGTTTGTTCCTGGGCCACAGAAAGAATACCCTGGAAGGTGTAATTCCCCTGGAATTCCAGTTGTTGTAAATTTGCTACCTGACAAAAACTTTTGTATGTCTCCTCCACTTTTAGGAGAGATGAATTGACACTTTTTAGAACCACACACTTGACATATTCCTTTTTGATAAACTCTATTATTTTTAGCTTTAACATAAGAGATATTTTTAGATTTAGTTTTCTTTTTACATTTGAGACAATAACTCATATTTATTTATGAGAAAAAGTTCTACATAGTGCCAAAACCTTTTTGGTTTTCAACATATACATTTCTATCTTGATTTTTAAAACATAAAGAATCCTTAGAAATGACTTCACTCTCTCCTCCATTTATTTACAAATAAAACTAACTAAAGTCAATAACACCAACATCATCAACTATATGTTGTATATCTGCGCTCTGAATTCATTATAGCAAATTTAAAAACCAATAAGTTCGGAAGAGTCATTAATTCTTTATTTTCCTCTTCAGTGCGTTGAGATTTATTTATTTGTCGTAATACCTTCAATCTTTCATTAATCTCAGGAATGGTCATATTTTTATATTTTTCCTCCCTCTCCTCCTCCTCCTTTTTCTCCCTTTCCTCCCTCTCCTCCTTCTCCTTTTTCTCCCTTTCATCCTTCTCCTCCTTCTCCTTTTCCTCCCTCTCCTCCTTCTCCCTTTCCCCCTTCTCCTCCTTCTCTCTTTCCTCCTTCTCTTCTTCAACTCCTTCCTCCTTCTCTTCTTCAACTCCTTCCTCATCCCTTGCTACCCTTGAGTTTGAACCCCAAAGAATATTATACATATACTCATCTGGATTTTGAGATATTCTTGTATCTATAATTATTTTTCTCATAATAGGATACCAATAAGATTTGTTGACGATTTCTAAAAGAGTTTTATATTTCATAACTTTGAGAAGTTCATTTTTATTTAATATTTTAAACAAGTCTCTATTTGTGGGTTTAACAATATCAGTATAAGGCCAGTTTTTAATGACAAAATTCCCATGTATATGCTCCAAATCATAAGGTATGTAATACCGAGCACCCTTTTCTTGTAGGTATCCTTGAATACAAAAATTATAATTCTCTTGTAGTCTTCTTCCTGCCATTTATGTATCAGAAATATATGTGAGATTAATATTATGACAGGTAATACCACCCCATCTTCCCACTACCAAATCGGTTTGTATTCCTCGGCTTTCTATCCTTATCTCATTACCTTCCTTCTTTGTCATGCGAACCATCGCTATACTATCATATATTTTTCTTTTCTTAAAATCACGTATTTGTTGTTTGCTAATTGTACTTCCACATAAATCCTTATCTTCACCAAGTGGATAATATTCTTCTTTACGAGACTGATTTAAATCATGTAGGTCTTCTATGTTTATTGAAAAAGACCAATTATACCCTAAATCAGACATATCATACCCCCATTTATTAATTCGCATATTAACTAAATGTCCTTCTTTATAAAATTCAATTGTAAGCAGGTAGTTAAATTCAATGAGGAAAGGTGTATGGTCAGTATAACCAGGTGTTGTGGTTGTAAATTTTACTTGTTTAACAAAACGTGCTGTTTTCTTTAAAAATATATATTGTGATAAATCACTTAATCTAATTAAGTCATTCGCATCTGTAGGGTTTGGATAATTGATTAATTTATAAGTATTCTTCATATTAATATTTTTACTTACACTATATTTTTGTCGTTCAGCCTGTGCCTTTGTATAATAATTTGATAAATCAATATCCTGAGAGGATTTTCCAAAGATAGAACCATCTTTTCCAACATAAGTCATTTATATTAGATTAAAAATGATATCATAAAAATTTTCATTATTGTTGAGTTTAAATAATACATATAAACATAATTGACCACAACATTTAGAATTAATTTCTTGAACTTGAAATGTTTGATAAACACCATTCTGTAAGAATTGTATTACTTCAACAGGTGGTGGCATACCATAACTATCAAAATAATATTTATCCTGACTATTATGAATACAAACCCAATGAGAACCATTCTGTGTGTCTAAATTCATAATAATATTCTTTGTATTCTTATTTATATGTATTAATTCATCTCTCATACAAATAACCACATTATCAATTTTTAGTGTTTTACAATACTTAGCGAGTTCTATATTTGACGTTGTATTCTTTCCAAATTGTTTAAACCATTTATCCATTTATTTATGAGAAAGATACAATCCATTACCCCGTTTAGTTAGTTTAACACCCGCTTGAGCGATAGAGGAAAGCATATCTCCAACTAACAATCTAGCTTTATCAGGTAGACTTTCAAGTTTTTGAGCAAAATCTACAATTACACCACTTCCACTAATTTGTTTCTCCAACTCCTTGTTATGTCTTTCCAATTCTTTTTGAGCTTTTAGTTGTGCCTTCCTTTCGTTAGCAGTTTTTATCGCTGCTGAAATACCACCAGTCAATGCTCCCGCCGCACTTAAACCAGCAAATAAAGGAATTAGAAATGGGAGAAATCCTCCTCTTGACTTGTCTATTGAATATTTCTTTAACATAGGTTTTGTCATTTTAATTTTAAGTGATCCAACATCATTTAGTGTTTTCACCTGCTCTCTTGTGAGTAAAACATCAATTCTTACAGCTCCTTTTCTTTGAAATGTATTAACATTAATAATACAAGGCTTTTGATTTTGAATACAAGATGTTAATTTATCAAGATTGATTTGATTAACATATACCCCTACCATTTATTTATGAGAAAAAACCTATGTGATATTAATCATAACACCATTATCTGTATTAATCTGTAATTCTGTTTCCTCCAAAAGCAAACAATAAGCATCAACTTCTTCATTCTCTCCTCTTTCAATGTATAGAGAAGTATCCACTCTATTAGACTTTATAGTTTCCTTTTGAGAACTCAGGTCAATTGTGTAGATTGTATAAAGTTTTTGAAACGCAACCATATCCAAAATAGGTTCATTATTACCGTTGCTTTCACACACCTTTTGGTAAGACTTGTAGGCTTCCGCATAATCATTTTTTTCCCAATCAATTTCCAATCTATCTCGCGGATAAAATGTCCCATCAAGAGAAACCCGAAGTTGTTTCACCTTAGCATTATCACTCAGGGCATTATTCTTATTAGTACCGTCCTCTCCATCTGGTTTCTTAAAAATGAGCCATAGGTATCGTGGCTTTCCTTCAAGAACACCCAAATTCCAAGTGTAGGTAGTGTGTTCCAGTTTAACGTGTTGACATCTTCTTTTAAGGTATGATACATTTAGCGGTTTCTTTGAGTTAAGTCTTCTATTTAACATCTCTTCCGTTTTAAGATTAGGAGTATATTCACTAATATACCAACACAAATCATTAATAACAAATTTATTATTGTCGCCAAAAGCATTTTCAACCCCAAAAAGCAACCTATTTACATTATCATTCCTTTGTAGTTGAAATCTAATTTTAAGCCCATACAAAACTTTATCATAATCACAAAATCCAAATATACCTTTCAGAGGTACTGCTACCGTAAAACTATTCTCTGCTTTTGCGTCATCATTATACATTGACTTCCTTTGACTATAACCAGGGTCTGCGTTTGTTCCTGTTGACATATCAGGAATAAAACCTTCAACAGCTCCCTTACCCATTCTATCACTAAACGAATATAGTGTAAATTTCATCATTTCAGATGTAGCAGAGACATAATCAACCGCTTCAACCTCTTGTGTTCCAATATACAGGCGGACACTGTCAAACATTTTCCAGAAGAAATCATTTACGAGTGTAGCATTAGTATTATTCGCAGCCTTAGTGAATTTAAATTTACACAGCAAGAAACTATCAGCTATATTCAAGTAAGTTTGTTGATTATTTATTTCAAAACTTTTTGTTCCGTTTGAATTCCAGTCTGTTCCTGTTATAGCATTTACCTTAAAATAGTCTTCCTTTTTAGTGGAGTTTGAAATGATAATCGTATCATCCAAATCATAGATACTATCAATCGCTTCCATACTTGTATTTATATAGCATTAAAATTGTTGAAACCCTGACCCAAGTATTTTAATGATTTTTTGTCGTTCTTGTGAAGATAGTTGAGTTTTACCTTTTTTAATTTCTTTGATTGCTTGTAATTTATGAGACTCCTTTTGAGCATCTTTTATACTCTTTATAGCACCCGCAACTGAGCCCACGGCAGAAGCAGTTGAACCAATTAGGTCTTTATGTTTAAGGATGGTTGAACCAATACCCATTAGAGTATCAATTATCCCATCTCCTTTATTTCTAAATTGATGTCCCACACCCCGTTGTCTCTTTGGTTTATAGTATCCTCTCCCAAGAAACATACCTTCACCCTTATAGTATGGTGAAAGGAACATCCCATCCCCTGTAATTATTTTATATTTTCCCAACTCGTGTTTTCTCACAATAACCATTATTTATTTATTGAAAAACTTCACGTAGGTGAATTCTGATGGATATAATTTCATCATTAAAGGATATCATACGATTATCTTGGTCGGTTATCCTAAAATTTACTCTGTATATGGTTTTTCCTGACACAGGTAAATAGACAAGATTTTTTGGTTCCATATTAAATTTATAACCAATCGGGGTTGAGTATGCGCTGAATGAAAATATTGTATTTGTTCTTATTCCATCGTTATAAGCACCATCAATCAAATCACAATGAATTAATACTGAATTTATACCGGAGGATATTTGAATGACATTATCACTGTAAGACGTCCCGTTAGTTTCAACCTTTTTTGAAGAGAAACCCAATAGCTCTCTAAACGATTTTTCAATGGTGAAATCAACTTTATAATTATTTTTAAGTTTAATAGTTGATTTTGAAGTGTGTTTTTGAATATCTATTACAATATTTTTTGGTTCATCACCTTTTTCTTTCATAAGGCGAGAGACTTCTGAAGATATTTGAGAAATCTCGTAAGCACCGGGTGAAACGGTTATAGTTTTATATCCACTTCCTGGATTATAACTAAACTTGTTGTTTTTCTCTGTGATATTAAACAAGGTATTATAAGTCTCCATTGACAACAAAGAAGCCTCATATTCTTTTTTGGGGTCAAGTTGTAGTGGGTAAGGGAATGAAGCTGTGTAATCACTCGTTGTGAAATTAAAACTAAGAATTGTGCTTCTCATCTTATTTAATATCTAATAAAATATCTTTGTATTGACATTTATTAATTATTTTCATATTCATCAACTGATCTAAAATGGCGGATGCTTCATTAAAACAATTGTTGTTTCCAGCCTTCTTACTACCTAACAACAATAATAACCTATTAACTAATTGTGATGGGTCATTTGGAAGAAAACTAACACCCGAACCAAGCTTACTTAAAGCATCAATAATATGTTTCTCCTTCTCATTCTTCTTACTTTTACCAGCAACAGAAACTCCATAATCAAGTGTGTTTAGCAACTCAATATACTCTCTATCTTCCTCTCTTTCCATTTCAAGCGGTTCATCAAAATAAGGTGAATTAGAATGTCCATCTTTTGTTAGAAGAAACATTAATCTTGGGGTTAATTCAACATTTGGTTGGTCAGAACTTAAGAACACCAATTTATCATTAAATATCAATAACTTTTCTTTCACAAGATGGAACTGTGCTGGTTCTTCTGTTGGAATGAGACCTGCTCTGGTTTTTGAACCCTTCAAATATTCATTGTTTTGAAGAGCTTCTACAATATAATTGGAAAGTTTATTTACCTTCTCAAGATGCCGAAATAATCCTTCATCATCATATTCTAATTCTCCAAGTTCTTGCTCTGTCATTTGACTAAAATCTTTGAGCATTTGAAATTTTTTTGGAGTAAATTCTACCATGGGAACTGTAGGTGAAATCGTTTGTTGAGTTTTTAAAAGTGGTTTAAAAAATTTCTCTTGTTTTCTTTCAAAGGCTTCTTCACCAGTTAGTTTCTGTCTCCTTTTATTCTTTATGTCTTCCTGTTGCTTTACAACTTTTGAAAGCAACTCTTGATGTTCTTTAAACTTTCTTACTCTTTCTTCGGTATTCATTTTCTGTATTTATTTATTGAAAAATATCATTTAGTATCTCATCTTGTTTCACAACAATATATTTATATTTTCCGATCGTGTGTTTCATATTATTTTCAAATTCCTTCTTACTACGTAATGTAGAACAATTATCTCTCCAAAAATTATTTGTATCTATTGAATTTAACTTAAATAAAATAAAAGTATTAGCATTGTTTCTTATTGAGCGCCGAGGGAGTTGAAAATATGACTGACTAAGATAAATACAATTACAAGAAGAATGTCTCCCTCTTGTATAGTAGCTATCCATTACTGTTTGGTTTCTCTCATTAACACAATCATCAAAGATAACGAGGTTCTTTTTTGATTTATCTAAATCTTGAGGTGAAGGTATATCATCCGTATTATCACTGAGAATACAAGTTATGGGTTTTAGTTTTGATTTTGATTTCTGTGTATCACAAAATAATTGTATTATATCATCAATATTATAATCATTTAGTTTGTTTTGAAGTTTAAATAAACCGATAATGTCTTCCTTTTTAAGACCCGCATTAAAACCCTGTGAGAGTAGTTGATACTCAGGTTGAAAACTTGACTTTGTAAAAATTATTAAATTATCATAATCTAAAAAATTAGGACTAAGGAGCATCTTTAAAAGTAAACAGGTTTTTCCACATCCGCTTGAACCGACTATTAGACATCTCAATGAATTTGGAAGATTTTTATGGTTATTAAATTTTATCTTATTTTCCCAAACAGGTAAAAAATCATTCATTTATATATTTGGAAAACAAGTCATCTAACTTTTTTTGAGTTTTTTGAGAAACTCTATATTTTATCCTGAGTTCAGGTTTAATTTCAAAATAATCCATTATTTTGTTTATATAGTATCTTGTATTAACATTTCCATTAAAATTATTTTGAATAATAAATATCATTAAACCCTTATACATTTCCTCAATACAAATAGTCTCTTCCCTTGTAAGAAATGGTGTATTATCCCCATAATACTTAACATTCATCTCTCTTATTAATCTTGTAAAGTAATTCATTTTTGGTTCTAATTTAAAAGAGTTATATATTTTTCTATATTTTTTATTATCATTAATTAGAAGATAATCACAGAAAATACATTGTTTATATGCTTCTGATTCTGTATTAAGCCCCACTCTACCACAAGCCGGACAATTCTCTAATTTATCATATGGAGAGTCTGGAAATTCTAAATATCCTTCAGAATTTATCATATTTATATAGTAAAATTATACTTAAAACAAAGTGCCTTTTTTAGAGGCTTTTTTAAAGATGAAACTGTGCTTAAAGTAAAACACCTTTGAGCTTTTCAACTCGTTTTATGTATATAACTTTACTTAAACTAAACGCAAATTTATTAGCTAATAAATACAATGTTTCAAAACACAAAAGACAAATTTCAATCAATCTCTACTTCGGTGGAAGATATAGAAAAATATGTCAAAGATGTTAAATTGAACAAAGATAAATATGGAAATTTTTGGATTAAACCCATAATGGAGAATAACATGTGTCCTTTTATTAAATTTACAGGACAAGCTATGTTAATTAATAACTCTATTAAAGTAAATTTGACAAAAGTTTCTCCACTACTACTAACAATTTACTCAAAGCTTGAAAAGATCATTGATAAAGAAGCTTTGAAAATGAATGATAAAACCATCAACGATTCTAGAGGAAACATTTGTATATTCTTTAATAGACCCAAAGATGTGGGTGAAATTAATAATATGAATATTAGTGGTGAACTATCATTCCGTACTCTGATTATTAGAGATTATTTGAAAATAACATTTAATGTAAAAAATATTGTGGTTATTAGTTCTAATGAAAGAAAATATATAGATATTGATGGAAGTTTAATGGTATGTAAATGAGTGATATTAACAGTCAATACTCTGAGAGTTATTATACTGAGAGTCTAGGATCTGAAGATAGTTATGATACTAATAGTTTGTGTTCAAATGATAGTTATGAGAGTAGCTTTATTGATGACTCAGATAGTGAAATTGAAATTGATGAACTAGAGTATCTAAACTTTCTGGCTAATACATAGACGCTTTACTTTAAGTAAAGTTATATACATAAAACGTGTTGAAAAGCTCAAAGGTGCTATTTTCTGGCTTTCTGGGCCCTGTGCTATTTCTGGTCTTCATCAATGATCTCTCTGACTCTCTTGAAAATCCTCTCTATCTCTTTGCTGATGACTCTACTCTATGTCGCTCCATTCCTCATCCCTCAGATCAGCAGTCTGCAGCCTCCTCACTCTCTGCAGACCTGGACAAAATCACAGACTGGGCAAACAAATGGAACATGTCTTTCAATCCTGATAAATCTCACACTCTTACGATGTCTCTCCGAAAGGACCGACTGGACAACCCTCCCATCTACTTTCTCAACAATCCTCTCCAAGAAGTTCTGTCGCTCAAGCTTTTGGGTCTCACTATCTGCCATGATCTTTCTTGGGAAAACCACATTTCCAAGCTCGCCTCCAAAGCCAGTCGCCGACTGGGCATCCTCCGTTGTGCGAAGTCCTTCCTTGGCACACCTGAGCTCCTCACCACATACAAGGCTTTCATCCGCAGCTCAATGGAATACTGTTCCCCCCTCTGGGCTGGTGCTCCTGCCTCACACCTTGCTCGGCTTCACGCTGTTGAGGCCAAAGCTTTCAGAATCATTGGAATCTCCTGCGATGTAGTCAACTCCGAGGGCCTTTCACTCACTCACCGCAGGCAGGTTGGTGGTCTTTCTGTCTTCTACCGACTCCTCTCTGGCCTTGCTCCCCCAGAGAGGAGTTGGTTTGTCTTTTTTGTGATTATTGTTAGCTCTTTCACGAGCCTCGATCTTGTATACAAAAAAAAAAAAAAAAAAAAAAAAAAAAAAAAAAAAAAAATAAAATAAAATAAAATAAAATAAAATAAAATAAAATAAAAAAATAAAAAAAAAAAAAAAAAAAAGAAAAGAAAAAAAAAAGAAAAAAAAAAAAAAAAAGGTGTTTTACTTTAAGTAAAGTTATATACATAAAACGAGTTGAAAAGCTCAAAGGTGTTTTACTTTAAGTAAAGTTATATGCATAAAACGAGTTGAAAAGCTCAAAGGTGTTTTACTTTAAGTAAAGTTATATACATAAAACGAGTTGAAAAGCTCAAAGGTGTTTTACTTTAAGTAAAGTTATATACATAAAACGAGTTGAAAAGCTCAAAGGTGTTTTACTTTAAGTAAAGTTATATACATAAAACGAGTTGAAAAGCTCAAAGGTGTTTTACTTTAAGTAAAGTTATATGCATAAAACGAGTTGAAAAGCTCAAAGGTGTTTTACTTTAAGTAAAGTTATATACATAAAACGAGTTGAAAAGCTCAAAGGTGTTTTACTTTAAGTAAAGTTATATACATAAAACGAGTTGAAAAGCTCAAAGGTGTTTTACTTTAAGTAAAGTTATATACATAAAACGAGTTGAAAAGCTCAAAGGTGTTTTACTTTAAGTAAAGTTATATACATAAAACGAGTTGAAAAGCTCAAAGGTATTTTACTTTAAGTAAAGTTATATACATAAAACGAGTTGAAAAACTCAAAGGTGTTTTACTTTAAGTAAAGTTATATACATAAAACGAGTTGAAAAGCTCAAAGGTGTTTACTTTAAGCACAGTTTCATCTTTTAAAAAGCCTCTAAAAAAGGCACTTTGTTTTAAGTATAATTTTACTATATAAATAAATATGATCAAAGCAACGTATTGCGATGTTTGTGAACAAGAATATAAACAATACAAAAGACACCTTAAAACTAACAAACACACATTTAATCTACTTCACCTACTATCTCCTATTCAGAAGGAAACAAAACACTGTTCTGCATGTAATAAAAATATCCTCAAGAAAGGCTTCGAAATACATCTTAAAACAATTCTACATTTATCAAATTTTATCACAACTAAAAACTCTGATGGCGCATTCAAAGAACATATTAAAATAAGAGTCTTTAACTTCAAACCTCCTGAACCAGAGTCTATAGTTGATGCTGTAGAAAGAGTTAAACCTGTTGTTCAAACGTTGATTGAAAAAACACTAAAAGAAATGAAACCACTTAAATTTTATATGGGAGTAAAATTAGAAATGACAAAGGACGAAGGAGTTATAGATACACCATACATGAGAACTGAGCCACACTTTATATCTTCATATCAAGATTTTAAAACATCAGGAGTCTATGATGAACTTATTAAACAAGAGCAAGATGTGGATAATTCAATCGTAGGAAGTGGATTCAATATAGGAAAAATTATTTACATAGACATTCATATTCTTAAATCAGATCCTCTAAAAGCTTCTTCCTACATTGATTTACCCAGTGTTATCAAAAATAGAAAAGCAGTTATCAATATCAAAAATAAAGACAATAAATGTTTTCTCTGGTCTATTCTAGCACACTTACATCCTCCACATTTTCATGATGAAAGAGTATCTCATTATAAAAAATATGAGAATACATTAAATACGAAAGATCTAAAGTTTCCGATGGCTTTAAATGATATTCCTAAATTTGAAAAGATGAATAATTTATCAGTTAATGTTTATGGTCTAACAGAAACAAACAGCATTCAGGTTTTAAAGCTTTCTGACAATTGTAAACAAACTCATATTAATCTTCTATATTTTAATTCAGAGGAAAATTCACATTATACATACATTAAAGATATTGCTAAATTAATAAAACCACAAGTATGTAAAAGAACAAATAAAATATATATTTGTTTGCGTTGTCTTAACTTCTTCCATACACAAGAAAGATTAGATAAACATTCAAATTATTGTGGTGAACATAAATCAACGGTAATCAATATGCCTAAAGAAGGCTCAAATATCACATTCAAAGATGAAAAGAAAAAGATCAAACATCCATTTGTTATATATGCTGATTTTGAAAGTATTCTAGAAAAAATAGATACTGCTTCTCCAGATCCAAAAGATTCATACACAAATAAATATCAAAAACATACTCCTTGCGGTTTTTGTTATTATATCAAATCATCCGTTGGTGATAAATATAACAAGTTAGAGGAGTATAGAGGCTCAAATACCCCAGATGAGTTTGTGAAACGACTAGAAAAAGACTGTGTCCGATTAACCAAGATAATGAGAGAAACTAATAAACCAATGTCTTTGACGAGTGAACAGAAAAGGGAATTTAGAAAAAACAATGTTTGTCATATTTGTGAGGAAAAAATTGGTGAAGGTCTAAAGGTTAGAGATCATTGTCATCTCACTGGTAAATATAGAGGTCCAGCTCATCAAAGTTGTAATATTAATTATCAACTCCCCTCTTTCATTCCTGTCTTTCTTCATAACAATGCTCATTATGATACGCATCTATTTATTAATGAACTTTCAAAGACATCTGGACACATTTCAGCAATTCCTAACACAGATCAGAAATACATTTCATTCACAAAAACAATTCACACATCTCCTATTACTCATATCAGATTTCTTGATACATTTAAATTCATGGCAAGTCCATTGGCTAACTTGGTTCAAAATCTAAAAGAGTTTCCATGTCTTTCAGAGTATTTTTCAGATAAAGATTTTCTAACACAAAAGGGAATTTACCCCTATGACTATATGGACTCATTTGAGAGATTCAATGAAACACAACTTCCTTTAAAAGAAAATTTCGATAACAAATTAAACAACAGTCATATATCTGATAAAGATTATGTACACGCACAAAATGTTTGGGAAAAATATAACATCAAGAATCTTGGTGAGTATCACGATTTGTATCTCAAAACTGATGTGCTTTTATTGGCCGATGTATTTGAAGCCTTTAGATCTGTTTGTCGCACTGGATATGGATTGGATCCTGCTCACTACTACACAGCACCTGGATTGGCTTGGAGCGCGATGTTGAAAATGACAAAACAAGATTTGGATTTGATAACCGATGTCGATATGCTTTTGATGATTGAAAAGGCAAAAAGAGGTGGAATTTCACAAGTATGCTCGAGCAGATACGCAAAAGCAAATAACAAATATCTTCCAAATTATGATTCAACGAAAGAGAGTTCTTACTTGATGTACTATGACGCAAACAACTTGTATGGCTGGGCAATGTCTCAAGCTCTTCCTTATGGGAAACTAAGATGGGTAAAGGAAAAAGACTACACAAAGGTTTTACAAGATGTATGTATCTCTACACAAAAACAATTGGATGATTCAAAGGTTGGTTATTATTTTGAGGTCGATTTAAAATATCCTGAAGAACTTCATATCAAACATAAAGATCTTCCATTTGCTTGTGAGAAAGAAAGTCCAAAGAAAGAATGGTTGAGTGATTATCAACGATCGTTTGATATAGGTGAATCAACAGAAAAATTACTTACTACATTATATAACAAGAAAAATTATGTACTACACCAAAGAAATTTGCGACAATATTTATCAAAAGGTCTAAGAGTAGAGAAGATCCACAGGGTTCTAAAGTTCAATCAAAGTCATTGGTTAAAGGGGTACATTGATTTTAATACACAAAGAAGAACAGAGTCAAAAACAGATTTTGAGAAAGACTTTTATAAATTAATGAATAATGCGGTCTTTGGTAAGACCATGGAGAATGTGAGGAAAAGACAAAATATCAGACTAGCAACATCTTGGGAACAAGCATCAAAATTAATTAATAGACCGAGTTTTACTAGAGCTGAGGTCTTTACTGAGAACTTTTGTGCGATCCATTTGGTTAAAGAGAGTATTGAAATGGACAAACCTATTTACATTGGAACATCAATTCTTGACTTGTCAAAGTCATTAATGTATGATTACTTTTATATTAATCTAAAATCAAAGTATAAGGATAATGTGTCATTGTTGTATATGGATACTGATAGTTTTATTTTGAAAATTAATACTGATGATGTTTATTCAGATATGAAAAAGGACATTAATATCTATGATACAAGTAATTACAGTCCAGAGAGTGAGTTGTTCTCTTCTAAAAATAAAAAGGTGATTGGAAAGTTCAAGGATGAATTGGGAGGAAATGTTATGAGTGAATTTGTGGGATTGAGGTCGAAGGCTTATGCTTATAAATACATTGTGAATAACGTTGAAAAGACTGATAAGAAGTTAAAAGGTATAAAGAAAAATGTCATTAAAGAAACAATAAACTTTAAGGATTATTATAACTGTTTAACAACAAAGAAAGAAGAGTTTAGAAAGATTAATGGAATAAGAAGTTATAAACATCAATTATATTCAGAAGAGGTGAATAAGAAAGCATTGGGGGCTTTTGATGATAAGAGGTTTATTTTAGAAAATGGAATTGATCGTCTCCCTTATGGTTATATAAGTATATAAGATATATATATATATAAGTGATAAGTTAAAAAGGGGGGTTAGGGATTTTAACGGGCTACCGCCACCTTTTTTACTATTATATAAATGATAGAACCAAGTATCAACCAGACTAAAGAGTGGAGGTGTAATCAACCTTGGTATATAAATGGAAAACATAACGAATGTGAAAAATATCAGATTCAAGAGGTTGAGAGAATCACTGGTCAGAAGGTTCTCAAGACGGATAAACGTATTCATTTGTTAAGTGGGGTAATGGAGGGTGGGAAGAAAAATATATTAGAGTGGAGTGAGAACTTTAATGGTTATCAATCGGATAATAAATATTATAATTTTAAAATGGTATGTGGGAGAGGAGGAGGTCAAACAAGAACCCTCCGTGAAACATACCACTTTATACTTTCACAACAAAAGGTTAAGGAACCTGTATACTTTATAAATATACTTGATGGGGATGAGTTCTATAGGAGAATGGAACTCTTAAAAAAGTTAGAAAGAGATAATATATTTATAGGCTCATTAGCAGAGTGGTCTAAGGAACTATATTAAGGGGGTAGTGGGGGGAATAGGGTAAAATTTACATGGAAGTGAGAATGATCATAGGTTCATAAGGCTAGAAGGATTATAGGTTCATAAAGGAAGAAAATCATAGGTTCATAAGGCGAGAAGGATTATAGGTTCATAAGGTGAGAAGGATTATAGGTTCATAAGGCGAGAAGGATTATAGGTTCATAAGACGAGAAGGATTATAGGTTCATAGAGGGAGAAATAGAGGTGTTTATGATTTTTTTAAAAACAGGGGGGTAAATGACATTAGATAGGGATTTCCCATGTTAAACGGAGGTGTCCCAGAAGCAACATTTATCACCTACTTACAATGGACTCCAAAATGTAAATGTTTCATGATATTTGTTATATTATATCACCTTTATCTATCAATATTGTTGAAATGAAGATCAAATAGCTGTATGTTGAAATATGTTGAAAAAGTCAAAACTTTACTTGGGGTGTACTTACTTTTTCACATGACTGTATCTATATATCTACATATCTGGGCAGTGTCTGTGTTGTCACTGAACTACTCCCTGAAACTTTTGTGTCCATGGTTGTGAAGTGTTTTGAATCACGTGTTGGTGACGTGTTTTGAATCACATGGTGGTGAGGTGTTTTGAATCACGTGGTGGTGAGGTGTTTTGAATCACGTGATGGTGAGGTGTTTTGAATCACGTGGTGGTGAGGTGTTTTGAATCACGTGGTGGTGAGGTGTTTTGAATCACGTGGTGGTGAGGTGTTTTGAATCACTTGGTGGTGAGGTGTTTTGAATCACGTGGTGGTGAGGTGTTTTGAATCACGTGGTGGTGAGGTGCTTTGAATCACGTGGTGGTGAAGTGTTTTATATGTCGTGGTGTTGAGGTGTTTTATATTACGTGGTGGTAAGGTGTTTTATATTTCGTGGTGGTGAAGTGTTTTATATTACGTGGTGGTAAGGTGTTTTATATTTCGTGGTGGTGAAGTGTTTTATATTTCGTGGTGGTGAAGTGTTTTATATTTCGTGGTGGTAAGGTGTTTTATATTACGTGGTGGTGAAGTGTTATTTCGTGGTGGTGAAGTGTTTTATATTTCGTGGTGGTGAAGTGTTTTATATTTCGTGGTGGTGAAGTGTTTTATATTATGTGGTGGTAAGGTGTTTTATATTACGTGGTGGTAAGGTGTTTTATATTTCGTGGTGGTGAAGTGTTTTATATTTCGTGGTGGTGAAGTGTTTTATATTTCGTGGTGGTGAAGTGTTTTATATTACGTGGTGGTAAGGTGTTTTATATTACGTGGTGGTAAGGTGTTTCATATTTCGTAGTGGTGAAGTATCTCACCGTTCAATATCTCAATATCTCAATATCATATTGTTTAAACAAGATCTCACCGTTCTCAAGACCGAACTCTCTTATCTGTCTCCCTCTTCCAAATCCTGGTGGCGTCTGGTCAAATCTGTTTCTGGTGTTTGTTCCCCCTCCATCCCCTCCCTCACCTCAAACGGCTTAACGGCTGACTCCGCACGTGAAAAAGCTGAATGCCTCAACTCTGTGTTTGCCTCTAAATCTTGTGTCCCAAACCCATCCCTCTCTGTACCCACCGTACCCAGTCATACCCAGCTGCTCCTGGACTCTGTGTCCTTTCCTCCTGACAAGGTGGAAAAGTTTCTGTCAACCCTCGACTCTGATTCTGCAACTGGTCCTGACGGCATCAGCCCACGGGTCCTAAAATCATGTGCTTCCGCTCTTTCACTCCCTCTTTCTGTTCTCTTCACCCTCTCTTTTGCTCAAGGTCATCTGCCATCTGCTTGGAAATCAGCCAAAATCACCGCTTTGCACAAAAAAGGTGCAAAAACAGATCCCAGCAACTACAGACCAATCAGCCTTCTCCCAATTATCAGCAAAGTCATGGAATCCATCATTGCTTCAGATATGAAATCTTTCCTCTTCTCCAATGGCTTGATCTCTGATCATCAATTTGGTTTCAGACCTGGTCACTCTACTCTGGACATGCTGCTTCTGCTTTCTCAACAATGGATGGAGGTCCTCAACGCCAAACAGGAAATTAGAGCCGTCTCCCTTGACATTTCACGTGCCTTCGATACGGTCTGGCACCCTGCTCTGCTCACCAAACTCTCCTCCTTTGGTATCCATGGAAATCTCCACGCATGGCT
Organism: Myxine glutinosa; assembly: GCF_964187855.1. NCBI lineage: Eukaryota > Metazoa > Chordata > Myxini > Myxiniformes > Myxinidae > Myxine > Myxine glutinosa. The sequence goes on from NC_136273.1 coordinate 78,296,241, forward strand.
GGTGGACTTCCTCTCTGGTCGTAGTCAACGTGTGGCCCTGAATGGGTTTCTCTCCCTGTCTTCCTGTTCAGGCTGGAGTTCCCCAAGGTAGTGTTCTGGGCCCTGTGCTTTTTCTGGTCTTCATCAATGATCTCTCTGACTCTCTTGAAAATCCTCTCTATCTCTTTGCTGACGACTCTACTCTCTGTCGCTCCATTCCTCATCTCTCAAATCGGCAGTCTGCAGCCTCCTCACTCTCTGCAGACCTGGACAAAATCACAGACTGGGCAAACAAATGGAACATGTCTTTCAATCCTGATAAATCTCACACTCTTACGATGTCTCTCCGAAAAGACCGACTGGAAAACCCTCCCATCCACTTTCTGAATAATCCTCTCCAAGAAGTTCTGTCACTCAAGCTTTTGGGTCTCACTATTTGCCATGATCTTTCCTGGGAAAACCACATTTCAAATCTGGCCTCCAAAGCCAGTCGCCGACTGGGCATCCTCCGTCGTGCGAAGTCCTTCCTTGGCAAACCTGAGCTCCTCACCACATACAAGGCTTTCATCCGCAGCTCTATGGAATACTGCTCTCTCCTCTGGTCTAGTGCTCCTGCCTCACACCTAGCCCGTCTTCACGCTGTTGAAACCAAAGCGTTCAGAATCATTGGAATCTCCCGCGATGAAGCTAACTCCAAGGGCCTTTCACTCACTCACCGCAGGCAGGTTGGTGGTCTTTCCGTCTTCTACCGACTCCTCTCTGGCCTTGCCCCCCCCCCAGCCCTCTCTGGGCTCTGTCCCCCAAATATTCCTACAGGTAGCACAAGATCTGCCTGCAACCCTCTTATGGTTAAACTGCCAAAATCAAGACTTTCTGCTCACCTTCTCTCCTTCATTCCTCTTTTCTCCCACCTCTGGAACAAACTCCCTCACTCTCTTCAATCCCACTCCACCCTCCAGGTCTTTAAAACAGCTGTTCACCACCATCTCTTATCCTCCCCCATCCAAAACCTTGATCTTTTCTACCCCCACTAATTTCGGTCCCCTTGTGTTTTATACCTCTCCTCCCCCCCCCCCCCCCTCCCCTTCCCACGCCTCCTGCCCCCAAGCCGTCTCCCTCCCACACTTCTCCCTGCTCTCAAATGTTGTGGTTGTGTGCTTCCCCTTCTCTCCCCATCTTGTCTTCCGCTCCCTCTTTTTGTATATTTTGTTTGTCTGGTTGATTTGTTTGTGAAATAAATGTTAGCTCTTTCACGAGCCTCGATTCAGTATACAAAAAAAGAAAGAAAAAAAAAAGTGTTTTATATTACGTGGTATTGAGGTGTTTTATATTTCATGGTGTGGAGGTGTTTTATATTTCGTGGTGTTGAGGTGTTTATATAACGTGGTGGTGAGGTGTTTTAAATTTCATGGTGGTGAGGTGTTTTAAATTATGTGGTGGTGAGGTGTTTTATATTTAATGGTGTGGAGGTGTTTTATATTTCGTGGTGTTGAGGTATTTTATATTTCATGGTGTGGAGGTGTTTTATATTTCGTGGTGTTGAGGTGTTTATATAACGTGGTGGTGAGGTGTTTTAAATTACGTGGTGGTGAGGTGTTTTAAATTACGTGGTGGTGAGGTGTTTTAAATTACGTGGTGGTGAGGTGTTTTAAATTACGTGGTGGTGAGATGTATGGAATTACGTGGTGGTGAGATGTTTTAAATTACATGGTGGTGAGGTGTTTTGAATTACTTGGTGGTGGTGAGGTGTTTGGAATTACGTGGTGCTGAGATGTTTTAAATTACGTGGTGGTGAGGTGTTTTGAATTACTTGGTGGTGGTGAGGTGTTTGGAATTACGTGGTGCTGAGATGTTTTAAATTACGTGGTGGTGAGGTGTTTTAAATTACGTGGTGGTGAGGTGTTTTGAATTACTTGGTGGTGGTGAGGTGTTTGGAATTACGTGGTGCTGAGATGTTTTAAATTATGTGGTGGTGAGGTGTTTTAAATTACGTGGTGGTGAGGTGTTTTGAATTACTTGGTGGTGGTGAGGTGTTTTAAATTACGTGGTGGTGATGTGTTTTAAATTACGTGGTGGTGAGGTGTTTTAAATTACGTGGTGGTGAGGTGTTTTAAATTACGTGGTGGTGAGGTGTTTTAAATTACGTGGTGGTGAGATGTTTTAAATTACATGGTGGTGAGGTGTTTTAAATTACGTGGTGGTGAGATGTATGGAATTACGTGGTGGTGAGATGTTTTAAATTACATGGTGGTGAGGTGTTTTGAATTACTTGGTGGTGGTGAGGTGTTTGGAATTACGTGGTGCTGAGATGTTTTAAATTACGTGGTGGTGAGGTGTTTTGAATTACTTGGTGGTGGTGAGGTGTTTGGAATTACGTGGTGCTGAGATGTTTTAAATTACGTGGTGGTGAGGTGTTTTAAATTACGTGGTGGTGAGGTGTTTTGAATTACTTGGTGGTGGTGAGGTGTTTGGAATTACGTGGTGCTGAGATGTTTTAAATTATGTGGTGGTGAGGTGTTTTAAATTACGTGGTGGTGAGGTGTTTTGAATTACTTGGTGGTGGTGAGGTGTTTTAAATTACGTGGTGGTGATGTGTTTTAAATTACGTGGTGGTGAGGTGTTTTAAATTACGTGGTGGTGAGGTGTTTTAAATTACGTGGTGGTGAGGTGTTTTAAATTACGTGGTGGTGAGATGTTTTAAATTACGTGGTGGTGAGATGTTTTAAATTACGTGGTGGTGAGGTGTTTTAAATTACGTGGTGGTGAGATGTTTTAAATTACGTAGTGGTGAGATGTTTTAAATTACGTGGTGGTGAGGTGTTTTAAATTACGTGGTGGTGAGGTGTTTTAAATTACGTGGTGGTGAGGTGTTTTAAATTACGTGGTGGTGAGATGTTTTAAATTACGTAGTGGTGAGATGTTTTAAATTACGTGGAGGTGAGGTGTTTTTAATGATGTGGCGGTGAGGTGTTTTTAATGACGTGGTGGTGAGGTGTAATCGTCCCAAACTTCCAGTCTGCACCTTCCCCTCCCATATGTATGTGCTGAGTTCTTTTTCTTTTTTCTTTTTTTTTTCCAACCTAAATTGCTTATAAAAATCTAATATCACAAAAACAACAAAGGTGCAAGATAATTGTTTGTGTTATGATTGGTGTAAATCATAACACAGCAGCTCAGGTACAGTCATTATCCTCAGTTAAAACAAGCCTGGTCCTCTGTAATGACGCGTGGTGAGCCGAGCCTAGCTCGTGTGTGTATATATATATAATGGTGGAATTTAATCGTTGAAAGGAGTAATGTTTTGAGGAACAGGTGAGGAATGTATTGGGGGCAAGGTGAGGTTGCCTGGGGGTTGAATGGGGTAAAGGCGGTGGAGAATCGAATCGTGAAAAGCATCGGGTAAGGGTTGTGGATAATGGAGGGTGTAATGAGTGGGAGGGATAATACATATCCTTTAGCACAGCATATGTACTTAATATTGCCCAAGCTTAGCTGGAGTCGCTTTGCGATGATAATTATTCTCTTTCATCGCATTCAAACATGAATTAACACCAAAGCTCATTCGGTTTCACTGAGCAATCGGCAGCCGAATATTTCTGCATTACAGACACTTCAGATGGTGTTTTCTCCCATGGCGTGCTGCAAGTTGGTGGGAATAATGGGAGTGTTTACACAAACAATTAATGCATGCAAGACATGATGATAGTCATGTGTTTTAAATGTCATATCTCTGCATTTTTTAAGAAGTCTTCGCAAGTGGAAAGGTGGGTCTGTTGCGTCATTCTACTATTAATTTGCAATTAGTCACTGGCTTTGATACCAATCAAATTTTTTATTATGGACCCTAAGGCATCAAAAGCCACACATCAACAAACAGTTTCAAATGGAGCTCCTCGCCACCATTACAGCATTTAAATTGCATCTCATGTTGCCAATAAATGTGAATTGCTGCTATCGGCTTTCTGGCTTGACGGTAGAAGACGCCATTTGCATTTTTACCGTCTCTATCCCTATCCCGTTTAGAATTCCATGCTGGACGGGCAACTTGCTTGTAAACGTAACGTTCTAATGGATGTCACCTTTTCACCAACAGCTATAACAAACAGCCTTCACAACTATTGGTGACGCCTCTTCGTGGTGGTTGTACCCCCAACGCAGGTCTGGGGACAAATCTTCCCCATTCTTCCCTGCTGTCTGGATTTGTCAGGGTAGCGCAGTCACAGTCAGAGTGCCGATCGGTCCCCATGGACCGGCCCTTTCCCTCCTGTCTCTCTATCTCTCTCTGTGTCTCTGTCTGTGTCTCTGTGTCTCTGTCTGTGTCTCTGTCTGTGTCTCTGTCTGTGTCTCTGTCTGTCTCTGTCTGTGTGTCTGTCTCTGTCTGTCTGTGTCTGTCTGTCTGTGTCTGTCTGTCTGTGTCTGTCTGTCTGTGTCTGTCTGTCTGTCTCTCTCTCTCTCTCTCTCTAACTTTGTCATGGCCCTGACTTTGTGAAAGTGGGGATACACCATCCTGGATGTGGGCAATCTCTGGGTTGTTCCTGGGTTCTCTTGGGTCTCTTGGTTGTTCCCCATGGACCGGCCCTTTCCCTCTTGTCTCTTTCTTTCTTTCTCTAACTTTGTCATGGCCCTGACTTTGTGAAGGTGGGGGTACACCATCCTGGATGTGGGGAATCTCTGGGTTGCTCCTGGGTTCTCCTGGGTCTCTGGGTTGCTCCCCATGGACCGGCCCTTTCCCTATTGTCTCTTTCTTTCTGTGATGTCTGGAAGCACGAACAATCAGACCAATGAAGGCACTCAACTTTATATCCGCTTTATTGGCATTGCACTCAGCTTCACGTTGCTGGTCCCGTGTGTCGCGCATGCGCACACCGGACTCACATACATCACAATATCTCCCCCCACCCCCAGCCCCCTTAATTACAAATCCAACTGGTCTGGATGTCTAGATGTGTGGGAGGACCTACGCAGAGGAGTTGTTACAGGCACAGGTCTAGGTGACATGGACAAATGTACCGGACTGTCGGCAGGCACAGGTACAGGAACTTTGAGCAAGACGCATCACTGACGGCTTCAGATGCAGGTTCGGAAACAACAGTTGTTCTTTCGAACAACGGAACAATAACTGGATGAACCGCAGGATTTGCACTTTCCTCCAACTCAATATAACGCTGCTTGATTTGGTCCATGTTTCCTAACCATACGGCCATCCTTCAGCTCGACACAAAAAACACGGGTGCCTTCCCTGTTAAGAACTGCACCTGGCAGACATTTTGCTCCAAGGCCATTGTTTGGCACATAAACTGGATCCTTTACAGCAAAGTCTCGCAACACAGCCGTGCGATCATGATAGAACTTCTGACTCTGACGCTTGCTAGCAACAGTTTCACTGACGTCAGGATGAACAACAGAGAGTGCAGTTTTTGAGGTCTCGCTTCATAAGTAATTCTGCTGGGGGCACTCCAGTTACGGTATGTGGTCGTGATCTATACCCTAGCAACATGCGTGACAAATGCATTTGCAGCAAACCTTGAGTAACATGCCTTAATCCTTGCTTGATAATCTGTACAGCACGCTCTGCCTGGCCATTTGAAGCGGGTTTGAACAGAGCAGAACGGACATGTCTGATGCCATTCAACATCATGAATTCCTGAATTCCTGACATGTGAAACACGAACCATTATCGCTTACCAACACACCTGGGAGACCGTGAGTAGCGAACATGACACGTAAATTCTCAATGGTAGCAGCAGAAGTGCTGGTAGACATGATAAAGCATTCAATCCACTTGGAACAGGCATCAATGACAAGGAACATTTTCCCAAAGAACGGACCTGGAAAGTCAACATGAATGCTGGACCAAGGTTTGGAAAGGCCACGACCACAGGCTCAGCGGCGATTTCGCTGGCGACTTACTGAGCTGCGTACAAGTATCACAAAGATGAACACAATATTCAAGTTCGGAATCAATACCAGGCCACCAAACATGAAACCTTGCAATAGCTTTCATCTATCTATAATTCCACTAATCTCTGTGTGTATGTTTGTTTGTATGTTTGTATGTTTGTATGTTTGTATGTTTGTCTGTGACCGCTGTTTCTCGACAACTACCGGTCCGATATACTTGAAACTTGCCAGGTATATTGCTGGGGACCCGAGGATGTGCCTTTTCAAGGTTTTAAATTAATCGCAGAAGTAGTTACCGAGCTATGTCCAAAAAACGATTCAACCAATCAGAGAGCAGCGAGCTATCACGTGTGCCGAACGTGGCGAACAGACTCTGCCTCGGATGGCACATTTGAGAGCGTATTCATTTATTTCCCGTCGGCAAACTATGTTGGCGCTATGTTGGCGTTAAACGATGTTTTAAAACTAATTAAAACTAATTTGCGATTCTTTCGCTTTGCGATGCGATTTGCGATTGCGTTAAACTCGCTCGGGCGTTAAACTATGTTTTAAAACTAATTAAAACTAATTTGCGATTCATTCGCTTTCCTGCGCATTTGTGCACGCGATGGCGATTTCTTTACCAAACTCCGCAAGCGCCAAGCCGTTAGCTTTGGACCAAACCATTTCATGTAAATAGAGGGGGGGGATTGTCACCGTACTCGCAAGCCGTTCGCTTTGGACCAAACCATTTCATGTAAATAGAGGGGGGGGATTGTCACCGTACTCGCAAGCCGTTCGCTTTGGACCAAACCATTTCATGTAAATAGAGGGGGGGGATTGTCACCGTACTCGCAAGCCGTTCGCTTTGGACCAAACCATTGCATGTAAATAGAGGGGGGGGGATATACTTTTAGATATATATATAGTACGGGCATGCCCTAGTCATAACAATACCAGGATGGGTACTATGGAGTTCAGAAACCAATCTCTCTCCCCCCTGTTTTGGCATGATGACATGTCTGCTCCAAACTAGGCAATCTGACAGGACAGATAGCTCATCTCTACGACGTGAATATGGTTTGTACTCCTTCGAGTCTGGTATGCGGGACCAATCGCCAGTCATAATGTAACGCTTGACTACAGACAACACAAGATCTCTGTTAGACCACAACCTAACTTGAGCAGCAGTGACCGGAGAGCTGTCACTCTCAAACGCATTCATAGCCAATACAAGGTCGGCAGGTTGAGGAGTATTGTTGCGATCAGCAACAGGCACCGGCAGTCGACTCAGTGCATCAGCTCAATTCCCAGTGCCAGGCCTGTAACGAATAGTATAATTGTAAGCAGACAACGTCAAGGCCCACCGCTGAACATGCGATGACGCATTGGTGTTGATGCCTTTGTTCTCTGAAAACAAGAAAGTGAGCGGTTTGTGGTCGGTTTCAAGCTCAAACTTACGACCAAACATATATTGATGCAACTTGGTTACCCCAAACACACAGCCTAAAGCTTCTTTATCAATCATACCATAGGCTCGTTTGGCTTTCGTCAAGGTTCTGGAAGCGAACGCAACAGGCTGTAACTTGCCCGACTCAGCGACTCATTGGCTTGTTGCAATACACAGCCTACCCCATAGGCACTGGCATCACATGACAACACAAGACACGTACATGGATCATAAAGAACAAGCAACTTGTTAGAACACAATAGACCTTTAGCTTCCTTGAAGGCATCATCCTGGGCCTTGTGCCAAACCCAAATGTTTCCTTTACAAAGTAGCTGATGCAAGGCTTCCAACACTGTGCTCACCTGTGGCAAGAAACTGCCAAAATGGTTTAGCAAACCCAAGAACGAACGTAATTGACACATTTTCTGGTATGGGCACGTTCTTGATTGCTTCAACTTTTGGAATCACACGGCACGATTCCAGTGGCAGTGACACTTCTGCCTAAGAACACCACTTCGGGCGCCATAAACATGCATTTCTCTCGTTTCAGTCTGAGCCCTACTTTGTCCAAACGACGCAGAACTTCCTCCAAGTTACTCAGGTGTTCGGTAGTGTTGCAGCCCGTGATCAGGATGTCGTCCTGGAACACGACAGTTTTTGGCACAGATTTCAATAGACTCTCCATGTTTCTCTGAAAGATGGCCGCTGCTGAACGGATTCCAAAAGGACAGTGATTACAGATGAACAGCCCTTTGCGAGTGTTGATGCACATGAGTTTCCTTGACTCCTCATCCAGCTCTTGTGTCATGTAGGCAGACATTAGATCCAACTTGGTGAATGACTTTCCACCAGCTAATGTCGAAAACAGGTCATCCGCTTTGGGCAGTGGATACTGATCCTGTATGGAGTGGCGATTTATGGTCACCTTGTAATTACAATTGACAATTGACACAGATCCTCACTGCTCCATCGCTTTTCAACACAGGAACAATTTGACTGGCCTATTCATTGAACTCAACAGGGGAGATGACCCCCTCATTCTGGAATCTCTCAAGTTCACACTCGATCTTTTCCCTCATCAAGTAGGGAACTCAAGTAGTAAATAGTAGGAGTGCTCAAGTCTCTCATCAAGTAGGGAACTCAAGTCATCAAGTCGTAAACTGCAAAAATCAAGACTCTCTGCTTACCTTCACTCTTTCATTCCTCTTTTCTCCTGCCTATGGAACAAACTCCCTCACTCTCTTCAATCCCACTCCTCCCTCCAGGTCTTTAAAACAGCTGTTCACCACCATCTCTTATCACCATCTCTTCCCCAATCCAAAATCTTGATCTTTTCTACCCCCATTAATTCACCCCAGATCCACTTTTCTGAAATACCGACTTCTTTCCTGGAAGTCCTAGCTGTGTCCATGTGGTTTTGACCTCTCCCACCTGCAACACCCTTCCCACTCCTCCTCCCCCCCCCCCCAAGCCCTCCACAACCCCCCCTCCCCCACAGATCTCCTGATGTCCCTGCTTTCAAATGTTTTACTTGTGTGCTTCCCCCTTCCCTTAAAAAAAATTTTAAAAAATAAAAAAATAAAAACAGACCGAGCTATACAATAAATGGGCTGCACTTCCGGATTCAGATGAATTTGAACTTTCCTCCCCATGAAGGAACCAATACCTGGCTCAAATAGAGATGGAAATTTATCCAGCACTTGAGAACAACCAGGAGCCTCCACTGTAGACAGCTCTTTGATCTCATGCCAGTTCAACTTTATGCTCTTAAGCCAGTTCCGCCCGAACAATGTTGGGCCATTGCCCGGCATAACCAACATGGCCAGTTCATAAATTACACCATCATAAGACACACTGACAGCTGCGCTGCCAAGCACCAGAACAATTTCCTTAGTGTACGTCTGTCCGAAGTTTGGCCCTCACCTGGCTCAATTTAGGCTTCACGGCCCCACAGCTTGTTAAATGTTTTTTTGCTCATAATCGACTAACTCGCCCCTGTGTCCACTTCCATTGACACCAGCTTGCCATTCAGTTGAAGATCAACCGTTATTGGTGCGGGGCCGCCAGAAATCGTATGCAACTCACACTCTTCATCATGCAGCAATGACTCATCATCACCAGCGACATTCTCGCCATCATCCACATGATGGGTGGTGGCAGTATCGCTACCACTGCTGCCCCCTCTTTTGAAGATGCCCATGCTTACCACATCCGTTGCATGTATACCGTTTGAAACGGCACTTGTGAGCCACATGATTCGCACCACAACGCCAACACATGTTCTTCGGGCCTCTCGCCACCGCGGAAGCAGGTTTCGAAAACACAACTGGTCTAGGCGCAACCTTATACGAGGATGTATCAATCTTATTTACAGTATCTGCACTTGAAGAGTTCTGCCCTTTTGATGGGATCTCCTTCAGGTTTTCAGCAGTTGTCACACACACCTGTGCAATCTTCACTGCTCTTCCCAGGTCAAGGTCGTCTTCTTGAGCAAGAAGTTTTCGTAAGATGACATCGTGATTTACCCCAATCACAAAGAAATCTCGGAGCATCTCATCAAGTACAGCACCAAATTGACATGGCTCTGCTCAACGGCGCAGATCAGCAACAGAGCCGGGAATGTCCTGATCCTCCCGTCGAGTGTGTGTAAAACTTGTACCTTGATATGATGAGACCAGCTCTCGGCTTGAAGTGGAGCTTGACAAGCTCACAGAGTTCCTCATCGGAAAGGTCGGTAGGTCGCCGTGGTGACAGCAGGTTTTTGATGAGTCCGTACACCGTCTGCCCGCACACAGTCAACAACACAGCACGATGACGGACGGCATCACCAGCGGCCGCCATGTTGTTGGCCACAAAGTACTGGTCCAGCCTCTCCACAAAATCCGCCCAATCCTCCCCCATCGGAGTATTCATGGAGAATGCCGATAGTCGCCATCGAGACACGAACGGGTCTTCACCTCGTCGCCACTTGTGATGTCTGGAAGCACGAACAATCAGACCAATGAAGGCACTCTATCCGCTTTATTAACATTGCACTCAGCTACATGTTCCTGGTCAAGTGTCGCGCATGCGCACACCGGACTCACATACATCACACTTTCTTTCTTTCTTTCTTTCTCTTGACGTTGTCATGTCCCTGACTTTGTGAAGGTGGGAGTACACCATCCTGGATGTGGGGAATCTCTGGGTTGCTCCTGGAAGATCGATCGGCTGTCTCCCTGCCATGGGCTTGTTCAAGGTAACCGTCCGGGGCTATAAAACACCAACACCAACACCAACACCAACACCAACACCAACAACAAACACCCTTCAGCCCTTCTAGAGAAAGTATAATCTACGAGTCACTAAAGCTTTTCGTGTTCCACGTATCGTGCGTTTACCAACGTCTCAGATCAGGTAAAGCAGGTACAAACACAAAGCTTTCCTTGTTGTCACTCTCCATTTGTCTGTTTGTCTATCTGTTTGTTCCCTTATATCTTGGCAATGGAACAATGTGGGGCCACAAAACTTGGCAAACATAATAGGGTCCGCATGGGGAGTGTAATGAAATGGGGGGGGGGGAGGGGGGAGTTGGGGAGAGGAGTGGGAGAGGTGAGGGATTATGGAGTGAGGATTAGGGGGGGGGGGGGTGTTTGTAACGGTTTGAGTGACTGTATCCAAACTTAGGACCCATAATATGGAGATAATTGAGAGTAAAATAGGAGTATAATTTATAGTTCAAAGGAATTTCACATAATTGTGGGGGAATTTGGAATAGGAGAGCGTGATGATCTTTATTTCCTGGTACTCATTGAGCTGGTAGCTGGTACTCATTTTGCAAACTTTGGAAGGATGACAGGCTGGGTCAACCCACCTCGTGTTATTTATGGCCCAACAGGGGCTCAAACTCAAGACCCTAAGATCATAATTGAGCCACCATAACCATTAAGCGAACACCAGGCTTTACAATAAGCTAATGTAACTGTTAAATAAAGTGGTTAAAAATACACTGCTTTAACAACGGTAAACTTCCGGAATTATTTTTCTGCAACTTTTTTTTTTTTGTATACAAGATCGAGGCTCGTGAAAGAGCAAACATTAATCACACAAAAAGTCAAACCGACACATAAACACACAAAATAAGGGGAGCGGTAGACAAGATGGGGAGAGAGGGGGAAGGACACAAACACAACATTTGAGAGCAGGGACATCGAGAGAAATGTGGGAGGGAGAGGGCTTGGGGGGAGGTGGGAGAGGTATAAAACACATGGACACTGCAAGGACTTCCAGGAAAGAAGTTGGAATTTCAAAAAAGTGGATCTGGGGTGAATTAGCGGGGGTAGAAAAGATCAAGGTTTTCGATGGGGGAAGATAAGAGATGGTGGTGAACAGCTGTTTTAAAGACCTGGAGGGAGGAGTGGGATTGAAGAGAGTGAGGGAGTTTGTTCCAGCGGCGGGAGAAAAGAGGAATGAAGGAGTGAAGGTAAGCAGAGAGTCTTGATTTTGGCAGTTTAACCATAAGAGGGTTGCAGGCAGATCTTGTGCGACCTGTAGGAATATTTGCGGGACAGAGCCCAGAGAGAGCTGGGGGGGGCAAGGCCAGAGAGGAGTCGGTAGAAGACGGAAAGACCACCAACCTGCCTGCGGTGAGTGAGCGAGAGGCCCTTGGAGTTCGCTTCATCGCGGGAGATTCCAATGATTCTGAATGCTTTGGTTTCAACAGCGTGAAGACGAGCTAGGTGTGAGGCAGCAGCACCAGCCCAGAGGGGAGAGCAGTATTCCATTGAGTTGCGGATGAAAGCCTTGTATGTGGTGAGGAGCTCAGGTGTGCCAAGGAAGGACTTCGCACGACGGAGGATGCCCAGTCGGCGACTGGCTTTGGAGGCCAGATTTGAAATGTGGTTTTCCAAGGAAAGATCATGGCAGATTGTGAGACCCAAAAGCTTGAGCGACAGAACTTCTTGGAGAGGATTGTTGAGAAAGTAGATGGGAGGGTTTTCCAGATGGTCTTTTCAGAGAGACATCGGAAGAGTGTGAGATTTGTCAGGATTGAAAGACATGTTCCACTTGTTTGACCATTCTGTGATTTTGTCCAGGTCTGCGGAGAGTGAGGAGGCTGCAGCCTGCCGATTTGAGGGATGAGGTAGCAGCAGAGATTGGAGTCATCACCAAAGAGATAGAGAGGATTTTCCAGAGAGTCGGAGAGATCATTGATGAAGACCAGAAATAGCACAGGGCCAAGAACACTGCCTTGGGGAACTCCAGACAGAACAGAAGGGGAGATGAGAGAAATCCATTCAGGGCCACACGTTGACTACGACTAGAGAGGAAGTCCGCGATCCATGTGTGGAGAAACGAAACGCGTGGAGAAACCTTTAAAGTGTTTATATTATTTCAATTTGTGCCTCCCACAGATCTCCCGATGTCCCTGCTCTCAAATGTTGTGCTTGTGTGCTTCCCTCTCTCTCTCTCCCCATCTTGTCTCCCGCTCCCTTTATCTTATGTTTTATGTGTCAGTTTGTCTTTTTGTGATTAATGTTAGCTCTTACATGAGCCTCGATCTTGTATACAAAAAAAAAAAAAAAAAAAAAAAAAAAAAAAATTGAATTATATACTTGAACACAAATCACCTATTTGACACCTTCAAAACCCTTTCGTTTAGCAGTAGTTGGAGAAAACATTACAGCATTTTACGTCATCTCGACCAATCAAATTTGCTGCTCGTAGACCACGCCCACATTCTTGTTTCTCAAGACAGGTAATGTCATGCACTAGTTTTTTTGCAGCAGATCATTTTTTGATCGACACACTGTCAGATTTTGTCGTTCACACAGCACCCGGGTTACTGTCCTGTTGTATATGTGGCAGGATTCTATGCAACAAAAGTTCGACTTTTGAATATGCAGGTCGTGTAACAAAGCTGGATCTCTAAATGGCTCAGTGGAAACCTGCAACGGATCATTGGCCAATCTTCATTTGCTCTTCTATACTATAAAATGAGCCGTGTGCGCATGCATATGTCTGGGTTCCACCCATTGGTTGGACAGTTCACCTGACTCCACCCACAATTTCTACACTAAGACCAGCGATGGTGTTGGTGGTTCCTGCTCTGAAAAGTCAAATACATATTCGAAGCATTCAGAAAGTATTCAGACCCCTTCACTTTTTTCACATTTTGTTGAGTTGCAGCCTTCTGCTGAAATCGTTTAAATTCATTTTTTCCTTCATCAATCTACACTCAATACCCCATAATGACAAAGAGAAAACAGGATTTTAAGAAAGTTTTGCAAATTTATTAAAAAGAAAAAACTGAAATATCACATTGACATAAGTATTCAGACCCTTTGCGATGGCACTTGAAATTTAGCTCAGGTGCCTCCCATTTCTCTTGATCATCCTTGAGATGTTTCTACACCTTGATTGGAGTCCACCTGTTGTAAATTCAATTGATTGGACATGATTTGGAAAGGCACACACCTGTCTATATAAGGTCTCACAGCTGACGATGCATATCAGAGCAAGAACCAAGCCATGAGGTCGAAGGAACTGCCTGCAGAGCTCAGACAGGATTGTGTCGAGGCACAGATCTGGGGAAGCCTAGAAAAAAATCTCTGCTGCATTGAAGATTCACAATAGCACAGTGGCCTCCATAATTCTTAAATGGAAGAAGTTTGGAACAACCAGGACTCTTCCTAGAGCTGGCCGCCCGGCCAAACTGAGCAATCGGGGGAGAAGGGCTTTGGTAAGAGAGGTGACCAAGATCCCGATGGTCACTCTGGCTGAGCTCCAGAGATCCTGTGTGAAGATGGGAGAAACTTCCAGAAGGACAACCATCACTGCAACACTCCACCGATGTGGGCTTTATGGCAGAGTGGCCAGACGGAAGCCAACCAGTTCAATCTTGGTTTCATCAGACCACAGAATCGTGTTTCTCACAGTCTGAGAGTCCTTTAGGTGCTTTTTTGCAAACTCCAAGCGGGCTTTCATGTGTCTTTCACTGAGGAGAGGCTTCCGTCTATATATATACATACACACACGCGAGTGTGTGTGTGTGTGTGTGTGTGTGTGTGTATATGTGTGCATGTGTAATGTCTATGTGTGTCGCTGTAGGCAGGTCACACAAGTACTCTACCCGTAATGTGCTCGTTAACATTAAACAAGCATGTGTATCTGGTCGGCCTTTTGATGTAAAGTGTAAAACTTTAAAGCCCTGCACCTTTTCCATTTTTTTTCTCTCTCTTCTACTTTGTAAGGTCATGTTATTTCCAGTTGATGTCCAATTATCTTTGCCCGAATCCAATTTCATTGAAACCTCCAGCAACTGGCATGTCAGCGGTTCACATCGTAGTATCTGATGCGTTGGATATTGCTTGTTGATGCGATAAATAACCATACGTCATGTTTCATTTGCTCGCCATTCGTGTCACTTATGCAAGTTTCTGCCTTATTATGACAAATGAACTCGTGAATTGCAGCTGTGATTAATTAAAAGGAAACCGTTGAGCCGCGGCCTTGCTCAGTGGCAGGTCCATTCCAAAACATGTCATAGTTGGCAGGGAATGTGAACCTGGCTGTCCTCTCCTCTCCACTTGAATCTCTTCGCAGTGGCTACTACCACTACCACTACCACTACCACTACCAGCACTATTTATTTTGATGGCCCAATTTTAAGGTCACCTGGAATGTAGTTCCGGGGAGCTTATGCGAAGGCGTGTCGTCCGTCCGTCCGTCCGTCAGTCCGTCAACACTTGCAACTTCTTCTCCGAAACCGCTGATGGGATTGCGACCAAATTTGGCACAAATGATACTTTTTTAGTTGTGACTAAAGTTTGTTCACGGCAATAAAAAAAAAAAATCGGGATCTGAGGGGGCAAACGGGGGTCAAAGTGGACGCATCCGTGATGTACCGAAGTTTGTCCATGGCGCAAAGAAAATCAAAGTATAAGAGGGTTCATGGGGGGTCAAAGTGGGTCGAGGTTTGACTCCCCAAAATAGATATTTGCTTTCTTCTCTGAAACAACACACACGATTTCAATGAAACTTGACCACAACCTTCACCACCCGTGATTTACCAATGTTTGTTCAAAGCATTAGAAAGATCGGGGTCTGAGGATGTTTACGGGATGGGGAGGGGGGGTTGCCCCCCCAAATAGGTATTTTTTTGTTTGTTTGTTTAAAGTCTCATGATTATATGTTTGTATAATTCCACATGCGGCCCTTTCTTCTCGAAACCATTGAAATTGGTTTAAAATACCTTTAGTCAGTGTGGTATACCGTTTATTCTACCAGGTGAGCGCCCGGGGTATTGCCCCTATGTTTCCTTTCCTTCCACTGGGGTCGACTGGTGAAAGCTTTTGGCCCCTGTGTTTCATGAACCGTTTGGCCATTCCTACTATCGTAGTGGTAGCCGTCACTGTGAAGACATTCAAGTTGCTGGTGGCATGCTATATTGGATGATCAGCCTTTTAGGAATTGTCATCCATGGAGCTTCTTTGTGTAACCATCAGAAAAATAGATCCATCTATCCCTTGTATATACAGTCACGTGAAAAAGTAAGTACACCCCATGTAAAGTTTTGACTTTTTCAACATATTTCAACATACAGCTATTTGATCTTCATTTCAACAATATTGACAGATAAAGGTGATATAATATAACAAATATCATGAAACATTTACATTTTGTAGTCCATTGTATAATTTAAATAAACATGAATGCAAATTTCGCAGGTGGAAAAAGTAAGTACACCCTTGGCTCTAATAGGTGGTATTGCCCCCTTTGGCAGAAACAACCTCAAGTAGGCGTTTCTTATAACTGTCTACCAGTCTCTGACATCGATTGGGAGAAATTTTTGCCCACTCCTCCATTCAGAATTCTTTCAGCTGTGCGATGTTTGAGGGGTTTCTTGAATGCACAGCTCGTTTCAAATCCTCCCACAACATCTCGATGGGATTTAGATCCGGGCTTTGACTTGGCCATTCCAGAACCCTCCATCTCTTTCTTTTCAGCCATTCCGTGGTGGATTTACTGGTATGTTAGGGGTCATTGTCATGTTGCAAGGTCCACCTTCAGTTGAGCTTCAACTTTCCGACAGATGGCCTCACATTATCCTCAAGCACCCTCTGGTACAATGAAGAATTCATAGTGGATTCTATGATGGTGAGCTGCCCAGGCCCTGATGCAGCAAAGCTTCCCCAAACCATAATATTTCCACCACCATGCTTTACAGTTGGTATCAGGTTCTTGTGGTCAAATGCTGTCTTTGGTTTTTGCCAAACATGTCTTCTGGTACTGTGGCCAAATAGCTCTACCTTTGACTCATCTGTCCAGAGCACATTGTTCCAGAAGTGCTGGTCTTTGCCTCGGTGTTCATTGGCAAACTTTAGTCTTGCCCTGATGTTCTTTCTGGACAGCAAAGGTTTCCTCCTGGCACACCTCCCATGTAGATCAAATATGTGCAGCCTCTTTCTCATGGTAGACTCGTGCACTTTGACATAAACAGTGGCAAGAGCTACCTGTAGGTCCCTTGATGACATTCTGGGGTTCTTAGAGACTTCTTTCAGCATCTTGCGGTCTGCTCTCGGGCTGAACTTGCTGGGGCGGCCTGGCCTGAACAAGTTGGCAGTTGTTTGCAATCTTCTCCACTTGTAGATGATCTTCCGGACAGTGGAATGATTGATTTCAAATTGCTTGGAGATCTTTTTAAATCCCTTCCCAGACTTGTCGGCATCTATAACCTTCTTTCTGAAGGCCTCAGAGAGCTCTTTTGATCTAGGCATGGTGATGCCGCACACTTCAACAACAAAGAGCAAACCAAACTAAATGTCTGAGGTTTAAATAAGACGGGTTCCTCCAAGATCCTCTCTAACGATGTTCTAATCATTTGCACCTGAGCTGGTGCACCTGATTCTAATTTTAGGTATTTGAAGTAGTGATAAATGTAGGGGTGTACTTACTTTTTCCACATGCAAAATTTGCATCTATGTTTATTTAAATTATACAATGGACTACAAAATGGAAATGTTTCATGATATTTGTTATATTATATCACCTTTGTCTGTCAATATTGTTGAAATGAAGATCAAATTGCTGTATGTTGAAATATGTTGTAATATGTTGAAAAAGTCAAAACTTTACATGGGGTGTACTTACTTTTTCACATGACTGTATATATATATTGTTACAGACGTGGCTTGGATGTTATTTACCGAGCGGTTTTATGGTATGACCACGTCTGCACAAGTTACCCGATTGTGCCCGAACGTTGACTAGTCGCGCGATGCTGGCTCAATAAGAAAAAGAAGACACCCGGCTGGATTACAATAACACAATACGACACCAATGTTTCAATTCTCAAGACCTCCGGAGGAGATTATATTCGTACGGAAAGGTCAGATTACAGGGGCTAGAGGTATAATCACAGAAAGACAGGCACTTAGACACACTCTTATATTAACCCCGGACAGACGACAGACAAACGGGACAACGGCTGACTCACACGGGGGTTGATGACAGGAAAGCGGGTATCGATGGCTCCAGGTCCTCCTGGGCTCGGGGCAGGGTACAGTACGGTCCGGTCCGGTCCAAAGATGCGGGGAGGTATCGTCGCGCTGGGGGTGGCGGTGGCTTCTCTCTCCAAGCTGAGGCGCATCTGACGTCACATCCGGCGCGGGGCCGCGTATATCCGGCGGGGAGTGACACGCCCTCGGCTCGTTAGCTCCGCCCCAGATGGAATCGGCACGTTGCTTCTCATTGGGTGCGTGGGGGGGTTACTGGCTCCGCCCCTGACGAGGAGCTGACAGCCAGCCCCTTCGGGGTAACGCCGTGGAGCGCATGGTCATGGCGGGTAACCGAGCCGGTGTGAGGACGCACACTCCCCGCCCCTCTGTTGTTGTAGTCGTAGTTGTAGTTGTAATTGTTGTTGTAGTTGTTGTTTGGGGAAGAAGATGGGAGGAGGTATGGGAAAGGTCCTAAACTCACTACTGATGCCATATAATCACATTCTGGTGCAACGAAGAGTCATAATTAATGGAAACGAGGCCTTAACTGACATAGATTAAGAATAACTAGGAAGATGTCCGAAAGTTGTCTACGTGTGGTGCGGTGGACCTGGGCACGACATTTAATGGGGGAATAAGGGGAAGGTCGGCTCTACTGATTGTTATTTACATGCAATGGGACTAGGGAATGGGGGATTGGGGAAAGTTGGGGAGTATTGGAGAAAATAGGGGAATATTTACAAGCGGATATGGAGGCCAAATTCCATATTCGCAACATTGCACCCTTCTCTACCCTCGGGGCGTCCCGACCCGATAAATTTTTACCTACTTTAGTGTGGCACGCAATGTAGTTCCCTCTACTATTAACTCTACCCTGAGTGCGACAGTTTTACAGATATTCACAAATGAGTAAATATGTCCCCCTGCGACGTTGCACCCTTCTCCTCACAGAAACACACCCACAGGATAACCGAATCCGGAAAGAATTCTCAAACTAAACATACAGCCGGTAGGGAGCATTATTTACAAGATTACGCTGATATCTACACTACGATCCAGGACCTGTTTTTGGAGGAACACATGCAGATGTTATGCATAGAGAGAGCGCGCTTGCCAGCATCGATACACCAACCCACGAGTGCTCTGTGGCCGACGGCCTTTAATAACGTGCAGAGCACCCTTCCCGAGCATCAAAAGCACCACCCCACCACCAATCGGTGCAGTCACCATTGTTCATTGGAATAAAAATAAATTCGACAACCCCTAACCCTGCAGGTGTCTCTTGCTCTTCTTGTGGTGCACTTGGTGGTGTTAATTAACAGTGGTTCACCTTTATGGCATAGGTGCCACGTTGACCCATAGGTCCATCAACGGGTGGTGCTTGGCCGCAAACGAACTGCGGTCCATTGTGGGTGGCCACAAACATTGCGGTCCATATGGTGTATCGATCCCGGCAGCAAACAGCGAAAGTGCAGGCCCACAACTGCGCAGCCAGCACCTCTCTCTCCTCTCTCTCTACCCCAAAGCCAGATCCTCGGAGGTGGGAGACAAAAGAAGCAGACAAGTGAGTAAGGTGGTAAGGGCGCAAAAGTGCACGCAATGTAAGGTGATGCACACTGGGGGCACATGGGAACCAGGTGAGACAGGTACGTTCCTATCGTACGCCCCCCCCCCCCCACCAGGTAACCTACATGGCCCCTCCCTTACCCCTTACTGTATCCACAAAACACAACACTACCCATAAACATCTACTTTACAAATCAACAAACATCCCTACTGTCTTCCCCGTTCCTCCCATAAACCAAATTCGTCTTCTCTCCCTCCTAACCAATCAAATTTGCCATTTTCAACTCTCATCAAAATTTGCCATCTCCAACTCAACATCATAATTTGCCATCACCAATTCATCATCAGTCCCTCCTAGGGAGGGAGAGATGGAATCACTCCAATGTCTCATCCACGTCGTGATGCGTCTCACAAATCCACACAGCGATTCATCTCCTGCAACAAAACAAAGAAAACACAGGTGTGGAGTCATCATCATCACCACAGGTAAGTGGCTGCGTATGGTGCGACAGGTTCATCAATCCTAACTATCTCCTAAATGACTTTAACAACTTTACACTACCCGGGGTCTTTCTCCGGCCAAACCATTGGCCCTCTTACACTATGGGTTCTAAAAACCAATTCCCATTGGCCAAACTGTGGTGCTCTTCAATTTGGGGTCTCACTCCCCCGATTCATCTCCCGGTGCCCTCGTACAATTTCTGGGCTGCGACGTGTACCTCTCCCAGTGGGTCTACCCACCTGCACACCTCCACCACTGCAGTTGCCTCCGAGCTTACCTGCTCCTTACCCTAACCTAACTACCAGGGGAAGGCCCTCTGGCTCTCTCCCCACTCCGTGCCCTCTCTGGCACTGGGCTGCCCGATCCACACCCGGGATCCTCAGGCACCCACTCACAACTACCGGCTCCCAGAGCCCACCTGCGGCCTCACCTGGCCGACATCCTCACAGTGGTGGAGTGCCCAACCAACTACACACACTAACAGGCTACACGCCCAGCCATTTCCACAACACTAATGCACCCATTCACAACACCATTCTGCAACCGCACCACAAATGCCAATATCCAACCACAATTTACCTGCACCCTCTACCTAACACTTACACTACCCGCCCCGGGTGCTCGTGAAAGGGGTCCACTCTTCCCCCATCCACACCTTCGCACCATGCACACCACTCCGTACCACTCACTCCAACTCTCTCCACACACCTGTACCTGCACACCTGTGCTCTCACACCTGGTGCCACCTGCACCCTTCTCTCCCCAAGCGCATTCGCGCTGATCCACACACTCACTACTCATACACTGCTCCACACACCTGTCCAGTTGCACACCTGTGCAATCACACCTGTTCAATTCTCACAAACACGGCATCATCTCAGCTAACTACTCCCTTCTGAAACTTGCGCTTCCCAGTCGTCCCTTTAAACTATTGCGCTCCCTCGTCATTATCATCCATACTAATCTACCTGCGTCCCCACTACAGGTATCAGTCACTAACTAATCTTAACGTTACCTAATGTCATCTTCTAGATCCCTACACACAATATCCTAACCCACCCGGGCTAGTTTTCACTGCCATACACCCCATAAGCTATTGCTCCTTTGCCCCACTGTCAGTTGTTCTACTCCCAGCGTCAACTCCTCTATACCACCTTGCAATTTTACAGTCCCCTTTGTCACCTCTTTCTCCATGCGCTCCTTACAGTGCCTCACCTCCTCGCGCACTCCTCCGACCTCCTCACTCACTCCTCTTCTGATCTCCTCTC
This sequence comes from Myxine glutinosa, assembly GCF_964187855.1. Lineage (NCBI taxonomy): Eukaryota > Metazoa > Chordata > Myxini > Myxiniformes > Myxinidae > Myxine > Myxine glutinosa. The sequence continues at coordinate 78,317,364 of NC_136273.1, forward strand.
CCATCACTTGCATCTCCTGCCCAGATGCCACCCTCATCTGCTCCATTTCCTCCCTGTGAGCATCCAGTTTGGTTTCTACCCCCATTCTGACCCCCTCTATCTGCTGCTCCATTTGTTTAACTTCCCTTTCCGCTTGGTCCCTCATGTCCCTCAATTTGCCTTCCATACTGTTTTCTAACCCCTCTAACCCATTTTTCACTCCCTCTATCTGATTCTCCTGGGCAGCCATTCTATTTTCTACCCCCATTAACCCATTTTTCACTTCTTTTATCCCGTTGTCTAACCCCTCAAAATTATTGTCTAACTTCCCAAATTTCTTGTCTAACTCCTCAAAATTATTGTCTAACCCCTCACTGGTACCCCTCGCTTCGTCCCTCATTACCCCCATTTGGCCCTCTAATCGCTCACTATCAGCCCTCAATCCCACAATTTGGTTTCCCAATTGCTGACTATTAGCCCTCATCTCGTCCTTCATTTCTTCACCCGACTTAACCATAAACGCCTTTATTTGTTCCATAAATAGGCCCCAATCCATCGGCGGCGCTACCACGGTCGCGGGCGCGGTGACCAGCGAGGCGCCATTTTGTGCGTCTGCTACCCTCGCTGCTTCGCTCTCCTCATGTCCCTCAATTTGGTCCTGGACCGACCCTGCTTCACTCTCCCCTACCGGACCCCAGCCGTCTTGATCCGCCATAGCGCGACTTTCAAAATTCGGGTTTTGTAAAACAAAACAAATTTCGGCCGCTCCAAATTTTGACCAAATTTTTTTTTTTCCTCTATTCGTTTTTTTTTTTCAAAATTTGGTCGGGCCTCGAATCTCACTCCCGACACCAATTGTTACAGACGTGGCTTGGATGTTATTTACCGAGCGGTTTTATGGTATGACCACGTCTGCACAAGTTACCCGATTGTGCCCGAACGTTGACTAGTCGCGCGATGCTGGCTCAATAAGAAAAAGAAGACACCCGGCTGGATTACAATAACACAATACGACACCAATGTTTCAATTCTCAAGACCTCCGGAGGAGATTATATTCGTACGGAAAGGTCAGATTACAGGGGCTAGAGGTATAATCACAGAAAGACAGGCACTTAGACACACTCTTATATTAACCCCGGACAGACGACAGACAAACGGGACAACGGCTGACTCACACGGGGGTTGATGACAGGAAAGCGGGTATCGATGGCTCCAGGTCCTCCTGGGCTCGGGGCAGGGTACAGTACGGTCCGGTCCGGTCCAAAGATGCAGGGAGGTATCGTCGCGCTGGGGGTGGCGGTGGCTTCTCTCTCCAAGCTGAGGCGCATCTGACGTCACATCCGGCGCGGGGCCGCGTATATCCGGCGGGGAGTGACACGCCCTCGGCTCGTTAGCTCCGCCCCAGATGGAATCGGCACGTTGCTTCTCATTGGGTGCGTGGGGGGGTTACTGGCTCCGCCCCTGACGAGGAGCTGACAGCCAGCCCCTTCGGGGTAACGCCGTGGAGCGCATGGTCATGGCGGGTAACCGAGCCGGTGTGAGGACGCACACTCCCCGCCCCTCTGTTGTTGTAGTCGTAGTTGTAGTTGTAATTGTTGTTGTAGTTGTTGTTTGGGGAAGAAGATGGGAGGAGGTATGGGAAAGGTCCTAAACTCACTACTGATGCCATATAATCACATTCTGGTGCAACGAAGAGTCATAATTAATGGAAACGAGGCCTTAACTGACATAGATTAAGAATAACTAGGAAGATGTCCGAAAGTTGTCTACGTGTGGTGCGGTGGACCTGGGCACGACATTTAATGGGGGAATAAGGGGAAGGTCGGCTCTACTGATTGTTATTTACATGCAATGGGACTAGGGAATGGGGGATTGGGGAAAGTTGGGGAGTATTGGAGAAAATAGGGGAATATTTACAAGCGGATATGGAGGCCAAATTCCATATTCGCAACAATATATATATATATATATATATATATATATATATATATATATATATATATATATATATATATATATATTGTAGGTACATACTGAGACAACAATCGTAGGTACAGTTCAGTTGTCAATTAATGCGGGGTGGCCCGCACATTGATGACACATTTACAGTTGTGATTAAAGCAACAATATGCTGTATTTATGAAATATGAACAAATTATTGGAAAAGTAAATTTTCAACATGTTCAATGTGATCATCATTTTGCCCAGCACTTCCTCCAACCAAGGACGGATCAATAATTCAGTATTCTGCCACACAAGTCCTCATCAGTTAAGTTTTACTCTGTATGCAGTGTATACGATAGCTCAAGGGCAGTGCACACACCTTAGAGCAGTGCAGTTTGGGTTCGATTCCTGACATGAATATAAATCGTCATCCTGGTGCTTTGCTGGCAAATCTTCCAGAGGGACATAAAGCTGGTTGGTCCATTTTGTGGCATTCTCTGGTGGATGTTAAATATTCCACGATGTATTTTGCAAGAAGGGGCCCTCACGGAACCCTCGCCAAATTCCAAATTCCTGCCATTACTTGCAGTACCCTGTGATGGAGGGAAGACCTGCCCAGGGTTGAATCTCAAGCATAAAAATTACTTCGGCGGTTGATCACGAGTTGATTTCCAGTAGATTTAGATTGTTTTCTGTACATTCCATACATTTGGTGCTTGTGTTTTTTTGGGGGGTTTTTTTCCCTAGGGCAGGTGTACGCATCTTGTGTTGTGGTAGGGTGTGATGTGGTTTACCACTCGTTGCTTTTAGCTATGGCTGCCAGATAGCTCTGCGAGCAAAACGCAGACCGAGTGTGTAAGTCCTTCCTTCCGATACTGGCATCTACCCTTCGCAAGACTTTCAGACTCTCTCATAGTGGTGCATCATGGTAACAATGATCTTGAGGGCTCGAGCTAAATGTCTGGAGGATCTATGTTGGTACCATAAAGGTGTAGTGTGTGTGGCCCTCCATTGTGAGCACTTACTGTGACACTCACCAATCCTTCCAGGGTAGGTGGAGCTCTTTAGCCTTGGTAGACAGTCCACCGAGGAGAAGGAAACTCTGATTGCAAATCCCCTTGCTGCCTTGCAGGGAATGCCTCTCTAGACAAAGGCTTGGCCCACATCTGATTCTGTGGTGGCATCAGGAAGAGAATCCGGCCACAAAAATGATGGCCTGGTAAGCTCGTCTTGGAGCACAACACCTATATACTGGAACTTGACATGGCACTTCATCTATTTGGGATCTGTTTCACATTAGTGCATTCAAGCGTCAATGATCCAGACACCTAGTGCAGTGCAAACAAGCTTCTTCACCCTCCAGTGTGTCACTGTTTACCCGCCACAAACATTAACGCCATTTTATCACCTTCCACTTATTATATAATGGAATAGATTTATTTTTTATATTTTAAAAAAGGTGTTTCATTACAAAGTGATTCCACTGTACAGGTAGTTGAAACAGCATGATTATAACGTACAGTAAGTGTCAAAGTTGAATTTATTTCTCACTCTGTGCATTTCCCTTTTAGCATTTCATATAATCATGTTCATACTTTGTTTTTAATCAACCGCTAGATGTTGTTATGAGTTGAACTTCCCATGGGGCGAGGCCGAAGGATGTCTGCAAACATCATTTAAAAGTTTGGTTCTTTCATGATCAATGGGATGCCTACAGGCCCACTAGGATGGCTGTAAATTCAAGCATGTCAAACAAGATGGCGGTTGGGGATGCGGGTAGGCGGTTGGGTGTTAAATAACATCAAATGTTTGTCATGTGCAAAGAGTGAAAAGTGGCAGAAGTGATCAGCTTGTATAATGTGCACATCACGTACATTAATCCCTCCGGGGAATGTAGTGGATTCTTTTTTGTACGTCTACAACCCGTGAACGTGAAATTTAAGACTTTTCATTCCCTAAGGGCAGCCACAAAAGTCAGCAAATCACAAGGTAATTCTGCAGCGCTTTTTGGCGTTAATTCTGCACAAGGTAATTCTGCACCGCTTTTTGGCGTTAATTCTGCACAAGGTAATTCTGCAGCGCTTTTTGGCGTTAATTCTGCACAAGGTAATTCTGCACCGCTTTTTGGCGTTAATTCTGCACAAGGTAATTCTGCACCGCTTTTTGGCGTTAATTCTGCACAAGGTAATTCTGCACCGCTTTTTGGCGTTAATTCTGCACCGCTTTTTGGCGTTAATTCTGCACAAGGTAATTCTGCAGCGCTTTTTGGCTTTTTTGGCATTTCCTGGGTTATGTTAGTGTGACTTTTTCGGTTGCATGCACATTACATTGGAAATGTACCAAAAAATATTGGGTGTAGTATGAATACGCAAGGCCCCAGAAGGGCTGAAGTCTGCAAAAAATAAAACAACCCAAAAATTCCTCAAATAGTCTGTTTCAGTCCACTGAATAGACAAAGGCCTCCTTTAACTTATGTCGAGCGGTGTTTGCGAGAGCTCACCAAGCTTGCTAAGTGTGGGTTGGTGAGCACGATTAGCCATGCGTAATCGAGCCCGCAGCCTTTGGAGAAGAAGACATAAATTTAACCACTCGATCAAACAGCCAGCTCAGGGGGGGCAGAAAGAATGTTTATTCATGAATTATGACACTTCATTTTGTCAAATAATGAAACGATTTTCTCCTGAAAAGGAAACCAAACTTGAGCTTCAAAATATAGGAAATTAACATTATCGTATTTTTCATTTCACATGGAAATTCATTTACATTTCACCTGGAAAAATGTATTCACATTTTAGCAGCGAAGCTACACATTCAATTTTTGAGGAGGCAGCCATCGCTTACCAATAGGAGCCCCTGATTGGTGGTGGAGAGCTTATTTGCATCACATGGTTTTTACAGCCAATGAAATACCTGCATGGCTCGTTTACACCACTTCTTCAAGGCCACTTGGGAACCGGCGGGCACAACTAAGGGGGTGACCGCGCTGCTCCGACGAACCTGACGGGTCGCTCCTGTGAGATCGATCTCCGTGCCGCTGGTCTGTTCAACCAGAACTGACTGGGGCAACACAACAACAAGCGTTACGCCTAGGTCCCCCCGTCAGTGAAGTGATGTGAGTTGACAAAGTGGAAGACACAAGGCGGCCATCTTGGATTTTGATGTGGCGACTCAATTTTCAATAGCGTTCTTCCTTATGCGTAGATACACCCACACACCAGATTAGAAGTTAGTAGTTCGTTTATTTTTCAAGATATTTCACTCACAAGGTTCAGACATATATATATGGTGGCGGCCATCTTGGATTTTGACGTGGCGACCCAATTTTCAAAAGCATTCTTCCTTATGCCTACATACACCCACACACCAGATTAGAAGTTGGTACTTCGCTTATTTTTCAAGATATTCTGCTCACAAGGTTCAGACATACATGGCGGTGGCCATCTTGGATTTTGACGTGGGTTGCACCCACACACCAAATTAGAATTCGGTCCTTCGCTTACGCACGCACGTACGGACGGACGCACGCACGGACGGACGGGGAAACCATAGTCCCCCTTTCGCTCCGCGGTGCGACGGGGGACAACAACTAAGGGGGTGACCGTGATGGCTGAAAGGAATGTAAAAACATGCAGAAAGCTTTTCTTTCATCGTTCAGCGGATAATCTTCACGGAATGATGTATGCCTGTACGACAATGTATTAGCAATACCTGTATTAGCAATTTTTGCGCAGGTCTGGTATATAATGTATAATTACTTGGTGAAAATGAGAGAGTAATAGTTTCACTTGTATATTTTGCCAGCAATCACACTCTTCATCTGCACAGACCGGGAAATGTCCACCATTTTTTCTTTTTCTTCTTCTTTGAGTCAGCTAGTATAATGACTTGGCATGGAGGCCTTTACGCAGCTCAAATCATGATGAGGTTATGATGTGGCAGAGGAGCTTTGGCTCTTGGTGATCGAGCAGGTGAGACTACCTGATTTACACGTCCTTGACAGATCAGATTGGGTGCGAACACAACTTCACATGACCCTGCCAGGTCACAAGTGACATGGAAACGTGACTGTTATGACTGTCAATAACAATAATTAACAATAATTGACTGTTTAACAATAATTGAGTCGATAACAATAATTGACTGTAATGTCAATCATTTAGTTGCCTGTGCACATTACCTCCGCCAAGGTGGACGGGGGTTATGTTTTTACCAGGGTGTCTGTCTGCCTGTGAGCAGGACGTCTCAAAAAGTCATGGATGGATTCGGCCTAAATTTGGTGGGCAGGTTGGTTGTTTGATGAGGCCAAATTGATTAAATTTTGGAAAGAGGATCCGAATCCACATCCGATTAATTTCAATTTTAACTAGAGGTTCCAGGGAACCTGAACTCAACTGGTCTATATCAATATGGTTAGAATATGCATAATAGAACCACAAACTATATAGTTTATATGTGCTAAAAAATATATGACAAAAATTGATTTTTCAATATGGCTGCCCAGCCGCACCCATTTTTGGGCGTGCAACGCCCAAATGCAATCCCAAACTAGTTTATGTCTTAAAGAGACTGCATAACAAGTTTCATCAAATTTCATCAATATTTGTGACTTTTAGAGCGTAGACGTCGAATTGTTTACAGACGACAGACAGACAGACAGACGACAGACGGACGACGGACATTGGGTGTCGACAAATACTCAGCTGGACATAGTCCAGTTGAGTTTAAAATGATTCTTCACAATTGATAGGGCCGAAAACGATAAACAGTACTAGCAGGAGTACCTGGCAAAAAATGCGGCGTCAATTTATGTTTTCCTATTTTTTTGTGGCTGCCTACAACACTTCCCTACACCTATTAAGGAAAATATATATTTAATATCTTACTATAATTCACCAAATGTCCGTCTGTCTGTCTGTCTGTCCATTCCCAGGTACCGCAAAAACGGCTGAACCGATTGCAACGATATTTTGGGTGGGTAATCCTGGGACCCCCTGGAGTAAAATAGGCTGTAGAGTTTTTCCAATTTTCCAGTTTTTCCAAACACGATGGAATAATATTTACCGATATGAACAGTGATGTGGCTTTTGTTTAAATTCTACAAATACTGTTTAGATTTTGATGAGAATTATGAACCTGCCGCGAATGCGGAATCGGACAGATTACGGCAATTAGTGGGTTTGATAATATCCCAATACAACCGTCATTTAAAACAGTATTTTGTTAAAGTATAAATTGATGATTGGAATTGAGTGAATACAATTACGATTTTAAATTCGTAATTGTATTCACCCAACCGTATGGAACTTCACATCAGGATTTAAATATTTGTTTATATCATGAATGTTGTTAAAAGTTTCTTTTTTATATTAACGTTATTTAATTTGTGATTGGAGTTATGCTGTTTGGAATGAAAAAAGAGGTATCGAGTTCAAGTGAATGACTAAATGCCATGATGGTTTCTACTTTATAAACGTGAAATTCGCGGATCGCCATATGCAGATTCGCTATTGACTGGGTATGAAACAAACGTACCCGTTTGTTTGCCAACGGGTACGTTTTTCATGGAAGTCCTTCACAAACTTGCTGTCCATGTCTGACGTGCGACTGAAGGTGCTACAGAAATGCGGAATTTATTGGTTTTATGCTTTAGCATTCGCCGTTTCTGCATTGTCTGTTTGCTTCTGGCCTCCCACCAGTGCATATCACGGGTACCTCACTAGTTATAATAACACACACTCACACACACATAATAATCGGGGATAATTTAATATTACTTTTTCCATAGCTATGAAGGCTCAGGCACTACAGAGCAATTTTTTAAACATTCCCCAAAAATCACAATTTTTGAGGGATTTAAAAAAATCCAAAAAAGAAAATGGCACTTTTTTGGGGATTTTAAGAAAAAAAAACATTTTAACTTTTTTTTTTTCAAAATAATTCTTCTTTGTATAAAACACTCCATATCACTCACTGATGAACCCCTGCAACTTTGACGAAGATCCATTCAGCCATTTCTGATTAAACATGGAAACACACAGACAGACAAATGGCTCTCTTGTAGTATAGATAGCACGATATTTCAAAATGTTATGGACAGCTTGTAGTGAAAATGTATCAAAGTTGAACCCAGGTGTGATGCTCACTTAAACCGCTGAGAGGCGTCTATAAGACCTCGGACGTCCGCGACTCTGGGCCACTCCTGCGACATTATACTATGACATGTAGACTTGGATGGTATGTACCCGCTCATATTCTAGACTTGCTTGCATTGACTGATATCGATCCTTTCTATATGATGCTAAGATCCTGATACATATATTGCATGATTGTATTTTACAGGATGATGCCAGAGATCTGATTGTTATTAAACCTACCTATGGGACAAAGTTGTGGATTTGATTCATTCTCACAACACTTAATAACAATCAGTCTTGCCGTCCACTCGAGGACAAGAGGCGGAAATGGCGGGACACAAGATGATCCAGGTCCCGACATTCGGCGCCGACCCACAAGCTGTGGATTCGGGCTCGGAGCTAACGCATTGGCTCAAGACACTGGATAATCAGTTCAAAGCCCAGGATGCCGTTGTCACTGATGAAACGAAACTGGACGTGCTGCAGACTAAAGTTCACCATAGCGTCTACAGGAGCATCGAACAGTGTACGACATTCAATGCAGCTGTGACGGAGCTAAAACGAATTTACATTAAGAAACGGAGTGTGGTATATTCCAGGCATCTGCTCGCAATGCGGTGTCAACAGCCCGCTGAGTCGATAGATCACTTCGCCCAAGAGCTGCGACGTCTACTTGCAGACAGTACTCAAGAGGTACGCACTCACGAGCAAGTCCAAGATGATCTTGTCCGAGATTCTTTCGTCTCTGGGATCAGCTCTTCGACTCTCAGACTCAGACTTTTGGAGACAGCGGACCTGACGTTCACGGGAGCTCTACGGCTGGCACACGTATACGCTGAGGCCCGGGAGCAATCTAACGCCTATGACCACACACGGGTCGTTGCGGGGACTTCTCAACACGCGCGACCGGAGAGAGCTACCGCCGAGAATACGGGAGCGGACTCGACCACACTAGCGGAACCTCTGGCCGCTCCCGAGGAGGACCCGGATTCGGGCTTGGCGGCAACTGCGGTGGCTAGACCAAAGCCTGTACGAAACGCTACGTGTTACTTCTGCGGGAATCGACAACATCCCAGGACTGCGTGTCCGGCTCGGGAAGCGATATGCCATTTGTGTTCGACAAAAGGACATTTTGCTAAAGTCTGCCGAAAGACTGCGTGGGGCACACGAACTCGTGTGACCTTGAATGGGCTTATCGCCGAGCCAACGGGCCGAGCACGGAGCGGGGCGCCTCACCCGGCTTTGATGAGCGGCGCTCCTCCTCGTGAGCCCCTGACTGCACGCTCGACCTTGGTGAGATACATCGGGCCGCCAAAACAAGTGGCACTAACACGACCGAACGCGGAGCTACCATCCTTGACTGGTAACCGAACGTCTCATGATGGCTTTGAGACTCATCGCGCGACTCTAGCGCCATCCAAAGGCTGCCCGTACAAACTACAAGCTCTTGCTTCAGCACGTGAAACCCGAACGTCTCATGATGGCTTTGAGACTCATTGCGTGACTCTAGCGCCATCCGAAGGCTGCCCATACGAACTACAAGCTCCTGCTTTGGCACGGCAAACTATGCGCTTGACACGAGCGCTCTCCGGAGGCTGCTCGAACGACCGGAAAACTGTAGCCGGCGTCGGATCTACACGCGAGGCGCGATCATCTCGCTCGGATGGCTTAATAACTACCGGACCTCCCGGCCTTGCTCAGGCCATTATTCCACTTATGATCGAAGGCATTTTTGCGCGGGCTTTAATCGATACGGGGTCCACGGATAGTTTTATTGATCATCGACTGGTGCGAAAACATGGATGGCCGGTCCTTGGGACAACACGACGGATCTTTATGGCCTCCCAAGGGCTTAGGCTCAGCACAAAAGGGGAATGTCGATTGAAGCTTGTGATAAAGGGACGCATGTTTCCAGATGTACATCTCATGGTCTTACCTGCTTTATGTGCTGACATTCTGTTAGGACATGATTTTCTTAAGCGACATGGACGTTTGGAAATGGAGTTTGGTGGGACTGACACGCTTGCTGTGTGTGCACTCGCAGGAATGGAAATTGAGCCTCTTTCGCTGTTCCCCAACATGACCATGGACTGCACACCGGTAGCAGTAAAATCGCGGCGCTACTCACGAGCTGACGCGCAATTCATTGCGGAAGAGACTGCCCAGCTCTTGAAGGAAGGTATCATAGAACCTAGCCGGTCGCCGTGGCGGGCACAGGTCTTAGTGGTGCGAAGTGAGGAGCATCGCAAACGAATGGTAATCGACTATTCGCAGACGATTAATCGATTTACACAGCTGGATGCCTACCCCCTCCCGGGAATGGACGCCCTGGTTCGACAGGTGGCCCTGTACTCAGTCTATAGCACTCTCGATCTACGTAGTGCGTATCATCAGATCCCCATCTCCGAGGCAGACCGCATCTATACCGCGTTTGAATCAGGTCAAAGGTTATACCAGTTCACCCGACTACCTTTTGGGGTGACGAACGGGGTTGCCTGTTTTAAGAGGGCTATGGACGACCTCATCGCTAAGGAGAACTTGACCGATGTCTTTGTATATCTGGACAATCTTACGGTTTGCGGGCATGACCAGGGGCATCATGATGCTAATCTGAAGCGCTTCCTCAAGGTCGCGCAGAGGTATCGCCTAACCATGAATGAGGCTAAGTGTCGTTACTCCCTGCGCACGATAGATCTTCTGGGGTACACTGTGACCTACGGCTCTGTTGCACCAGATAAGGAGCGTCTGCGACCTTTGCTCGATATGGCTCCGCCCTGCGATCGAGCTTCGCTGAAGCGTGCTCTCGGGCTGTTTGCCCATTATTCTAAGTGGATGCAAAATTTATCGGTGAAGCTCTGCCCCCTTGTGGCCTGCGACACGTTCCCCATGAGCCCAGCCGCCTTGGCTGCCTTTAGGGGCCTTAAGTCCGACATCGCTGGCGCCGCTGTGGCGACGATCGACGAGAGCAAATCTTTCATCTTAGAAAGTGATGCCTCGGATCATGCAATAGCGGCGACTCTCTCCCAGGGGGGGGGGGGGGGGGGTCGCCCTGTGGCTTTCTTTTCGCGGACTCTCACCTCCGCTGAGCAGAGGCATCGTCTGTCAAAAAGGAAGCGTACGCGATCGTCGAGTCAATTCGGCGATGGCGACCGTACTTGCTCGGGCGATGCTTCCAAATCATCACGGACCAACAAAGCGTGGCGTTGATGTACGACACCTTACATGCTCAACGCATTAAGAATGAGAAAATCACTCGCTGGCGTATTGAACTCGCCGACTTCTGCTACACCATCAAATATCGCCCGGGGAAGGATAACCTGGTTGCCGATGCCTTATCGAGGCCGGCTACGTGCGCGGGTATCATAACTTTGGAGGGTCTGCACGCTTTGCACGACACTATGTGTCATCCTGGGGTGACGCGTTTCGCTCATTTTGTGTGTCGTGGTAATCTGCCGTACTCGGTTGAGGACATCCGCCGGGTCTGCCGCGACTGCGCTGTATGTGCGGAACTCAAACCGCGTTTTTACAACCCTCCCATGGGGACGCTGGTTAGGGCTACTAGACCGTGGGAGAGATTGGCGATGGATTTCAAAGGACCGCTGCCGGTGTCGAGTAACTCTCGTTATCTGCTCACTGTCGTTGATGAGTACTCGCGATTCCCTTTCGCGTATACGTCGCGAGTTTCGTGAGGAGTCTGGTTGGTGAATTCCCTTTCGCGTATGCTCACTGTCGTTGATGAGTACTCGCGATTCCCTTTCGCGTATACGTGCGCGGATATGACGGCTGCCACAGTCATACGGTGCCTGCAGAATTTGTTTTCTATGTTTGGGTATCCGACCTACGTGCATACCGATCGGGGTGCGGTGTTCCTGTCCCAGGAAGTGAGGTCTTTCTTGCTCCAAAATAATGTTGCTTCGAGTTACACCACTCCGTACAGACCCCAGGCGAATGGGCAGGTCAAACGCTTCAATGGGATTATATGGAGGGCCGTCATGCTAAGCCTCAGGACCCTCGGCCGGGGCCTAGATAAATGGGCTTGGTCGTTACCTGCGGCACTGAACTCGATCAGGGCTCTATTATGTTCGGCCACCAACCAGACTCCTCACGAAAGACTGTTCCACCACCCTAGAAGCTCGGGCAGTATCCGATCTTTACCCAGTTGGCTCGCTGAGCCGGGGCCGGCCTATCTCAAACGTGCGGTTCGCACAAGCAAGTACGATCCCTTAGTGGATAAGGTGCAGGTACTCCAGGCTAATCCCGAGCATGCTCGTGTGATGACGGCAGATGGACGTGAGTCCACTGTCTCCGTACGCCATCTCGCCCCTTGTGGGGTCATCGACCCTTATAGGGATATCGACGAACCGATCTACGAGTCTATGGACTCTCCCGAAGCTTCCCCTATGGAGCATCTGCCGTCCCTCCCTTCGCCAGATACACCCTTGCCTGAAGGCACTGAGGTGCCCCCTCCGACACCTGCCTCCAGCGGCTACTCCGATGCAGGGGACTCTGGGCTTGGGGATGTTGTACCCGGTAGTTTCCGGACCCGTGCTGGCAGGGTAATTCGCCACCCTGACCGCTACGGATGGACCGACTGACATGGAATGACATCCCCAATCAATTAATGCTGACGCACGCTTGATTCCTGCCTCGCGGCAGTGTAGTTCTAACGGCGGGGAGAATGTAGTGAAAATGTATCAAAGTTGAACCCAGGTGTGATGCTCACTTAAACCGCTGAGAGGCGTCTACAAGACCTCGGACGTCCGCGACTCTGGGCCACTCCTGCGACATTATACTATGACATGTAGACTTGGATGGTATGTACCCGCTCATATTCTAGGCTTGCTTGCATTGACTGATATCGATCCTTTCTATATGATGCCAAGATCCTGATACATATATTGCATGATTGTATTCTACAGGATGATGCCAGAGATCTGATTGTTATTAAACCTACCTATGGGACAAAGTTGTGAATTTGATTCATTCTCACAAGACGGCTTATGACAAAACTTGGTGGATGGGTTGAGTAGGTGACAAGAACAAGCCAATTCGATTTTGTTTAAGGTCCGATGACAACAAGCCTTGTATTCGCATTCTCAGCAGTACATTAAAATGAACATGTGCACACCAAAGCGAGAGTTAAACAATAAAGGGAATTCCAGACCTGGATCTTGAGCTTTCAGTGGAGAAGCAAATCCCATTGCATGAAAGCCAAAGGCTTTTATGCCATGAGGAGCTGGGGAGTGTCAAGCAAATCTTTTGTTCAATGGATTGTGTATATCTTTTAAGACCAGCTTGGGGTAAGTACTCTGAGGTGCATATTATAGGTCCCCGGAGTTTTATCTACTCTTACATTTCCTAGCTGTTTGTTTACTTCCTCCAACCAAGCCTGAAACTCCTATAAAAGCCCTTCCTCACCCCCTAGATAGATACCATCAGCTACTGGTTAATCCACTGACTGTCATTGTGTAAATATTGAAGAAAAATAATTATTTAATAAGCCTGCCATTTCACTTTCATCACTAACCACTCTCCCTGTGCTATTCCTCAATGGGCCCACACTTCCGAACCTGTTCTTCACCCTTTATATGCTTAATGATGCCTTGCTATTATGCTTAATATTCTTCGCCATGTCCTTCTCATACTCTCTTTTGGTTTGCCTAGTTGGTTTCTTAATATGCTAGTAGTAGGCAATAGTAATAGACAACCATCCTTGATTTTATGGAATGTCAGCCGAGGTCCTCACGTTTTCTTTCTTCCGCCCTCGTTTTTTCACCTTTATTCGCTCTTAAATTCGTTTTCTCCACGACTGCTTGAGCAATTGGACCAAAACCTTCAAAATAGGAGTGACTTCCCATGGAGAATTTTTAAACGAAGTTACATGATTATTGGATGGAAAATGCGGCCGTTTTCTGTAGGCATGGGTTGCAGGGTGTTTCACGTATCAGGAATAAACAGCCTAGTCCTCGCTTCGCTCGGCCGAATAAATTACAAATTGAGTTTTCTACATTTTAGATGTCATTCCATGATCTTGACAATGTCCAAGAGCTTTTGTTGGGATATTGCGATCAAGTTGGATTTGCTACAGTTCAAGTTTAGAAATGCGAAAACCCCCAGTATTGACACAGTTTAGTTCATTAATGAGTTCGTATTAATTATTTGATGTGAATATTATGCGAGATTTCAAATTGGCTATTTCATTGGACTTTAGACATCGTGTGGCTTCTGATTAAGAACCGAATAACAATTTTAAAAATAATTTTAAATCGAATCTAAATCCCAACACTATTTTGAAACTGTTTTTTAAGTGCAGTTTTACATGTTATTCATTTTCTTCGATGCTAACATAGGTATATACTGTAGTAATGCGTGTGAACGGTTCAGGTGACATGTGGTTTGCATTCCAATCAGGAAATGTGATTAACTTTTCATAACTATAGATTGCCCTGTTATAACTCGTCCAACGCCTAAATTTGAGTCATTTACAATAAATGGTTCAAATAAATAGTTGATGAAACAGTCCACCAACAAAATGCTCAAATATTCCGTCCACTTTACCTTGACGCACATGACGTAATTTTGATTCTCAGTCCTGCTTTGTACTTTTGAGCCGAGTTTCCATGCTTTTGTGGAATCTGTGATGCATGGTGGAAACAATAAATCTTCCATATAAAACACAATGTCAGTTTATGTATTTGTACAGGTCAGTCCCCCTTCATAAGGCTAGGTTTTAACACGAACGTGTTCACTACTGTCTGTTTTTGAGGATAAAACAAATTTGAAAAACATTTTCCATAAAAGAGTAATTATGTCTCTTCTATTGTAATTGTAGATGGTGGCTTGCAAACCAAGCCTCAAAGGCAGTGTACAGAAGCGTTTTTTTAAATAACAAGATGCAGGGAGGTGAAATTCGCTGCACATGATGTGCAACACACGCAGAGTAAAACGAGTGTTTATTAACATCCGTATGGTGTCTAATAAATAAAGATATAAGCACACTTGACACTAGGCCGAGGCTTCAGACTTTGGCATGCTTACGAGGCTGCACCGTCGAATAAACTGTTCCAACCCCATCATATTTGATGGGCTTTTTACTAGTAAATAAATAAAGCAGCAAGACTGGTGGAGGGAGGCTCATCCATTAATCATTTATTAAATGTAACAGTCAGAGCGAAGAGAGATAAACGAAGTATCTCATCAGCAGGGGCCTTCCTTGTGAAGCGTTGCTGGACGACCCTAGTCTTGGCCTTAAAACAAACCCTCACTGATCTCTCGACTCTTCTCTTTAGAAAGCACTTGTAGTTCGTCTGATGTCTCTTCCTCTTCATTATTTTTTCAGGGATAGTACGCACCAGTAAGCTCACGATAGCCCTCAATTTATGTTTCCGAGAGAATAAGGCTCCTGTGATTTGAAATGCCCATCCACACAAACTGCTCTATTTGTCTCGTCATCTTGCATCCTCTCTCCCAGCTCCCTTCCAGACAGTTGTTTTGAGTCACGATTACGAGATTGTTCTGGCTGAGAAGCTCGGCTTGTTTTTAAAGGATATCACAGTGAGGCCAGGATTTTATCTCTTGGACAAATTAACAATTGTCTTTCTTTGTTTCCCTCTCGGTGAGCTGTGTTGTCATGTTTTGTTTGCCACAGTAATAGCAGGTGTACCAAGCGGTCTAATATCTGTGCCGAAGGACCCCCGGGACCAAACCCCGATGGTATTTTCTTTCATACCTGTAGGCTAATCTCTCAAAGTGACATCCCCACCAATAGACGAGCGAGTGACACCTTTTTGTGATGAATCGTTGACGCAGTGCTCATTAAAAGATGAATATCATGAAAATTAAGTTCACGTGTTTGTGTCTTGATTTACATCGTGCTCTATGGAATTGTCTGCAATTATTCGTCAATTATTCATATGCCAAGGAGGAAGGCGTCAAAATATCTGTCAATTCATAAATCGCTGATTATGGATGAGGGAAAGTGGGAGTTCACGAGATGGAAACTTGAACATCAACTTAGAAATTCAAAACGGATTTCTGCCACCATTTTCTGATTCGAAATGGTTTTTGAACATATTTAATTGACGTTGTGTCAAGATCGCCTTATTGTCCACACCTTGACAAGTCAATTAGACTTCTCCTTTGAAATATTTGGGCTGGTTGGATAGCCAAGGCCCAAGAGGTATGCACCCTCGCATTTCAGCTGTTTAGATTGCAACATCTCAACACTAGCTATAAACTGTCATCCTGGTGTTTCACATCACATGCGGAACGAATCAACGTGTGTGCCGTCCATCAGAAGGATATTCAGCTGTGGGATACATCGGTGGTGGATGTTAAAGATCCCATGATGTCCTTTGCCAAGAGTAAGCATGCTGAACAAATAAAAAAAAATCCTGTTCTAACTGACTTATGGGGAAGGCAATGGCAAACCACCCATTGCATAACCCTTGCAAAAACACTGATTTGGGAGTGTCGATTATGTCTAAAGTGTCTGGTGTATTGATGATGATAATTATTACCTCCTCCACCAAAGGTGGGCGGAGATTATGTTTTTTACGCCATCTGTCTCTGTCTGTCTGTGAGCAGGATATTTCAAAATGTTGTGGACAGAATCGGACGAAACTTGGTGGACAGGTTGGGTGTGTGACAAGGAAGAATTGATTCAATTTTGGTGACTGTCCAAATACGGATCTGGATACGATAATTATTTAATTTTTTTACAATGATTCTTTACCATTGAGTGATAGGGCCAAGAACAATATTTCTAAATTTAATATGTATGGTATTTCAAAAAGTTGTGGACGACTAATGACAAAACTTGGTGGATGAGTTGGTTGGGCGAGAAAAACAAGCAGAATCGATTTTGGTTCAGGTCTGAATCCAGATCCGGCCTATCAGTGGAATACAAAACGTAAACTGTTCAGCCTGGTGGAGGTATGTGCTCTACCGAGTGCCGTTCTAGTTTAATTACGTCATACCAAATCAACAGTTTATATAATTTATGTTGATGGTTTTGTCTGGAATAGGCTGTCTCCATTTTGTTACCTGTGCAGGTAAGTGGCTCCAAATGGCTTTTTAACTCTTCCATGAACACGACTATGTATACTACAAAAAATGGCTGCTATGTATACAAAAAGTCCCATTTTTGCCTCGTACTCTCTATCTCACAACATGCATGAAATCCTAGTGGACCTTCATGTATTGTACTGCTGAATATCATTGCCACAGATTTTGCATTGGTAAGCTTATATTTTAATTTAAAAAAAAAGTCAAATAAGGGAAATAAATGTGTAACATGCACAATACGCCGAGGCGTGTCACGTTTTCAGCCTCGAACAGATTGAAAGCAGCAATGATTTTACCTTTACAGCATTGTTACTTGTTAACTGTTTTACAAAAATAGGGGCCGAAGTAAGAAAAGGCTGTACATCGTCCAGAGCTCTTTAATAATTGATGAATCACAGCAATATACATCTTTGTGACACGAGTACAAATAAAATTAATTCCAGTTTCCTTTGAATCCCTGAAAGTCTGTTGCCATATCCTCCAATGTACCTTCAATGCACCCATTGCTCAAGGTGTTCACTCTAGAGTTAATTTTAATGTACAGGAAATGTTATGAGACTGTTCATCTTCCAATGTGTTGTTTTTCCATCTTCATGTGTGTATTTTGCAATTAGTCAGGCATTAGTTGTATTTAATGGACACAAAGTGGTGGACCTGTGTTGTTCGACCGGAATTTGGTACCACAGCATTTCTGCAACAGGATGGTGGTCCAGCACATTATTCACGTGGGGTCCAAAATTATCTGGATGACAACTTCCCAGGTCGGTGAATAGGCAGAGGTTCAACGATGGAGTGGGCGTCTCGAAGTCCAGATCTCACAACATGTGATAACTGCTTGTGGGGGATTGTTCAACAAAAAGTAGTTGCAGGTGACGGTACAACCTCTCACATCCCCACATTTTGCCTCTGTATCCATCTTTTCCACCCTTGCGTTCTCCACTACCCCTTATAGTTACCCGCATCTCTTATTTGTTCTTCTTCGTCTGTTTTCTCCCTCGGCCTTAATGGTGGCATCTCCATCTCACTCCCTCTTTCTGCTGTTGCTTTTGTTATGTTGCATCCTGATCCGTTCTGTGTTCTAGCTCTTCCACAAACTTTGACTATGCATACAAAAACTCAGTGGACGATTTGAAAGCTGCTGTTACAGCTGTAATGGTAAGCCTGGTGTTGGCTTAGCGGTTAGGGTGCCGGCGTGGGATCTTAGGATCCTGGGTTCGAATCCCGGTCGATCGCTGAATTAACTCCAGGGGAGTTGACTCAGCCTGTCATCCTTCCGAGGTCGGCAAATTGAGCACCAGTTCACTGGATTCCCTGTGTGTCGCAAGAGGCGACCAACAGGGTTGGTGGCAGGAAGGGCATCCGGCCATAAAACATTGCTTCAAGAAAAGGGGACCATGGTGCCCAAAAAAAGGCCAACCCCTGCTCTGTGGGAAAAATGGCCTCTAAAGATGGTTTTGTTACAGCTGCAATGGCAGATATCACACATGCCATGTTGAGGAAGATGTCTCAGAGGACATGGCGACGCTTTCAGGTGTGTTTGGATGACGGTGGTGGTGATAAACAAATATAACTAAACGTTATCGAATTGACTCCCTACATTGTGGCCACCTGTAGTTGATCGGTGTTGTTCTGTTTGTCAAAAGTTTTTTGTTTTTTTACTTTTCAAATTGTATCCACATTGGAATTATTTCCACAGAATTGCTGTGACCTTACGCGACATGGCTTTTGAGTTCAGCATGTTTTGCCAACAAAATGAATTGCATTCGACAGCAACTTAATAACGCAAATGTCATGGATGAGCTTTCCTGCCCGGAACATTCAACTGGCAAGCAGAGCGTATCAAATCGACTATTGAACTTTAGCTAATTTGCACAAAACGTCTTTCATTGTGGATTTATACAAATGCAAGGTGATCTCGGAAGTAAATTATGTTTCATTCCACGAATTGAACTTCATTTTCATCCTGAGATATAAGTTGGGACATATTTGCTATCACACACTCTCTCTCTCTCTCTCTCTCTCTCGTTTTATTATAACCAAGGTGAAATACCTATTAAGGATGGGAGATGGAATGGTATGGGATTTTCCTGAATTGTGTTTCATACCTCCACTTGCTGCATCATGGAAAAAATATATCGACATTGGAACGTTCCTACTTTAATTTTGCCAAAGATTTGGATCGGAGGAAAGGGCAGTCTTTGTTTTTAAGGTCATCGTTTTTTGGGGTAGTGGGTTTTTGGAAAACAAACCCCCTTTCCATGAGTCGAAAAAAAAATCTTAGTTTAGTAATTATTGATTTACTTTACGCCCCAGAACAACCTCATGATGGAAAGGCACGCTGGAAGTGCTGCGAACCTTGTCAATATGCCCATCAAAGATGGGTTGTGAGATGGATATATGATTAGATATGTTAAGAGGAATATGCCAGAAAAACAAGAAGGATAATACAACAACAACAACAACAACAACAACAACAACATGCATTTTAAGGCCATTTTCCCTGCTAGAGCGGGGGTTAGCGTTGCGGTCCCCATGACAATCTTCTCCATCTTGCCCTATTTTCTGCATCTCTCCTTGTTAACCCCCTTGTCCGCATTTATTCTTCCACCATCTTTAGCCAAGTCTTTCTCGGTCTTCCCCGTCCTCTACTTCCTTCTACATTCATTTCCATCACTCTTCTCAACCAGTCACTTTCATCCTTCCTCAACACATGACCAAGCCATCTCAACCTGTTCCTCTTCACAGCCTCAATCACAGGCTCTATTCCCATCATTTTTCACAATTCATCATTTGTCTTCCTCTCTCTCAACGATACTTCGCACATCCGTCGAACCATTCGCATTTCCACCCTTTCCAACCTTCGTTGCTGCTCTACGTTCATTACCCATGTCTTACTCCCATAAATCATAACACTTCTCACACATGCAGCATACACCTTTCCCTTCAGCTTCAACGACACTCCCCTCCTCATCAGCATGCCACTCAGTTCCCGAAACTTCTTCCATGCACATCTCACTCAAGCAACCGTTGCCGAGTCTGATCCACCTTCTCCATTCAGCATGTCTTCGAGGTAGCAAAATGTTTTCACACCTTCCAGCTTCACGCCGTCTCCAAGATCCAACTCAACATTTCCTCCATCTGCAGCTCCCTCTGTGCACACCTTACATTTGAATGTAGCTGCCACACTGGTTAATGACCCTCTCAGACCACTACATTTTTGATGAACCCACTCAGCGCACATTGTACATTGAATGGAGTTCACTCCGACACCCTTCCTGCACACAGCACAGGGCCACTTCCCAGTTCTTTCCACCTCACCACATGCTTTACTACTTGCCATCACCTTCGTCTTTCCGATATTCACCTTCAGACCTTTTGTCTCCATACATTCCTTCCACTTGTTCATCTTTTCCTTCAGTCCATCCATACTTTCCGCAATCAACACCAGATCATCTGCATACAACAACTCCCACGGTAAACCCTCCTTTACGTTCTGAGCCAGCACCTCCATCACAGCTACAAATAGTAATTGACTTAGTACCGACCCCTGATGCACTCCCACCTTCACCTCAAACTCACCACTGTTCCCGTCCTTCGTCCTTACAGTTGTGCGCGCTCTTTTGTACATTGCCATCACTACTCTGATCAACCATTCCTCCACTCCTAACTTCCTCATTGCCCAGCCGGGAGTAACCAATCCAAATATATCTTGACAGGCAGAGCGTATGTACATGGCAGTGACGTCATTAAGTGCGCTCATTGAAAGCTGGAGAACTGAAGATATATTTGGTTTGGTTACTCCCGGCTGCATCCAGGTGATTCCATATAATGAGTGGATACCAGAGATAATGTGCCATGTGGCAGATGGTACTTATCGCTCCCATTAAGGTACAGCATAGCTGGATGGGATACCTTAATGGCGGTTCACCACTGATGGTATGAAATCGCATAGTAACTGGAATATAACTGAAAGGTTTTCAGAGTCATGAGTGTATGCAGGACTCACTGCGTTGCCCTGATGAGCCCGAAAAGGGCGAAACCAGGTCGGTAACTGTGAGTTTTGCATACGCTTCGGACAGTATCTGAACTAAGATCAAAAATTCTGCTCTGTCGGTGGGTTCTCTTGAGAGCTTGACAGGCAGAGCGTATGTACATGACAGTGACGTCATTACGTGCGCTCATTGAAAGCTGGAGAACTGAAAATATATTTGGATATATATGCAGACTTGGCATTTAATTTGGAATTTTTTTTTTGTGGGGGTGAACTTACTTTTCAAGATGACTTAGAACCAAAAGTTCATTGGAATTATGTTGAAATTATTCTAGATTTTGTTAATGTGACCTTTAAAAGAAACAAAAACCACATTTGACATTTCGAAGCAAATAAATTGATCCTTGAAAGTGATGTAAACTGATATCGAACTCAATTCACGGACAGTACTGTGTTAAACTTCTGTGCGTTTTCCAGAAGTATCTCTTTATTTTGCACATTAGCCAAAAATTTTTTTTAACAAAAACAAAAGTTAAATTACGACTGGGATTACGGACAGTAAAATTACAGTTCAGTACTTCGTGTAACCCCCACGAGCATTCAGGAGAGCACGTACACGTTGAGGCATGCTGTTCACGAGATTTGCCAAAGTTTGGACAGGAATCACTTGCCATGCAGTTACAATAGCCTGCTGCAATTCACGCACAGAAGCAGGCTGCTGGGCCAAGTTGTCGATTTGACGCGTTAATTCTGCCCACAAGTTCTCTATCGGATTCATATCAGGGGACATGGCAGGCTACTCCATATGCTCTACACCACGGTCAGCAAGAAAGTGTTGGATCATGCGAGCACGATGAGGCCGTGCATTGTCATCTTGGAAGACAAAGTTTCCTCGAAAGGCTGCACGAGCAAATGGAAGCAATGTTTCTTCCAGAATGGCCCTGTACTTGAACTGGTTCAGGTTTCCATTCAGAACAACAAGGTCAGTTTTGCCCCCTGCATGAAAAGCAGCCCAAACGGTCACCCCACCACCTCCAGCTTGGACTCTTGGCACTATACAATCTTCGTTGCAGGCTTCATGCACTTGTCTGCGCACTCGGACACAGCCATATTGACGATAGACCAGAAATCTAGACTTGTCACTGAAGATCACGTGATTCCAATGTCCTGGTTGCCATTGATAGTGCTCTCTGGCCCACTGCAATCGGCGCTGGCGGTGTTGTCTGGTCAGACATGGCTTTCTCAGGGGACGCCTGGCATGATAGCCTGCTTGAACCAGTCGTTGGTTGACCAGCCTTCTGGATACAGGCACATTTGTCAGTTGCTGCCACTCAGCCCTAAGCCGATTAGCTGACTTGGTACGGCCATTGCAGACTAACCGGTGCAGCTGGCGATCATCCCTCCTTGTGGTTCTGCAGAGACGTCCTGACCTCGGTATTGGAGTAGGGACACCCCTCTGAGCATTTCGTTTCAGGATCTTTGACACCTGACCTTGAGTGATGCCATACTGCCGAGCAATAGCACGCTGTTTCATGCCGTAATTTCGTAAAGCCACCACTAAATGACAAACAGCATTGTCGAGTTGACGGACCATCTCCAGGGGAAGCGGCAATAACTTTTGTAGACGTGCAGCAGTTGTTTTCCACTAATACAGAACGCAACAACCCTTACATACCCCCATTGTGAAGCCAATTGTCAAATGTACCTGTCCGTACATTTTGTCACGCCACCTGTGATATAATCCTGTTATTGACTTCTTGCTGCGACAGACAATCAGTGACATGGTTCTTTTAACAAAGAAATCACCGAAGCGTAAAAGAAACTCACCAGATTGATATACCGAGTTCAGAAAGTAAGCCCAAGTCAAGCAAAAAAAAAAAATTCCATATTAAATGCCAAGTCTATATATATATATATATATACGTATATATATATATATATATATATATATGTATATAAGAAAGTTTTTGGTTGTTTGTTTGTCTGTAAGTGCTAATCTCCTTAACGGTGAAAGATAGGAGGAAACCTCCAAAACAAAAAATGTCGGGACGGGCCTCGGGAAGGTTTTAGGCTAGATGGCGAGGCCGGTCGAAGCTGCTTCAGCCGGGCTGGGCCAATTTCGCAATTAAAAGCTGAGCTGAATTATAGTAGTCAATCTTCTACGGCCGCGAGTAAAAGCTGAATTATAGTAGCAAATTCATTCAAAAAGAACAAAAAATGTCGAGACGGGCCCCGGGAAGGTTATAGGCCAGGTGGCGAGGCCGATCGAGGCCACCTCGGCCGGGCTGGGCCCATTTCGCAATTAAAGGTTGAGCTGAATTATAGTAGTCAATCGTATACGGCCGTGAGTAAAAGCTGAATTATAGTAGTAAATTCATTCAAAAAGAACCCGGGCAATGCTGGGTGCTTTTGGCTAATATATATATACACTACTCAATAAGTTAGGGATATTGGCAGGTTCTTCTGTGTGGTTGATTTTGTGTACTAATTATGTTGAAAAAGGTTGTTGGTCCTAATTCTATGGTTATTAATGTGTGAAAAAACACAGCATTCATGATTTCAATACCTTAACCCTAACCCCTATTTAAAAAATTAACTCACTCCCACAATATCCCTAACTTATTGTGAGTAGTGTATATATATACAGTATACACATATATATCACTGTGCAAAAGTTTGGGTTACTCAAATGATATTTATACTTCAGGGTAAATTCCTCAAATTATATCAGTGATAAGTCATATTTGTTCATTATTGTAAATCAATAGGCTTTATAAATGTGCTTGAAATAAACTGCTGAAGAACAGTGTCATTTTACCGTTTCGGTCAATAGTTTGGGTGTCCGCCCTTGGCCTTTTTGAGTGTCATCACTCTTTTACCCATGCTTCCTGTATACAGCTGAAGCACTCTTGCAGGAATATTTGCCCAATATCCTGTCGTACATTCCACAGTTCTGTAAGGTTAGTTGGGTTCCTCTTCTTCTCTGTTTACAGGTAATCCTATATATGGCCTCGGTGGGACTCATGTCCAGACTCTGGGGCGGCCATTCTAACACTTGGAGCACACCAGCTGAAACATTGTTCTCCAAATACTGTTTTCCTTTATCGGAAGTGTGTTTTGGATCATTACCTTGTTGAAAAATGAATCCTCTTCCAATTAAACGATTTACGCATGAAATGCATGGTGCTGTAGCACCTGCTTGTACTTCTCTATTATTAGCATTGATTTCAACAAGTTTTCCAACATGAAAAGCTGAGATACAATCCCAAACAGACGCAGAGCCTCCCCGTGTTTAACAGTAGGCTACAAAATTTAAGTATAGTAACTTTCCCCAGGTATTTGTCATACGAACTGGCGTGTCTTTGACTTTAAAAAAGTGCAAACTTGGATGCATCAGACCGGGTACCGATTCCGCTGTTCATTCGCCCAATCTTGGTGTTGCCTTGTAATTTTCAGTCTTTTCACCTTATTCTGTGTTCTCACCAGTGGTTTATCTGCTGCATCTCTGCCATGGAGATCTGCTGCACTCTACCTTCTGTGCACAGCGCCAGATGAGATGTTAATCTTCAGTGCCGCTCTCATACCTCCACCACCAAAGGAGGATGGAGGTTATGTTTTCACCCCTGTCTGTCTGTTTGTCAGTCCGTTTTTCCCGTTTGTTTGTGAACAAGATATCTCAAAATATGGGGACGGATTCGGACTAAATTTGGCAGAGATGTAGTGTAGGTGACGAGGACGAAATGATTAGATTTTGGAGAAGATCCAGAATCCGATCGGGCTACTAGAAATTTTAAAGTGATTCTTCACCATTGGGAAATATGCCCAAAAACGATACATAGCAGGATATCTCAAAAAGTTAGAGACGGATTTGGACGAAACTTTGTAGACCAGTTGGGTGTCTGACGAGGACAAATAGATTCGATTTTGGTGAAGATCTGAATGTGGATTCGGATATGAGCATTATTAAATTTTTAAAGTGATTCTTCACCATTCAGTGATATGGCTAAAACCAACATAAAGCAGGATATCTCAAAAAGGTTATGGACGGATTTGGACGAAACTTGGTGGAGAGGTTGTGTGTTTGACAAGGAAGAATCGATTCAATTTTGGTGAAGATGCGGATCCGGCTCGTATAATTTTTAAAGTGATTCTTCACCATTGGGAGATAGGGCCAAAATCGATACAAAACAGGATATGTCAAAAAGTTGTGAACGGATGATTTTGATTAAATGTGATTCTGTATTGTGATTTTCTGGTCTACTCTGTGATACAAAACGTAAACTGTTCACCTGGCGGAGGTGTGCTCTCTACTGAGTGCCGTTCTAGTTCTAAAGTGTAATTCTAAAGGACTACAATTACCCTTTAGAATTATACAAAGGGTAATTGCAAAGGGTAATTGTAAAGGGTAATTCTAAAGGATAATTGTAAAGGGTAATTCGAAAGGGTAATTCTAAAGGGTAATTCTAAAGGATAATTGTAAAGGGTAATTCGAAAGGGTAATTCGAAAGGGTAATTGTAAAGGGTAATTGTAAAGGGTAATTGTAAAGGGTAATTCTAAAGGGTAATTTTAAAGGGTAATTCTAAAGGGTAATTTTAAAGGGTAATTGTAAAGGGTAATTCTAAAGGGTAATTGTAAAGGGTAATTCGAAAGGGTAATTCTAAAAGGTAATTGTAAAGGGTAATTCTAAAGGGTAATTGTAAAAGGTAATTCGAAAGGGTAATTCTAAAGGATAATTCTAAAGGTTAATTTTAAAGGGTAATTCTAAAGGGTAATTCGAAAGGGTAATTGTAAAGGGTAATTGTAAAGGGTAATTGTAAAGGGTAATTCTAAAGGGTAATTTTAAAGGGTAATTCTAAAGGGTAATTGTAAAGGGTAATTGTAAAGGGTAATTTTAAAGGGTAATTCTAAAGGGTAATTATAAAGAGTAATTCTAAAGGGTAATTATAAAGGGTAATTCTAAAGGGTAATTTTAAAGGGTAATTCTAAAGGGTAATTCTAAAGGGTAATTCCAATGGGTTTTGTTCATTTCTAGGCTTTGCCTATTTCATATTAAAAATGGCCAACGGAATCGCTTCCTTCGGATATGGGTGCGATGTTTTTTGAGGATGCCCACCCAACACATGATTGATAGCTTAAAGATGCCCACACGTTGACACCTGATCGATCTAGAGAGCGCTATTTATCGGTCGTAATTTAAAAGAAAAAACGCACACATCATCAATCGAGCTAATGTTATTTTACAGATTACCTCGGAAAAGTTAAGCAGAAGCAATGAAACAAAATTATCCAAGTGGGGCACCCACACACCAAATTAGAATTCGCTCCTTCGCTTACGCACGCACGCACGTACGCACGCACGGACGGACGGAGGGGAAAACCATAGTCCCCCTTTCGCTCTGCGGTGCGACGGGGGACAATAAAAGCAGAGAATAAATTACATGAAAGTTTACAAAAGGTTACTAATTTCTTCAAAAGTAAAACTAAGAATGAAGCTGCAGCGATAATGTTTGGGCGAACAGGGACAAACAATTCTACCTTATTAACCACGTTTTTTTTACCTAGTTATAGCTAGAGTGTGTGATATTTCAAGCTCAATACAATGCACTCACACTGAGATGTCAAATTAATCTAGTCATTACATTCCTATTAAAATATAGATTTTCTTTTTAAAGTAATAGCTGCATGTTTTCTGTATTTTTGGTGAATATTGAAGAATAAAGTAAAGTTAAATCACAAACTGCAGTGCATTATTGAAGGGTGGGACATGCATCGACTGTAAATTGACAGTTGTGTGTGTGTGTGTGTGTGTGTGTGTGTGTGGGGCATGTTTTTTGTGGAGTTCTACTGGAGCTTTCTGTTGTGGAGTGCGACACACCAAAATGATCGCCATGATCTCCTGAGTTGACTGGACTCTGACAATAAAAAAATCCGGAAGAATTCCTATGTTTTAAACGCACGTCTGATTAAGGTGTATAGAACAGCTTGATAGGTCCTTCCACGGTATGGCATTCCATTACAAAATAAATAACAATGAAAACATTGTAACAAAGCACATATTAATTAATACTAATGATGTTAACAACAACAATAATAGTAGCATCATCATTTGGCAATAAAAATACGAATGTATAATTCCCGCCTTGGCCCAAGCACATCTGGGATTGGTGAAAGGCAAGCCGGCGCTTTTTTTTTTGTTTGTTTTTTGTATACTGAATCGAGGCTCGTGAAAGAGCTAACATTTATTTCACAAACAAATCAACCAGACAAACAAAATATACAAAAAGAGGGAGCGGAAGACAAGATTGGGAGAGAAGGGGAAGCACACAACCACAACATTTGAGAGCAGGGAGAAGTGTGGGAGGGAGAGGGCTTTGGGGCAGGAGGCGTGGGAAGGGGGGGGGGGGGGTGTGGGAGAAGTATAAAACACAAGGGGACCGAAATTAGCGGGGGTAGAAAAGACCAAGGTTTTGGATGGGGGAGGATAAGAGATGGTGGTGAACAGCTGTTTTAAAGACCTGGAGGGTGGAGTGGGATTGAAGAGAGTGAGGGAGTTTGTTCCAGAGGCGGGAGAAAAGAGGAATGAAGGAGTGAAGGTGAGCAGAAAGTCTTGATTTTGGCAGTTTAACCATAAGAGGGTTGCAGGCAGATCTTGTGCGACCTGCAGGAATATTTGGGGGACAGAGCCCAGAGAGGGCTGGGGGGGCAAGGCCAGAGAGGAGTCGGTAGAAGACGGAAAGACCACCAACCTGCCTGCGGTGAGTGAGTGAAAGGCCCTTGGAGTTAGCTTCATCGCGGGAGATTCCAATGATTCTGAACGCTTTGGTTTCAACAGCGTGAAGACGAGCTAGGTGTGAGGCAGGAGCACCAGACCAGAGGGGAGAGCAGTATTCCATAGAGCTGCGGATGAAAGTCTTGTATGTGGTGAGGAGCTCAGGTGTGCCAAGGAAGGACTTCGCACGACGGAGGATGCCTAGTCGGCGACTGGCTTTGGAGGCCAGATTTGAAATGTGGTTTTCCCAGGAAGCAGTACAGCAGGCAGGCATGCTAGAAGGCTGCAAAGACTCATGAAAATTTGGTCCAATGGACCAACAGGCCCAAGATTTGTGAAAATTGGGTGCTTTATTCTCGTTCAGAGAGGGTTGGATGGGAATAAGGCTGATGTGGGGGACCTCATCCTTGAGTTTTGTCCAGGGCCCCAGAATCACGGAGACGGCCCCGTGTACCTCACGTGTACCTCACACCATTGTATATCTCAACTATTCTGACATTTTATTCATAGTGTGCCCTTATTCTCACAGAGTTTGGATCTTCACACGCTGTTCTGTTGAAAGTTGCTTCATTGGCGCCATTCTGAACCCACACAAAGACTTTAAAGCAAGCTCATGAAAACCAATTTTCAACTTTTATTGTGCTTTCTTATAATTCCCATTGATGTAACTGGTGTTGATTACTTAAATATTTTATTATTATTTACTGTACGAAAATCCACAAACTGTTTCCTGCATCTTTTATTCGTCATCAGTGGATATTATTAGCTATACCATTTATGATCCTTCGAGTGGATTGCAACAAGACATAGCTGTTCAAGTTTTTGTCAGACGCCGTCCTCAAGTGGTTCAATGAAGAGGGCAAACAACTGGGCATCACTGATGGAGAGGGAGTTCTCAGTGGACCACCACTCGAAGATCTGATATCAATTGTTCCATGCAATCATGAGGAAGCAGACAGTCGCATGCTGCTGCATGCATCACATCCTGCAAACCATGGCCACCACACGATCCTGATCCGGACTGTTGATACTGATGTAGTGGTGTTGGCCGTGTCTGTGATATAGAAGCTGCAGTCTGGAGACAAATTATGATTGGCATTCGGGACTGGAAAGAACTTCCGGTACTTAGCAGCCCATGAAATGGCAGCTCGGCTTGGACCAGAGAGGGCCCGGGCATTGGTCATGTTTCACGCTCTGACAGGGTGTGACACTGTCTCCAGCTTTTCTGGGCATGGTAAGAAAACTGCTTGGGCAATCTGGTCTGCGTTCCCAGAATTTACAGCTGCACTACTGAAGGCATCCGTGGCCCCAAGCAGCCTACCAGAGGACGTCCTGTCCTACATTGAAAGGTTTGTCATCCTTTTGTATGACAGTACAAGTACTACTAATGACATAAATAAAGCTCGGAAAAATTTGTTTGCCAAGAGGAACAACGTGCAGTTGATTCCACCAACAAGGGCGGCTCTAGAGCAACATGTCAAGAGCGCGATCTACCAAGGAGGTCATATTTGGGGACAGATACTGCAACTGAAGCTCGAGCTTCCGTCACCCACTGACTGGGGTTGGACCAAAACTGATGATGGCCTGTGTTACCCACATTGGACAACTCTACCTGAGGCAGCCATGACCTGCAAAGAGCTGGTGTCCTGCAAGTGCAAAAAGGATTGTGTGAAGCGATGCACCTGCAAAAACGTTGCATTTCCATGCACAGCTTTATGTGTGTGAGGGAGAGTGTTCTCGGCATTGACCATTTGGTATCGTCAGAATCAAAGTCTAACTTTCTGGTTGATGGATAATAAAGTTTCTGGTTAATGAATAATAAAGTTTTAAAATTAACTTTCTGAGTTGTACTAGTTATTTGTTAAAAATAATAATACTAATAATAGTAACTAGCCGAAACCCGTGGAACATCCACGGAAGGGAGGATGTGGTGTATGGATAGAGTGTACCATTATGGATGGCATAGGGGATTTGCTTGTCCGAATAAGAGTTAGGAAGAAAGATGAGAATGAAGAGTGCATATATGAACAACGATCGCCGACACCGGCACAAATGCATGCTCTGGATTGTCCACTCAGTGGACGGCTTGCTTTCGCATTCGCCTGTCCAATCAGCGGACGGCTTGCTTCACCTTCGCCCAGCAGGCGCCAATACGATGGCGTCGTAAGATGGCGTCGTATCGGCAGTTAATCGGATGCTTTTGGGCCCCAATGTCGGCTAATTCAGATTTTTCGAGTATGGCTGTACGTGATAAACAAAGAGCGCGGTTCGTAGATCGTAAATCCATTAGTGCCGTGGGCATCGGGTCACTGGGTTCGGCGTAAAAGGGATAACAAAGTCGATGAGTCCTTACGCTATTATTATATAGATAATGGTAAAAATTTCTAACTATGTACTATCTGTTTTGTCAGTAGTAAAAATAAAGAGCAGATTCTACCTCAATATAAACAATTTTCAAAAGAGTTTTGACTATATCTAATCAGATTCACATACTTGTTCTGTGACATGGCAGCCATTTTGAAAAATGGCTACCATGGCCGCCTTGGAGGTTTTGTGCATTGCCTCCATATCTAGATTTGTTCAGAGTATATTCAAGTATCTCTGTGCAAAATTTCATGCTTTTATCACAAAATGAACAATTGATTTGATAATCTGCCCTACTATAGCACATGATAATATATGTGGAGCAAAAATTAAACTTTTTCAATCTTCTAATTTATTTTTTATACCTCAAATTGTAACTGCAAAATTCAATTGAGTTTCACAGAAATTTTTATAATTATCTATATTGCACACTTCAAACTTTCCCCAAGTGTTTAATGAGGAATAGCACCACAAAAGTGAAAATAACCTGAAGTTTTGCATAGCACTGTATGTATGTATATATATATATATATATATATATATATATATATTGTTACATATTTATGGGAATGTATGTGAATTACTATTCAGGTCTTTGCTTATCAATGTGTAGTCGATTAAGGGTTGTTGTGGTTGGAGGGTCAGGAGCCCTTCTGGAAAAGAGACCGGAAACGGAAGAGGAAAGACACGAGGTCGGGAGAAGCGACGAGGTTTTCTTCTTCCTCGCCCCGCTCCGACGAGAGGTGGGATCGATATTGAGCCGTGTGGAAACGCGGCGTTCCCAAGCCCGTCTGGCGAGAGGAGTTACCGGGACGTGTACCTACCCGGTGGAGACGTCAAGCTGCCGTGGGGCCGTGCACCGACCCAGCGTCTGGCACCGTTCGCGGCACCATCTACAAAGACGCGTACGGGTCGCACGTTGGGGCCTAACATGCGTTGCAAGCGGCGTGTGGCTTTTGCTTGCTTTACAGTACCCGCTTCGCGTGGCCAGGAGGGGGCTGCAGCCGTGGTGCCCGGTACGATACCTGCCCGGTGGAAAAACGTCCACCCGGGGTTCGTTCAACCGCCCGAGTGCGGCGAAGCCGACCAGCATCTTAGTCAGGAGGGGCCCAGAGACATTGTGAGGGACAGAGACCAAAGGGGGTCGTGAGTACAAAAGGGGACACACGTATGTAAGATGGCCATCTTAATCATCTAGGGGATTGATTGATTGTTGAGTGTGAATTGTGGATGGTGGATTGCTCGGGGAATATACCCTTGATTGTATTGAAGGAACTGCGCTCCAACGCGAGTCGAAAGAATTGACGCGACCAAAGACGGAATTCGTCCGAGTTGCTTTATTGAAACAAAAAAACAGCTCAGGTATTCTCACAAGCCCGTTTTTCGGGCAACAATATATATACACATTTATGTCGGGAAGTTTGCCCGGCAAAAGCTATACCGGGCATGCCCGGGTATCAAGGGCGAGCCTTGGAAAGGCGAGTCTGGACCTGCCCGGGCGTGTTTGTCTGCGGCCTGGCAAGTCGAGGCTGGGCGTGCCCGGGCGCTCTGGGCAAGCACTGGAAAGGCGATAGCGGGCATGCCCGGACGCTCTGGGCGAGCCCTGGAAAGGCGATAGCGGGCATGCACGGGAAAGACGAGACCGGGCGTGCCCGGGAGGTTCGAGCGTGCCCGGGAACAGTGAGTCCGGGCATGCCCGGGAGAGGCGCGTCTGGCCGTGTTCTGGCCGGTGCAAGGCGATTATGTACATCCAGCGGTAACCGCTACACACGCCCCTCCAGAATCGACCTGCACCGGCAGAGTCAATTTAAGGGGGGTCCGGATGACCCGGCCGAAGCGACCCCTGGAGGGTCATGGGGAGGGGTCTGACGTGGTGGTGGGTGGTCGAGCGGGGGGAACTGTGGACGGGGGGCGGCCTCGCCGCGGAGGAAGGGCCAACCGTGGTGGTCGGTCGACGTCCATGTGCGCCGGTTTGAGGCGGTCCACAGAAATCCGGTCCGGCCGGCCGCCGAAGTCGACGATGAAAGACTTGGCGCCCCGTCGCAGGACCCGGAAGGGCCCGTCGTACGGCGGCCGGAGTGGCCCCCGGTGCGCGTCATGACGCACAAAGACGTACTCCGCTGTGCGAAGCGCCGGGGGGACGTAGGACTGGGGGCCACCGTGGCGGGACGTCGGCACGGGGGCAAATCGTCGGGCGGCCTCCTGGAGGTCCGAGCGCTGGCGAGCGGCGGACCAGGGACTGGTAGCGTCAGGCACGAATTCGCCCGGGACGCGGAGTGGCTGGCCGTAGACGAGCTCGGCGGCGGACGCCTGGAGGTCTTCCTTGGGGGCCGTGCGAAGGCCCAAAAGGACCCACGGCAGCCGGTCGGCCCAACCGTCGTCCTGAAGGCCGGCCATGAGTGCGGCCTTCATGGAGCGGTGAAACCGCTCGCACAACCCATTGGCTTGGGGGTGGTAGGCCGTGGTGCGGTGCAGCGTGACCCCCAACGAACGGGCGACCGCGCCCCAAAGCTCAGACGTGAACTGTGGGCCGCGGTCGGACGAGATGTCCGCTGGTGCGCCGAAGCGCGCGACCCAGGTGGCGATGAACGCCTGCGCCACGTCGGCGGTGGTGGTGGAGGTGAGGGGCACGGCCTCCGGCCACCTGGTGGTCCTGTCCACCATGGTGAGCAGGTGGGTGAACCCCCGCGAGGGGGGCAGGGGACCCACCAGGTCCACGTGGACGTGGTCGAAACGCCGTTCAGGCACGGCGAAAGGTGCCAGCGGGGCCTGGGTGTGGCGGTGGACCTTGGCTCGCTGGCAGGCCGTGCAGGCGTTGGCCCAGTCGCGGATGTTTCGTCGAAGGCCGTGCCAGACGAAACGCGCCGACACCAGCTTCTGAGAAGCTTTCCGGCCCGGGTGAGAAAGGCCGTGGATGGAGGCGAAGATGCGGCGCTGCCAGGAAACGGGCACGATGGGGCGAGGCTGGCCCTGGGAGACGTCGCAGAGCAGGACGGTGCCCGCGAAGGGGATGTCGGCCAGGCGGAGGCCCGTGTCCGCCACGCGGAGTGCCTGCACCGAGGCGTCGGTGGTCTGGTCGGCCGCCATGAGCGTGAAGTCCACGCCGAGGTGGACCGCGTTCGTGCTGGCCCGCGAAAGGCAGTCGGCCACGGCGTTGTCTTTGCCGGCGACGTGCTGGATGTCCGTGGTGAACTCCGACACGGCAGAGAGGTGGCGCTGCTGGCGGGCCGACCACGGCTCCGTGACCTTAGCCATTGCGTAGACCAACGGCTTGTGGTCGACGAAAGCCGTGAACGGGCGGCCCTCCAGGAGGTGTCGGAAATGGCGAACGGCCAGGAATAGCCCGAGCAGCTCGCGGTCGAACGTGCTGTAGTTTAACTCGTTCGGCCGGAGTTGCCGGCTGAAAAAAGCGAGTGGCTGCCAAACCCCGTCCACCCATTGCTCATGGACGGCGCCCACCGCGTAGTTGGAGGCGTCCGTAGTGAGGGCGATGGGCGCGTTGAGCACCGGGTGAGCCAGCAGCGTTGCGTCGGCGAGGGCCCGTTTGGCACTGGCGAAGGCCGCGTCCATGGCCGCGGACCAAACAATGTCATGCTTGGCCGGCTTGCCCCGGAGGGCCTCGTAAAGGGGCCGCATGAGCTGAGCAGCGCGGGGCACGAATCGGTGATAAAAATTCACCATGCCGAGGAACTCTTGGAGGGCCTTGATGGAACGGGGACGCGGGAACGTGGTGATGGCCTCGACCTTGGTCGGCAGCGGCACGGCCCCAGTCTTGGTGATGCGGTGGCCCAAAAAGTCAACGGTCGTCGCGCCGAAGTGGCATTTGACCGGGTTGACAATTAAGCCGTGCTCGCTGAGGCGACCGAACAGTGTTCGGAGGTGGAGGAGGTGCTCGGCGCGGGATGTGCTGGCGACGAGGATGTCGTCCAGATAGACGAAAAGAAACGGCAGGTCGCGCAGCACGCCGTCCATCAAGCGCTGGAACGCCTGGGCCGCGTTCTTGAAGCCAAACGGCATCCGCAAAAATTCGAACAGGCCGAACGGCGTGATGACGGCCGTCTTCGGGACGTCGGCCGCCCGGACAGGTACCTGGTGGTAGCCCCGTATCAGGTCAATTT
The DNA here is from genome assembly GCF_964187855.1 of Myxine glutinosa. Taxonomy (NCBI): domain Eukaryota; kingdom Metazoa; phylum Chordata; class Myxini; order Myxiniformes; family Myxinidae; genus Myxine; species Myxine glutinosa. The sequence continues at coordinate 78,351,731 of NC_136273.1, forward strand.
TCGAAAAGATGACCCGTCCCGCCAAACGGGCGGAAAAGTCCTGAATATGCGTGATCGGGTACCTGTCGGGGGTGGTAGCGTCATTGAGACGGCGGTATTCGCCACACGGGCGCCATCCACCCCCCGGCTTTGGCACGATGTGCAGTGGCGAGGCCCACGCGCTATCGGAGCGCCGCACGATGCCGAGGTGCTCCAACGCGTCGAATTCGGCCTTTGCCACGGCGAGCTTGGCTGGGTCGAGGCGGCGGGCCCTGGCGTAGACCGGCGGGCCCGTAGTGGGTATGTGGTGCTCGATCCCGTGCCGCACCGCGACGGCCGAAAACGTCGGCCGCGTGAGGGCCGGGAATTCCACGAGCAGGCGAGCGAACTCGTTCGTTGCCGGGAGGGCGCACGCCAGTTCGGTCGGCGCGGAGCTGCTCATTGTGCACGCCAGGGAGCTGAAGGTCTCGGCGTGGACAAGGCGACGTCGTTTGACGTCGACCAGCAGCCCGTGCGCGCAGAGGAAGTCGGCGCCCAGCAAAGCCACGGGGACGCTGGCGGTAACAAAAGTCCATTGAAAGCGCTGGCTGCCGAAGCAGAGGGTGACGACGCGTGGGCCGAAAGTGCGTATGGCCGAGCCATTAGCAGCGACCAAAGAGGGGCCGCAAACTGCATCCAGCCTGTCCTGCTCGGAGGCAGGTATGACGCTCAGTTGGGCGCCGGTGTCGCACAGGAAACGCCGTCCAGACGCTTTGTCCCGAATAAACAGCAAGTTGCCCGAGTGGCCGGCGCTCATGGCTGGGAATGAACGCCGGCCCGGCCGTTTCCCGACCTGCCGAAAGTGCACGGGGGCCGGCACGTCCGAGCCTGGTGTCCGAACCTGGCCTGGTAATAACACCACGCCCGGTCAGGTGGAGGCCCCGGCCGTCGTGTCGGAAGCGGGCGGTGCGGCGTGGCGGCCGCCAGTTGCACCGGCAGTTCGGCCTCCAACCGCGCAGGGCGCTCGGGCGTCGCCTCGGACGGCGGCGGGCTCCAGGTAACCGCGCCGATGTGCTGGCCCGCCGAGGAGATCTTATCGGCTTCCCTGGCGAGGGCGCGGGAATCCGTGATCAACGTGCCAGCCAGGGCGAGGCGTACCGGGTTAGGCAGCTGACGGAGGAACAGCTCCCGGAACAGGAATGCCGGAGAGTGCTCGCCGAGCAACGAGAGCATATAGTCCATGCGCTCGGACGGGCGCGTGTCGCCGAGCTCGGGCAGGTCAAGCAGGCGCCGTGCGCATGCTGCCGGTGAGAGGGCGAAAGCGCCGAGGAGGAGCGTCTTCAGCGCGTCGTATTTGTCAGCAGCCGGCGGGTGCTGGAGGAGGCTCAAGGCGCGGGCCGCGGTGGCGGAGCCGAGCGCCGCCACAACATGGTGGAAGCGGGTGTCGTCCGCGGTGATGCCTCGCAGGGCGAACTGGGAGTCCGCCTGGGCGAACCAAACAGCCGCGTGAGTCTCCCAGAAGGTAGGCAGTTTAAGCGTCACTGCCGTATCCATGTCGGTAGGTCACCAATGAAGGAACTGCGCTCCAACGCGAGTCGAAAGAATTGACGCGACCAAAGACGGAATTCGTCCGAGTTGCTTTATTGAAACAAAACAGCTCAGGTATTCTCACAAGCCCGTTTTTCGGGCAACAATATATATACACATTTATGTCGGGAAGTTTGCCCGGCAAAAGCTATACCGGGCATGCCCGGGTATCAAGGGCGAGCCTTGGAAAGGCGAGTCTGGACCTGCCCGGGCGTGTTTGGCTGCGGCCTGGCAAGTCGAGGCTGGGCATGCCCGGGCGCTCTGGGCGAGCACTGGAAAGGCGATAGCGGGCATGCCCGGACACTCTGGGCGAGCCCTGGAAAGGCGATAGCGGGCATGCCCGGACGCTCTGGGCGTGCCCTGGAAAGGCGATAGCGGGCATGCCCGGACGCTCTGGGCGAGCCCTGGAAAGGCGATAGCGGGCATGCCCGGACGCTCTGGGCGAGCCCTGGAAAGGCGAGAGCGGGCATGCCCGGGAAAGACGAGACCGGGCGTGCCCGGGAGGTTCGGGCGTGCCCGGGAACAGTGAGTCCGGGCATGCCCGGGAGAGGCGCGTCTGGCCGTGTTCTGGCCGGTGCAAGGCGATTATGTACATCCAGCGGTAACCGCTACAGTATCATTGAAATTGTATGGTATCATTACCCTTGAAATATATCATTGAACATCAGTTTTCTCTTGGGTGGAATTCATAGGGATTGCGTTGCGAAAGCGCATATATAATACTACTTTCTGGCGAAGTTCCTCTCACGGTCCGGGGGTCACCGAGACCAGGTAGTCACCGAGGGGACCACGTAACAGAATTGGGGGCTCGTCCAAATTACGATTTGCGGATTCGCAAGTGGGTCTACGTCCGGGATCTAAAATTGTATAAAATAATAAAATAATATTTTTATTAATTAAAATTTATTAATTAAGTATTAATTGGTAAATTTTGGGGAAATTGGGGGTAAAGTATTGGGTGAAGGTTAACAGGTGTTAACGATAGGCACCATGGCGTTTGTGGCACAGAACTTTGCGGTAACCCCGAGTGAGGCACAGTTCCGAGCGTTACTAAAGTCGGACCTCTTGAAATTGGCCAAACATTTTAACTTGGAGGTCCGAACTAATTTGAGGAAGGCAGAGTTGCAGGCCACGGTGATACAATCTATGGTGGGATTAGGAACATGGGACGAGTTAGCCTGGGAGTGGCTACCCGAAGAACCAGAAGACGTTGAGCTCCGGAAACTGGAGTTGCAATTACGGAGCCAGGAACGGATCAAAGAAGAAGAAAGGAAAGCAGAAGAGAGGAGAGAAGAGAAACAAGCAGAGGAAAGGAGAGTGGAACGAGAACTCTGGGAAAGGATAAAAGAAGAAGAAAGGAAAGCAGAAGAGAGGAGAGAAGAGAAACAAGCAGAAGAAAGGAGAGTGGAACGAGAACTCCAGGAAAGGTTAAAAGAAGCAGAAAGGAAAGCAGAAAAGGAAAGAGCAGAAGAAGAAAGGAAAGCAGAAAAGGAAAGAGCAGAAGAAGAAAGGAAAGCAGAAAAGGAAAGATCAGAAGAGGAAAGGAAAGCAGAAGAGAGGAGAGAAGAGAAACAAGCAGAGGAAAGGAGAGTGGAACGAGAACTCCAGGAAAGGTTAGAAGGGAGAAAAGCAGAGGAGAGGAGAGCTGCAAGGGACCTCGAAGCAGAGGAGAGAAAAGCGGAAAGGGAATTAAAGGAACGTGACATGGAGCTTCAGCAAGAAATTAAATTCAAGGAGCTGGAGTTAATGAGAGAACGGGGAGAGGCACCACCCTTGCTGACGGGGTCGACACCTAACCAGAAAACCTGGGATGTGGGCAGACATGTGAGGCTGGTTCCACCGTTCAGTGAAAAGGAAGTCGCGAAATTTTTTTCACACTTTGAGAAAGTGGCTCGACAATTAAACTGGCCGGAGGAGGCCTGGACCATACTCGTGCAAAGTGTGCTGGTGGGAAAAGCTCAAGAGATTTATTCGGCGCTACCAATGGACCAATGTGCAGATTATGAGGTACTGAAGAAGCACATCCTCAAAGCCTATGAGTTGGTTCCGGAAGCTTACAGGCAAAAATTCAGGAATGCCAGGAAGAGGGAGAGTGAGACCCATGTGGAGTTTGCCAGAGTGAAAGAAAACATGTTTGATCGGTGGTGTGAGGCAAAAGGAGTCGGGAAAGACTTCGAAACATTGCGTGACTTGATCCTGGTGGAGGAATTTCAGCAGTGTGTCCACGAGGACATCAAAGTGTACCTGCAGGAAAAGAAAGTACCAAAGTTGTGGGACGCAGCCACCATGGCAGATGAGTATGCCTTAACCCACCGAATAGGGGTCCACGAACCTAACTCCTCGCCTAGATCTCCGCAGGGGAGGTGGGGAACAGCAGGTGCGGAGAACGACAATACATGGCGGCGGCCTCGAGAGGATTATGGGGACAACGCGGATACCCCACCTGTTCGAAATCAGAGGGATGCGGGCCCAAGACAAACGTATATTTCGGGGGGACCGAGGCAGACCACGAGTTTTTCCTCCGGGCCTACTTGCGCTTTTTGCAAGAAACCTGGACACTTGATGTCCAGTTGTTACCGCATGAAAAGGGAAGACCCAGAGCGGAGTCCGACTATTACGACTCCAAATGCAATGGGCATTGTGAGAAATCGCCATCAAAAGGGTTACCAACCATTTATTTCAGAGGGGTTTGTGTCACTGGATGGAGCCTCGACTAACCGGAGACCGGTTAGGATATTGAGGGACACAGGGGCACATGAATCTTTAATGCTTGAAGGCATTTTGCCATGGTCCGAGGAGACGGCAACGGGGGATAGTGTTCGTTTACAGGGGATCGGGGGCGGTGTTAGTGCTCCACTTCATGTCATCCATTTGGAGTCCGATTTGGTGTCAGGACCGGTCACCGTTGGTTTACAAGCCACACTTCCTGTAGAGGGTGTATCTGTGGTTATCGGGAATGATTTGGCCGGGGGTCAAGTTTATGGTAACCTGAGGGTTGGTAAAGAGCCCAGCAGGGAAAATAACACCACACCAGCTCGGGATGGCGACAAAAGTACCAAGTTATTTGTAGGGGGACTGAACTTCAAAACAGAGGAAGAAGTTCTGACCTCTGTCTTCAACAGATATGGGCCGCTGGTGGAAGTGCGGTTGGTAAGAGACAGGGAAACGCAACAGTCAAGAGGGTTCGGCTTTGTCACGTTTGCAAGCACAAAAGATGCCAGGGAGGCAGAGAAGAATTGGAATGGCAAGGATTTGGAGGGTCGGACCATAACAGTAGGGAAGGCATTTCGTAGGCGTCGAGAGGTCTACAGGAGAGTACAACTGGGCGGTAGTTTTGGTGGTGGCCGCAATCAATATTATTATGGAGGCTCCCTGAGTTACGGCAGCTCCCAAAGGAAGGATTGTCAAAGTAGTGGCCGAGAAGGAGACCGCTATTCATGGGACTACCGTGACAAGCGGTCCCACCATAATTATTAGGGAAGCACTGAATGCGGCGGAGCCGCCGAGCCAAGATTCCTACACGGATTAACCATGAACGCCACGTTCCTAAAGGCGTCCATGTAGTGAACTTTCATGCACGGACTAACCGTGAACGCCACGTTCCTCAAGGCGCCCATGTAGAGAACTTTCCTGCACGGACTAACCATGAACTTCACGTTCCTAAAGGCATCCATGTAGTGAATACTCGGCTTGGCCTCCCGGAAAAAGTGCTATCGAGTTGCTTAACTTTGGATCTTTGATCAACCCCTTAACCTTCATTCACAAGAAACTGACAGTCAAAGTCAGAGGGTCATGAGATGGAGTTTGGCTTGGCAGGAGTCCAACGGGAAATTGAACATGTAAAGGGCAGGGACAATGTCGTTGCTGGTGCTTTGTCCAGAGTGAATTACCTTTGAATATCTCTGGGGGTTGTGTGAAATTTTGTTGCTTTATTTTTAAGTGATAACTGTGCCCGGGGGGAACTGATAATGTGGGGGGGGTTGAGTTATCTGGTTTGTTTATCCAAGTTGGCCGGCAAAGAAAGTTTTCGCTGGGTTCAAACTTTCTTTCTTGAAGGGGGGGAGTGTTACATATTTATGGGAATGTATGTGAATTACTATTCAGGTCTTTGCTTATCAATGTGTAGTCGATTAAGGGTTGTTGTGGTTGGAGGGTCAGGAGCCCTTCTGGAAAAGAGACCAGAAACGGAAGAGGAAAGACACGAGGTCGGGAGAAGCGACGAGGTTTTCTTCTTCCTCGCCCCGCTCCGACGAGAGGTGGGATCGATATTGAGCCGTGTGGAAACGCGGCGTTCCCAAGCCCGTCTGGCGAGAGGAGTTACCGGGACGTGTACCTACCCGGTGGAGACGTAAAGCTGCCGTGGGGCCGTGCACCGACCCAGCGTCTGGCACCGTTCGCGGCACCGTCTACAACGACGCGTACGGGTCGCACGTTGGGGCCTAACATGCGTTGCAAGCGGCGTGTGGCTTTTGCTTGCTTTACAGTACCCGCTTCGCGTGGCCAGGAGGGGGCTGCAGCCGTGGTGCCCGGTACGATACCTGCCCGGTGGAAAAACGTCCACCCGGGGTTCGTTCAACCGCCCGAGTGCGGCGAAGCCGACCAGCATCTTAGTCAGGAGGGGCCCAGAGACATTGTGAGGGACAGAGACCAAAGGGGGTCGTGAGTACAAAAGGGGACACACGTATGTAAGATGGCCATCTTAATCATCTAGGGGATTGATTGATTGTTGAGTGTGAATTGTGGATGGTGGATTGCTCGGGGAATATACCCTTGATTGTATCATTGAAATTGTATGGTATCATTACCCTTGAAATATATCATTGAACATCAGTTTTCTCTTGGGTGGAATTCATAGGGATTGCGTTGCGAAAGCGCATATATAATACTACTTTCTGGCGAAGTTCCTCTCACGGTCCGGGGGTCACCGAGACCAGGTAGTCACCGAGGGGACCACGTAACAATATATATATATTCCAGGTAGGTTTTGATCAATGCTTATAGTTATACTTTTTGTAAATAAAAAAAAATGCCTTCGCTTGCATTTGATGGTGAAATTTCCAGGTTTTATCAGTAATTCATGAAGCAAAAACATTATGAACATAATGAGGGGGGAAATAGAGTCATGGTGAGCAGCTAATGGCCATTAAAGAAATGTATTTGAGATGTATGACTGCCCTTTCAGCAGAGAATGGATGAGGAAAGAATTACTGACGGAGTTCTGCAAGCTGAGATGGTAAATTGAAACCATAATGCAGATTTCCCATTAACTACAGGCAATAAATGATATTACGGCATTACAATCGCCATTAACGGTACACCATGCCCCATTCTGTGACATGGACAAACTTATGACGAGTTTGATTTGTTCATTTGCAAGAAGGAAACTGCTGTTATATTGTTTGCAAGCCATAAATGGTATCATTTTGTTGTTTTATACTGGACATTTATTATTTAATTGCATCCAGACTCACGATAACACAATACTGTATTTGGTGCAAAATGTAATCCTGGAGAGTTATGTATTTATTTGTAAATTATTAATATATTTCAGGAGAGTTAGGTCACTGCATGCAAGAAAAGGTGATCATAAGGCTCATGCAAGAGCTTGTACAAGTATCACATGCAGGACAAATTTGCAAATGGCCAACCAGGTACTTTTCCATTAATTATAGGGGCATTAACACACAATGAGCAAACATATTGCACAAGGAATAAGTGGTATGCAGGAGACGTGAAGTTAAATGTAAAGGGATTTTAACAAAAAAGACAAGTGTAATACATATTTTTGCACATAATAAGAATAAAAACAAGTACACATACATTCAAAGTACACCGCCCCATGCCAAATAATTAAATATGCTGCAGCGCGGCATTGCCGGGGCGCCTCCGGCGCCCGGCAATACCGCAGTGCAGCTCATTGAGGCTGCATTGGGAGGGAGAGGTGTACACTAATTGATTGATTAATTGTATAATTAAAATCAATAAAAGATTATCACAAAATATTTTCATAATCAATTGGCTAATCGCATAACTAAACCACTAGTGCTTCATCCGAAGATGTATCTTTTAGAAATTTAATTAAATAAGTCATTTATAAAAAATTAAATAATTAATTGATTACTCAATAAATAATTAATCGATTAATCAATAAATACTTAATAGATGAAATGATTAATCAATAAATCAAAAATATCCTTGATAGCCACATCACTTGGTCACTCATGTCCAAATATTAGCTTCCCAGCTCAAAAGGTGCCTGAGATATTGGCCAAATGAGAAAGAAAATAAATAAATGATTAATAATGAAAATAAATAAATAATAATCATAAAAAAATTAAATTATTAATCAATTTGGTCAGAGAACACATAAACTACCACTATTTCATCAGAATCTGTAACTTAAAAAAAAAAAATTTTTTTGTCATTAATCGAATAATTAAATAATTAATCGATTAATTGATTAATTAATAAATCAAAAATATCCTTTGCAGCCAAATCACCTGGTCATTGGCATGTCCAAATATCAGCTTCCTAACTCAAAAGGTGCCTGAGTTAATAATGGTCAGAAGATAAATGAAATGTAATTAATTAAATAAGTACTTAATTAAACGCTAATAATTAAATAACTCCTCAATTAATTGATTATTCAAAAAACAAAAAATACCGTATTTGACAAAGGACTTGCTCACTACTGTGCCGAAATTTCAGCTTCCTAGCTCAAAGGATGGCTGAGATATCGTCCGGACAAGAAAACAAACAAGAAACCAGAGTGAAAACTGAGTACTCTCTTTCAGCGTGCGTCACTGCCGAGCCCCCTTCGGTGCCCGGCAATGACGATTTGCAATGCCTGGAGGTGGCATAGGAAAGGAGCGGTGTACAATTACAAATACAAATGATAGATACTCGCTAATGCAAAGAAGAAATGTGAAACAGATAAACTAGAACGGCACTCAGTGGAGAGAATACCTCCGCCAGGTAAACAGTTTACGTTTTGTATCCCAGAGTAGACCAGAAGATCACAATATAGAATCACATTTCATCAAAATCATCCATCCACAACTTAGAGATATCCTGCTATGTATAGTTTTTGGCCCTATCTCCCAATGGTGAATAATCACTTTAAAAATTCTAGTAGCCGGATCCGAATCTGGATCTTCACCAAAATCTAATAATTTCGTCCTTGCCGCATACCCTACCTCTCTGCCAAATTTAGTTCAAATCCATCCACAACCTTTTGAGATATCTTGTTCACAAACAGAGACAAATAGTCAGGAGTGAAAACATACCCTCCTTCCACCCTTGGTGAGCCTGGTGTTGGCTTAGCGGTTAGGGTGCCGGCTTGGAATCCTAGGATCCTGGGTTTGAATCCCGGTCGATCGCTGACCCTAACGCCAGGGGGGTTGACTCAGCCTGTCATCCTTCCGAGGTCGGCAAATTGAGTACCAGTTCACTGGTAATTCCCTGTGTGTCGCAAGAGGTGACTAACGGGGTTGGTGGCAGGAAGGGCATCCGGCCATAAAACATTGCCTCAAAAAGGGGACCACGGTGCCTGAAAAAGGCCAACCCCTGCTCTGCGGGGAAAAATGGCCTCTAAAGGTGGTTCTTTTTCTTCTTCTTCTTCCACCCTTGGTGACAGAGGTAATAACAGGTATTCCTTCTGGAGGCATTGTTGGTCCAATATTTCTTGAAGAAAATGTGAATGCTGCAAAGTACCTTCTAATGTTGGAGCAGCATGTATTTCCATTCAATGATGGCCAAATGTGGTTCATGCATGATGGTGCGCCTGCTCATTATGCTGCCAGTGCACACGGGGCCCTTGATTTGAACTTTACAGACAAATGGATTGGCTGTCTTGGTCCGGTTGAATGCCTGCCGCGGTCTTGTGATTTAACACCCTGTGATTTCTTCCTTTGGGGTTTCCTCAAACATAAAATGTATGCGAAGAATCCTACGACCCTTAGACTAATTACACGACCAGACAGGGGATCAAATCAAAAGATGGAATCCCAGATGGGGGATTCAATCAGACTAACAGCGTATTGCTGACATATTTTCATTATCTTGACATTTCGTGAACCAATTTCCATTTAGCGTACATTAAAATATGCCAATTTATATTCTGAATATATTTTATCCTGGGGTGCATGTGCCTCAGACCATCTGATTAAAAGTTATGTCCAAATTTAAGAGATATGCTCAAAAATTAGTGGCCATTTTGGAAAATGGCCGCCAAAATGAGTTTCAACACATCAGGCAACATATTAGGCTACCTTAAAAATATAGTGGTGTCTTGCCCTCTTTTTTGGTCGTCAAATGTTGTCTGGCTCATGGACTATTTCTCCAAGGAACAAGACCAAAGACATAAACCAACTTGTGGTACCAGAGTTCCAATTCAAACCTCAAAAAAGAATAATAAACTGATGACCACAAGCGGAAATCAATGAACTAGATATCAAAACAAGGAAGCTTCTCACTATCCACAAAATGTTCTACAAATGAATGCATCCCCAGAATGTACCTTTTGAGACGAGAAGGAGGAAGGCCTGATGGAGCTGAACCAATCGTTTTGCAATATGGTTAAAGGACCTTGAAAGCCTTGAAAGAAAGTGTCAAAATGCAACAAATGCAAGGATTAAAATTAGGCTTTTCCTGTTGTTATCATTATTTTGTTTTATGGGATTTAAGGCTCGTCGTGGAGCTGCCACGCACACATCTCACATACATGGACAAACTGATGAATACATGAAACACAACACAGGACGAATACATGAGACAACAAAGGACTGTTAGACAGGGACAAACACAGCCACTGAGTTTGGGGGAAGTGCCGTTACATCCTGGGGCACTCTGGGTACCAGTGACGCCACAACAATGGCGCCGCCTTTCTCACCACACTCAGTGGGGCATTTCCTAAGAGGGAATTTCCTCTTCTGCATTTATACCAATTCATGGGGATTTTGCGTGCTCTTGTTTTTAAGTCCTGAGAATCAAGCAAGGAAGCAGCACGTACCCTTTTTAAAGTATTTTGCCTTTTTAAGTCTTCTGGTACAACTAGGCCGGGGTTTATTGAACCACCGACCTCCCAGACTCGAAGCAGACTTTAAGAACCTGGTTTTTTTTCCTTGTGTGAAAGGGGCCTTTGGAGTATGTCCTCACCAGAACATTGTACATATCTCTGCATAACTGATGCATGACTTACAAATTCGTCAAGGCCTTCATCTTGGTCATTTCCAGGCAAGATCCATGGCGTCACCGTGCGAGACGCGTCCGAGCCTTGCTGGAGCAAGGTGCTGTGACAACCATCCCCTGGCCTGCGTACAGTCCTGACCTGAACCCCCTCGAGCACGTTTGGGACATGTTGGGACGACAAATTGCGAAGATGGTCCCTCCAATAGCCAATCTGGATGAATTGGAACGTGCATTACATCGGGAATGGAACAACCTGCCACAGCAACGCATACGACGGCTTACAGGGTCTATGAGACGTAGGGTTGAGTCAGTGATCCGATCACGTGGGTCCTACACACGTTATTGACGCAAAGATCGCTAGAGGTCTTCTCAGAACAATGACTGTACGTTAGAAAACATAAACGTCATCCACACTGTCCGTGATGGACCTATAGCTCCATACTTAAATTGAGGTGAAAATATGCCTAAAATTCCCAAAAAATTTCACCTTAAATTATTCAGAATAAAATATTGAAAACGGCATGATTGTTATGTTTTTATGTGACCATAATATCACTTCTCCAGAAAATATAGCAATATCATGGGTATATTACACTGTTTTGACGACAACAAACTTGTAATGTGCGAGGTTGTAAAAAAACGGGGGGGGTGCTTAACTTAATTCTTTGTGTATATGTAAATTGCCTTCAGGTCACAATTTTAAACCGATCTTTACCAAGTGGTGGAGTTGGCAATAAGGAAGAAGCCTATTGATTTTGAGGTCAGAAGGTCAACATTGGCCAAAGGTCAACAACTCAAGATGGAATTTCTAAAATCCTCAATTTTCATCTGATTGACTTGAAATTTGAAGAGGATTTGCATATCAGGTCACTGAATTCAACCGCCAATTATTTTTGAGTCAACTTTGGCCAAAATCTCCACATAGGCCAAAGGTTAATAACTTAGTTGAAGTTTCTAAAATCCTCAATTTTCATCGGTTGACTTGAAATTTCAACAGGATTTCCATATCCGGTCACTGAATTCAACCGCCAATTATTTTTGAGTCAACTTTGGCCAAAATCTCCACATAGGCCAAAGGTTAATAACTTAGTTGAAGTTTCTAAAATCCTCAATTTTCATCGGTTGACTTGAAATTTCAACAGGATTTCCATATCCGGTCACTTAATTCAACCACCAATTATTTTTGAGGTCTTAAAGTGAAAAGTTCAACATTGGCTACATTTCTAAAATCGTCAATTTTTATGCCTCCGCCCCCGAAGTTAGCTGGAGGCATTACGTTTTCAGGTTGTCCGTCCGTCCGTACGTACGGGCTAAACCTCGTTTTTCTCAGCAACCACATGTCTGATTGAGACAAAACTTTCAGGGTCGGAGTGATACCCATGCAGAATGTTTTATGATAATTGTGATGTCATAGGTCACATGGTAATGTTTTAATCGAATTATTTATCCTAAAAATCTGAAATTGCATGCACATGATCTCTGACCCATTTGTATTGAAATATTAAATGTATGACATCATTGGTCACATGGTTTGGCAGCCATATTGGATTTAACCCAAAACCTTAAAAAACATCTTCTCTCAAACCGCCAAATCGATTGACTCAAAACTTTACATGTGTCATTGACTAGGCATGGCGATTAAAAGATGATCACGAAAACATCATTGGTCACATTGTGTGGCAGCCATATTGGATTGAACGAAAATATAAAATAATTATTATATCTCTGAAAACGCTTACCCTATCGATGCGAAATTTTACAAATATCATCCAACACCATTGTTGCATATAGTTTGAAAATGATGATGTCGTAGATAACGTGGTTTGGCAGCCATTTTGGATAGAAAAACGGACCTTATCCGATCAACAGGAAACTTCACAAACGTGATCCCTTACCCATACATATGCAGAGTGTACACTTTAAAGGTCATATGTCACGTGGTGTGACAGCCATATTAGCTTGAAAGCTAATATATATTTTAAAAATCCCTTCTCTGAAACCGCTTCACTGATCGATGTGAAACCTGTCATGGCTGGTGAAAATGTGATACTTGAAAACAGATGAAGGGATATATAGAAAACTTGTTTATTTTTAGGACAGTGAACGAGGGCATCTACCCGTTGTGGGACTAAGTTGAGGTATATTGGCGACAGTCGTATTGCTCTCGTCATCCAATTGACCTGAAATTTGAAGAGGATTTGCAAATCAGATCACTGAATTCAACCACCAATTATGTTTGAGGCCAAAAGGTCAACAACCTATTTTAGGGATTTTGCAAGTACCGTGTGATGCACGACATATTTCTTGTTTATTTATTTATTTCCAAATGTATTCCTATTTTTAAGTTATATACAGCATATGCATATATCTCGTGCTACTTTCATGGTCCCAATTAATCCCACCTTCTTCTGGGATCAGCCATAAGAGTTTTTCCTCTCTCTCTGCACCCAAACTTCTGTCCTGTCCTTCTACACCACTACAATCTTGATCTCATCTAACTCTCACCTCTCTTAATATTCCCATCACGAAACGACACTGTATTGCCCAGCAACGTCAGGAGCCTTTGCTAGTTACAAACAAACATATAAAAGGTAAGAAAGTGTCTTCCATACATCTGCCTCCTGTGCGTGTGCCATCAATTATGGTTAATTGGGCTACCTTGGGGACGGTAAAGTTGCAAATTAATGAAAGTGAACGCAGTAATTAGAAACCCTTTGGCCGTTTTCGAGACAAAGGGTCCCAGTGTAGGCAGCCGGTGTTAACAGAGACTATCTGACGTGACAATACACTCACTGTCTGTCTGTCTATCTATCCCACCCTGAAATGCGGAAATGCTCCAAGGAGAGAAAATTTTATTAAGTAAAAGTTGGTTCACATTTATCCAAACCTCAGGGAAAAAAAATTTAAATTTCAATCAGACAAGATAATTGAACTCGGTTAGTGTATAGGCAACAACTATGGGTGATAGGAGAAGGGGAAGGGAGAGGAAATGGGATGTGAACGTGGAGGGGGGAGGGCGAGAAGAGAGTGGGATGGGTAGGGCAGGGGAGAGAGGGAGGGGAAGGGCCCTCCTTATGCCGTTCACTCATATGGAACTCACAGCCCTCCTTACGTGTTCACTCACACGGAACAACCAATGGCCCTCCTTACACCATTCACTCACTCAGAACAACTCACGGCCTTCCTTACACTATTCACTTACATGGACCTCATGGCCCTCCTTGCCCCATTCATTCACACGGAACTCACAGCCCTCCTAATGCAGTTTACTCACATGAAACTCACAGCCCTCCTTATGCTGTTCACTCACACAGAACTCGCAACCCTTCTTACGCTGTTCACTCACATGGAACAATCCATGCCCCTCCTTATGCCATTCACTCACCAGGAACAACTCATGGCCCTCCTTACACTATTCACTCACAGCCCTTCTTACGCTGTTCACTCACATGGAACAACCCATGTCCCTCCTTATGCCATTCACTCACTCGGAACAACTCATGGCCCTTCTTACATTATTCACTTGCAGGGAACTCTCCTTATGCCGTTTACTCACATGGAACTCATAGCCCTCATGATGCTATTTGCTCACTTGGATAGCATGGCCTTCCTCACAGTGTTTACTCGCTTGGAACTCATGGCCCTCCTTACACATTTGACTCACATGGAACTCACAGCCCTCCTTACACCATTCACTCACTCGGAACTCATAGCCCTCCTTACGGTTTACTCACAGCCCTCCTTACGCCATTTATTCACACAGAACTCACAGCTCTCCTTACGCCATTTATTCACACAGAACTCACAGCCCTCCTTATGCCGTTTACTCACGCGGGACTCATAGCCCTCCTTACACCATTTACTCACTTGGAACTCACAGCCCTCCTTACACCGTTTACTCACTTGGAACTCACAGCCCTCCTTACACCGTTTACTCACAAGAAACTCACAGCCCTCCTTACACCGTTTACTCACTTGGAACTCACAGCCCTCCTTACACCGTTTACTCACAAGAAACTGACAGCCCTCCTTACACCATTCACTCACTCGGACCTCATATCCCTCCTTACGCTGTTGACTGACACATAACTCACAACCCTCCTTACGCCATTTATTCACACAGAACTCACAGCCCTCCTTATGCCGTTTACTCACGCGGGACTCACAGCCCTCCTTACACCGTTTACTCACTTGGAACTCACAGCCCTCCTCACACCGTTTACTCACAAGAAACTCACAGCCATCCTTACACCACTCACTCACTCGGAACTCGCAGCCCTCCTTACGCTGTTTACTCACATGGAACAACCCATACCCCTCATTACGCCATTCACTCACTCGGAACAACTCACGGCCCTTCTTACACTATTCACTTACAAGGAACTCTCCTTATGCCGTTTACTCACATGGAACTCATAGCCCTCATTATGCTATTTGCTCACTTGGAAAGCATGGCCTTCCTTACAGTATTTACTCGCTTGGAACTCACAGCCCTCATTACACCATTTATTCACACAGAACTCACCGCCCTCCTTACGCCATTTATTCACACAGAACTCACCGCCCTCCTTACGCCATTTATTCACACAGAACTCACAGCTCTCCTGACGCCATTTATTCAAACAGAACTCACAGCCCTCCTGACGCCATTTATTCACACAGAACTCACCGCCCTCCTTACGCCATTTATTCACACAGAACTCACCGCCCTCCTTACGCCATTTATTCACACAGAACTCACAGCCCTCCTGACGCCATTTATTCACAGAACTCACCACCCTCCTTACGCCATTTATTCACACAGAACTCACCGCCCTCCTTACGCCATTTATTCACACAGAACTCATGGCCCTCCTTACACCATTTATTCACACAGAACTCACCGCCCTCCTTACGCCATTTATTCACACAGAACTCACCGCCCTCCTTACGCCATTTATTCACACAGAACTCACCGCCCTCCTGACGCCATTTATTCACACAGAACTCACCGCCCTCCTGACGCCATTTATTCACACAGAACTCACCGCCCTCCTGACGCCATTTATTCACACAGAACTCACCGCCCTCCTGACGCCATTTATTCACACAGAACTCACAGCCCTCCTGACGCCATTTATTCACACAGAACTCACCGCCCTCCTTACGCCATTTATTCACACAGAACTCACCGCCCTCCTTACGCCATTTATTCACACAGAACTCACAGCCCTCCTGACGCCATTTATTCACAGAACTCACCGCCCTCCTTACGCCATTTATTCACACAGAACTCACCACCCTCCTTACGCCATTTATTCACACAGAACTCATGGCCATCCTTACGCCATTTATTCACACAGAACTCACCGCCCTCCTTACGCCATTTATTCACACAGAACTCATGGCCATCCTTACGCCATTTATTCACACAGAACTCACCGCCCTCCTTACGCCATTTATTCACACAGAACTCACCGCCCTCCTGACGCCATTTATTCACACAGAACTCACCGCCCTCCTGACGCCATTTATTCACACAGAACTCACCACCCTCCTTACGCCATTTATTCACACAGAACTCATGGCCATCCTTACGCCATTTATTCACACAGAACTCACCGCCCTCCTTACGCCATTTATTCACACAGAACTCATGGCCATCCTTACGCCATTTATTCACACAGAACTCACCGCCCTCCTTACGCCATTTATTCACACAGAACTCACCGCCCTCCTGACGCCATTTATTCACACAGAACTCACCGCCCTCCTGACGCCATTTATTCACACAGAACTCACCACCCTCCTTACGCCATTTATTCACACAGAACTCATGGCCATCCTTACGCCATTTATTCACACAGAACTCACCACCCTCCTTACGCCATTTATTCACACAGAACTCATGGCCATCCTTACGCCATTTATTCACACAGAACTCACCGCCCTCCTTATGCCATTTATTCACACAGAACTCACCGCCCTCCTTACGCCATTTATTCACACAGAACTCACCGCCCTCCTGACGCCATTTATTCACACAGAACTCACCGCCCTCCTGACGCCATTTATTCAAACAGAACTCACAGCCCTCCTTACACCATTCACTCACTCGGTCCTCACGGCATCTTTTAGATTAGACTGTTAACGTCCACAGAACATCACACTATTCACACACAACTTACACACCACTCACTCGCACGATTCACCCCACAGTTTCCCTTGATCGCTCCCTCATATCACACTATTTTAGTAAGAACAGAACAGATTACCGGGTTTGGACCACGTCCAGACAGCCATTTTCGTTTGCAAAAAGAGAAACTGCATAAAAACATTTTATTGACTCAATAAAAAAATAAAAAATTCGGACTCATCAGTATCTGGGGCCGGGAGCAAATGGAGCTACACACATACACACCTGCACACACCTGCACACACCTGAACATTGATAAGAAGATGGTATTGCGCTATTTCCCAACCCGTGCGCCCTCAAGCATTTTATATCACTCTGCGAGTCCATATGAAAGCTCTGAGCCATCTCAGTGACGTTTCTGCAGCTCTATTTTTCCCCCTTTGTAAGTACCAAACCCACCTCCCTCGAGCTGTGTGTTGTTGCAGTTCCATATACAAAGGACTTCACATTCTGCACTGATGAATGGGGTGGCATTTGCGTCGAAAGCTTCCATTCTTTCCCTTAGGTTTTTCATTTCCTTTGTGGCTGCAACTTTGAGGAACCACGGCAAATGCTGCGTGCGATCAAATGCATTCCAAATTTGCATCCGACAGACCGCATGAGGTCTAATAGGTTGTGATGTAAATGAAAGCTCGCCCGCTTTGGCATTTACTCCTTTAAATGGACGGTTATTGCAGGGAAACTACAATTGATGTCGACATCGGCTGGATAATAATTTCGGAGACTGCTGCGGTCAAAAGTAACATTTCAATGTGTGTGTGTCATCATTTACATTACTGGGCAAAAGTTTGTTATTCCAATTATATTCTTACTTTAGGGTAGATTTTTCAAATTATCGGTAATAACAGTCATATGTGTTCATTAATGTAAATTAACAACCTTTATAAATGTGCGTGAAATAAACTGCTTGAATAAACTACATGGTTTATAGAACACGATACCCCGCGCAGCGTTCGAGTACATACCTCAATTTTAATCAAATAATAATTGTAACACGTTGACTGCCAACTACGAGTATACTCGGAGTGCTGGGTGTACCAGATTGTGTCACTACGAGTATACTCGGAGTGCTGGGTGTACCAGATTGTGTCACTACGAGTATACTCGGAGTGCTGGGTGTACCAGATTGTGTCACTACGAGTATACTCGGAGTGCTGGGTGTACCAGATTGTGTCACTACGAGTATACTCGGAGTGCTGGGTGTACCAGATTGTGTCACTACGACTATACTCGGAGTGCTGGGTGTACCAGATTGTGTCACTACGAGTATACTCGTCGTGCTGGGTGTACCAGATTGTGTCACTACGAGTATACTCGTCGAAACGATTACACTATTGTATTGTAAACAGAATATTAATAAACAGAATATTCCGCAACATAGGATATGCTGGCACTTTGGTGAAAATAAATAAATGTAATAACTAGAACAGCACTCGGTGGACCGTATACCTCCGCCAGGATGAATAGTTTACATTTTGTATCCCACTGAGACGCCAGATCTGGATCCGGACCTGAACCAAAATCAAATCGGCTTGTTCTTGTCCTACGTTTGAAACACCCGACATGTTAATGTGCACAGAGCAGTTTAATAGGTCCTTCCATGGCATGGTATTCCTTTCACAACATAACGACCAAAAACAATAACATTGTAACAAAGCATTTATTAATACTAATAATATTAACAACAATAATAATATTAGTACCATTTCGCAATAATAATAACAAACGTGTGGAGCTATGCTCGCACGATAAAGCCGGGTAAAATGGACGACACCAGGAACGAAGTTTCATTGAGATATTTATTCTAGCTCAACTCGAAATAACTCAAAAGCACTGAATAGCCCGTTAACAGGGCGGCAATTTATATCAAAAGTTCACCACACAAAAGCCACGCCTCTCAATGGGGCGTGGTATGCAAATCGAGAGTCCGCCCGGGCAAGGCAAGTCCGGACACGTCCGGGCGAGTCCGGGCAAGTAACCGCCCGCCGGTTACGTCATCGGCCGGTGCAAGGTGATTGCGTCATGCTTCCGGTAACCGCTACATGCGCCCCCCCAGAATTAACTTGCACCGGGAGAGTCAGTTTGAGGGGGGTCTTGATGACCCGGCCGAAACGACCCCTGGCGATTCGTGTAGGGTGGTAGGTGGCGTGGTGGTGGATGGTCGGGCTGGGGGCTTGGTTGACGGAGGACGGCCCCGTCGTGGAGGAAGGGCCAACCGTGGAGGTTGGTCAAGGTCCAAATGGGCCGGCTTGAGGCTGTCCACGGAGATGCGGTCCGGTTTGCTGCCGATGTCAATGATGAACGACTTGTCGTCCCTCTTCAGGACCCGGAAAGGATAATCGTACGGCGGCCGGAGCGGTCCCCGGTGTGCGTCGTTCCGGATAAAAACGTACTCTGCAGTGCGAAGTGCTGGGGGGACGTGGGGTTGGGGGCAGCCGTGGTGGGACGTGGGCACGGGGGCAAATCTCCTGGCGGCCTCCTGGAGGACCGAGTGTTGGCGAGCCAGGGGTCGGTGGCGTCAGGGATGAACTCGCCCGGCACGCACAGTGGCTGGCCGTAGACCAGCTCGGCGGTGGAAGACTGGAGGTCCTCTTTAGGGGCCGTTCGGAGGCCCAATAGGACGCACGGGAGCCTGTCGGCCCAACCGTCGTCCTGGAGGCTGGCCCTGAGAGCGGCCTTCATCGAGCGGTGGAACCGCTCGCACAAGCCGTTGGCTTGGGGGTGGTAGGCCGTGGTGCGGTGTGGCTTGACGCCCAAGGCCTGGGCGATCGCGCCCCAAAGCTCGGAGGTGAATTGCGGGCCTCTGTCGGAGGAGATGTCCGAGGGGGCGCCGAAACGGGCAATCCAGGTGCCAATGAAGGCCTGTGCCATGTCGGCGGATGTTGTTGATGCCAGCGGGACGGCCTCCGGCCACCTGGTGGTCCTGTCCACCATCGTGAGGAGGTGGGTGAAGCCCCGCGAGGAGGGAAGGGGTCCCACCAGGTCCACATTGATGTGGTCGAAGCACCGTGCGGGCACGTCGAATGGTGCCAACGGGGCCTGGGTGCGCCGCTGGACCTTCGCGTGCTGGCAGGCGACACAGGCGTTGGCCCAGTCGCGGACGCCCTTACGGAGCCCGTGCCAGACGAACTTTGCTGCCACGAGCTTCTACGACGCTTTCCGGCCCGGGTGGGAAAGGCCATGGAGGGCGTCAAAAATGTGCCGCTGCCATCCGGTGGGCATGATGGGGCGAGGTTGGCCCAGGGAAACGTCGCACAGGAGAACTGTGCCTGTGTCCTCGAAGGGGACGTCGGCCAACCGCAGGCCTGTGTCCGCTGTCCGGAGGGCTTGCACCGTGGGGTCGGCCGCCATGCGGGCGAAGTCCACACCGAGGTGGACGGCGTTCGCGCCGGACCGGGAGAGGCAATCGGCCACAGCGTTGTCCTTGCCCGCGACGTGCTGGATGTCCGTCGTAAATTCGGACACGGCGGAGAGGTGGTGCTGCTGGCGGGCCGACCACGGCTCTGCAACCTTGGCCATGGCAAAGACCAGGGGTTTGTGGTCCACAAACGCCGTGAATGGGCGGCCTTCTAAAAGATGGCGGAAATGGCGAACGGCCAGGTAAAGGCCGAGGATCTCTCGGTCAAAAGCGCTATACTTGCGCTCGTTAGGGCGAAGCTGCCGGTTGAAGAAGGCCAGCGGTTGCCAAGCCCCGTTCACCCACTGTTCATGCACTGCGCCCACCGCGTAGTCGGAAGCGTCCGTGGTGAGGGCGATGGGTGCGTCGAGCGCCGGGTGCGCCAGCATGGTCGTGTTGGCGAGGGCCATCTTAGCGCCCGTGAACGCCTCGTCCATCTCTTTGGTCCAGGCGACGTCGTGCTTGGCCAGCTTGCCCTGGAGGGCTTCGTACAGGGGGCGCATGAGTTGGGTGGCGCGAGGCACGAACCGGTGGTAGAAATTTACCATCCCAAAAAATTCCTGTAGGCCTTGATGGAGCGGGGGCGCGGGAAACTTGTGACTGCCTCCACCTTGGTATGCAGCGGGACGGCCCCGCGCTTCGTGATGCGGTGCCCCAGGAAGTCGACGGCCGTTACGCCAAACTGGCATTTCGCCGGGTTGATGATGAGGCCGTGCTGGCCGAGGCGCTCAAAAAGCGTGCGCAGGTGGATGAGGTGCTCCGCCCGGGAAGTGCTGGCGACAAGAATGTCGTCCAAGTAGAGGAAAAGGAAGGTGAGGTCGCGCAGCACGCTGTGCATCAGCCGCTGGAAGGCCTGGGCCACGTTCTTAAGGCCGAACGGCATGCGGAGGAACTCGAAGAGGCCAAAAGGTGTAATTACCGCCGTCTTCGGCACGTCGGCCGGCCGGACGGGTACCTGGTGGTAGCCCCGAATGAGGTCGACCTTGGAAAAGATCACCCGCCCCGCCAAACGGGCGGAAAAGTCCTGTATGTGTGGTATCAGGTACCGGTCGGGGGTGGTGGCGTCGTTGAGGCGGCGGTAATCGCCGCATGGTCACCATCCGCCACCCGGTTTGGGCACGATGTGCAGGGGCGAGGTCCACGCGCTATTCGAGCACCGCACAATGCCCAATCGCTCCAGTGCGTCGAATTCCGCCTTTGCCATGGCGAGTTTGGTCGGGTCGAGGCGACGAGCCCTGGCGTAGACCGGTGGACCTGTGGTCGGGATGTGGTGTTCGACGCCGTGTTTGACGGTGACGGCCGAAAACGTCGGCTGCGTGAGGGCGGGAAACTCGGCGAGCAGACAGGTGAAATCGTCCGTGGCCGGGAGTGCGCAGGCTGGCTTGGTTGGTGCTTAGCCGCTCAATGAGCAAGCGAGCGAGCTGAAGGTCTCCGCATTGATGAGCCGCCGCCGTTTGACGTCCACCAAAAGCCCATGCGCGCACAGAAAATCTGCACCCAGCAAGGCCATGGGTACGTTCGCCTTGATGAAGTCCCACCTGAAGCGCTGGCCCCCGAAGCAGAGTGCGACGCTGCGTGAACCGAAGGTGCGGATGGAGGAGCCGTTTGCGGCGACCAAGGCCAGGCCGCAAAGCGCGGTCTGTTTGTCCTGCACCGAGGCGGGTATCACGCTCAGCTGAGCGCCGGTGTCACACAAAAAACGCCGCCCGGACGCTGTGTCCGTGATAAACAGAAGGCTGCCTGAATGGCCGACGCGCATGGCAGGCAGCGAGCGCCGGCCTGGTCATTTCCCGACCTGCCGAAAGTGCACGGTGGGCGGCACGTTCTGGCCTTCTGCCCGAACCTGGCGTGGTAGTAGCACGTGGTCCGTTCTGGTGGAGGCTCCGGCGGTCGCGTCGGGTTCGGTCGATGGGGCGTCGCGGCGGCCGCTGCCGCCAGTGGCGCCCACTCGGCCGGTGGTGGCGCCGGTCGTGGCGCGGGCGTTGCCTCGGTCGGCCCAGGGTTCCAGGCGGCCGCTCCGACGTGTCGCCTGGCTGAGAAAAATTTATCGGCCGCCTTGGCCAGGGCGCGAGGGCGCAAGGGCCAAAGCTAACCGTACCTGCCCGGGTAGCTGCAGGAGGAACAGCTCGCGGCAGAGGAAATCCGGGCTGTGGTCGCCGAGTTTAGCCAGCATGTGGTCCATGCGCTCGGATGGACGGGCCTCACCCAGGTCAGGGAGGTCGAGCAGCTGTCACGCGCGTTTGGTCTCCGTGAGTCCAAACGCACCGAGGAGTAGGCCTTTGAGCGCGCCGTATTTGTCGGCATTCGGCGGGTTCTGTAGGAAGCTCAGGACCCAGGCAGCAGTGGAGGTGTTGAGCGCGGAGACCACATGGTGGTAGCGCGTCGTGTCCTCCGTGATGTTCCGCAGGGCGAAGAGAGAATCTGCCTGGGCGAATCAGACGGCTGCGTGTGATTCCCAGAAGCCAGGGAGCTTCAAAGCTACAGATGACTCCATCGCCGTGTTTTCGAAAAGGGGTCACCAATTGTGGAGCTATGCTCGCACAATAAAGCCGGACAAAATGGACGACACCAGGAACGAAGCTTCACTGAGCTATTTATTCCAGCTCAACTCGAAAGAACTCAAAAGCACTGAATAGCCCGTTAACATGGGCGGAAATTTATATCAAAAGTTCACCACACAAAAGCCACGCCTCTCAGGCGGGGCGTGGTATGCAAATAAGTCAGCCACGCCTCTCAACGGGGCGTGGTATGCAAATCGAGAGTCTGCCAGGGCAAGGCAAGTCCGGACACGTCCGGGCGAGTCCGGGCAAGTAACCGCCCGCCGGTTACGTTATCGGCCGGTGCAAGGTGATTGTGTCATGCTTCCGGTAACCGCTACAAACATATAATTCCGGCCCTGGTCCAAGCAGACCTGGGCTTGGTAAAAGCAGTAGAGCATGTGGTAAACTAATGCTGAAGCAGTAGAGCAGGCAGGTATGCTACAAAGTAGTTAACAATGACATCAAACATGCGTGTGGTATTTATTAGTTGAAGGGGATTGTACAACCTGGGGGGTGGGGATACCAGTTTCCAGTAAGCAAATAATCCATGTATTAAAATTTTGACTTCAGGCATGGACGGCCGGTTCGTGAATGACTTGGGGAAAAAAAAAAAAACGATGAATAGTAAACGATGAACCAATAAATTCCACTTTCCTGTCCCACCTTCGGTGGGAGGTAAATCATTGCCATCAGGTTAGTGAAGAACTTGGACAAAAAAAACGTACCCAGTGCGAATGTTCCTATTAGTCCAGTCATTCTAGCGAACTTTTACCCCTAACCCACCACTAATTGCAAGAGAAAAAAAATGATATTTTTCTGAAACCTGTCGATCCTCTGAACAAATACATAAAATTATACTCAATTATAATGAGTGGATCATACTTTATTTTCAGATTGCCCGTAGAGCTGTCTCGGCAGAGGACATCGCACAAGTGGGGCGAATCAATATACGACCTTTCACATCAGCATGTGGAGGAATGCAGTCCTTTCTCTACGAGAAGCTTCCAGCCTGTACCAACTTGAGACAAATCAGCTCAAATGTTGACCTCCTCTGGAAGGTTTCGCTTACTGTTCGATCACCTCGGCCCTCTTGGACAGGAATGATGCAGATGGTACACAAGGGAGAACATCTGGGTGAGGCATCAATAATGTTTCTGCCCATGATTGATCTCAGTCCAAGTGACTTGGACTGCATCAACTCCACACTGCATTTCGTTTGTGAACATGCGCAGAGATATGGTGTAACCCCGATACTGACATTTGATCAGCCACTTTGGTGGAAAGCTCTCACCATAGTCAAGAGCGAGCCAGTGGACAGCAAACTTCACTCGATTGTTCTAAGACTAGGAGGATTCCATACACTCATGAGTTTTCTTGGGTGTATTGGCCACCTGATGTCTGGTACTGGACTCAAAGAGCTTCTGGAAGTTGCATATGCCAGCAACACTACAACCCACATGATGAGTGGCAAAGCCGTGTCTAGAGCTATACGTGGATATCTACTCGTTGATTCAGCACTCAATGCAAAACTTGCTTCGAAGGTATTTCAGATGAACCTCCCAAGTGATGGAGACAGCGAGCGTACAGTTCCAGCAGAGCTCAATGATGCAGGCGACTTGTTTGACGGTCTGATGTCGGGTGACCAAGCAGTGTCAAACATCGAGTCATCGAAGGTGATGGAGGTCATTGGAGACAAAATCAATCAGGTGATTGATACAATAAGGCATCAACGGACAGCGAGACTGTGGTTACAATACATGGAAATGGTGGACATTTTCCGTTTTTTTCTGAAATCTGAAAGAACAGGGGATTGGATGCTTCACTTGCATATCCTGCACGCCATGCTTCCATATCTTGCAGATTCCGGACACAGACACTACACAAAGTGCCTGCACATATATCTGCAACTGATGACCGAGTTACCAAAGGACCATCCAGAAGTACATCAGAAATTTCTCCAAGGATTCCAAGTTGTCCGACGGAGCGACAGATACTGGGCTGGTCTGTCTACATATTTAGTCATCGAACAAGTACTTATGAGAAGTCTGAAGACATCAGGTGGTCTGACCAGGGGACGAGGGATGACAGAGACACAACGCTCAGTCTGGGTCATGGCTAGTCCTTTCTTTGCAGAGGTGAACAACGCCCTCCAACACCTCACTGATGTGATGTATGTGACAAGTGAACAGCACAAGGATCTATCAAAGTCTAGACAGAAGAATGATGTAGCTGATACCCAGAAAATGCTTGAGTTTCTTCATGAGAGGGATCCCTTTCAAGACGACGATACTCTTCACAACATTTTCACT
Organism: Myxine glutinosa; assembly: GCF_964187855.1. NCBI lineage: Eukaryota > Metazoa > Chordata > Myxini > Myxiniformes > Myxinidae > Myxine > Myxine glutinosa. Next base: position 78,376,886 of record NC_136273.1, read on the forward strand.
GGTATAGTTGCCCAGACAACGGTGAATGTTGATGAGGCGAAAACTGTGGGAGAAAGGCTCTTGGGCCAGATGAGTGGTAAACGTGTGCTTGAATACAGCTTCAAGAAGAAGGGTCAAGCCATAACTATGGACTCAGAGTCTGCAATGAAGACACCAGACGGAGACATCAATATCGACCCTCAGTTACTCTTCCAGAGACTTGTGATCGCTGGCACTGAAGTAGGAGACTTATCCAAAGCACTCCTTTGTGAGTTATGCACATATCCTCCATCTTTGTTCGAGACCAAATATGCCTTGCTGTCCGCCAATAAGCCAGCGTTAGCCTCAGCAATCAAATCCTTGGCACCTGCCGATACTGCACAACCGTCCGATATACAATACGTACTCGAGGGCGGTGCCCTATTGCAGCGCATACCGTGGCAGTCAGGTGAACAGTACAAGGATATTCTTGACCGCTACCTGAAATATGTTAGTAGGCATTACGGGCATGCTATCGTCGTGTTTGATGGCTATCGTGAAGGTCCCTCAACGAAAGACTGTGCCCATCAGAAAAGGGGTGAGCGACCATCAGTGAAGGTATCGTTTTCTCAAACCATGACGCTTTCTGTCAAGAAGGAAGAGTTTATTCGGAACAAGGAGAACAAGCAACAATTCATAGACATTCTTGGTAAGAAACTGGAAGAATCTCATTGTGAAGTGCTTCATGCGAGTGGGGATGCGGACCTACTCATAGCAACAACTGCAGTTTGTAGCTCTTCAAAATCCAACACTGTTCTTGTTGGCGAAGACACTGACTTGTTGATACTACTGTGCTACTATTTTCGCAAGAATACTGCGCACACTCTCTACTTAATGTCGGAGCCGAAAAAGGGTTCATTGAATCCAAGACAATACTTGGACATTGGCAAAGTCAGAGAGGCTCTGGGTGATACTGTCTGTGAAAACATTCTCTTCATCCATGCGTACCTGGGATGCGACACGACATCAAGGGTCTTTGGGATCGGCAAAGGCACTGGACTCAAACTGTTCAAGGACAATGAAATGTTCCAGCAAGAGGCCCTAATTTTCGGCAATAAAGAGTCAACACAGGATGAGGTCATTGCTGCAGGAGACAGAGCAATGGTTTGTGTGTACGGAGGCAAACCATCAGACAATTTGAACGAATTGAGGGTAGCAAAATTTCATGCTAAGGTGACAACAAACAAAACATCGTTGCACCCACGGGTACTTCCGCCCACGAGCTCAGCTTCCAAATATCACAGCCTACGGGTATTCCAACAGGTTCAGGAGTGGAAAGGACACAAACTCAACCCGCTTGACTGGGGATGGAGGATCATGGAAACCAGGATGATCCCTATGCATTCTGACCTCGCTGCAGCACCAGACTATCTCCTAAAGCTGGTTAGGTGTTCTTGCAAGGGTGGTTGCAGTGATAAACGTTGTGGTTGTCGGAAACTTGGGCTGCCTTGCACATTTGCATGTAGGGAGTGCAGAGGTATTTGTGCAAATGCAGACGAATCAGTGGACGTTTTCGAGGATGCTGATGATAGTGACCATGGAAGAGACGAAGTGACGTGTTAAATATTGTGAACGGACAGAAGGACATTGGGTACAAATAGTTGTGGTAGTGTATTCAAACATGGTTAAATAAATAATTTAGAGTTGATTTGGGGTATTATTAAGAGTGATATTGTCATATAATTAATTTCCAAACATTGCGGTAGTCCGAAAAGTTCCAAAATCGGAAAGGACCTGAAAAACCATGTTCCACTCGATATATTTAAGTATAATTTTGGGCAGATATTTAGTAGACATCAAGGTCTCAGAAAAGTATTACTTCGTTTCTCTTGCAATTAGTGGCGGGTCCATTCACATTTTGACTGGACTATATATCCAGTCAATGGCGAAACTGCAAATGGAGAATCCATGAATGTCACGGATAGAAACCCTTACGTCATTTCTTCATTCTGCTTTAAACTCAATATCTCTATATTTTCAATCCCAACAACATTCATCATTCCAATCTCAAATTAACACTATAGTATTAATATATCAAAATGTAATGTTAAATCACAATTGTATCGAGATATTTATATCAAACCAGCAAACCGTCGTCATCTGTTCACTTCCGGATTCGGAAGCAAGGTCCATGTCGATCGCATTTCAAAATCATAATTGTATTGAGGAATTTCTGAAACCTACCGACCTTATCACACTCACTCGGACCCCAAAACGTTCCACAGAAGGTTATTATATTTCCTTTTAGTAAAACATGCAATTGTAATGGTTACTAAACGTTGTGCCCTTGTCATGTGACCAGATCCTCAGCTCTGATTGGTGCATGTTTGTGAGGGACATACAAACGCTGTGCTGGACAGCGTTACCCTTAGGGCTATGCCGTAAAATGTAGGCGATTGGACAGATCATCAAATCACGTTCCAATGTCACTGCCCCCAAGCCCTCTCCGTCCCACACTTCTCCCTGCTCTCAAATGTTGTGGTTGTGTGCTTCCCCTTCTCTCCCCATCTTGTCTTCCGCTCCCTCTTTTTGTATATTTTGTTTGTCTGGTTGATTTGTTTGTGAAATAAATGTTAGCTCTTTCACGAGCCTCGATTCAGTATACAAAAAAACAAACAAAAAAAACCAAAAAAAAACGGTATACCAAATTACTTCTGTTGGAAGTTAGTATTCGAGGAGCGATCAAATACAAATAGGTTGGAGGCCTGAGTAGGCAAGCGAACTGCCGTGTCTGTAATTAGGCCATGGGCTGGGGATAGCTCTCCTACTCTTTCAAAAGAACACCGTGGGATCTTTAACATCCATCAACCAATGCCGACAAAAGGGACGGCCAGCTTAACGTCCATCAACCAATGCCGCCAGGTGGGACGGCCAGGGTAACATTCATCAACCAATGCCGACAGATGGGACGGCCAGCTTAACGTCCATCAACCAATGCCGACAGATGGGACGGCCAGGGTAACGTTCATCAACCAATGCCGACAGATGGGACGGCCAGGGTAACGTTCATCAACCAATGCCGACAGATGGGACGGCCAGCTTAACGTCCATCAACCAATGCCGACAGATGGGACGGCCAGCTTAACGTCCATCAACCAATGCCGACAGATGGGACGGCCAGGGTAACGTTCATCAACCAATGCCGACAGATGAGACGGCCAGGGTAACGTTCATCAACCAATGCCGACAGATGGGACGGCGAACTTAACGTCCATCAACCAATGCCGACAGATGAGACGGCCAGGGTAACGTTCATCAACCAATGCCGACAGATGAGACGGCCAGGGTAACGTTCATCAACCAATGCCGACAGATGGGACGGCGAACTTAACGTTCATCAACCAATGCCGACAGATGAGACGGCCAGGGTAACGTTCATCAACCAATGCCGACAGATGGGACGGCGAACTTAACGTCCATCAACCAATGCCGACAGATGGGACGGCCAGCTTAACGTTCATCAACCAATGCCGACAGATGGGACGGCCAGGGTAACGTTCATCAACCAATGCCGACAGAAGGGACGGCCAGGGTAACGTTCATCAATCAATGCCGACAGATGAGACGGCCAGGGTAACGTTCATCAACCAATGCCGACAGATGGGACGGCCAGGGTAACGTTCATCAACCAATGCCGACAGAAGGGACGGCCAGGGTAACGTTCATCAATCAATGCCGACAGATGAGACGGCCAGGGTAACGTTCATCAACCAATGCCGACAGATGGGACGGCGAACTTAACGTCCATCAACCAATGCCGACAGATGGGACGGCCAGCTTAACGTTCATCAACCAATGCCGACAGATGGGACGGCCAGCTTAACGTTCATCAACCAATGCCGACAGATGGGACGGCCAGGGTAACGTTCATCAACCAATGCCGACAGATGGGACGGCCAGGGTAACGTTCATCAATCAATGCCGACAGATGGGACGGCGAACTTAACGTCCATCAACCAATGCGGACAGATAGGACGGCCAGGGTAAAATTCATCTAATGCCGACAGAGGTGACGGCCAGCTTAACGTCCATCCAGGGATGCCACACACACTGATGAATCATCCCTCCAGTTAAACACCAGGATAACAGTTAATAGCCGCGTCGGGATTCAAACCCAGGTTGGACAGCTTAAAGGTGATTGTGCTACCTCTAGGTTTCCTTCCAATCCACCACACTCGCTGAGGCGTCTCACTCTCACCACGTTTACCTTTTTGTCTAGACTCTTGGAGTGCTCGCACCTTCACCTTTTCCCCTCACATAAATGTCTACGTACTACGTCATACGTCACAAGTCACACGTCATGGCTAACATGACACGTGATAGTGGACGTCGCTAATTAATTGATCTCGAACGGCACAGCGAGACATCTGGATCTGATCAACGCGTGAGATATAAACGTCCAACAGTTCCACCCCTCTATCCCTTGGAGCAGTGGGCGATCTCCATGTTACAGAGCGCACATAGTAAACCTCATTATTCAAGATAAGAGATCTACGCAGCAGGACCGGAACACAGATTTATTTACTGTGCCAGGTGATAGAAATAGAAATTAGGAAAAAAGTGAATCCGGATGTAAAGAGTTTGTAAATATCAACCTGACACATTCAAACGTAGCACGGAGTTGCATAAGGAATTAACTTTGATTTGCTCATATAAGGGTAAAATATGAAAATAAAGCGCATGCATGTGCACACCTGGCTTGCAAATGGGAGTCGTGTACATTATAGGCCTTCTATAAGATTTGGCAGTCTACGTGTTATAGATCGTTAAAAGAAATGCGGTGGTTTAGCGCTACTCAAGCAGTCTTATACATCACCCTATTCACTGTAATAACACGACGTTGGGTCGCAGCTTGAAAGATGGAGGCATCATCGATCACAATATATGTATATCGCAATGTGACAGCTTCTTCTTCTTCTTCCTAATCTTCTTCTTCTTCACCCCAAATACTGCACTATCTCACATACCACGCCCTCTAATGTTATTTATCAGTGGTTCCCAAACTCTTTTGTATATGACCCAAAATTTGAAATCACATTTGCCTCGTGACCCAAATGGTACTGGTACTTACTTGATTCCTATGATAAATATTTGTTTGGTTTAAAAGCGTATAAATAAAATAATTCTGGGTTCTACCGCCATTTTCTCCAGCATCTATTACATCACCCAATGTCACACGTTAAAGTAGGTTTTCGTGCCTGTTGTTTGTCTTTTATGACGTAATTTTTAGTAAGTAAGAAACATTAAATTCCTGTGTGGAATGATTTGAATTTTGTTTGACTGTCAGACAGAGTAAAAATATTATCTCATTCTTCTACGCATGTGCGATCGGGCCGAATTCAGAGACAATATACGGTAAAAATGGCAAGCTTGTTTTACTATCCATGTTCTGATTAATGTTCAAAATATAACATTCAGTTTAAATAAGCTGTTCCTCGTTCATAAACTAACGATCATAAACTGACGAGACGGATGGAAAGGCATGACCCAATTGCTTAACCCCACTTTTCGCTTCGCGTGCACAGAGTAACAAATAACAAGTGTCATTTTATACTGTAGTATCACATCAATACTTCGTGTTTTCGTCGTTTGCCTTATTGAGTGCCAATACCCTTTTCTCCATACGACCTGCAAATGACTGAAGCACTCTTGTTAAGTCGCTGTCACACCTTGACGTTTTAGCCAGCGTATGCCGACGTATGAAAAATTTGGCGAATACGCTGGCACACGTCGAATACGTTATGGGTAAGTTTTGTATACGTTAAGAGCACGCTGAAGCACGCTGGCATACGTCGTAGTACGCCGAGCTCGTCGACAAATTTTGTGCATGTATGCCAGCGTATGACTCACACCAGCACTCAATTTTGATACGTCGGCATACGCTGGCTAAATCGTCAAGGTGTGACAGGGGCTTTACCTGTGCCACCAAAGGTGTATGGAGGTTATGTTTTCACCCCTGTCTGTTTGTTGCTTGTATTACGTGCTCCTCCCCAAACCCCGGTCACGGTGTACCTCCAAGCCCCGAAAGGAGTCACGGCAGAAAGATGTGCTATTATGTGTGCCAATGACCAATGGTGAAACCACACCAATCAATCGATACAAACCCCAAGTATTGTATTAAAATCGCACAATAATAACAACTTGCGCAAGTACAAGAAAACCTCAATTGCACAGCAAACACCATATAATTCTTATGATGGTACCACCAGTTTCTTAACTCAATAACTCACGGTACTCCGTGAGCGAACTGTAACACCCCCCAAAGTCACTGTCACGACACCAGGCCAAAGTCGATCCACGCTCCGGTGATCACAAGAAAACAGGTCGTACTGAGACCTGAACCCAGGGCGGCTGACTGTCGACGCTGCAGAAGAGCCGCTTGGTGAGGACGGGCAGACGCCGGTCAGGTAAAAGTTCACCCAAAAGGCGACTGGGAATTCACACCTTCGGTTCACCAGACAATGACGCTGGCATGATCGAGCAGCAGTTCCCAAGCGGAGAACCACGAATTCCCAAGCGAAATCCACGACCCACACGAGAACCAGGCTAACGGCTGGTGCGAGGTGAAATGGCTGGTGCGAGGTGAAATGGTGGCCGGGCCCGTAATGGAGGCGTACCTGCTCTCCAGCAATGATTCACTTTCAGAACCAAAAGCAAAACCCGTCACGCAGGTTTATCTGCCACAGCAATAGCGACAGTCACAGGAATCCCTTTCCCAGGGAAACCAATATTCGCTCGTGACCAACGTCCACCAGCGTCGGCTCGACACATCGAAGCAGATCGGCCTTCCTTTCCCGATCTCACTTGATCCGCTCCAGCCTCTTCTTCCTCCTCTTCCGTTCTCTCCCGATCCATTTCGTTTACTTTTGAAACACTAATTTTTACCTTTGAAGACAGCTATCTCCTTTTCACACTCAAACTGTAACAATAATAGTATATGAAATGCTCAATGCTTCCAGTGGATGAAAACCACAAAGACGGAAGTGACGAATCCGTAACACTTGGCAAAATATATTTATATTTTTTGCAGGTATGTTCATCACTCCGGTTTGTGTATGTGTGTGTGTTTGTCACCCTGCACTCGTGAAGCAAAAGCGGGGCTAAGCATTCAGTTGTATTCGTGTGCCGTGTGCCTTGTGCCACACGTGTCTGCATTTTAAAAATTCATTTTCTCGGCAACCGTTGGTCCAATTGACACAATTTTACCATAGAAGCGCGTCCGCCTGTCTAATTTTTTTATTAATGATTATGACGTCATCGGTCACGTGGTACGGACGCCATCTTGGAAAAACGTTACACCTCTATATCTCCCAAACCACTCAATGGAAAAAATTGAAATGTGATTCATTGTCAAGTACTCACCATGGGGAATAATATATGTTGATGGTGATGTCATCGGTACCTTAATTATGACGTCATAATTCGAAAAGTACAAAACTTCATCCTATCAAGATGAAATTTCTTGAGCGCAATGTCGGCATGAAGTCGGCGCCAAGTACAACGTTTGATCTGATCAGTATGAATAAAACAAAAATTCCTCTGCAACTTAGTCCGATGGACACAAAATTTTCAGAAAATGTGCGGGTCCTCCTGTACAATTTTATAATGATAATTATAACGTCATAGGTCATGTGGTACAGACGCCATGTTGGAAAAACCAAAAAATGTTGCACCTCTATATCTCCAAAACCGCTGCATGGAAAAAATTGAAACATGGCTCATGGTAAAGAACGCCATATGGGGAATAAGATATGTTAATGATGATGTCATCGGTGCCTTCGTTATGACGTCATAATTCAACAAGTACAACACTTATCCGATCATTGTGAATTTTTTTCTCAGCAACTGTTGGTCTGATGGGCACGGAATTTTCACCATAGGAGCGCCTCCTCCTGTAGGATATTTTAATGATAATCATGACGTCATAGGTCATGTGATACAGGCGCCATCTTGGAAAAACCGAAAAATGTTGCACCTCGATATCTCCAAAACCGCTGCATGGAAAAAATTGAATCATGGCTCATTGTAAAGAACTCCACATGGGGAATAGGTGTTGTTAACAATGACGTTATAATTCGACAGGGACAACGCTTAGTCTGATCAGTTTGAAATGTATTGAGCGTGATCTATGCAACAATTATATTAGAGAATAAAAATTTATGATGTCATCGCTCACGTGGTGTGGCAGCCATATTGGATCAAAGAAAAAAAATGTTCAAAAACAGAAGAGTTGGCTCGCAACAAGTTGACTGCACTCGGTAAGTATTCTATGAATACCATCCAGTTTGTTGCTTGGCAAAAAAAAAAAAAAAATTTTGCTGGAATGTTGATCACTCCGGTTTGTGTGTTTGTGTGTTTGTTTGTTTGTCTGTCCGCTCACTTATACTTGCCTATAGGTCACAATTTTAAACCGATCTTCACGAAACTTCACCAAACGGTAGAGTTCGTGGTCCGACAAAATCCTATATACTTTTGGGGTCAAAAGGTCAAAAGGTCAACATAGGCCAAAGGTCAACCACTTTTTTCAAATTTCTAAAATCCTCAATTTTCATCCGATTGACTTGAAATTTGAATGAGATATACATATCTGCTAAGTGAATTCAACCACCAACTATTTTTGAGATCAGCATCGGCTAAAAGGTCAACATAGGCCAAAGGTCAGCCACTTTTTCTGAATTTCTAAAATCCTCAATTTTCATCTGATTGACTTGAAATTTGAATAGGATTTACATATCGGCTAACTGAATTAAACCACCAAACTATTTTTGAGATCAGCATAGGCCAAAAGGTCAACATAGGCCAAAGGTCAACAACCATTTCAAATTCCTAAAATCCTCAATTTTCATCCGATTGACTTGAAATTTGAATGGGATTTACATATCAGGTAATTGAATTCAACCACCAACTATTTTTGGGATCACCATAAGTCAAAGGTCAACAACAATTTCAAATTTCTAAAGTCCTCAATTTTCATTCGATTCACTTGAAATTTGAATGGGATTTACATATCAGTTAACTGAATTCAACCAACAACTATTTTTGAGATCAGCATCGGCCAAAAGGTCAAAATATGTGAAACGTCAATCACTTTTTTCAAATTTCTAAAAGCCTCAATTTTCATCTGATTAACTTAAACTTTGAAGACGGTTTGCACATCAGGTCACTGAATTCAACCACTAATTATTTTTGAGGTCAAAAGGATGCTCCACTGAGTGCCATGCTACTTTGTCCTGTTTTTCCAAGTGTCACTCTATGAGTGATTTTTCATTTGTGTGTTTGTTTGTTTGTGTGTTTGTTTGTTTGTCCGCTCACTTATACATGCCTACAGGTCACAATTTTAAACCGATCGTCATGAAACTTCACCAAATGGTAGAGTTCGTGGTCCGACAAAATCCTATATATTTTTCAGGTCAAAATGTCAAAAGGTCAACATAGGCCAAAGGTCAACCACTTTCTTTCAAATTTCTAAAATCCTCAATTTTCATCCGATTGACTTGAAATTTGAATATGATTTACATATCGGCTAACTGAATTCAACCACCAACTATTTCGGAGAGCAGCATAGGTCAACATAGGCCAAAGGTCAACCACTCTTTTCGAATTTCTAAAATCCTCAATTTTCATCCGATTGACTTGAAATTTGAATAGGATTTACATATAACTAACTGAATTCAACCACCAACTATGTTTGAGATGAGCATAGGCCAAAAGGTCAGCATAGGCCGAAGGTCAACAACAATTTCAAATTTCTAAAATCCTCAATTATCATCCGATTGACTCGAAACTTGAAGACGATTTGCATATCAGGTCACTGAATTCAACCACCAATTATTTGTGATGTAAAACGGATGCTCTACTGAGTGCCATTCTGCTTTGTTGTCTTTCGCCAAGTGTTGCTATATGAGTGATTTTTCATTACTTGGCAAAAAAAATAAAATAATAATTTGCAGGTATATTGATCACTCCGGTTTTTTGTGTTTTTTTGTGTGTTTGTCTGTCCGATCACTTATACTTGCCTACAGGTCACAATTTTAAACCGATCTTCACGAAACTTCACCAAATGGTAGAGTTCGTGGTCCGACAAAATCGGCTGGGGGTGAAATCCCCCACAAAATCGATGGGGGATTTCGCTCCCTCCACTTTTTTGCCATATTTTCGCAGAATTTTTTTTTTCTCGTGCTGAGTTTTCATGACTTTGATGTTCAGGTCTTGCACATGTTTTGATACTAATTTTATAAAAATCGGACGTACGGTTACCGTGCAGGGTGCAATTTTTCGACGCTACGCGACATAAACTGTGAATTTTCTCATTTGCTTGACACAGCACACATATCAAAATTTGCACATATGAACATGTAAAGAGCTAATATAATCGAAAAAGGATTGAGCGTATGATGATTAAACTTCATAGACATACTCACCTTGACATAGTCTACTTGCGTGCCAAAATTGCTTTCATTTTGTCGCTTTACAGCGGAAACCGTCCCTGACCCCCACCTCTCACCCCTCCCTTCATCCCCTCCTCCCACCCCCTTCCACTGGCTTTGAGAAGGTCCAAAACAACCAGGCCTGATTAGGGTTAAATCATGTACACCTCACGTTACAGGTTACATGCACACTATACCCCGCACGTCCATTTTGCTTCCAAAATAAGGCTTTTGGTTGCATCTCTCCTGGAGCACTAGTGTAATGCCCTCCCTTACCTGCCACGTTCTTTGCGAAAAGGGATCCTGATCACCAAAAATATCTTTAACATCCATCAGTATAAGCAATGCAGGCCGACGGATCCCCGTTGCTAACCGGTGAACACCCTGCCTGCGAAGGAGCAAAGTGAGGGTTTTATCATCGGGTCGAGAATGGAACCCAGACTAGGCAGCTCAAAGGGGAGTCTGCTCCCACTGAGCTATCATGCCAACCTGACAAGCACTCATTATCACACGTTTGCGAGAAGCATGAGTGTTCATATGCAAAACACTTGTAATTAAACTGTTGCGAGTTGTGAACAGATGGTATCCGACCCATGCAGGGCCACGTATTTTAAAAACTTTGAAGTTTCATTCCCAAACACCAGTTCACCTTTATATAGGTAAAACATTAAGTTCAGCGAATTATAAAATTGCGCTTTCAATTCAAACAATATGTCGAGTTAATAATTCAGCTGGTAAAAAAAAACATTTATTATTATTATTATAATTATTATAATTATTATTATTGGTTAATGGAAACTCGAGGGTTAACGCTTTCATGCCGAACAAGTGTTTTTGTAGATGCAAGGCCTGTCTCGTGATGTAATTTACAAGTTTGTGTGATGAGCAGGTGACTTTCCTTTCTTCCTTGTCAATAATGACATGAACACAGTGTGCAAACGAGGTCCAGATTGAAAGGGAAAGAGGCCAAGATATCAGGGCTTCCAAAAATAAATTATATAAACCATGTGGTATGAGGGTTGATGTGGGGGTGAGGAGGACTAAAAATAAGAAAATTCAAATTGAAGAGAGAGAGATTAGTCGACATCTGTACTTTTACATCAACTCAAAGTTGTGCCAGCTACCGACCTCACGAATGGGTTTCATTAAAAGACAGCATGTTTATACTTCACAAACACATTGCATGTCAATCTATTAACGAGGATGTAAAATGAACCGAAACACATGACAATTTTTTTTTTTTAATAATACGTTATTACCTCCACCAACAACAAGTTGCGGACGGATTCTGACGAAATTTTGTGGACATGTTTTGTGTGTGACAAGAACAAACCGATTGGATTTTGTTTCAGGTCCGAATCCAGAATCGGCCTATCAGTGGATACAAAAGGTAAAGTGTTCAGCCTGGTGGAGGTATGTGTTCTACCGAGTACCTTCCTAGTTTTAAACGTATATAGGTAAGGAGTAAATTGAGGAAAATAAGAGAATGTAGGATGCTCGGAGAATGAAAGGAGTTGAGTGGAGTTTGGAAGAAAAGGGAAGGAAGATTGGGAGGATAAGAGAGTATGTAGATATAATAGAAGCGAAGGTTAGAGAAAGGAGATTGTTATATATGTGTGTGTGTATATATATAATATTGTTGCGGATATGAGATTGGCCTCCATCCATATCCGCTTGTAAATATTCCCCTATTTCCCCAATACTTCCCAACTATCCCCAATCCCCCATTCCCTAGTCCCATTTTCTGTAAACAACACTCTGTAGACCCGACCTCCCCCTATTTCCCCCATTAAATGTCGCATCCAGGTCCACCGCATCTCACGTAGACAACTATAGGACATCTTGCTAGTTATTCTTAGTCTATGTCAGTTAAGGACTCGTTTCCATTAATTCTGACTCTTCGTTGCACCAGAATGTGATTGTATGGCACCGTTAGGAAGTTTAGGACCTCCCAATACCTCCCCGCAGCTCTTCCTCATGGTACAACAACAACAACAACAACAGCGGCGGCGGCGCGGGGAGTGTGCGTCCTCACTCCGGCTTGGTTGGTAGGGGGTGTTGAAAGGGCACCAAGCCTTTCCAATGAGCCGCCATCGAGCATGTGCTCGACGGGGTTACCACGTAGGGGCTCGCTGTCAGCTCCTCGTCAAGGGCGGAGCCCGGTAACCCCCCGCACCCAATAGAAGCCGCGGACCGATTCCATCTGGGGCGGAGCCAACGAGCCGAGGGCGTGTCACTCCCCGCTGAGCATGCGCAGGAAGAGGGAGGTGACGTCAGATGCGCGCTGGACTTGAAGGAAGAGAGACGCCACCAACCGAGCGCTGTGACACCTCCCTGCATCTACTGGACCATGCTGTATCCTGTCCCTGAGCCAAGGTGCACCTTGTGCTATCGACTGCCTGTCCTTCCCTGCCATCAATCCCTGTGTAAGTCAGTCTTGTTCCGTTTGTCTGTGGTCTGTCGGGGATAAGATAAGATTATGTCTAAGTGCCTATCTCTTCTGTGCTTTACCTCATACCTTGTAATCTACCCCTTTTCTCCCCCACCAATTATATCCTCCTCCGGAGGTCTTGAGAACTGTACCCCTTGCGTCGTTTCATTTATCCCAGTCGTTGTGTCCTTTCCATCATAGATTTAGCATAGCGCAATTTGGCCAACGTTCGAGTGTAATCGGGTAAACTGTGCGAACACGGCGGCCATTCCGCTCGGCCCATCACAGCATCTTAAGTCGTGTCCGTAACAATTGGTGTCAGGAGTGTGCCGCGCCAGGTGACCCAGACGGTTGCAGGTATAGCACCTCACCTGATAAGGTGCTTGTCTCCGGAATTCCAAATTTCCCCCCCTGAAGGTCGGAATTGGATTACCCGCTCGTGGTCCACCGCGGGCCACCTCCGGGGCCACCTGCCATGGTCCAGGTCCCGCCAGGCGCTGGTCCACCAGCCTCCGGACCATGCCCGCCAGGTCAGGACCCACGTCGGGGGTGGGCCCCCTAAGGGGTCCGCCCTCCATCGGGGGTCCCACCTGGCGGACCGCCATTGCGTGACGCTCGCTCCCCCGGGCCAGGGGCCTCGCTGCTTCCCAACGGGCCGCAGCGTCAGCCGCCTGGCTCAGAGTCTGCGGGCGCCACATGGCGAGGTGTTGCCGGAGCTCAATATCCGGGAGGGCCTGGATAAAATGGTCCAGCGCCAGGCTTTCCCGGGAATCCGCTGCCATGCTAGCATGTGCGATCCCCACTGCGCGGCGAATGTCGTGGGCAAGTTCCCCGATGGCTTCCTGGGGCTTGCGTTTTCGCAGCGCGAGCTGAGCTTTAACAAGCTCGCTCTGCTGTTCAACGCCGAATCGATTAATTAGGGCGTCGCGGAGGGCTGGCAGGGTGAGAGCACCCGGTGGTAATGCCGTCAGCACCTCCGCCGCCGCGCCGCGCAATGCGGCCACCAGGTGTACTAGCACAGGTGTGCAACAACAGGTGTATGTGGCTGTGTGGAATAAATGGTGGTGTGGAGAGAGTTGGAGTAAGTGGTACAGAGTGGTGTGCATGGTGCGAAGGTGTGGATGGGGGAAGAGTGGACCCCTTTCACGAGTACCCGGGGCGGGTAATGTAAGTGTTAGGTAGAGGGCATAGGTAAATTGTGGTTGGAGATTGGCATTTGTGGTGTGGTTGCAGAATGGTATTGTGGATGGGTGCATTAGTGTTGTGGAAATGGCTGGGCGTGTAGCCTGTTAGTGTGTGTAGTTGGTTTGGGCACTCCACCACTGTGAGGATGTCGGCCAGGTGAGGCCGCAGGTGGGCTCTGGGAGCCGTTAGTGTCAGTGGGTGCCTGAGGATCCTGGGTGTGGATCGGGCAGCCCGTGCCAGCGAGGGCACTGAGGGGGTGAGAGTGCGAGAGGGCCTTCCCCAGTTAGTTAGGTTAGGGTGAGGAGCAGGTAAGCTCGGGTGGCAACTACAGTGGTGGAGGTGTGCAGGTGGGTAGACCTGCTGGGAGAGCTACACGTCACAGCCCAGAAATTGTGCGAGGGCACCGGGAAATGAATCGGGGGAGTGAGACCCCAAATTGAGAAGCACCAGAGTTTGGCCAATGGGAATTGGTTTTTAGAACCCATAGTGTAAGTTGGCCAATGGATTGGCAGGGAAAGACCCCGGGTAATGTAAAGTTGTTAAAGTCATTTAGGAAATAGTTAGGATTGATGAACCTGTCGCACCATACGCAGCCACTTACCTGAGGTGGTGATGATGACTCCACACCTGCGTTTTCTTTGTTTTGTGTTGCAGGAAGTGAGAATTGCTGTTTGGATTTGTGAGACGCATCACGACGTGGATGAGACATTGGGGTGATTCCATCTCTCCCTCCTTAGGAGGGACTGATGATGAATTGGTGATGGCAAATTTTGATGTTGAGTTGGAGATGGCAAATTTTGATGTTGAGTTGGAAATGGCAAATTTGATTGGTTAGGAGGGAGAGAAGACGAATTTGGTTTATGGGAGGAACGGGGAAGATAGTAGGGACGTTTGTTGATGTGTAAAGTAGATGTTTATGGGTAGTGTTGTGTTTTGTGGATACAGTAAGGGGTAAGGGAGGGGCAATGTAGGTTACCTGGTGGGGGGGGGGGGGGCGTACGGTAGGAACGTACCTGTCTCACCTGGTTCCCATGTGCCCCCAATGTGCATTACCTTGTATTGCGTGCACTTTTGCGCCCTTACCACCTTACTCACTTGTCTTCTTTTGTCTCCCGCCTCCGAGGATCTGGCTTTGGGGCGGAGAGAGAGGAGAGAGAGGTGCTGGCTCCGCAGTTGTGGGACTGTACTTTCGCTGCTTGCTGCCTGGATCGATACACCATATGGACCGCAATTTTTGTGGTCGCCCACCATGGACCGCAGTTCTTTTGCGGGCAAGCACCACCCATTGATGGACCTCTGGGTCAACGTGGCACCTAAGCCATACAGGTGAACCACTTATAGTTGGCCCCCTGACGGCCACAATTTAGAAATGGACGCGGTTGGCGCCTTTCTTTATTTCTAAAGAAGCCAGAAGGCCAAGTGGGCTCCAAGGCAAGACCAGCGGCAGAACATCGGCCGGCTGCGACACCACCGGTGACCATGGACACTTGATTGTGCATTTTTATGAACACTTTATTGGTGCACCGGATGGTGCTGACTGTGTGTAGGGGGTGGTGCTTTTGGTGCTTGGACGGGGTGCTCTGCACATTATTAAAGGCCGTAGGGCCACAGGGCACTCGTGGGTTGGTGTATCGATGCTGGCATGCGTGCTCTCTCTATGCATAACATCTGCATGTGTTCCTCAAAGAACAGGTCCTGGATCGTAGTGTAAATATCAGTGTAGTCTTGTATAAATGATGCTCCCTACCGGCTGTATGTTTAGTTTGAGGATTCTTTCCGCGATTCGGTTATCCTGTGGGTGTGTTTCTGTGAGGAGAAGGGTGCAACGTCGCAGGGGGACATATTTACTCATTTGTGAACATCTGTAAAACTGTCGCACTCAGGGTTGAGTTAATAGTAGAGGGAACTACATCTGAGTGCCACACTAAAGTAAGTAAAAATTTATCGGGTCGGGTCGCCCCGAGGTCGAGAAGGGTGCAATGTTGCGGATATGAGATTGGCCTCCATCCATATCCGCTTGTAAATATTCCCCTATTTTCCCAATACTTCCCAACTATCCCCAATCCCCCATTCCCTAGTCCCATTTTCTGTAAACAACACTCTGTAGACCCGACCTCCCCCTATTTCCCCCATTAAATGTCGCATCCAGGTCCACCGCATCTCACGTAGACAACTATAGGACATCTTGCTAGTTATTCTTAGTCTATGTCAGTTAAGGACTCTTTTCCATTAATTCTGACTCTTCGTTGCACCAGAATGTGATTGTATGGCACCGTTAGGAAGTTTAGGACCTCCCAATACCTCCCCGCAGCTCTTCCTCATGGTACAACAACAACAACAACAACAACAGCGGCGGCGGCGGCGCGGGGAGTGTGCGTCCTCACTCCGGCTTGGTTGGTAGGGGGTGTTGAAAGGGCACCAAGCCTTTCCAACGAGCCGCCATCGAGCATGTGCTCGACGGGGTTACCACGTAGGGGCTCGCTGTCAGCTCCTCGTCAAGGGCGGAGCCCGGTAACCCCCCGCACCCAATAGAAGCGGCGGACCGATTCCATCTGGGGCGGAGCCAACGAGCCGAGGGCGTGTCACTCCCCGCTGAGCATGCGCAGGAAGAGGGAGGTGACGTCAGATGCGCGCTGGACTTGAAGGAAGAGAGACACCACCAACCGAGCACTGTGACACCTCCCTGCATCTACTGGACCGTGCTGTATCCTGTCCCTGAGCCAAGGTGCACCTTGTGCTATCGACTGCCTGTCCTTCCCTGCCATCAATCCCTGTGTAAGTCAGTCTTGTTCCGTTTGTCTGTGGTCTGTCGGGGATAAGATAAGATTGTGTCTAAGTGCCTATCTCTTCTGTGCTTTACCTCATACCTTGTAATCTACCCCTTTTCTCCCCCACCAATTATATCCTCCTCCGGAGGTCTTGAGAACTGTACCCCTTGCGTCGTTTCATTTATCCCAGTCGTTGTGTCCTTTCCATCATTGATTTAGCATAGCGCGATTTGGCCAACGTTCGAGTGTAATCGGGTAAACTGTGCGAACACGGCGGCCATTCCGCTCGGCCCATCACAACATCTTAAGTCGTGTCCGTAACAATATATATACATATACTAGCTTGGCTCGGCTCACCAAGCGTCGTTACTGAGGAACGGGCTTATTTTAGCTGAGGATAATGACTGTACCTGAGTTGCTGTGTTGTCATGATTTACACCAATCATTATACAAACAATTATTTTGCACAAATTTATTTGTAGTGTTTGTGATATTACATTTTTATAGGCAATTTAGGTTGAAGATTTAGATTGAAAAAAAAAACCAATAAAAAAAAGAACCCCTCATACATAGGTGAGCGGTAGGTGCACACTGGAAGTTTGGGACGATTACACCTCACTAACACATAATTTAAAACACCTCACCACCACATAATTTAAAACACCTCATCACCACGTAATTCAAAACACCTCACCATCACGTAACACGTAATTCAAAACACCTCACCACCACGTAATTCAAAACACCTCACCACCACGTAATTTAAAACGCCGACCCACACCTAATTTTAAAAACCTCACCCCCACCTAATTTAAAACACCTCACCACCACGTAATTCAAAGCACCTCACCACCACGTAATTCAAAACACCTCACCACCACGTAATTCCAAACCACCACCAAGTTATTAAAAACACTTCACAGCCACAGAAACAAAAGTTTCAGGGAGTAGTTCAGTGACAACACAGACACTGCCCAGATATATAGTGTTACGTGCTCCTCCCCAAACCCCGGTCACGGTGTACCTCCGAGCCCCGAGAGGAGTCACGGCAGAAAGATGTGTTATTCTGTATGTCAAAGATCAATGGTGAAACCACACCAATTGTTACCAACAAACAAGTATTGTATTAAGATCACACAAGAATAACAGTACAACAACAATAGTAATCAATTGTACAACCAATATATATTTCCTACGATGGTACCATCAGGTTCGTACAATATAACTCGCTGTACTCCAAGTGAGCGAAAAGAAGAACATTCCCAATGTCTCTATTCCGGCATCAAGCCAAAGTCGATCCGCTCCAGTAAACGTCAGAACGATGTCCAATCAAGACCAGAATCCCGTTCGGATGACAGTCACAGTCCCGCTGCCAAAGCTGCGCAAAGGTGCCCTCAAGGCGACGGGGAAATCACACCCTCGGGTATGGACGTTCCACGGCTCCAAATCGGCGAACCGCAGATTTCCCACTCAAAAGCCACGTTACACACACACACACACACACACCAGATTAACGTCTGAATGCGGTGAAAATGGTTGAAGCGAAATGAAAAACCTTGAGCGATGCGCAAAGCGCGCGAGTCAAGATGGCCGACGGCCCGTTCTCAAGGCGTAATGGCACTACGATGATTCTCCTCGGAATCAACCGCAAAACCTGACACGCAGGTTGATCTGTCACAGCGATACCAACTCTGTCGCAGGAATCCCTTTCCCGGGAAACCCAAAGTTCACTCGTGACCCTCGTTCGCCAATCGTTCGCTCCAGACCTCGAAGCAGCTCGGCTTCTTGTCCGACTCACTCGCTCCACCTTCTCTTCCTCCTCTTCCTCTTCATTGTCTTCCGGTTCCGGTTTCATTTAAAACATTAACTTTTTTACCTTTTAAAAATAGTAATCTCTATTTCCCTCAAACGACAACAATAATAGCACATGGAATCAAAATGTTTACAGTGGATGAAAACCACAACAACGGAAGTGACGAATCCATAACACTTCCCCCCCTCAAGAAAGAAAGTTTGAACATAGTGAAAACTTTCTTTGCAGGCAAAAACTCTTTTAACAAAAAAAAGTAAAACTCACACCCAAATTATCAATTCACGTGAGCAACAATAATTAATATTCCCCAAAATAAAGCATCAAAACTTCCAAACAACCTACAGAAATTTCCAAAGCTAGTTCACTCTGGACAAAGCATCAGCAACGACATTGTCCCTGCCCTTTACATGCTCAATTTCCAACTTGAACTCCTGCAAAGCCAAACTCCATCTCATCAACATCTGATTTTTATTTTTCATTTTTTGAATGAAGGTTAAGGGGTTGTGATCAAAAATCCAAAGCAAAGCAAATCTACAGCACTTTTTTAAGGAGGCCGAGCTGAGAGCCAGGTTTCATGGTGGTTGGGTGGTGTGGCCTGGAAGTATTCACTGCATGGATGCATTTAGGAACGTGGAGTTCACGGGTTAATCCGTGTAGGAATCTTGGCTCGGCTGCTCCTGAGCACTCTTTGCTTCCAACTCTTCTCTTGATCATAAAAATCACATAATCACGGTTGTAGAGTCGGGTGCTGTAGTCACGTGAGTAACGGTCCCCATCTCGGCTCCCACTGTAATCGTCATCCCGTCGAGAGTTGCCAAAACTGCGCTGCTGCTGCTGGGAGCCTCCGTAGTACTCACGACTGTGGCCGCCACCAAAACTACTACTCCCACCCCGGGAGCCATAGCCACCCCTGAAACGACCTCCACGTTTTCCTCCTCTGTAGCCCCCTCGACACCCATGGCCTGCCTTCTCTACTGTTATGGTCCGACCATCCAAATCCTTGCCATTCAAATCCTTTTCTGCATCTTTGGCGTCCTTTGTGTTTTCAAATGTGACAAAGCCAAACCCTCTCGACTTTTGCGTCTCCCTGTCTTTTATCAGCAGCACTTCCAAGAGTGGTCCATATTTGCCAAAGATAGAGTCCAGAACATCTTCACTTGTGTCAAAGTTCAGTCCACCTACAAAGAGCTTGCCAACAGTGACTCCATCCATGACTTGTGTGTGCTGACACTTAGTTTCAGGGTACTCGACAAGAAGTGACTGTGCAAAGCGTGACGTCAGTCCCTTCTCCTTCTCTTCAGAGCGCTTCCCACCCATAGCACGAGTCACGGCACAGGATGGAAAGATACCCGGAATCTCCTGCTCTAACTGTGCGGTGTTATTTTCCATAATGGGCTTTTCAACCAACATTGGATTACCAGAAACTCGACCACCGGCTAAATCATTCCCGATAACAAAAGAGATTCCCTCTACAGGAAGAGTGGCTTGTAAACCTACGGTGACCGGTCCTGACACCAAATCAGACTTCAAATGGATGACATGAAGTGGAGCTTTAACATAGCCACCAACCCCCTTTAAAAGAACACTAACACCAGTTGCCGTCTTCTCTGACAATGGCAAAATGCCCTCGAGCATCAAAGATTGATGTGCTCCTGTGTCCCTCAATACCCTAGCAGGTCTCTGGTTCGTTAAGTCTCCATCCAGTGACACAAACCCCTCTGAAATAAAAGGTTTGTAACCCTCTTGAACAAGGTCGTTCTGTGATGCCTTAACTTTGGCATGGGAACCTTCACAAGGCACTGTCCTCCAAAATCTCGCATTGGCCAATGCATTCGGAGTTGTGCTAGTCTGACTCCGCTCCTGATTTTTCCTTTTCAGGGCGTAACATTGGGACATCAAATGCCCAGGTTTCTTGCAAAAAGCGCAAGTAGGCCCGGAGGAAAAACTCGTGCTCTGCCTCGGGCCCCCCAGAAGATAAGTCTGTCTTGGAACTGTAGTCTTCTGATCCCTAAAATTCGCGGTATCAGATTTGTCCCCATAGTCATCTCTCGGCCGCCTCCATGAATATTTGTTCTCCACCCCTGATTTACCACAACTCCCCTGGCTAACTCTAGGTGGGAAGTTAGGTTTGAGGAACACCATCCTGTGTGTCAAGGCATAGTCATCTGCCACGGTTGCTGCCTCATACAACTCTGGTACTTTCTTTTCATCCGACGTCAACATGGCCGACGGCCCGTTCTCGAGGTGTAACGGCACTACGATGATTCTCCTCGGAATCAACCGCAAAACCTGACACGCAGGTTGATCTGTCACAGCGATACCAACTCTGTCACAGGAATCCCTTTCCCGGGAAACCCAAAGTTCACTCGTGACCCTCGTTCGCTCCAGACCTCGAAGCAGCTCGGCTTCTTGTCCGACTCACTCGCTCCGCCTTCTCTTCCTCCTCTTCGTCTTCGTCGTCGTCCGGTTCCGGTTTCATTTAAAACATTAACTTTTTTACCTTTTAAAAATAGTAATCTCTATTTCCCTCAAATGAAAACAATAATAGTACATGGAATCAAAAATGTTTACAGTGGATGAAAACCACAACAACGGAAGTGACGAATCCGTAACAATAGATATATGACTCTACCTGAGTTGCTGTGTTGTCATGGTTTACACCAATCATAATTCAAACAATTATTTTGCATAAATGTATTTGTAATATACGTGATATTACATTTTATAAACAATTGAAGTTGAATACTTAAGTTGAAAATTTTTTTTTTGCCCAAAAGAATTAAAAAAAAAAAAAAAAAATTGGAAATGTTTTTTTAAACAAAATACCCTTACAACATACACACGGGAGAGGTAGGTGAATAACAGAAGGTTGGTAGGATTTTACAAAAGTTTGAGGGAGTAGTTCAGTGACAACACAGGACAGGACAGGACAGACACTGCACAGATATATAGGTATATATATATATATATATATATATAGGTATATATATATATATATATATATATATATATATATATATATATATATATATATATATATATATATATATATATACACAAAGAATTAAGTTAAGCACCCCCCCCGTTTTTTTACAACCTCGCACATTACAAGTTTGTTGTCGTCAAAACAGTGTAATATACCCATGATATTGCTATATTTTCTGGAGAAGTGATATTATGGTCACATAAAAACATAACAATCATGCCGTTTTCAATATTTTATTCTGAATAATTTAAGGTGAAAATTTTTGGGAATTTTAGGCATATTTTCACCTCAATTTAAGTATGGAGCTATAGGTCCATCACGGACAGTGTGGATGACGTTTATGTTTTCTAACGTACAGTCATTGTTCTGAGAAGACCTCTAGCGATCTTTGCGTCAATAACGTGTGTAGGACCCACGTGATCGGATCACTGACTCAACCCTACGTCTCATAGACCCTGTAAGCCGTCGTATGCGTTGCTGTGGCAGGTTGTTCCATTCCCGATGTAATGCACGTTCCAATTCATCCAGATTGGCTATTGGAGGGACCATCTTCGCAATTTGTCGTCCCAACATGTCCCATCTTCATGGATGACAACGCCAGGCCTCACCGTGCGAGACGCGTCCGAGCCTTGCTGGAGCAAGGTGCTGTGACAACCATCCCCTGGCCTGCGTACAGTCCTGACCTGAACCCCCTCGAGCACGTTTGGGACATGTTGGGACGACAAATTGCGAAGATGGTCCCTCCAATAGCCAATCTGGATGAATTGGAACGTGCATTACATCGGGAATGGAACAACCTGCCACAGCAACGCATACGACGGCTTACAGGGTCTATGAGACGTAGGGTTGAGTCAGTGATCCGATCACGTGGGTCCTACACACGTTATTGACGCAAAGATCGCTAGAGGTCTTCTCAGAACAATGACTGTACGTTAGAAAACATAAACGTCATCCACACTGTCCGTGATGGACCTATAGCTCCATACTTAAATTGAGGTGAAAATATGCCTAAAATTCCCAAAAAATTTCACCTTAAATTATTCAGAATAAAATATTGAAAACGGCATGATTATGTTTTTATGTGACCATAATATCACTTCTCCAGAAAATATAGCAATATCATGGGTATATTACACTGTTTTGACGACAACAAACTTGTAATGTGCGAGGTTGTAAAAAAACGGGGGGGGTGCTTAACTTAATTCTTTGTGTATATATATATAACTGTAAGAAATAGTAGAAACTCCAAAGTACGAGCAGGGCGTCTCATTTGTATTGAATATATAATCGTTAGATTAAATAAGACGCGGACGTAGCTTCAGGACGTCGATCTTTAATTGTCGACCAAGCTTTCGACCAACAAAGGTCTTCTTCTGAGTCTACAAAAACAGCAGGCATGTATATCAGTCAAGCGTGTATGGTGATATCTGTGTGAGATGTGTGACGTGTGTAGAAAATGCATACAGAAGGATGCAGAAGGATGCACGAATGAAATATCCAGTCTTCATCCTTCTGTATGCATTTTCTACACACGTCACACATCTCACACAGATATCACCATACACGCTTGACTGATATACATGCCTGCTGTTTTTGTAGACTCAGAAGAAGACCTTTGTTGGTCGAAAGCTTGGTCGACAATTAAAGATCGACGTCCTGAAGCTACGTCCGCGTCTTATTTAATCTAACGATTATATATATATATATATATACAAACTCCTCAAACTCTGAAGAGGACCCAGGTGAGGCTGCTGATGAGTCATGCACTGAGGCAGAGGCAAGAGAGGATGCTGAAGAGGATGCAGGTGAGGGTGCTGATGAGTCTTGCATTGATGGAGAGGCAGCACAGGCTGCTGAAGCTGTAGAGGTGAAGGGACCAGGGCGGAAGAAATGTATGATGGAGAGTTTCTTGGCAGATTGCCGGGGATTTGTATGTGTCTTTCTATGGGAGCATCACGTCATCCAACACCCTCTTAAACTTGAGGTAACACTCCATGACCAGATCAGCTTCTTGCACCCTGTCGGAAATTGCCTATACGTCCCACAGCACCTCACCCAGGAACTTGACTGTGAGGTTGGACTTCGGCACCTCTTCCTCTTCATCACTGCCCGCTTCCTCACCCTCCTGAGAAACCTTGGTATGGCTTCCTACTCCTCCTCGGCGAGCTTGTCGCCATGTGAGGCGATAAGATCCTCAAACTCCATGTCATCAACGCCTTCCCCTCCCACTTAATTTCACTCATTTCTCTTTCATGTCTGGAAATCCTGTAAAGTTTTTCACTGCCTGTGGCCACAGGTTGCGCCATCACGCGTTGATGGTGGAGGCTCTCACCTCATCCAGCGACTGCTTGATGGCGCCGATGCAGTGGGCAATGTTGATCTCTTTCCAAAACCGCCCGCGACGTTGACCCCTGGGTCCAATCACATCCAAAATGTGGCGAAAGGTGTGGCGGGTGTAATAAGTTTTAAAAGTGGAGATTATGCCTTTGTCGAGCGGCTGGATCAGGGAGGTGGTGTTGCGTGGCAGGAATATCACCTTGACGCTCGAGTGAGCCAGATGCCCCCTCCCTCCATGCATTATGAATCAGCGTCTCGCACGGTGAATCTCCCCCCTTGCCCCCTGATTCAGGCTCGCGGGGTGGCTTGGAGCATTGTTGATGAGCAGGATAAACTTGAACAGTTTTCTTTCGTCAGGTACATCTCCACCTGGAGGATGAAACAGTTATGACAGCAGTCCATGACGATTGCAGCTGTCACCCATGCCTTCCTATTGGCCCTCCAAAACACAGGCAGCTTTTTTTTTGTTCTTGCCCTTAAGTGCACGCTTCTTCAGGGAATGGTACAGCTTCATGGTCCGAAGGCAGTAGATATGCGCACGCCGACATCTTTTGATTCGGTGATGGGGAAAGAGTAGCAGTCATCCTGAGAAGCTATGTTTATAGTGTGAATGGTGGGACATGCCACGATGCTCACTTATAGTGCGGCTAAAATATTTGAAAGCTGTGAAAACATAAAGCACCTGGCAGCAAATGTAGAACCAGGCCATGCTTGTGGCAGATATCTTCTTTGCGTACGTCCAGCTGCTTTGTGTGTGGCTGGTGGAAAATATGTTTTAGAAGTGTGTTAGTCTCATGGCTCATGGAAAAAAATTTTTGCGCCCACAAATAAACGTGAATACGCAGGAAACTAGGCCGCAAATGTAAAAGCAGGTCACATTTTATCAACTGTGAATACCGCGGGGTCCACGAATGTTGGCGTCCGACTCTATATATTACCAGGACATCAGTAGACAATGAACTAAACACTTGATTTGAACCTTTGAATTAGACACCCAGTTCCATGCATTATGAATCAGCGGTTGAGGGGAACACCAACAGGCTACAGGCCAACCCAGGATGACGGTGTTGACGGACAAAAAATGAATGCGGGTGAGAGTCGGAGTGCATTTACGATGCAAACTACCTGATACAATTCTTTATGGAAACGGGAGCCACTGTGGACCGAACCAAGCTCGACTCATTGGGGTTTGCTCACTTTAATCATGAAATGTTCCATTAACGAGGTTTCTTGGTCCAGGTGTCTGCCTTCCCTCCCACGGGGGTCGGAGGTGCTGATGCAAGGGGAAGATCACCGTTGATTAGACCGTCGTTTCCTGGCAGCCTCCGCTGTCTAGCCCTTGTCGGACGGCTGGTGTGCTTTGACAGTCCGATTTGGCGTAAATTAATTTTGGACGGTCGAGCATGAGTCAAGTTAATGGCAACCGCTGGGGAGAGAGAGCAACCCGTCGGGTCACTTGTTCATTGGCAATGTGCTGTGACAGCCTGAGACCCAACCACTCGATCAGGATTCGTTGGCGGCATTTCAAAACAATAATTATTAGATAGTGACGCCGTTCATCGCTGCTTTAGTGTGACTATTGTTATTATTATTATTTTCTCCCATTGGTGATATATTTGTGGTTTCAGATTCGCAAGGGTTCAATTCCCTCTGTTATAATACAACACCTTTTGTTATTGCCAGAGCCAGACACCTGCAAATTTCCAACCTCTCACAGGGGGGTTACAGTTGTTAGTTCTGCACTAACTTGTGATGAAAATAATGAATGCTGGCTAACGATTATAGCATGAAACGTCAGGTGTGCGCAGTTGTCCCTCTGCTGTTTTCTATTTTGGGGAGGAAGAACTTTGTGCGCGTGCACAGATTTGGAAACTCAAGAAGGAGCTGTTCGTCACAAAGGTCACCTGCTCTCTTTTTGTTCCTCCCATACAAACACGCGAGGTGTCTTCTGGGACAAAATTGTCTCGTGTCGATGGTGTCCACGTTTCTCCTCCCTCTTGTTTTCTTCATTTTCTCACTGATTAAATATTTACCTTACTAATCATATTTACTTACTCATGCATATATACCTGTCAAGGATGATATCGGTTTTGGATGGGAGTATCATCGAACAACAGCAGCAGCAATCCTGTGACGAATGGCACCGCAACCTCTACTCATTTGGAATTTCGTGATGCCATCCATGTGGCAAAAGCTTTGAGAAAAGTCGATACTTTTGAATAGGACGAATGGAATTCTAAGTTAATTTTAATGAATTAATCAGAATTGGACGACTGATAATTGTGCTTACGAAGTTTGGTGAGGATGCACGAAGCGTTAAGAAGGGGGTGATAACCCCCTCTCATATGTGGGTGAGAATAATCGCGTACGGTGTAACGATGTTATTCGTCATTATGTCAAAATATCCAGTCTTCATCAAAAAGTTTTTCGATTTGAAGATATGTCAAAACACACCTTCACACATTTCTTATAATACAGGAAGGACAGATTTATTTTGGACTATTTTACTCGCATGAAGTAGGGTGATGGGATATTGGGCGCAGGGGCCCTTTAGAGTTTGGCCAATAGATTGAAGTTACAGGAATACACACATGCTGGCTTAAAAACTTTTCCATTACGACTCTTTATATTTCCCTTTCTATAACCTCAGGGTTCGTCAAATCCCATCAAAGGGACTTTCTTCAGCAAACTCTCTTTGAAACTGTTGCACCTTTAGATAGGTTAGACGTTTCAGGGACATTTCCCCCCAAAAATTGGATGGCAATTTTTTTTTCTAATATACTTGGGGCGTTTTTGCTGGTAAACAAAAAAGAAAAACAACCGTGACATGTTACCTGCAAGTGCATTTTGAAACCTTTGGGTATGAGAAAGCACCAGATGTAGGCCTTTAATTCAAAGCATTGAATATTGGCAAACGATATGAAATACCTGCTGTTGCCCTACACCTACACGAAGGGATGCGGGTGATATTATTACAGACATACTTTAAAGTTCTTCCATGGGCTGCTCGAATGCTTTGTTTGAAGCTCCCTCACCATACGGCCGTGGGTGGTTTTCGATCAGAAGGCAGTAGATATGCGCACGCCGACATCTTTTGGTTCGGTGATGGGAAAAGAGTAGCAGATAATTGCGGTGTTCATTAAAATGCTCCGCATCGTTAAGTATCCTCGCCACGTCGTGAGCCAGAATGCCCATCACAGCTCACCCCCGATCCAGCTCATGCATCCTTGGTGTTAATCCAAGAGTGAGGTCCCGGTTGGGCACGGTTTCTGCTCCCCTTTGCCTTGCAGGAAGATCAGGATAGCATCTTGGATTATAAGGTGCCTGGATGTCAATAGATTGCCAGTTTTGTACCATCAAGATCGTTGGCACATCTTCTGGGACATCTTCAACAAACTTCTCGAGGTTGTAGGATAATTCTGCCTCGATAACTGATGAAGGTTGGCGTACAAGTAGGCCTACCACGTTTACACGCAAGGCGTTTGTGCTAAGTGCAGTTGAAAGATGATGTCACCTGCCATATTATATGACTTAATTGGGGATTCCTGATGACAATAGGTTCAATGAAAAGTCATAACTGATACATTTCTCACCTCGAGGCTGAAGCCTCTTTCTTTATACTTGTGTGCACATCTTTCTGTTTAGTTTGGAGAAACTCAGCTTTGCAGAGGCACTTCTTGGCTGCGTGAGAATTTTCTTTTTGTCCATTCATCTTACAGAGACATCACCAAAGAATCTTACACTGATTGGTAGAGTAAAGGAGTGTAATGTCACGTGTTTTGCTCTCTGCAGTCGTGTGTCTAATCACCAGACTCTCACTAAGGTTGTGGGTACAGCTTCACCCAGCAGCCGGTAAGTTTCACAGATCCATTACTGTTGGCTTTTGTCGGCACAAATAGGTAAAGAACTTCTCACTGTGATGAATGTCTCCACTAGTCTCTTCAAGGGTAACCTTTTCAACGTTCCACTTTATGACATGCTGAAGGGGTAGGAAGGAAAACCTCCAGAAATAGTCTGCTCCGCTCGAGGACTTAAATATCAATGTGACAAAATTTGAGGAAATCTCTCCATAATAGGCCCATCATGCCTGCGTTGCATCCACTACCAACTGCACTCTCCCTCCACCCACCCCAATTAACAACAACTCAAAATACCCAATACACGAGCATACTCACTCCATGAGAGCAACCCCACCTACACCACAAACCCAATCCGACCTGGCATGCACTCAATGGAAAGGTATATTTGTGAGAGGGGACAGGAGCAAAGAGGTACATCACAGACATGATATTAACTATCAATTTGACGATGTATTTGAATGCATTTTTGTCTAGGGGGAGGGGAGAAGGTAAATGGCATGCTTCTGCAAAGTGTGAAGATGATTTGAAGAAAAGCTAATGCGAAAGTCTGGAAGTCTGCAGTAATATTGAACTAACTTGAAATAGCTAATAATATTCTTTTAATAGAATACCAGCTTTTGAGCTAGAAAATAGCCATGCAGTCTCCTAAATGATTATCCTTGGTGAAAATTATAGTCATGCTAAAATACACAATTTGGTGTCTGTCTGTCTGACAGCGATACATTCAGTCGTTATTGATCCAATCTCAACCAAATTTAACAGGATGGATAATGGTCACATGATGGAGGTTATAGCGACTTCATCCCCCCACCTCCCTTCCCAAGGATATTTTCCAGCTTGGGTGAAATCCATGTTAAAATAGCTAATTGTGGCGTTTTTACGATGCCACTTCTAATAATAAAAGTAATAACTAGAAAGCATCTGAAAATGCAAAGCCGTCCGCTTCCGTTTCTATTCAGACATCTTCTTCCGAATGCTCAAATAATAAAAACGGTTTAAAAATACAAAATGAAAATTGATGATTCTATGAAACCTTGACCTTTTGATCGAAAAAAACAAACAATTGTATCCTATCTATAAATTACCTTTTGATTAGTGAACTAATTCAGTGACCCCATATGCAAATTATTTTAATTTTAGGGCTATCGGGTAAAAATTGGTGATTTTAGCAACATTGACCTCCAGAGCAGAAGGGGAGTTGACCTTTTGATCTAAAAAAAAATAATCAACTTCTAGCTTTCGATTGGTGAACCAATTCAGTAACCCAAAATGCCAATTCTTAAAATTTCAGGTGAATCGGATGAAAATTGATGATTTTCTGCGATGCTGAACTTTGACCTTTTGACCAAATTATTAATTTACCTTCTCCATATTATAAAGCTTTGTTAAAAAATTGATGACAAATCTCAAATGGTAAATTGAAATTTCAGGTCAATTGGATGAAAATTGATGATTTTATGTGACGCTGACCTTTGACCTTTTAGGACAAAATTATTTATTTGTTTTCTTCGTATTATCATTAGAGCTGTCTCCCTCGACATATCACGTGCCTTCGATATGGTCTGGCACCCCGCTCTGCTCACCAAACTCTCCTCCTTTAGTATCCATGGAAATCTCCACGCATGGCTGACGGACTTCCTCTCTAGTCGTAGTCAACGTGTAGCCCTGAATGGGTTTCTCTCATCTCCTCTTCCTGTTCAGGCTGGAGTTCCCCAAGGCAGTGTTCTGGGCTCTGTGCTTTTTCTGGTCATCATCAATGATCTCTCTGACTCTCTTGAAAATCCTCTCTATCTCTTTGCTGATGACTCTACTCTCTGTCGCTCCATTCTTCATCCCTCAGATCGGCAGTCTGCAGCCTCCTCACTCTCTGCAGACCTGGACAAAATCACAGACTGGGCAAACAAGTGGAACATGTCTTTCAATCCTGACAAATCTCACACTCTTCCTGTCTCTCCGAAAAGATCGACTGGACAACCCTCCCATCTACTTTCTCAACAATCTTCTCCAAGAAGTTCTGTCGCTCAAGCTTTTGGGTCTCACTATCTGCCATGATCTTTCTTGGGAAAACCACATTTCCAAGCTGGCCTCCAAAGCCAGTCGCCGACTGGGCATCCTCCATCGTGCGAAGTCCTTCCTTGGCACACCTGAGCTCCTCACCACATACAAGGCTTTCATCCGCAGCTCAATGGAATACTGCTCTCCCCTCTGGGCTGGTGCTCCTGCCTCACACCTAGCTCGTCTTCACGCTGTTGAAACCAAAG
Source organism: Myxine glutinosa (assembly GCF_964187855.1). NCBI lineage: Eukaryota > Metazoa > Chordata > Myxini > Myxiniformes > Myxinidae > Myxine > Myxine glutinosa. Next base: position 78,406,972 of record NC_136273.1, read on the forward strand.
CTTTCAGGATCATTGGAATCTCCCGCGATGACGCTATCTCCGAGGGCCTTTCACTCTCTCACGTTAGGCAGGTTGGTGGTTTTTCTGTCTTCTACCGACTCCTCTCCGGCCTTGCTCCTCCAGCTCTCTCTGTGCTCTGTCCCCCAAATAATCCTACAGGTCGCACAAGATCTGCCACCAACCCTCTTCTGGTGAAACGGCCAAAATCAAGACTCTCTGCTCACCTGCACTCTTTCATTCCTCTTTTCTCCCGCCTCTGGAACAAACTCCCCCACTCTCTTCAATCCCACTCCTCCCTCCAGGTCTTTAAAACAGCTGTTCACCACCATCTCTTATCATCCCCCATCCAAAACCCTGATCTTTTCTACCCCCGTTAATACACCCCAAATCCACATCTTTCAATCCCCGACTTCATTCCTGAAATTCCTTGTAGTGTCAATTTGTTTTGGGAGTGATAATAAACAGGAAATTATGTCTGCCTGAGCGTTCCTGTGCTCTGAGGGCAAATCTCTAAAGCCTTTCCAACACAAGTACTAGTTCTACTACTACAACTACTACTACTACTATATATACTACCATTATTTCCACGACTACTACTACTACTATTTCTAGTACTACCACTACTACTATTCTTAGTACTACAACTATTTGTACTACTACTACAACTACTACTACTACTTCTACTACTATTTATAATACTACTATTTGTACTGCGAATATCTATAGTACTACTACTACTACTATTCTTGGTACTACAACTATTTGTACTACTACTACAACTATTTGTACTACTACAACTACTACTACTACTTCAATTATATATACTACTACTATTCTTAGTACTACTACTACAACTATTACTACTACTACTACTACTGCTACTGCTGCTACTACTGCTACTGCTTTAATGGCCCCAAGTGTTACCACCTTATTGTGGTGTTGGCCGACGGAAAGTTTTTGCCTGAAGTCTTTCACGAATCGGCTGGCCAGACTTGATGCTCGACAGGTGGTGTCAGGAATTTGTAATTCAGTGAGGAATATGAATAACTCACCGACTGTTCACGGAAGCTCCCATGAGATATTTAACACCCATCAACAACCAGGACTGGAAGACGGGTCTAGCAGTTGAACGTCCATCCGTGGGACAGGACACACATTGATGAATTGCACTGGAAGCGAAACATCATGATGACGTTTTATAGTTGGGTCCAGATTCGAACCCAGGCTGGACAGACAGCTCAAAGGCGAGCACGAGCACGAGCACGAACACACACACACACACACACGCAAGCTATATCCGACGAGCCCTATCCACATACTGCCCTCATTGTTAGCAAATACCATGTTGTATACGTACAGTAGCTTCACAATTTCCATTCAATACATCCGATGGGATTTTGTATACATGTGAGATAATCTGGAATATTGAAATAATTTTTTAAATAATCATTTAATAATAAAAATTCAATACTGTGCAACAATACGTTTAAAACAATTCCTTTAATTGCTGAAAGTGAGATAGTTTATTAATCTTTTGGGATTCGCTTGATTGATGATGATGATGATGATGGTTATTGGATGTTTAATTGATCCCCAGCAACGTGTGAACCTCAAGCAAAACGAAAGGAAGTTTTTCATTGGAACTTAAAACAAAATAATTACAGGTAGAGCAGAAATTTCAAATAAAAATTGTTTTTGTCTAAACCTTTGTCCTGACTGAAGATACAGAGACAAGAATGTGAGGGGTGTTCAAAAACGTATCCAAACGTCAAATATCGTCCAAGAAAAAGATCGACATTTTTATTTTAGTTTTCAGTCATTAATCATATTTAATTAACAAGATATTATTAAGGGATGAAAAAGGGACAATTCATGGGATGGAGTGGGGTGAGAGTCTGCAAGGTTGGAGCTCAGAGTTTCCAATATTTTATTCAAACAAACAGTAAAGGTGGCATCGTGGATCATGACTGACCATGGGGAGCTATATATATTTATTACGTACGGAAATCGGTTTGAGGAGGGAGTGGGTGGGGGTTAAATGGAGAAAATCAAAATTTGAGAAAAGAAAGGAAAGCAAAATAGGAAAAGGAATGAAGGGTTTGAGAGCAATGAAGATGTCGGGAGAGGATGGTAAAAGGATTGAAAATAAGGGTTCACGAGAAGGAATGCCAATATATGGGACACGCGAGGGTGGGGAGGACCAGTCGAAGATTTCTGGGTTTTTCACCATACTTAATAAATAAAAAGCTTTACATCTGCACTCATGCCGGGTAAACAATGACGGTAAAAAACCCATTCTGTGGACCGGAATAAGGTTGTAAAACGAAACGTCTCATATGTGAGAGTGGAGTGCACATGGCTCATCTCAGAAAATGCTGATTTAGACCGCAGGTTCAAGCGATTTTGGGGCGATGTTCGTTTCCATGGATACTGTGATAACGTTGTGAACGGGGAGACTGTGAAGCCTCCACTGTGAAATTGTGACACGAGTGTGATATCGGCACAGACTGTTGTCTCGGAGCGAGGCTCTGGTAAACAGTAGGCCCGAAATGTGTATGAGGACCAAACCATCATCGCGGGCCTGAATGGATGTGTGGAGCACAAAAGACCACGAGCACAATCTGCACCCTGGGAAGGTGTCACTCTCAGCAGTGGTGCTTGCAGGTAGAAAACACTTGTTATAAGGTGCTTCTGCACTTTTTTCTTGACGGAAAAAATTATTTGGAGACTAAACAACAAGCCCACTCTATTTATTCTCATGTGTCTTTGTAAGATCAGTGCCCTTGGGATTTTAGTGGCCGGCAGGATAACTCAGAGATTACATACATATATATATTATAGTTATGAATGTATGCTATATATACATCTACATATAAAATAGTTTTGTGTATGTATGTATATATATATATATAAATATATACATCATAGTTATGTGTGCGTGTATATATATATATATCATAGTTACAGTGCATTCAAAAAGTATTCAGACCCCTTCACTTCTTTCACATTTTGTTATGTTACAGCCTTCTGCTGAAATCGTTTAAATTATAATAAAGAGAGTTTAAATTAAAGAGAAAACAGGATTTTCGAAAGTTTTGCAAATTTATTAAAAATAAAAAACTGAAATATCACATTTACATAAGTATTCATACCCTTTGCTATGACACTTGAAATTTAGCTCAGGTGCTCCCATTTCTCTTGATCATCTTTGAGATGTTTCTACACCGTGATTGGAGTCCACCTGTGGTAAATTCAATTGATTGGACATGATTTGGAAAGGCACACACCTGTCTATATAAGGTCTCACAGCTGACAATGCATATCGGAGCAAAAACCAAGCCATGAGGTCGAAGGAACTGCCCGCAGAGCTCAGAATCAGGATTGTGTCGAGGCCCAGATTTGGGGAAGACTACAAAATCTCTGCTGCATTGAAGGTTCCCAAGAGCACAGTGGCCTCCATAATTCTTAAATGGAAGAAGTGTGGAACAACCAGGTCTCTTCCTAGAGCTGGCCGCCCGGCCAACCTGAGCAATCGGGGGAGAAGGGCCTTGGTAAGAGAGGTGACCAAGAACCCGATGGTCACTCTGGCTGAGCTCCAGAGATCCTGTGTGGAGATGGGAGAAACTTCCAAAAGGACAACCATCACTGCAACACTCCACCGATCTGGGCTTTATGGCGGAGTGGCCAGACTGAAGCTTCTCCTCAGTGAAAGACACATGAAAGCCCGCTTGGAGTTTCCAAAAAAGCACCTAAAGGACTCTCAGACTGTGAGAAACAAGATTCTGTGATTTTGAAACACGAAACAAGATTTGCTTTAAATACCTGCTCCCATGAATTGCATTATCCATCTACCAAAACGTTGCAAACCACTATCTTTAAAGGGACGTCTTATATTTTTTCTTACGATATTACGCTGTGGGTTCCCACTCCAAGGGTGTCGAAGGAACAAAATCGTGATCACTCATTCCCACTGGGGGTAGAACCTGGATATTACAATTTCTGAGGGGAGAGTTTTGCTGCTGATGCAATGCCCTCTGTAGATCAGAGTAGAAACCTTGAATTTAGCCATGATATCGGCACACAGTGGTAAGTTCTTTTCTAAAGGTACCTTGATCTCTTTCACGTGCAAAAGTGAATACCAAGGAGGTCTGTTGAGGTAGTTTGCGAGCAGAAAAGTTCTTAATAAAGCAAGCTTCTCATTCATATATCCTTGAACTTTGCAGATTTGTGCAATTTTTTTTGCACCTGGAAAAAATCCTGCCGTCCCATCCGTCCCATCCGTTTACATGTCATATATTATACAAGACCGTTGCAAAATAATGGTGCAGGTAAATGAGCGACACACATGTGACACCTGATATTCGTCGTCCCACGCTCGTTTACCTGTGTACATAACAAATATGTAAAACACGAACCTATTATAAACAAAGCTGACAACGTTTATCGCTTTATAATAGACATTTATTTTTAAAGTCACGATGTTTTTCAACGCTTTTCACATTTGAAATAATATCAATCTTCCGAGCAGAATTTAGAGCCATATTTTCACATCAGACGCCGTTTATCGTGCCATTGCTTCTGGCATCGAAATGTAATTTTTTCATATTTTTTTTCCATAAGGTGACATTACCTTCTGGCATCGAGATGAAAGATATTTATTTCAGTATTTTACAATGATAACGCCAGTGTTTGTAGCCAAATTCGTCGTGTATAATGTCCGGTGCGGACAACTATATCGGGTCAATAAATTCCAATTTCAAAATGTAATCAAGCCCTACAGAATGGCAATGTTGGTGGAATAATGCTGTACATGTGGGCTGGAGGCAATATGGACTGTTTCAAGAGAATCATCAAAAAGCGTCGTCATTGCCGGAGGCAGAGGCCATTTTGAATTACTTGCACAGGGCCAGACGGGAGGCCAAAGATGGTTTAACCATCCGGAGGGAATGCCTAACACTTGTAAATTGAGGGGAAAATAAAGGTCAGTCCATCCATGTATCACCATTACAGGGTTGTTATTCAACCCGAGAATGGCCAAGCCTGCAATGTATTATGGGAAAAGTGAGTTAGTAGTAATTATATACAGTCGTGGCCAAAAATATTGGCACCTTTGCACTTTTTTTCAAATAATGCACCATTTCCTCCAGGAAATTGTTGAAATAAAAAAATATTTTGAGATCCACATTTGTATTTCTTTGGTTTTCAGTGGAACAAAACAAAAAAAGGTGAAAGAATTACTAAATATTTGCTTATTCCACACAGAAACCCTAAAATGGCCCAGACAATATTATTGGCACCTTTTAGAAGTTGTTAGAAATAATTAGATTTCAAGCAGGTGATTCTCCTTTAATTTGGAATTGAACTCACCTGTAGTGAGTTGCAGGTGCCTGCAATATAAACATCACTCATTCAACCAGTTTGAATAGAGAAAAGGAGTCATTCTGCTGTTTTGTGTCACTGTGTGTACCACAATGAGCATGGAGAAAAGAAAGAAAACCAGAGAATTGTCTGAGGAGGTCAGACACAAGATTTTAACCAAGCATGGACAATCTCAAGGCAACAAGTCCATCTCCAGAGACCTTGATGTTCATGTGCCCACCGTACACAATGTTATCAGGAAGTTTAAGGCTCAGGGCACTGCAGCCAACTTCCCTGGATGTCACCGCAAGAGAAAACTTGATCGAAGATTGCAGCGAAGGATTGTTTGATTGGTGGAGAAAGCACCTCGATCAACTGCTCAACAGATTCAAGCTGATCTTCAGACACAAGGTATGACAGTTTCAACTCGCACCATCCGTCAACAACTCAATGAAAGGGTAGGAGACCCAGGAGGACCACACTGCTAAGAAAGCCCGACTTGAGTTTGCTGAAACACACCTGAACAAGCCAAAATCCTTCTGGGAGAATGTCCTGTGGACAGATGAGAGCAAATTAGAGCTTTTTTGGTAAAGCACTAACTCTCTCGATGTTTACAGAAAACAAAATGAAGCCTTCAAATAAAATAACACCTTCCCTACAGTCAAACATGGAGGAGGTTCAGTGATGTTTTGGGGTTGCTGTGCTGCCTCTGGCACTGGGTGCCTTGAATGTCTGCATGGCATCATGAAATCAGGAGATTACAAAGGTATTTTGGAGTGCAATGTTCAACCCGGTGTCACAAAGCTGGTTCTCCATCGAAGGTCATGGGTCTTGCAGCAGGACAATAACCCCAAACACACTTCAAAAAGCACCCAGGAATGGTTCAAGACAAAACGCTGGACGGTTCTGAGGTGGCCAGCAATGAGTTCAGATCTAAATCCCATTGAACACCTGTGGGGAGATCTGAAAACAGCACCCTTCAAATCTGGGAGAACTGGAGCAGTTTGCACAAGAAGAGTGGGCCAAACTGCCAGTAGAGAGGTGTAGGAAGCTCATTTATGGCTGCAGGAAGCACTTGACTGCAGTTGTTTTGTCCATAGGCCGTGCTACCAAATATTAAGTCAAGGGTGTCAATAATTTTGTCAATGCCATTTCTTTTTATTTTATGATTTTAAAGGATATATTAAGTTCTGAAGCAAAAACAAAGGTTCTGCAATATTAACAGTGAAATAAAGAATTGTGGAAATCAAATACTTTTGTCAATTTCAACTTATTTTTAAAGAAAATTGTGAGTTATTTGAGAAAAGTGCAAGGGTGCCGATATTTTTGGCCACGACTGTATGTAATCATTTTACTCCTTTGTTTTATACCGTTTTATACCTTATATTTTCCATGTCTCCTGTGTTTAGTAATTGTGAGAATACTTGAATAAGTGTTTGCCTATCTTTGCTATATATTCTCATCACTCAAATACAGGAAATTTTTACTATAACTAGTAATTGGCACCCAAAACTATCCTTGACCATATTGTCGAACGGCAGCCGAGGGCTCCACCTTTTCACCTGTTTTCGTTTTTATATTCGTTTTTTTGCAACACATTGAGCGATGGCCATGAAACTTTCAAGATAGAAGCGTCTACTCGTGGATATTATTGAACAAAGATACATGATGATTGGGTGGAATATGTGGCCGGAGTTCCAAAAAGTCTGTTTTCTGTACAACAATAAAGAATGCCATGGTGAGACATTTCTCCAAATATAATAATTTGGTAAAGCCGAAGGTTTATATTGGGAATGTTTTGAATACCAGGTTGTTGTGATGTGAGATGGAATATTGAAATAGTCACCCTCCTCAGTACATATATATATATATATATATATATATATATATATATATATATATATATATATATATATATATATATATATATATATATATATATAATATATATATATATATAGACTCTACCACGATATATATATATATATATATATATATATATATATATATATATATATATATATATATATATATATATATACACGTTTGTGGGGGGTAGGGATACCTTAGTAAAGGTAGAGTGTATAGATTGGAGTGCTCCAACTGTTGTGAAGAAGAAGTTCCATAAGTAGGGATCCGGTAGACCGTGTGTCATGGGTAAGCTTGTATCTTCGTCCCCATCACGAGGGCTGGAGCTTGTTAATTAGCGAGGGATTATGGGTAAATTAATCCCCTGTGTGTAATTGCCTTTGTAATTCATTCCTCTGTTCCTTATGACACCGCACTAGACACCTAGCCAGAATCATGCATTTAAATACACCAATTAATAAAAACTAACTGGAAGCCATACATCAAGCATTACCGATGACAACCCCGACTTGGTGAGCATGCAGGACAGACAGGGCCGTGGAGGCACGCCCAAAGAGCAGTGATTGGTCGTTGGTTTGATTGACGGGAAGGACTGGTAAGATGGAACTCGCTGATAGGAGCAGAGACGGAGACGTTGCGAGATGACGGCAGAGCCGTGGGTACAAAAATAGTTGGAGCGGCGAACATTTTTCTTCTCGTTCTGGATGCCACAGCAGATGGTCATGGACCAACATTTTCTTCTCTTGCACGTTCTCGGTTTGGACTTTGGGTCACATCTTGATCTCTACCAGGATCGACATTTTGTCATCGACATCGTCTCACCCCTTCTTTTGTTGGACACCATCGCAAGCGATTGTGTGCCGACACCTTGCCGGAAAAAGAGAAAAATGAGGAGAAAGAGCCGTGGGCTGGGAACTGCAATTTTCCATGCAGAGGTTGTGAGGACAAGTGCGACTGGAAGAGCGAGCTGCACGCCTGCTCGTTCACTTCACGCAAGAGGCCTAGTTCCCGCCAACTAGTCTGCAGTTTCCCGCGGGCCTGAGAAAATTCCTGACAAGACTCGGGAGCCAATCAATTTGGGAGCCGCTCGCAGATAAGTGCCAACCACACCTTTTATTTTTATATCATTATATTTCCCTTTGTCCGTGAACTGAGTCTGTGTGGGGACGCTCCATTTAGGAAGTTAGTTTTATTTCGCCATGTTTTCCTTATTACCGTCATTTTCTTTAATAAACATGTTTATTTTTCTACATTTTAAATCCTGTTCGTTTGAGTTTATTTATTACAGGGTGAAGACTGCCGTGAAGGTATGCTCCGGCCTCCCACCCCCCCACCCCCCCCCCCCACCACGCGTATCCTCCGCTATATTTTTGACTGAACGCCTCGGAGTTAAAGCTCGTTCGGCAATCCGTTTCCTTGGACAGTTTTAATTACGAGGAATACGACAATATATATATATATATATATATATTGTTGCGGATATGGGATTTACATCCATTGATATCCGCTTGTAAATATTCCCCTATTTCCTCATCCTTCCCAACTATCCCCAATCCCCCATTCCCTAGTCCCATTTTCTGTAAACAACACTCTGTAGACCAGACCTCCCCCTATTTCCCCCATTAAATGTCGCATCCAGGTCCACCGCATCTCACGTAGACAACGATAGGACATCTTGCTAGTTATTCTTAGTCTATGTCAGTTAAGGACTCGTTTCCATTAATTCTGACTCTTCGTTGCACCAGAATGTGATTGTATGGCATCGTTAGGAAGTTTAGGACCTCCCAATACCTCCCCGCAGCTCTTCCTCATGGAACAACAACAACAACAGCGGCGGCGGCGCGGGGAGTGCGCGTCCTCACTCCGGCTTGGTGAGCCGCCATTGAACATGTGCTCGACGGGGTTACCACGTAGGGGCTCGCTGTCAGCTCCTCGTCAAGGGCGGAGCCCGGTAACCCCCCGCACCCAATAGAAGCGGCGGACCAATCCCATCTGGGGCGGAGCCAACGAGCCGAGGGCGTGTCACTCCCCGCTGAGCATGCGCAGGAAGAGGGAGGTGACGTCAGATGCGCGCTGGACTTGAAGGAAGAGAGACGCCACCTCCGAGCGCTGCAATACCTCCCCGCATCTCTGGACCGGACCGTGTTGATTCTGCCCCTGAGCCAAGGTGCACCTTGTGCTATCGACTGCCTGTCCTTCCTTGCCATCAATCCCTGTGTAAGTCAGTCTTGTCCCGTTTGTCTGTGGTCTGTCAGGAATAGATAAGATTGTACCTAAGTGCCCATCTTTTCTGTGCTTTACCTCTTACCTTGTAATCTATCCCTTTTCTGCACCACCAATTATATCCTCCTCCGGAGGTCTTGAGAACTGTACCCCTTGTGTCGTTTCATTTATCCCAGCCGTTGTGTCCTTTCCATCATTGATTTAGCGTAGCGCGATTCGGCCAACGTTCGAGTGGAATCGGGTGAGTTGGGGGTAATCGGGTAAACTGTGCGAACACGGCGGCCATTCCGCTCGGTCAAGCAACATCCAAAGTCGTGTCCGTAACAATATATATATATATATGTGTGTGTATTACCAAAATTGTGCATGAATGTGGATTATTCTAAGAACAAATTTTCCACATTATTTGGCAGGTCCTTTCCGGGATACTTGGAGCTTTATCATTCCGTGAAAACTCAAAGCCTAAAAGCCGCCAAGTGTCGGTCATCGTGAAGTTTGGGTTTGTTCAGCATGAAGAATTTTTGCTTTATCATGCAGGAGTCTCGGCTCAAATCCTGCTCCTGCTCTGCCAACGCGATTGCTCAGTGAATGGATAGGTCTTGATCCTGGATGGATGAATATAATTTTGTCCTCAAATTTAAACGCAAACGCCTGCACTTCCCGGATTACTTCAAGCAAAAAGTCTGTCGAGAAGTTTATTTTGCAACAGCTTCAAGGACATTATTCCAATTGTTATATTATTATGTCAAGGAGAAAACAGATAAATGAACTCAAAGAGCAATGAAATTGTGTGGATGAAGTTACAGCAATTATTTTGATAATTCTCATATTTTTTTCACCTGCATTATTCTCTGACAGTCTTCTTCTTCTTTCGTTTGCAGCTCAACGCTGCAGGTAGCATCATTTGCCAAGGGCACAGCTGTGCTGCTGATACATTGCCTCTTGGGCCGAGGCTTTCCTGCAAGCTCCCATTAGTGATATGTATGCTCATGCTTAGTTTCACCAATCTGCATGAGACATTGCATACCAGGGTCAGCAGGCACAAAGATCTCTGTCATCACCACTAACAGACACCTCTACAAGGTTTTAACATGGAGCACCGCCTGAAAGAAGCGATGTGCACTCTCCATTATCATTGATGATAAAGAAAAGTGACCACATTGACTTTACACAAGTTTATCTCGACACCCATCTTGGACAGTAGTTTCTCCTTTGTTACGAACACCTTTTTCTATATGGACATAATCAAAACATTACAGCAAAGGTACTTCCATCCGAAGATCGAAGTATATGGTCGTACAAACCTTGTCAAACCAACACACAATCTGGATATTTGGACCAAAATGCACAGTCATACAACAAACACATGCACCTTAACCCAAAGACCAAAAACTCAAATTCATTGTCATACAATAAATCCTTCCCATGTCTTCATTTGTGAATCACTAAGCAAATAACTATTTAAAAAAGACATATAAAGCTGATGTGAAAAGCCATTTGGGGCTGGTATGATACCATTTTGCGTTTGGGGGAAGGGGAATGGAAGACGAGGAGGAGGAGGACAAATTTACCTTGCAAAGAGTGCTTTAACCTCAGCATTGCCCAGGTAAAAAAAAGGGAATTGTAATACCCTCTGCCACCATCACCAGGTGGCGCTACACGGTACACATTTAAATAGAGAATTTACGCCTCTCCTCCAGGCCCCCAGAGCCCTGAATGAGGCCATGGCCACATAGCCTATGTTTACCCCCAGACAAAGTTGTATTTGTACCCCGAGTAAAGTATATAAGTGTTTATAGCTGGAGTACCCGGATTTGCTCAAGTGAAAAAAAAAACATTAACATATTTGAAATGAGGGCAAATATAATGGAAAAGCAATTACATCCAAATCAGTATCCATCACAAATGTCAAATCATCATTTTACCTTTTCGTTGAATATTTGCTGGTGAATGTGCCGTCATCACGTTTCTGAGTTGAGTATGATGACGTTCAGGAAGAAGAAGCCTTACCACCAACTTCGACCACTTCCGGAATTGTTTTATTATTTGTGTTCAAATGTCTGGCGATTGTGTTGTATTTATTTATGCGAATGTGTACTTGTATATAACTGTCATTAATCAAAAAGGTTTAGGCACGATAGAGCGACTTTTCAAAAATCAAAAAAAGGAACATTTTTTTTCTCATTATTTTTTTATTATTATTTATTTGGCCAACATTTTTTTTTTTTTTTTTTTGGCCAACAACACTCCCAGGCACTCACTGATGAACCTCTGAAAGATTGACCAAGATCCGTTCAGTCATCTCTGAGAAAAATGGCGACACAGACCGACGGCTCTCTTATTACGTGTGTGTGTGTGTGTGTGTGTGTGTGTGTGTGTGTGTGTGTGTGTGTGTGTGTGTGTGTGTGTGTGTGTGTTTGTGAACAAGATATCTGGAAAAGTTCTGAACGGATTTGGATGAAAGTTGGTGGGATGATTGCCCTTGGGAGAAGGAAGAATTGATTAGTTTTTGGTGAACCTCAGGATATTATTCCGGATCCAGGAATTTTTTGAAGGATTGTTTACCATTGGAAGATAGAGCTCATTTATTTGAACATTATCTTCTATATATTCCATATTTAACATTGTGATATGAAAATAGTTTTCATATTTGTTGTAAATGTAGTTTAAACTCGTGGTTATGCATTAGAGCGGTGTATTTTGTTAGCAGCGTCGTGTTCAAGGTTCTTTTTTTTTTCTAATAAAGACATATTCTGTCATTTTAAAACCACCAAAGTGTGTATTAGGTTTCCCCGTTTCATAAAATGTATCGGCAGATACGTATAATGCTTTAAAACTTTTTTTTTTTTTTTTTAAACCTCAGAACAGATATCAACATTTACCTCAGCGAATGTCAATCGCGGTGTCAGTATTTGATGAACTTATAAAGACTTAGGTGAGTTATAAGTGTGGCAAGCATGTGCACGGGATTCTTCCCAGAAGAATGAGTATTCGCATTAGCTTGTACGACTTAAAATGAGGGAGGTTTGTTTTGACGTTTGGGCCAGTTTTACATGTTGTATCCCTAAGGAATGAAACGAACGTTTTCCTGGCTTACAATTTTATTTGAAGTCACACATGCCTCAAAATACACTCACTTATATAGAATTGAACGCTGAATCCGGAAATGTAAGTGAAATTGCGTTGTTTTTTTTAAACATTATCTTCTATATATTCAAAATATATATCTGTGCAGTGTCTGTCTTGTGTTGTCACTGAACTACTCCCTCAAACTTTTGTGGAATCATACTATTCCAACTTGACCCACGGCGGGAGTATGCGCTCTACTGAGTGGCGTTCTAGTATTGTAGATTAAATTGAGATTTTGTTTGTCACTGATTTACATTATACCCCATTATGTCAAGATGGAATTTTCTTTAAAAATTTTTTCCAACATAATTAAAAATTAAAACCTGAAATGTCTTGAGTCAATAAGTATTCAACGCCTTTCCTATGACACTCCAAATTGAGCTCAGGTGCATCCAATTTCCTTTGATATAATCCTTGAGATGTCTTTTGTGTCCTCGGGGTCTTTAGGGTCTTCTGGATCTTTCGGAGTCTTAAGGATCTTATGGGTCTTAAAAGGTCGAAGGGGTCTCAGCAGTCTAAAGAGTTGAAAGGTACATTTCAATCGTACGTAATTAATAGACACACAAAGTATGACACACACACACACACACACACACACACACACACACACACACACACACACACACACACACACACACACACACACACACACACACACCTCATCCATTTGTAGTTGATAGTAGTTTCCAAAGCATTCTTCTTCATGGAACTTGACACATAATGAATAAATGATATATTGAACACAAAAGATTGGTTAATTCAACTATTCGATTTTGTATATCTCTGCAAGTGAAGAGTAAATATGCTTTTTGTGACAAATCTGATCAGAAAAAAAAAGTTCACCAAACAACCTGCATAATGGTTATTTGTTATAATGCACATCAAAAACAATATAGGTTTGAAATTAGAAATTGTGGCAACATTATTGTGGCAACACTACACCAAGGGGTCTGAGAAGAGAGTAATAATTTTGAAATAATTCAATAATGTTCTGTAATTGGTGTCAGGAGATGCATCATCTTGGTGATTTTGGCATCATTCCATTTGGAGCGACCATGAAGAGGTAGCAAATCCTGCAGTGCACTTTGCCAAGTGATGCAGATGGCAGCGTGGTGTAACATTTTGTTGAATAGGCCCATTAAAAAGAGTGCCAGATCCACCAATTTCCTCTTGGCCGAGCTGCTGTGCTAAGAACCTTTTCACTGGATCTGTGAACGCAGATCACGTGGTCGATCCAGAGCAAAATTTGTGACAATTGAAAAGAAATTGGACACAAAAAATTGGGCAGTAAGTAGTGGCCGCGTTAATGTCATATAATTAGGAAATTATGCGCTATGTCCAGAAGAGGAAACAAACATCATGAGTTGTCTCGCAGTGGAAAGGCCCTCCTCTTAGGCTCTCAACATCAATGGCTGGAGCAATAACAACAACAACAACGACGACAATAACAACAAGAAAAATCACATTGTTTGGTTTTCAGTTTTTATCCAATTAAAATATCTTTGTTGAAGGGTCCATTCCGAATATTGCCAGTAACAAAATCATGCCATTAATTCTCTCCAGATGTCTCCATAAACAAGACCAATAGTCTAGCAACGGCATAGCCGGGCTTGGATCTGTTTAGTGGTGGATCTGCTGTCCGCGTCATGTGACCAGATCCTCAGCTCTGATTGGTCGACGTTTGTGAGGGACATACATACCCCGGACGGACAAACGCTGTTCAAGACAGCATTGCCCTACGGGCTATGACGTAAACATATGGCTGCAAAACCACGTGACCAATGACGTCATCGGGTTTTTTTTTCTCAACCAATTTATCCCAAGATCATGCTCAAAAAATTTCATATTGATTGGATCAAGCGTTCCACTTGTCGAATTATGAGGTCATAATGAAGGCAGCTATGACATCATCATTAACATGTTATTCCCCGGGGGGGAACTTTACAATGAGCCACATTCCAATTTTTCCATGGAGCGGTTTTGGAGATATAGAGGTTTTATATAGAGGAGATATGGAGGAGATATAGGATATAGAGGAGATATAGAGATATAGAGGAGATATAGAGGAGATATAGAGGAGATATAGAGGAGATATAGGATATAGAGGAGATATAGGATATAGAGGAGATATAGAGGAGATATAGAGGAGATATAGAGGAGATATAGGATATAGAGGAGATATAGAGGAGATATAGAGGAGATATAGAGGAGATATAGAGGAGATATAGGATATAGAGGAGATATAGAGGAGATATAGAGGAGATATAGGATATAGAGGAGATATAGAGGAGATAGAGGAGATAGAGGAGATATATATAGGATATAGAGGAGGATATAGAGGAGATATAGAGATATAGAGATATAGAGGAGATATAGAGATATATATATCCTATATATAGGATATAGAGGAGATATAGAGATATAGAGGAGATATAGGATATAGAGGAGATATAGGATATAGAGGAGATATAGAGATATAGAGGAGATATAGAGGAGATATAGGATATAGAGGAGATATAGAGATATAGAGGAGATATAGAGGAGATATAGGATATAGAGGAGATATAGAGGAGATATAGGATATAGAGGAGATATAGGATATAGAGGAGATATAGAGATATAGAGGAGATTCTTCGGTTTTTCCAAGATGGTGCCCGTACCACATGACAGATGACGTCATAATTATCATTGAACAATTCTACAGGAGGAGGTGCTCCTATGGTGAAAGCTTTGCGTCAATTGGACCAACGGATGTAGAGAAAACGAATTTTAAAAAGAATAAACCCACAAAATGCTGGTGGAAGGAACCATGTACCTTCACCCATCTGCCAACAACATTTAACCATCGACCTAAAGCACATATATGTCGAGGTGTTATCGAAAATAAAAGACCACAGGACCCTGTCTGGACAGGCAAAGGAAGGTCTCCTCCAATATGAAAACATGCTAAGTGATGCTGCAGCTTGGTTTGTTCTTCTCATGAAGATTAAACACTGGATATAATAATCGGCTTAATATTTTGGAAAACCGTGATGAAATTTTGGAGTTGTGGGTTTTTTCAGTTGAACCATCACAGTTACAAATACAGTACAGTGTGTAGCAGAGAGTGACAAAACGATCCAACAGCATTAAAATAAAAGCAGGAAACTTTTGTTTCTAGAACTGTATAGCGATGATACCTCGGGAAAACATGCCCTTTGCTTAAAGGAATTTGTTAGGTGGAATTTCATCATATCGAGCCTCTCTCATGAATAGCATTTCAGCGCCCATCCCAATTAGCCCTGCGGGCAGTAAGAGGCAACCACAATAATGTAAGCCGTCATCACATGTAGACCAGGCCAGGAAGGGCAGGCAAATTACCACATACCTTGAAGGTCATTATCGCCAGCTGAGATTAACTGACAATCGTATTGCCAAATGGTTTCCTCCTGAGTCTAGCTTTAGTTTCCAATAGATTTGGAATCCCAGCCCTTAATGCTGCTGCCTCCTTAAACTGGATCAGGAAACCAATAGCTTTGGAGTACCAGTCCAGGGGCTTCATCACACGTCAATCAGCATGATCACAATCGCACTGCTTCATCTACAAGATACAAAATACTTGATCGATCGACCCTGTATTGGAAGATTCGAAAAATTTTGAAATTTTCAATATTGGGTTTTTAGAGTTTAAGAAAGACGACGGACAAGCAAGAAAAAAAGACAAGTTGAAATAGATGCAATGTACACCGCCCCATGCCAAATAAATAAGTAACATATCCTCCAGGGCGTGGCATTGTCAGGGCACCTTCGGCACCCGGCGATACCACTGTGCAACACATGGAGACGGAATTGGGAGGGGGATGTGTAAAATAATTGATTGATTAATTGGGCAATGAAATAAAATAAATAAATCATAAAATAATTAATTTCTGCATCAATTAGCTAATGGCATACCTAAACCATCAAAAAAAAAAAATACCTTTTTTGCCAAAGCATGTGCTCACTATTGCGGCCAAATTTCAGCTTCCTCGCTCAAAGGATGATATCACCTGGGCAAACAAACAAACAAACAATAAATATGTCATGCATAGCACAATACTTGCGAAATCCATAAAATTAGTTGTTGGCCGATGACGACCTCAAAAATAATTGTTCGTTGAATTCAGTGTCCAGACATGCAAATCCTCTTAAAATTTCAAGTCAATCAGATGAAAATTGAGGATTTTAGAAATTTGGGTTGTGTTGACCTTTTGGACTATTTTGACCTCAAAAATACTTGGTGGTTGAATTCAGTGACCATATATGGAAATCCTCTTAAAATTTCAAGTTAATCAGATGAAAATTGAGGATTTTAGAAATTTGGTCTGTGTTGACCTTTTGGCCTATGTTAACCTCAAAAATACTTGGTGGTTGAATTCAGTGACCAGATATGCAAATCCTCTTAAAATTTCAAGTTATTCAGATGAAAATTGAGGATTTTAAAAATTTGGCCTGTGTTGACCTTTTGATCTATGTTGACCTCAAAAATACTTGGTGGTTGAATTCAGTGACCAGATATGGAAATCCTCTTAAAATTTCAAGTTAATCAGATGAAAATTGAGGATTTTAGAATTTGGTCTGTGTTGACCTTTTGGCCTATGTTGACCTCAAAAATACTTGGTGGTTGAATTCAGTGTCCAGACATGAAAATCCTCTTAAAATTTCAAGTCAATCAGATGAAAATTGAGGATTTTAGAAATTTGGGTTGTGTTGACCTTTTGGCCTATTTTGACCTCAAAAATACTTGGTGGTTGAATTCAGTGACCAGATATGCAAATCCTCTTAAAATTTCAAGTTAATCAGATGAAAATTGAGGATTTTAGAAATTTGGTCTGTGTTGACCTTTTGGCCTATTTTGACCTCAAAAATACTTGGTGGTTGAATTCAGTGACCAGATATGCAAATCCTCTTAAAATTTCAAGTTAATCAGATGAAAATTTTAGAAATTTGGTCTGTGTTGACCTTTTGGCCTATGTTGACCTCAAAAATACTTCGTGGTTGAATTCAGTGACCAGATATGCAAATCCTCTTAAAATTTCAAGTTATTCAGATGAAAATTGAGGATTTAAAAAATTTGGCCTGTGTTGACCTTTTGATCTATGTTGACCTCAAAAATACTTGGTGGTTGAATTCAGTGACCAGATATGCAAATCCTCTTAAAATTTCAAGTTAATCAGATGAAAATTGAGGATTTTAGAAATCTGGCCTATGTTGACCTTTTGGCTTATGGTGACCTCAAAAATAATTGGGGGTTGAATTCAGTGACCAGCTATGCAAATCCTCATCAAATTTCAAGTTATTGGATGAAAATTGAGGATTTTTAAAATTTGGCCTGTGTTGACCTTTTGGCCTATGTTGACCTCAAAATAATAGGGTGTTGACTTCAGTGACAAGATATGCAAATCCTCATCAAATTTCAAATTAATTGGATGAAAATTGAGGATATTAGAAACTTTGTCTATGTTGACCTTTTGGCCTATGTTGGCATTTTGGCCTATGTTGACCTAAAATATAATTGGTGGTTGAATTAAGTGACCAGATATGCAAATCCTCTTTAAATTTCAAGTCAATCGGATGAAAATTGAGGATTAAAAAAAATTGGCCTATGTTGACCTTTTGGCCTATGTTGACCTATTAACCTTTTGACCCCCAAAACAGTCGCTCCTTGCTTATGACCAACTCTACCATTTGGTGAAGTTTCGTGAAGATCGGTTGAAAATTGTGACATATAGGCAACTGACATACAGACAAACAGACAGACAGAATAACGCACAAGACCAAGCAATATAGTACTTGAAAAAAACTTCGATTTTCGCAACAAACAAACTGAGTGAAAACCAAGTACGGTACTCCCTTTCAGAGCGTGTCATCGCCGGGCCCCAATTGGCGCCCGGTAATGACGTCATGCAGCGCCTGGAAATGGAATAGGAAAGCAGCGGTGCACAAGAATATGATGTCACAAAATATTTTTTTTTTAAACAAAACAAAAAAAAACACAACCGTATACCTTCATTTTCTTACCACCAACTTCGTGTGACGAAATTAAACCATTAGATGATTGATGTTGTCAAGTTATTGTCCATCACCCAAGTCTACTTAGTCTCAACTAAAAAGCTCAACCAATCCCAGTTTCAAGGGAAACGAAACTATCATTTCAAAAACGAAGAATACCGTATTTTCCGGTGTATCAAGCGCGGTTTTTTTACCGACGGGAAAACCCTAAAAAAAGGGGGTGCGGTTGATACACAGTAACAGAAAAATTTGTGCATTGAAAAACTGTCATATCAACGGGACGTAATCTTTATATTACTTTGGGGTTGCGGGGATACAATGATGAATGATCGTCAATTACGTTACTAAGGTAGGTTCAACGCCGATTGCTGCTGCCAGTCAAAATACAAGAAAGTTTGAAGTTTGTAATATTTGATTTTTCTATGCGTGTTTGTGAAAATGTGTACTTTCACTAGGCCTCTGAATGACAGGTCACATAGTGAATAGAGTGTGCTAAATAAAGACAGGATTAAGTCACAAAACAAAAGCGTCAACATGGTAAACAGGATGTTTTGCATGGGACATTATGACTGCACATCGGATTTTTATGTGAAAAAATAAAAAATATTTTTTCACATAAAACGGCTTTTTTGCGCGCAAAAAAATTATTTTGCTATTTTCGGAGAAAAAAAGAATTTCGCCCTTTTTCGGGAAAAATAAAATAAAATGCCCTTTTTGGTCGAAAATGTCTGGCAACGCTAAAAAAAATTAGGGAATTTTTCGAAATTTTAAACTGCGATCGAAATTTTAAACTGCGATCGAAATTTTTAACTGCGATCGATCTCAAAAACAAAACGTTGCGTCCACTTGCGTGCGTTGCGTCCCCAGCGTGTACAGCAGTGAGGCGGTGTACTACAGTGAGAGAGTGTACACAAAGTGTGAACAAGTCTCCTATCAAGATGAGTGCTGCTCTTCGTGACAAGTGGCTGAAGGAATTCAACGCTGGCGGCGATGGGGCCACCTTCAAGTACGTGTCGAGTGACACGGCTTTCTGTCGAGCTTGTGAAAAGACTTTCCGGGCGAAGCAGAAGTCTGAACTGGCCCAACATGTCCAAGGAGACCGCCACAAGAGCAATTTGGCCTTGAAGAAGAAGAGGACGGTCACGCAAGCCACCATGGAAGACTTTGGTGGCGGAAAGAGGCACAAGTGCGACATCGTGGCTCAGGAGCTGTGCCAGGCCATGCTGGCCGCTGGCATCCCATGGTCGAAATTGGAAAACCCTGCCCTCCGGTCGTTCCTGGAGAAGCACATCACTCTCCAGATCCCCGATGAAAGCTGGATTCGAAAGCACTACCTCGACAAGTGCTACGACGAGGCCTTGGCGGGGATCCGTGCCGACCTCGGACAGCAGCCCATCTGGCTGTCCGTCGACGAGACGACCGATTCGGCAGGTCGATATGTGGCCAACATCATCGCGGGACGCTTGTCCAAGGAGGGGTACTTTCGTCCCCACCTCGTCCAGTGCATGTTTCTGGAGAAGACCAACTCCGGGGAGATCGTGCGTGCAGTCAATGACACGCTGCGCTATCTTTGGCCTGATTTCAAGCCGGAGTGCCTCAAGGTCCTCGTCAGCGACGCCGTGGCCTATATGATCAAGGCCGGCCATGCCCTGAAGGAACTCTTCCCAGACTTGCTGCATGTGACTTGCGTTGCCCACGCGCTCCACCGTGTCTGCGAGACAGTCCGAGAAATGTTCAAGGACGTCAACGACCTGATTGCCACGACGAAGAAGGTGTTCGTCAAAGCCCCGTCGCGTGTTGTCTTTTGGAAGGAGCAGCAGCCCAATCTTTCTCTCCCCCCGGAGCCCATTCTGACTCGGTGGGGGACGTGGATCGACGCCGCGGTGTTTTACGCCGAGCACTTCGAGGCCGTCAAGGACATTGTGGACCAGCTGAACGATGACGACGCGATGGCAATCCGGAGTGCCAAGGACCTGTTCGGAAAGGCGGACATCAAGCTCAGTTTGGTCTTCTTAAATGCCCACGTGTCATTCATCCCGAAGATCCTTAAGCAGCTGGAGGAGGCCGGCATGGAGCTGGCCAAGGCCTTCCAGCTCCTTGATCAGGCCAAGGAGGAGCTCGAAAAGATCCGAGGCTGCCGTAAGGAGATCCTGCTCACCAAGTTCAAGGCGGTGCTGCAGCGCAATCCCGACATTGGTGTGCTGAGGACAGTGGCTTTGATCCTGGATGGAGATCAGCACGGATCTGAGGTTGGTGTGCCGGCTGGAGTCAAGCTTGCTGACATCCCCCTCTTGAGGTACTGCCCCATCGTCAGCGTCGACGTGGAAAGGTCCTTCTCCGTCTACAGAAACGTCCTCACCGACCGCCGACACCGTCTCACCAAGGAGAACATTACCAAGATAATGATTTCAAACACCTACTTTAACCGTTCCTAAAAGGGTCTTGTCAATTTCTTCTAGTTAAGTCCTCTACTTATCAAACAATGCGGTTGCAATAAAGGTACCTGAACGTCATTTTTTACCTGTTTACTAGCCCAGAGTGCTTAATGTGGTGCAGGAAAAAGCTTACCATTTTTTGTTCTTTTTTTGACTGATTTCTGAAAAACTTGGTAATAATAAAAAATGAATAAAACGGGGGAAAAAAATATTTCGGGATTTTTTCACATAAAAAAAAAAAAATTCCGCTTTTCAAAACATAAAAGGCCTATTTTCTTAACATAAAAATCCGTAGTCTAAATTTATGACGTACCTATTGTCTAACCAACGCCGCGGTAAGGCCACATAAAAATAAAAAGTTGTTGAGCGTCCTTTTTTCTCAAAAGTTCAGGTAGGGAGGGAGGTTTTTATTTTTATTTTATATATTTTTTCCCTACTTTCCTACTATTTTTTCAAAGACGGTCTGCGGCGCTGTTGGTCGGAGTGGATGCTGTCGGGGGACAAGACCTTCACCAAGACTGGGAGGATGAGGAAGGTGGACCTCCCGACGATCTGTAGCTGGATACTGAAGGTCTGGGAGGAGTTGCTGGCAGCCATCATCGAGCGGGCCTTCCTCAAGTGCTGCATATCTAATGCCCTTGATGGCACTCAAGATGACATCATCTGGGAGGATGAAGTGGCAGTGACCGACGATGGAGAAGAGGATAACGACGACGATGATCTCGCCTACCCAGACTCGGATGATGATCTTCGTAATGTCTTCCCTGAAGAAACAGATGACGAGGACTTCTTCGGATTTTAGAGACTAAACCCAACGGCCCTTTTCAGGGCCCCACATTGGCAAGAGCCAAAACCCAACGGCCCTTTTCAGGGCCCCACATTGGCAAGAGCCAAAACCCAACGGCCCTTTTCAGGGCCCCACATTGGCAAGAAAGAATAAATTTATAGTTTTTTTTAAAATTCTCTTTCAACTCATTTCATGTATTTTCACTCTTTCTCTGTCTTCAGTTTCTCTTTCCTTTCATCATATTTCGCTTTCCATTATATTTATTTATTCTCTTCTCTTTTTTAAATTTTCCTGATTTTTTTTTTTCCCCTAGAAAATCTGATTTTTTTTTGGATTTTTTTTGAAGTCGAAAATCGGGGGTGCGGTTGATACACGGGTGCGGTTGTTGATACACCGGAAAATACGGTAACTGATTGATTAATCTAAATTTTTTACTTTGCATCCAAAATGCACCATTAAGCAGCAAAGGTGGCCAATTGGAATTCAGAGTAATTTTTGTGGAGAAAGCCTCATCTCGCCTTTGTTAATCTCTGACCGGCAGTGAAAGGTCACATTCTTTTCACAGTTAATCACACACACAAAGGGAAGACATGAGTGCCTCGACACATTATTGCAAACTTCAATCAGTTGTGTTAGGTGCATGTGTGAATGGAGCAATTTTGCTTCACAGAATGCAAAGCGAAAGGCTTTTGGAAATAAAAAAGATGCGGAAGGTGAAGGATGGGCCGAAGAAGCGACGATCAGCTAATCAGGATTTGAGAAATCAGGATGATCTCTCCTGACTGCAGAAGAGGAGTTGGTAGCCGATAAGAATCGCCTCTGGTTTCTTGGGTGAGAACTCATTTGAATACACGTTAAAGTGATGGGAAGTGGTGTTAGCTCTTTCACGAGCCTCGATCTTGTATAAAACAAAAAAGTGGGAATATGGTGGGAATTGAGATGCACGAGTTTGATCCACTAGTTTTTTGAGACACTGGGCCCAGACATTTACTTTGTCATGAGTCGAGTCTGCATTGATGCTAATTGTGGTGAAAAAGACAATCTCCTACGTCATGACAGTGCAGTCATAATTCATGAGGAAGGTGTGTATAGGTTAGGTGAGACTATAAATAAAGCACAAAGCTTGTTTAACTGACTTTTAAGACTCAATGAGGAGCTTATACATAATACATTTGGAGACATCTCTGTACCTTTACGTGCATTACGAGAGCATACATACATTACTTCTTCGTTCGTATGCAGCACAAGGCTCCGGTTAGCATCAATGGAAGAGGGCATGACTGTGCCACTGACACAATGCCCTTTCCTGGTTAAGGCAGGAATTTGTAATTTTGCTCAAAGGCGCAGGCGAAACCTCGCAGTGGGATCTTTAATGTCCGCCAACTAATGTCAGAATATGGTCGGGATTCTAACCCAGGCTAGAAGGCTTCGAGGCCTTCTACTGCTACACCATTAAGTAAGCCCACAAGGGCGTACGGATACAATGGACAAATCAAGCACGATGAGGGATTTGAACATGAAATCAAAGCTTCATATGCCAAGTACTCAGATGGGAACATAAGGAGGTCAACTTAATTATTTTTTGTAATGATGTCTTCACAACTCTTTACAATTGTATCTCAAAATCTCACGATAATTTGGACAAATCAAATGGTTTATTCAGCATCCTCTAAATGCAGAATGGGATGTGGTCATTTTTGTTGCTTTTCGTGCAGTATTTGCCATTATGATTTTGCCTATTGTGTGGTGTATTTTTATTTTTATCTATACAGATTCGAGGCTCGTGTAAGAGCAAATACATTGAACATGAAAAGATGCACAGACAAATAAAATATACAATGAAGGGAGTGGGAGACAAGAGTCCTGGGTTATAGAGATGTAAATAATTAGTTTAGTGTTGTCAATAACATGCTCCCCACCGGCTTTATGTTTAGTTTGAGAATTCATTCCGCAATTCAGTTAGCTGTGGGTGTGAGTCTGTTAGTTACACAACGCAGTAGGTGGGACATATCTAGTGTTGTAAAACTGTCACATACAGGGTGTTAGATTAAATGTAGAGGGAAACCACATCTAAGTGTCACACGTAATTTTAAAACTAGTCCCAAACCTTTCTCAAAACCGGTCGTCCTCACTTGTGTGGGTTCGACTCGGGGACGAGTCTGGCAAGGGAGGGGGGCAGTGCTATGGTTTTGAGACTTGCACATATTGATTATTAAAGGCTAAAGGGTTGCCCCCCAATAGTTAGTTCCACGAGCAACACGTCGGCCCACTAGTAGTATTAGTTATGTCATAGTATGTGTAAGTATAGGCCATTTCCCATATTAATATCTGCGTTGTGTAAAGACATGAGATTAGGTCCCGTTCATTTTGTGTCCACCCTCCAATTCCACCTCGATGGGCGGAATCCATCCCGCGCCACATTTGGCTGCCCGTTCAGTTTGTTACGCATTGGCTGCCCGCTCAGTTTGTTAAGCATTGGCTGTCCACTAGTCGAGTAACACGAGGTAGGCCTGAGAAGGAGGAGCGCGGGGTCGGGTGGGGGCGGCGTTGAGATCGGAGCGTCAGAGGCGATGACGGTAAGAGCCACCAGCCAATCAGGGCTCTAGCGGCATGGCGTGAGAGGGCGTGGAGAGGCGCGTCTGGTGAGTTCGAGAAGGTTCGCGGGGCGTACCTATTTAAGTCGGTGCGCAAAGCCCTCGACAGGACTCACAAGCAGGACTTGTCGGCAGGAGGACTTACAAGCAGGACTTGTCGCCAGGAGGACTTACAAGCAGGACTTGTCGGCAGGAGAACTTGACTCGCATCACTAGCGCAAGAGGACTTTGAAGGATTTGAGGGCTCGCTCGCTTTGAGGCTTTGAACTGTAAACTCGCCATATTATGTATGCGCCAGAGGGGAAGAAGAAGAGGCGTTGGCGGTACGAGTACATGGCCAGAGCCAACCGCGCCGGTGGCGAATAGCAAATATTCCAGCCACGCGCGTAAACGCGGCCATAGCCGCCAGTGATTAACCGCCAACCACACCAGAGCCCATCCCCCTACCGTTCGCCCCGTAATAACCCTGTGCGTCCAAACGGCGCGCTACGAGCTCCTGCCTTCTCCTGGATCCATCTGCACGGGACGAGCCGGAGACCGGAGGGAGCTGCCCGGGAGCCATCCCTGGACACGCGGACCATCATCCTGCAGCTGCAAGCCCCGTGTGAGTGTGTGTGTGTGTGAGACGGGCCCGTTTGTCCTGGGTATTAAGTAAGACTGTGTAAGGATTGCCCTGTGTCTCTGCTCTGAATCATTGTGAATAGTGTAAATAAATCTTGTTCTTCCTTTTTCCAATTCGATCGCCTTTGTGATTTCGCCATTGACTAAGCGTGGCACGAATAAGCCCGCTAGAACCGGGTTCACCATCTAAACAGCACGGATCGCGTGTACGCACCGCTCGGCGTCTCAACACACGTGCTTCGTGTGAGGCTTATTTCCTCGTTTCAGGGCAGCGCTGGTACTTAGGTAATAGCGAATCTGGTCCTACAACCCTATTTAGCGCTGTCCGGAAAGGACGTCATAGGCCTCGGGTCGCGCCTGGTCAGTCAAAGACAAGGGGACTAATCCCCCCCTTGGTAAGGGGAGAAGGCCGGCGGCAGATCCGCAACAATATTATAATATTATTATATATTATTAATATATTATATTATTATTATATATTCTATTATTTATATATATATATATATATATATATATATATATATATATATATATATATATATATGTATATATTGTTTAGTATTATTATATATTAATTATTATATATTTATATATTATATAATTATATTGTATTATTATATAGTGTATTCATTATTATTCACCTAGTGTATTCATTATTGCTCAAGTTAGTATCGTGTTTGAAGCAGATAAGCGCATAATTATATTGGCTGAGAAGTGCATGGTCCAACGTCTAGTCCAGGGGCGGGCAACCCCCGGCCCGCGGGCCACATCCGGCCCGCGAAGGCTTAGCGTCCGGCCCGCCACCCTGCTCGGCTTTATTATTGCAATCCGGCCCGCGGACCTCCCAGTAAAACTCATATCATTTGTAAATGTAAGAGTTTATATTTAGCCGGTCTGAATTCAAGAAAGGGACATTTTGTCTTCAGCACCGTCCTCTTCCGGAAGACATGCGCACGGGGAACTGTCTTGCCTAGACACCGCCTGCTTGCTGATAGGCGGTCTTTTCAAATCAGCCGGCATGTGATACGGACGTCCTTCCGATTCAGTCAGCTTGCGACAAACGTTGGTGTCTGGGACAAATAACTTGCAACAAAGAGGTAAGCGACGCAGAGTTCTCTAAACCTATTTCAATTTTCACTTTCTTTCAATTTGCTTTGTTTTGTTTGTTAGAACATGTTATTATCTTTCATTTGCTGCGTTTAAATAATTTTATTCTCCCTTTTTATTTGTAAAAATAAAAATATAACGAACTTTCTATTTGTAAAGAAAAAAAATATATAACGAACTTTCTGTTTGTAAAAGAAAAAAGAAATTGACGAACTTTTGTTTAAAAGGAAAACGAAATTGACGAACTTTTGTTTAAAAGGAAAACGAACTCTTTAAAAAAAAAAGTATGCAGACTGATTCATTTCCTGTATTTCAGTTTTACGGTGAAACTGTGTCATATTCAGCGTTGGCCACGTGCGCGCAAAATAAATACATTCATCTGTACAATTCGTCTTCCGAGATTTTTTGTGCCCCAGATTGCTTGCTGTTACATCATTTATTCATTGCTGATATACCTAATTTTCTTCCTTTTCAGCTCATCATGTCTGCGACCCAGCGTGTTAAGAAGAGGAAAGTGGACCTCGAGCGTCGGATCTTCAACCCTGAGTGGGAGAAGTACTTCTTCATCGAGCGCTTTGGACAGGCCCAGTGCCTCATATGCTTGAAGACTTTGGCTGTCCTAAAAGAGTACAACGTGCGCCGCCACTGGGAGACAGAGCACCGCTCGTCAAACTTCGCGTCGGTGTCTGCCACCGAAAGGAAGGACGCCATGGTTAGACTATCAGGCAACTTGGAGAAACAAACTTCACTCTTCCGCAAGCAGAATACTGAGGCCGAAAAGGTGACGCGCGCCAGTTATGAAGTCTCCCGCATCCTTGCTCGCCGAATGAAGCCATTCGCGGATGGGGACTTCATCAAGGAATGCCTCCTCGCTGTAGTGGACTCCGTCTGTCCAGAGCAGCGTTCCGCCTTTGAGAACGTGAGCCTTTCGTCCCGCACCGTTCGTCGCCGCATCGAGGATATGTCGGAAAACGTGCACGACTCACTCAAAACACGCAGCTCAAATTTCGTCGCCTTTTCCCTCGCTCTGGATGAGAGCACCGACACAAAGGACACGGCCCAGCTGTCCGTTTTCATCCGTGGCGTCACCGCTGACTTTCAAGTGTGTGAGGAATTCCTCCAGCTTGTCCCGCTGCGCGACACCACCACTGGGAAAGACATCTGCGACGCCGTGCTTCTGTGTGTTGATCAGCACTCCCTGGACCTCTCCCGTCTTGTGTGTGTGACGACCGACGGTGCCCCGGCGATGGTTGGTGAGAAGAAGGGTGAGAACAGCACCAGCAGTCTCATTGATTTGTAGAGTGTTCAATGCAATTTTTGTACAATCTATTCATGTAAACAAAATATAGTAATTCTGAGATTTCGTTTTTCACTCCGACCCGCGATCTCCTTCCAAAAGTCTCATCTGGCCCTCACTCTGAAAAGGTTGCCCGCCCCTGGTCTAGTCATATGACTGACTAGTCTTGCATTGTTACCCCACTCATGCAGAGCGAAAAGTGGGGGTAAGCAATTGGTTCCGTCTGTCTGTCTCTGTCTGTCTGTCTTATCAATTTATGATTGTCAGTTTATGATCGAGGAACCACTTCATTAAATTGTATAATATAATTTTAACACAAATTGGAACATGAATGAATCGGAAGACAAGTTTGCCGTTTTACCGTACTTTGTCTCTGAATTCATCCTGGTTGCACATGTGCAGAGAGGAGTGAGATAATATTTTTTATCTGCCTGCCAGTCAGTCAAACAAAGTTGAAAGTCATTCCAAACAGGAAACTTATTGTTTTTAAGGAAGTTATAAAGTACACAAACAACAGGGACGAAAAACATGTGCAACATGTTAGATAAGGTGATGTAATAGACGCTGGGTAAAACAGTGGTGAAACCTGAATTAATTTATTTATACACCTGTAAACCTATTTAAACCTTTATTTAAATAGAATTATATACCTTAACACTGGAACACAAATTGCCTTCATAATACTTTCAAGAACCTCCAGTTTTCCTGTACTTGCACAACATCTATACTATGGAGTGGCGTATGCATTAGGAGTTGTCAAACACAACCCCTGGGAAATGGGCGTGGCATGTGAGAGTGTACAGTATCAGGGTGAAGAAGAGGACATCAATATGGTTATGCACAATGCCAATTGACAATGCATTATATGGTGATCAATAAAGCCTCTATCCCCTAAACTGCGACAATGTCATATTATTCCAGTATATAAGCATGATGTATATAAGATTGCTTCAGTAGCGCTTAACTTCTGGATTTTCTTAACGGTCTTTAAAATCATTATTTTATCAGAATTGAAATATATACTTAAACAACGTGCGGGGTATCGTGTTCTAGGAACTCTCTCGTTAGGTATGTATTTATTCAGCTTGGGATTACCTTTGTCAGTGTATAGTGCAGGTAAAGAAAGTTAGTTGAAAAGGAGATTGGAAAATAGTCTGTACTAGTAAGTAAATCACGGAACGCTGAGAAAAGAGAAAGGTTATAAGTGGTGTGACAAATGTTTGATGTGGACAGTATTGGGAATGGTGGATGCAAAGGGTATAATCATTGCATTAGGAAATGTGTATAAATGACACGCCGAGGGATTGTTATAGATCGCTTTAAGGAATGCACATAGCTACTTTGCAGGCCATAATAGAGTACAATCAATTTGTAGCTAAAGGTCAGTTACATTAGTGTAGGGAGTCTGCAGAAGAGATGGACCCCTGCGAGATGACGCAGGCAATCACGTGATGAAGCTGTGTTTGCCATTTTGGAAGATAAAACAAAACAAAGGCAGTCACACGTCGAGTAGTCAAACACAAAGCCACGAATAATTACATCGGTAATTGCTCTTCATGGCAAATACGCATAATTTTGGGAGTTTCCAAACAGGACAAGAAGACAAAAGTGACAACGTCTTTTCAAATTATTCCAGCAGTTATAAAAAACATATTGTAGAACAGAGCATGGAACTGTTGCTGTTGGTGACAAAATTCATGGTTGGCAAGCCTCGGTCGAAGTGACTTCTGTTCCGATCATTTGATGTGTGTGTACGTTTACGTACGGAGTAATCAAGTTACATTTTTTGAATCATACGAGGGAAATATGTTCGAGCTTTACACAGTTTTGGACACAATTGCAACACAAAAGGGGTTAGTCAGGTAAAGCCAGGTACTAAACTTAGTTAGGTAAAGCCAGGCTAATACATTCAGCTATGTTATATTTAACTACAGAAAAAGCCAAGTGGTCAATAGTATGGAATTCGTTGCTTGTTGGAACATCACAGACAACTTGAGGCCAAACTCTTACATTTCATCATTCATGATCATATTCGATTTCACCATATCAACAATTATACCATTTGTATTGAAAAATATTTGTATATATCTTAATGATTAATCATTTCGATAATTCAACATGCACTGCCAACAAATACGATTGAAATCCCTTCCACTAGGCCTTTCACTAATAGCAATAATCTACCATATAAAACACAATGCCAGTTTGTGTATTTGTACAGATGTCTGTTCCCCTTCATAAGGGTAGGTTTTAAACGCTAATCTTTTAACACGAATGTGTGTTCACTAAAGTATATTTTTGAGGACAAAACAAACTCCAAAAACACTTTCCATAAAAGGGTATTTAGGTCTCTTCTATTGGAATTGTAGACGGTGGCTTGCATACTGAGCCTCAAGGGCGGTGTACAGAAGCGTTTTGTTTTTTTTTAAACAATAAATACAAGATGCAGGGAGGTGAAATTTGCCGCACGTGATGTGCAATGCGCTCAGAGTAAAAAAGCGTGTTCATTTACATCCGTGAGATGTCTAATAAATAAAAATATATAAGCACACCGAACACTAGGCCGAAGCTTCAGACTTTGACAAGCTTGCGAGGCTGCACCATCCAATAAACTGTTCTAACCAATCATTTTGGACATGCTTTTTAATAGTGAATACATATTCTGTATAATGATTACATTTAGGGCTATTTTAGTAATAATTTTTGACAATGTTAAAAAAGCAGGTTCCATGCCGAAAGCAATGCAGGCTAGGTATTGACTTTGAAGATGGGCCACGACAAGTTCAAGCTTCTCCCAGCATCTATTGACTAAATTCTGCACGCCACAAAACTAAAATTGAGAAGTCCAGAAGAAATAGAAAAAATATATAATTAAGAGAATTAACAGACAGATTAAGTTTATTATCCTGCGCTCTCCGCAAAGCGAAAAGCGGGGTTAAGCATTCAACTGCGTATGTGTGCTGTGCGTGTCTGAATTTTAAAAATTCATTTTCTCAGCATCCGTTGGTCGGATTGACATGAAATTTTCACCACAGGAGGGTGAAACTCCTCCTGCAGAATATGTCAATGATTATGACGTCATAGGTCATGTGGTACAGGCGCCATCTTGGAAAAACCCTCGCACCTCGATATCTCTGAAACCACTCCATGGAAAAAAAATTGAGATCTGGCTCATTGTCAACTACTCCCCATGGGGAATAGGTGTTGTTAACGATGATGTCATTGGTGCCATAATTATGATGTCATAATTCGACAGGGACAACGCTTAGTCTGATCAGTTCGAAATGTATTGAGCGTGATCTTTGCAACAATTATATTAGAGAATATAAATTTATGATGTCATCGCTCACGTGGTCTGGCAGCCATATTGGATGAAAGAAAAAAATACTCAAAAACAGAAGAGTTGGCTCGCAACAAGTTGACTGCGCAGGGTAAGTATTCTATGAATACCATCTAGTTAATTTCAGTTTTGATGAAGTTTATTTATCACAATTGCTATTATAATTTGTTTTTTGAGATCAATTGTTCAATGCTTTCAATGTTTGGACAACGATTGCATATTTTCTGCTAAGTAAATATTGTAATGATGGATAATGATCCTCGTATGACATTAGTTTGATATACTCCACCCTCTGAGCATGCGAGAAATTTTATTGCTCAAGACAATGTAAAATTTTACCCAAGTACTGCTAAAGTGAAGATTAGAAATGCAAACAAGGCGACTTGTGTTCTGCAGTGTTCAAATATATAATTCAATTGAAATAAAATAAATATTTTAAAGGCTGTAGAAAAAAGTTTCCCCATTCTTCCTTGATTCCTGGACGTGGCAGAGCAGCGTGGTTATGGCTAGAGTGCCAATCAGTCCCCATGGACCGGCCCTTTCCTTCTTGTCTCTGTCACCTCTCTCTCTCTCATCCTTTCTCTCCCTTTCTTTCTCTCTAACTCTGTCATGGTGATGGCCCTGACTTTGTGAAGGCAAGTGTACACCATCCTGGATGTGGGGGATCTGTGGGTCACTTCTGGGAGATCGATAGGCTGTCTCCATGCATCGGGCTTGTTCGAGAAAACTGTCAGGGACTACACAACAACAACAACAATGCATTACCTTAACAACACATTAACCCTGATCACCCATGCCACGACATGTACAACCATACACAGGCCCCTAGACACATTAAAACTACACCGCAAAGATGCCACAGTGACATCCTAAGTAACATTCCCGCACAAAAAAATGGAAACTACAAATAACACATCCACGCCCACATGACCATAAACGCAATAAGAAACCTGGGCCCAAACAGTATCTTGGGCACAAACGGCCCCCCATCGATGACACAGAGAAATAAATCCCCAGGTCTGATCGTGTTCACCTTTCAGGCCTTCGCTGTGGATACCACGCACAACTTTTACACGACAGACATAGACTCGACAACACCTGCAACCACTGGCAGGCCGCTCCACACAATAAAACTTGTCATGGAAAACGTGGTCCTGGCTTCACGTAAGCAAGAGCACAACATCTTGGATGTGAGAGATCACTGGGTCGCTCCTGTGAGATCAATCGGCTATCTCTGGCTTGACTGGGGTAACACACCAACAACACATTAAATTAGTTATTCGTGTCTGTTGATAGTGTCCCTTATGGTGTCCCAAAAAACAATAAGTTTCCTGTTTGGAATGATTTTCAATCTTGCTTAACTGCCAGATAGACAGAGTAAAACAATTATCTTACTCCTCTGTTCACATGCACGATAGGGATGACATTCCGTGCAATTTGCCAAATTCGGAGTCAAAGTATTGCTAAACTGCAGATACCTGCTCTACATTGTTCAGCATATAAAACAAATTATGGGCAGATGTCTGCAGACACACAGACGAAGTGAATCAAGACTCTGCTCATCTTCACTCTTTACTCCCACCTCTGGAACAAACTCCCTCACTCTCTTCAATCCCACTCCTCCCTCCAAGTCTTTAAAACAGCTGTTCACCACCATCTCTTATCTTCCCCCATCCAAAACCTTGATCTTTTCTACCCCCGCTTAAACACCCCAAATCCACCTCTTTCAATCCCCAACTTCTTTCCCGAAATTCCTCGTCGTGAAATTCCTTGTGGTGAAATTCCTAGTAGTGTTCATTTGCTTTATACCGTGAACCCCTCCCTCCTCCCCCTTCCACAGTTCTACCGACGTACATGTTCTCTACTGTTGTTGTGCTTGTGTGCTTCCCTCTCTCTCTTCATTGTATGTTTTATGTGTCTGTGCATATTTTCATGTTCAATGTGTTAGCTCTTACACGAGCCTCGATTCTGCATACAAAAAAAGAAAAAAGGGAAAAAAAGTCAACCAATTTATTGCTTAACTACGCTTTGCACTACGCATAGGGGGTAATAAAACCACCCAGTCCAGCTGATGAACAAATGTTAATGCAAAGCAAATTTTGAATATTTAAAATGTGCAAATTCCTGAAATTCTTAGAAAGAACTTCTCGCCATGGCGGATTCACAATCGCACCGAAAAAACACTCTGGAGTCTGGATCTTGAGTCCCATCATCTTCGGATCTTGATTCCCATCATCTTCGGATCTTGATTCCCATAATGTTCGGATCTTGAGTCCCATCATCTTCGGATCTTGATTCCCATCATCTTCGGATCTTGAGTCCCATCATGTTCGGATCTTGAGTCCCATCATGTTCGGATCTTGATTCCCATCATGTTCGGATCTTGAGTCCCATCATGTTCGGATCTTGAGTCCCATCATGTTCGGATCTTGAGTCCCGTCATGTTCGGATCTTGAGTCCCGTCATGTTCGGATCTTGAGTCCCATCATGTTCGGATCTTGAGTCCCATCATGTTCGGATCTTGATTCCCATCATCTTCGGATCTTGAGTCCCATCATGTTCGGATCCTGAGTCCCATCATCTTCGGATCTTGAGTCCCATCATGTTCGGATCTTGAGTCCCATCATGTTCGGATCTTGATTCCCATCATGTTCGGATCTTGAGTCCCATCATGTTCGGATCTTGAGTCCCATCATGTTCGGATCTTGAGTCCCATCATGTTCGGATCTTGAGTCCCATCATGTTCGGATCTTGAGTCCCATCATGTTCGGATCTTGATTCCCATCATCTTCGGATCTTGAGTCCCATCATGTTCGGATCTTGAGTCCCATCATGTTCGGATGTTGAGTCCCATCATGTTCGGATCTTGAGTCCCATCATGTTCGGATCTTGAGTCCCATCATGTTCGGATCTTGAGTCCCATCATGTTCGGATCTTGAGTCCCATCATGTTCGGATCTTGAGTCCCATCATGTTCGGATCTTGAGTCCCATTAGGTTCAAAGACCCTGGTCAGAAAGTTTAGAAGTTAGTCACATTTTGCCGAGCCTGGGTACCATTCTCGACCCAGCTATAAACCGTCACCCCAGTGTTTTCATGCAGGGTGATACATTGATCACTGATCAGTATGTGAGAGGTCCATCAGAAATATGTCAAGTCAGAGGACCCATCTGACAGCATTATCACCTGTACTCTGGACACACTCAAAATTCCTGCTGTGGGAGGCAACAGTAAACCAACCACCTTAACCCATACATAGAAATTGCTTTGGCAGTAAGAAGGCTTTGTCGAGAGTTTGGTACATCGATGATGATGTATGAAAAATGATGACGAATTTGATCCTCCTCACCCTTCTCAGCCATTTCTCTCCAACCCCACAACACCCCTACAACAGCATGCACAAACACTCCTCTTCCCTCCACTCCTTTTCATATCCTTGCTTTTTCGAACCTTATCTTCACTTTACATATATTTATTAAGATCATTTTTCACATATGAAAACATTCCCCGACCCTGCCCCTGTCATTCCCCTACTAACTCATCCAAATGTCTTCCTCTGAGAGTTGGCCCAAAGGAGTCTGTATGTTTAGCAGGGCATCTTTATATTGAAAATAATAAAAAACTGATCATATTTATTGCAAGTCCAACGGTACATTGGAATCACGAACTGAAGAAAATTAACATTCTACAAAGCTTCCAATCTCGTCACTACCTCCGCCACCATAGGTGGGCGAGGTTATGTTTCACCGCTGTCTGTTTGTTTGTGAACAGGATATATCAAAAAGTTGTGAATAGATTCGGAGGAAATTTGGTGTGGAGGTTGGGTATGCTACGAGGACGAAATGATTAGATTTTGGAGAAGATCCGGATCCGGCTAGTAGAATGTTTTAAGTGATTCTTCACCATTGAGAGATAGGACAACAAAATGATGTATAGTACGATATCTCAAAAAGCTGTGGATGGATTTGGACGAACCGAGGTGGACAGATTGGGTGTGTTAGAAGGACAAATCGATTCTGTAAAGAGAGTGTGGGAGATTGTTCCAGAGGCGGGAGAAAAGAGGAATGAAAGAGTGAAGGTGAGCAGAGAGTCTTGATTTTGGCAATTCGATTGACATTGAGATGGGGGCTGATGAGACAATTCTCCGCCTGATTTGCTTCGGACCAACAATTATTGTCGCGTCACAAACACCGGCCCATGCCAAATACCAAAAAAATGGAATACGGATCCGGATACTTTAATTTTTTTAAATTTCAAGTGATTCTTCACCATTGAGTGATAGGGCCAAAACAATGTACAGTATAGCATATGTCAAAAAGTTATGGACGACTTATGAAAAAACTAGGTGGATGACTTTTAGGTGACAAGAACAAGCCGATTCGATTTTGGTTCAGGTCCGAATACAGATCTGGCCTATCAGTGGGATACAAAACATAAACTGTTCAGCCTGGTGGAGGTTTGAGCCCCACCGAGTGCTGTTTTGGTAATGCACAACTACATTATCCAGCAATGGGGAAGCATAAAATGGTCTCCAAAAACGCTGTC
This sequence comes from Myxine glutinosa, assembly GCF_964187855.1. Taxonomy (NCBI): domain Eukaryota; kingdom Metazoa; phylum Chordata; class Myxini; order Myxiniformes; family Myxinidae; genus Myxine; species Myxine glutinosa. The sequence goes on from NC_136273.1 coordinate 78,442,305, forward strand.
TCCCAACATACGTAATAGACATCGTATCATTGACACACTTTCTTTGTGTCACATTATTGTGCACAGTCCTTCATTCATTCCACATTCTTTGAGATTCCATTCAATTAACACTACGATTCCTGAAGGATCATCCGCAGATGAAGCCAAACCTGGCAGTGAGTCAAAAAGGCGGGGAAAAAAACATGGGGGGGGGGGGGCGGGGCGGGGTAGTAAGTCAGAAAGCGCTTCTTATAAATAAAATGGTTTATTAAACCTTAATTAGGTAAATAAAATGGTTTAGAAAATTTGAAATTAATAAGATAAATGAGGGGGGGGAGTAAGTCAGGAAGCGCTTCTTATAAATAAAATGGTTTATTAAATCTTAATTAGGTAAATAAAATGGTTTAGAAAATTTGAAATTAATAAGATAAATGAGACGGAGTTGAGACAACAATAACCGGCCATATCTGGCACACATGAATTACAACCATGGGAGTTGAAATACGAAAAACTGAACTTATGCACAAGAAGCGACAAATAAATAAAGTCCAACTCAACGATGGTGCCAAATACCAGATTCCCACAAGGAACAAAGGGGCAGACGAGTGCTTGATCAAGGCACAAGGTGTTGGTGCCATGCAGGCTGGTGATGGTGAAGAGCAGCTCGGGGCCCGATGGGGAAGACGATGAGAAGGCCTGGAGAGGAGATGGCGGCCAAGCAGAGGTAAAGAGAGAAATGTTGTTCTCCTGAAGTCCAACTCCAACTGCAGCACGCAGGTGCGATTATGGCTATCAACTCTAGGACAGCCGTCATGCATAGCGAGTCCCTCACCCTGCCCTGTGAGACGGCCCTGAACAAAAGTGTTCCACCCCTCTCCAGGCTCCATAGCTCACCTCACTTCGGACCAAGCAGTTCATGATGTTTTCCTTCTAAATAACGCAGACCTTTCACAGTCCTCCACCTGGCATTGCCTCTTTTACACTATAAAACACCTGACACGATGCTACTTTAAGGTTTACACCCACTGCCTGGTAACCAAACTGGTTTACACCTGCACGTTTTACAATATGACTTACTTCAGACATTCTCCCTGATACTGTACAGGCGCAAGTCTAACATACTCGATCGCAAGGTCCATACTATTCTTAAGACAACCTCCCTATTGATCCCCTCTACTTCCACATAACAATATTTGGTCTATCGGTCCATCAACTTTTTGATCCTAGCACAGAAACCTTCCTTCTTGAGACCTTAACAGGGTGGACATGGCTGTGCTAACTTCTTCTGCGGATGAAGAAACGTCTTCCTCCTGGCAGAAGAGTGGATTTTATTATTTTTATGTTGTGGTGCTGCGAACACACGACTCGATTGCCAGAGAGGTAGGCCACAACGCGTTTGTTATAACAAAGAGTCTTTATTCCAAAGCTCGTACTTCAGCACTGGGCGGGCTCGAGCTTAGAGCCCGCATATATGTGCCGAGGCCACGCATAGTCCCCGGGCGTGGCCGATCGGTCGAAAGGCGGGGCATGTGCTTTCGTCCCCCGCCTGGACGCTTGCGCCACCCACTGGTGCGGGGAATTATTGCCCCTTGTGCCCGCCACACGCGCCCCCCCAGAATTCCCGCGCACCTGAAGGGTGAGTTTGGGGGAAGCCGGATGACCCGGCCGAAACGCCCCCTGGCGATGGGTGCAGGGCTGGGGGGTAGCGGGACGGCGGGGCTGGGGGGTGCCGGGGGTCCGACCGCCGGGGGGCGGCCTCGACGCGGAGGCAGAGCTGCTTGTGGGGGGTGGTCCGGATCGAGGTGGGCCGGCTTGAGGCGGTCCACGGAGATGCGATCCGGGGCACCGCCGATGTCGATGGTGAAAAATTTGTCCCTGGTCTCCAGCACGTGGAAGGGCCCGTCGTACGGGGGCCATAGCGGTGCCCGGTTGTCATCGTGCCGGACGAAGACGTACTTTGCCGTGCGAAGCTCCGGGGCGACGTGGGAAGGCAGGCAACCGTGGTGTGCCGTCGGCACCGGGGCGAACCTCCGGGCGGTCTCCTGAAGGGCGGAGCACTGTTGCGCTGCGGACCAAGGAGCCGTGGAGTCGGGGATAAATTCACCCGGTACCCGCAGTGGTTGCCCGAAGACCAGCTCCGTGGAGGACGCGCGCAGGTCGTCCTTGGGCGCCGTCCTGAGGCCCAGCAGGACCCAGGGGAGCCTGTCGACCCAGCCGCCGTCGCGGAGGCTGGCCCGGAGCGCGGCCTTCATTGAGCGATGAAAGCGCTCGCACAGGCCATTGGCCTGGGGGTGGTAGGCCGTGGTGCGGTGTAGTTTCACCCCGAGCCCTTGCGCCACCGCGGCCCAGAGCTCCGAGGTGAACTGGGGGCCGCAGTCGGATGAGATGTCCGAGGGGGCACCGAACCGGGCAACCCAAGTGGCGATGAAGGCTTGCGCCACATCAGCCGCAGACGTCGCCGCCAATGGGACTGCCTCCGGCCACCGTGTGGTGCGGTCCACCATGGTGAGGAAGTGGGTGAACCCCCGCGAGGGGGGGGGGGGGGAGAGGTCCCACCAAGTCGACGTGCAGGTGGTCGAACCGACGCTCGGGCACCACAAACGGGGCCAACGGGGCCTGGGTGTGGGGGTGGACCTTTGCACGCTGGCACGCGAGGCACGTCCTGGCCCAGTCGCGGACGTCCTTCCAGAGGCCATGGAGACGAACTTCGCCGCGACGAGCTTCTGGGATGCCTTCGTGCCCGGATGGGACAGGCCGTGGATGGCGTCAAAAACTGGGCGCCGCCAGCCAGTGGGCACGATGGGCCGAGGCCGGCCGAGGGAGACGTCGCATAGGAGGGCCGCGCCCGCGGCGTCGAACGGCAACCTCGGTGACGCGGAGGCCCGTGACGGCGGTCCGCAAGGCCTGGACACCGTGGTCGGTGGTCTGGTCCTCCGTCATCCGGGCATAGTCGACCCCGAGGTGGACCGCGTGCATGACGGACCGGGAAAGGTGAGCCGCCACCGGGTTGTCTTTACCCGCCACGTGACGGATGTCCGTCGTGTACTCGGACACGGCAGAGCGGTGACGCTGCTGCCGTGCCGACCATGGCTCGGCGACCTTGGCCATCGCGAACACAAGGGGCTTGTGGTCGACGAAAGCCGTGAACGGGCGGCCCTCCAGCAGATGGCGGAAGTGTCGGACCGCCAGGTGGAGCCCGAGCAGCTCGCGGTCGAAGGTGCTATAGCGGCGTTCGTGCGGGCAAAGCTGCCGGCTAAAAAACGCCAGTGGTTGCCAAGCACCACGCACCCATTGCTCGTGCACTGCGCCCACCACGTAGTCCGACGCGTTGGTGGTGAGGGTGATCGGTGCATCGGGCGCCGGGTGCGCCAGCATGGTGGCGTCGGCCAGGGCCAGCTTTGCGCCCGCAAACGCCGCGGCCATCGGCTCCGACCAGGCGATGTCACCTTTGCCCGGCTTGCCCCGGAGGGCCTCGTGCAAGGGGCGGAGGAGCCTGGCGACGTGGGGCACGAAGCGGTGGTAAAAATTTACCATGCCCAGGAACTCCTGGAGCCCCTTGATCGTGCGGGGCCGCGGGAAATCCCTGACCGCCTCCACCTTGGCCGGTAAAGGGACGGCCCCGTGCCTGGTGATGCGGTGCCCCAAGAAGTCGATGGTGGCGACGCCGAAACGGCACTTGGCGGGGTTGATGATTAGGCCATGCTGGCCCAGGCGTTCGAAAAGCGTGCGGAGGTGGAGCAGTTGCTCCTCCCGGGACGCGCTCGCGACTAGGATGTCGTCCAGGTAGACAAACAAGAAAGGTAAGTCGCGCAAGACGCTGTCCATAAGCCGCTGGAACGCATGGGCCGCATTCTTCAACCCGAAAGGCATTCTCAGGAACTCGAAGACGGCCGCCATCACCCCTTTCGGGACGTCGTCTGGTTGGACGGGGACCTGGTGGTAGCCCCGGATGAGGTCCACCTTGGAAAACATGGTCGTGTTTGCCAACCGGGCGGAAAAGTCCTGGATATGTGGGACCGGGTAGCGGTCGGGGGTGGTGGCATCATTGAGCCGGTGGTAGTCCCCGCATGGCCGCCATCCCCCGCCGGGCTTTGGCACAATGTGCAGAGGAGAAGCCCAAGCGCTGTTGGAGCGCCGTACGATCCCCAGCCCCTCCAGCGTGGCGAACTCCGCTTTCGCCACGGCGAGCTTCGTGGGCTCGAGTCGGCGTGCCCGGGTATAGACCGGCGGCCCGACCGTGGGTATATGGTGCTCCACCCCATGCTTAACGGCCACCGCTGAGAAGGTGCGCCGCGTGAGGGCCGGGAAACTGGCGAGGAGGCGGGTAAAGTCATCCGCTGCCGGAAGCGTGCAAACTAAACTCGCCGGGACGGAACCTTCCAGCAAGCCACTTGGCAAGTCGCTCGGTGAGCCGCTCAACGAGCCGCTCAGCGAACAAGCGAGCGAGCTAAAGGTTTCGGCCTGGACGAGCCGTCTGCGCTCCACGTCGACCAACAGCCCATTCACACATAGGAAGTCCGCACCGAGCAGTGCCATTGGCACGCTGGCGGTCACGAACGACCATTGAAAGCGCTGCACTCCGAACCGCAGGGAGAGGCAACGCTTCCCGAATGTGCGGATGGGTGTACCGTTGGCGGCAAGCAAAGCGGGGCCTGGCCCGCGGTTTGCTTGTCGGACGTGGAGGCGGGGAGGACGCTTACCTGCGCTCCTGTATCGCAGAGGAAACGGCGCCCGGACAAGGTGTCCGTGATGAACAAGAGGCTGCCGGAATGGCCGACGCTCAGTGCCGCTAATGAGCGCCGGCCCGGTCGTTTCCCGACCTGTCAAAAGAGCACGGCGGGTGACACGTTTTAGCCTTGCGGCTGAACCTGGCGGGGTAGTAGCACCAGGTTTGCGGCGGCGGCGGCCGTGGTGATGGCGGCGGCGGTGGTGGGCGGGGCGCAGCAGCGGCCACGAGGGAAGCCGGGGGCGCTGTAGCCTCTGCCCCGGGATCCACGACGGCAGCACCGTAACCCGACCGCGTGTCGCAGGCTGCGAAAAACTTGTCGGCCTCTACGGCCAGGGCGCGGGGTTCCTTTATTTTGGAACCGGCCAGCGCGAGGCGTACCTGTGGAGGTAGCTGGCGTAGGAAAAGCGCCCGGAATAAGAAATCCGTGGGCTGGTCTCCAAGCAGCGACAGCATAAAATCCATCTGCAAGGATGGTCGTGTGTCGCTGAGTTCAGGAAGGTCCAGGAGGCGGTCGGCCCGTTCGAGCTCCGTGAGCCCGAACGTGGCGAGAAGGAGACATTTAAGCGCCTCGTACTTGTTGTCGCCCGGTGGGCGCCGAAGGATGGACACGACTCGGGCGGCAGTGCCGGGCCCGAGGGCGGCGACCATGTGGTAGTACCGGGTCTCGTCCGCCGTTATGCCTCGGAGCTGAAATTGAGCTTCGGCCTGCACGAACCAGACGTCGGCCTGTGCTTCCCAAAACTCTGGGAGTTTGACTGCGATGGCATTGGTGGCCATGGCGCGTTCGGTGGTCAGCAACGGCTGAACCAATCGGGCTCACCAGTGTGGTGCTGCACACACACGACTCGATTGCCAGAGAGGTAGGCCACAACGCGTTTGTTATAACAAAGAGTCTTTATTCCAAAGCTCGTACTTCAGCACTGGGCGGGCTCGAGCTTAGAGCCCGCATATATGTGCCGAGGCCACGCCTAGTCCCCGGGCGTGGCCGATCGGTCGAAAGGCGGGGCATGTGCCTTCGTCCCCCGCCTGGACGCTTGCGCCACCCACTGGTGCGCGGAATTATTGCCCCTTGTGCCCGCCACAATGTGGTGGATTCCATGTGCATTTTCCTTCTTTCTCACCATTCATTTAACAAGAGGGCTTCCAGGACTTCAAGTTGGCGGTCGTCTTCCATCATGACTCATGATTTCATCTCTCCTCATCAACCACCACTCTCATCCACCACCTCTTCTTCTCTCCACATACTTGCAGGTTGCTATACGTTTCCTACCCTCTTTGTCTCATCCTCACGTTCGTTCATCCCTTCGCTTGTTGCGTCCACACGTCACCCCACACTTGGTGCTTTGCCTTCTACATCTACAATCTTCTATACCTGTCTCTTTCATGATACAATCCTACATACCTCATGAAAAGCACCTTTTGTCAATTCCAACTTTCCTATTTTTTTCACTCATCTATTCATGGAATCAAAACGTCCCTAATGATGTCATGTTGCAGGCAGAATTCCATTCCTTTCCACTTTTAAAACTTTGTCACTATGTTAAATCAGTGCGTTTCGTCTACATGTAATTATACCCTTTTTGTCTTGTCTGCCTGTCAATTATTATTATTATTTTTTGTATACAGGATAGAGGCTCGTGAAAGAGCTAACATTTATCACACACAAAAAAAAATCAAACAGACACACAAAACATATAATAAGGGTAGAGGCAGACAAGATGGGGAGAGAAGGGGAAGCACACAAACACAACATTTGAGAGCAGGGACATCGGGAGATCTGTGGGAGGGAGAGGGCTTTGGGGAGGAGGCGTGGGAAGGGGGGGAGGGGTGGGAGAAGTATAATACACAAGGACACTGCAAGGACTTCCAGGAAAGAAGTTGGTATTTCAAAAAAAGTGTATCTGGGGTGATTTAGTGGGGGTAGAAAAGATCAAGGTTTTGGATGGGGGAAAAATACGAGATGGTGGTGAACAGCTGTTTTAAAGACCTGGAGGGAGGAGTGGGATTGAAGGGAGTGAGGGGGTTTGTTCCAGAGGCGGGAGAAAAGGGGAATGAAGGAGTGAAGCTGAGCAGAGAGTCTTGATTTTGGCAGTTTAACCATAAGAGGGTTGCAGGCAGATCTTGTGCGACCTGTAGGAATATTTGGGGGACAGAGCACAGAGAGAACTGGGGGAGCAAGGCCGGAGAGGAGTCGGTAGAAGACGGAAAGACCACCAACCTGCCTGCGGTGAGTGAGTGAAAGGCCCTCGGAGTTAGCTTCATCGCAGAAGATTCCAATGATTCTGAAAGCTTTGGTTTCAACAACGTGAAGCCGAGCTAGGTGTGAGGCAGGAGCACCAGCCCAGAGGGGAGAGCAGTATTCCATTGAGCTGCGGATGAAAGCCTTGTATGTGGTGAGGAGCTCAGGTGTGCCAAGGAAGGACTTCGCACGACGGAGGATGCCCAGTCGGCGACTGACTTTGGAGGCCAGATTTGAAATGTGGTTTTCCCAAGAAAGATCATGGCAGATAGTGAGACCCAAAAGCTTGAGTGACAGTGAATAACCAGAAAATTCCCGTGAATAACCAGAAATGAAGCACCGCAGATTATTAAACTCCATAACGTTTACACAACGCGGAGAGTGGCAATTGGAGGTACACATTATTATTGTTAATATGTCACGTGATGATATAGAGCCATCAGTGAGATCGTTTGACACGAAGAGGCCCGTGACGCACAAATTTGAATGTAATTTTTGGAATTTAATTTAAAATTCCGATCATGCTCTCTTTCGCAGGGAGAATGTTTCGTCTGAAGCCTTGCTATTCAAATGCAGAGATGGGGGCTGATGAGACAATTCTCCTCCTGAATGGCTTCGGACCAACAATTTTTGTCGCGTCACAAACACCGGTCCATGTCAAGGCACGGGATTCATCATTGCTGGGAAAACATTGTCAGACGTTTGTCACAAGGTCTGTTCGGGCACGATTCTGTCCACCCTACGGCTGTGTATGGGGAGAGGGGAAAGCAAGCGGCCTGGTTTGCCAAAGAGATAACAGTTCCTGTATATTATTCATTATCGATCTTCTGATTCCCACCTGTAGGGCCTATGCACCTTGTGAACAAACTGTTCACGATTCTGTTCACGTATGTGCATCTGTCTTACTTGCGCAGGGACAGAGCGACGTTTCATGTATCTCATTAATTGAAGCAACTGTTTGTGAGAGTTCAGCGCCACCCACGGAGATGAAAAGTAAAAAGTGTAACCGCATGCACGGATTGCACGTACCAGCATCATCAAAGAATTGGACAACTAAAATAATTGGGGAAAATAAAGGCTTATTTTGATGATCTGATGAACATAATTTCAAATGTCTAGTTCCACAGTCATCCTAAAGTTCAACAATTACTGAACAAACAAGGTTCACAGGTTCGACTTATTAGATATTCACAGCAGAACACATCAAAACCAAAAATTAGAATATATCGGTGTGTTTGTGTGTAAATATATATATATATATATATATATATATATATATATATATATATATATATATATATATATATATATATATATATATATATATATATATATATATATATATATATATATATATATATATATATATATTGTTGCGGAGATGCGAACTGTATATTTTTTTGATTGTGTGCTGTACTATTATTATTATTGGTTATTCTGCGCCCCCCTACCTCCGGAGCTGTGTAAAGGTGAAAGGGCATCCCATAAATTAGTCCACGAGCATACACATCAGCCAAGTAATAGAATACCCCTGTTGGTAGTTATCTCTTATTCTGTGTTTTAGGGTAAGGCTGTGTCTCCCATTAATTGAAGTACTCCATTGCACCAGTGAAAGAGAATAGATCCCCTTTCCTTCCCATCCCCAAAATCTCCCTTTCCTTCCCATCCCCAAAACCTCCATTTCCATATTACATCCCCTCTCGTCATTGCTGAGCCCTCGATTCTCAATCACCTCCCCTCCAATAACCGCCATTGACCATGTGCTTGAGTCGGAGAAGAAAGGCGGGTCCCCACCTCGTCAGAGAGGGGAGGAGTGATCCAGCCCCACTCGACCAACCATGAACAAGGGGTTTGGCTTGAGAGGGCGGGGAGGGAACGTTTGGGGGAGGTTCGCAAAGGTTGAGGGGCGGGGCCTATATAACCCACGGCGGGGGTGTTCCCAAGAGAGATGCACTTTGAGTTGGTCTGAGTCGGTTGCCAGAGGGAGTTGGTCGTCAAGAGAGAGTCGTGAAGTCAGTCAGTAGAGGAGGTGGTCAAGTGGTTGCGTTGGTTGCGGTGAGGAGTCGGTGGTAAAGAGTGAGGGACCAAGAAAGAGTTGAGGGTTTGGACCAACGAGTCAGACAAGTCCTGGGAACGCAGCGGACGGAGGCCGCAGCAGCAAGAACCCCCAACAGCCAAAGGGGGCCTGAACGGCGGTTTGGAGCAGGGCCGAAAAGGAACGGCGGCTGCTAAACGCGCCGGTTGAGCTGCAGGACCCCCTTGGACCTTTCCTCTCCCTCCAGCCATCCACCTCCTGCCTTTCCACCCTTCTTGTATACGTGAGTTTGTTTTGTTTGTTCTGTCCCTGGGTATTTAATTAAGTCTGTAGATAAGCTAGTATTTGCACTGTGTCACCTGCGTCTTATGTGTTGTAAATAAACTTGATTGCTCCTTTTTGCTTATGTGTGTAAATAGTAAATAAATTCAGTAGTATTTCCAACCTTTTGGTCTTCTTCTTCTTCTTCACATCCGTGTCGCCTTTGTCTTTTCCCTATTGACTAGCTGTAGTGCGATACGGCCAACGTTTGGGTGGAATCGAGTGAGTCGGGGATCCTGTTAGGTCGCGGTTAAATACACCACCGCTCGGTCATCATAACATCTAAACCGCGATCTGTAACAATTGGTTGTCAGGAGTTGGATTCGGACCTGGGACTAAATTTGTTAGGCCCAAATTTTGGAACACCAATTGTGTTATCAGTAACAATTGGTGTTGGGAGTGAGATTCGGGGCCCGAACCAAATTTTTAAAACATCTAGGAAAAAATTTTGTCAAAATTTGGAGCGGCCGAAATTTGTTTTGTTTTACAAAACCCGAATTTTGAAATCGCGCCATGGCTGGTCAAGGCGACGGGATGCCGGTGGGAGAGATAGACGGGGTAGAATCGACCCAGGACTTCGGGGAAATGTATGTGGAGGAAAGGGAGGAGGAGAGCAATGAGGTGGTTGAGGGTGTATCAGACGCACAAAATGGCGCTCTCGCGCACGAGGTTTCAGGCGCGCAAAGAGGCGCCTCGCACGAGCGCGCGGTAGCCGAGCCCGCTGTATCAGCGGGCTTTAACATGCAGCAGTTCATGGCACGGTTTAGCGAATACATGGCACAGTCGAAGTGCGACAACGAAAAAAGAGCCAGGGAAATGGAGGGAATGGAAAACAGAATGGGGGAGCGACTAGGAAATCAAATCGGGGAGTTAGACAAGAAATTTGGGAAGTTAGACAATAATTTTGAGGAGTTAGACAAGAAATTTGGGAAGTTAGACAATAATTTTGAGGGGTTAGACAACGGGATAAAAGAGGTAAAGAATGGGTTAACGGGGGTGGAAAACAGAATGGCTGCCCAGGAGAATCAGTTAGAGGGGGTGAAAAATGGGTTAATGGGGTTAGAAAATAGGATGGAGGACAAATTGCGGGAAATAGGGGAACAATCTGCCAGGGAAATCAAACAAATGGGAGAGCAGATAGAGGAGGTGAAAATCGGGGTAGAAACCAAACTGGATGCTCAGAGGGATGAATTGGGACAGATGAGGGTGGCATCTACAAAAGAGATGGAGGAAATACGACGAGGGGTAAGTGAGGAGGTTTCGGGGCTACGCGAGGAGGTGAAGCGAGGTGAGAAGCGTATGGAGAAAGAGGTGAGAAATAATACGGCAAAGTTACAAGGGGGAATAGAAGATCTGACGGAGGAGGTGGAACAGCTGACAGAGGGACAAACGAAGTTAGTGGAGCAGGTTCAAAGGAACACTGCAGTACTCGGAGGGTTAAAGGCGACACAAAAAGAAATTAAAAACGAATTAATAGCGACGCAGAGGCAATGTCAGATGGTACGTGAGGAACTGACAATGAGGGTGGACGAGGTGACAGAGATAATGGAGACAAAGGACCGGCAGGTGAGGATGCACATAGAGACGGTCACGGTAGCCTTAGAGGACGAACTTGAGGAGACGCACCGAGAAATAAAAGAGGTTAAACAAAAATTAGAGGAAGTGGAAGAAGAGGTGAGTGAAATTAAGAAGAGACGGACAGAAACTAAGAGAGAAATCCAGGTAATGGAATTGGTGCAAGGTCGGTGCTCAACTCATGATGTGATGCTCACTAACCGAATAAAGAGTTTGCAGGTGGCAAAGGAGGTGCGGAGACGAGGTACGGAGGTGAGTGGCAATGTATATGATGTGAGGAAAGCTTCAGTCGGCTTGGGGGTTGCTTTGGATCCGGGTGTTCGTGAAAGGCCGTTGGTGAAGTGTGCGACAGGTCTGGTGTGCGAAAAAAGAGGTGTGCGAGAATGTCCGACCATGGGGTGTGTGAGGAAAAAGTGCACGCCGAGGAGTGAGTGTGCCGTCAAGAGTGAGTTGGTCGAAGCGCGTGTGCGAGGGGGTACATGGAAGCGCGGTGTGGTGAGTGTTACAGAGGAAGTAACGAGAGAGTGTACGCCTGTGGTGAGTGCTACAGAGGGTGTGACGGGAGAGTGTGCACGAGAAAGGTGTGTAACGGACGGGTGCATGAGGAAAGAGTGTGCTGTCGAGAGTAAGGGTGAGTGCGCGACCGAGAGTGGAGGTGAGAGTAGTGAGAGTGACCAGGAGCGTGAGTTGGTTGTGACAGGTGAGCGAGGATGTACACCTGGAATGGAAGGATGCACACCTGGAATGGTAGAGCGTGAGTGGGAATGCACGCTGGAATTGGTAGTGAGGCACGTGGTTGGGTGTGCGAGTGAGAGCACACCTGTGATTGTCACAGAGGAGGTGACCGAGGAGGGGGCGCGAAGAGGTGTGTTGGTGAGGTGTGCGAGCGACGAATGTGTGCCAAGGTGTTCGGTGGTCAGGTGTGTGACCCAAGTCGGTGAGCGGAATGAGTGTACCGAGGTGTGTAAGAAGAGGTACGACGAGGAGCATGGAAACGGCTGCATGTATGAGCAAGAAAGGGGTAGCGTATGCTTGTAAGCATGCAGGTGAAGCATCGACGGTAACCAGGTTAGAGGTTAGAACGACTTATAGCCGAATCGGGCCCTCGGTGCGCGTCGGGCAGCTTCGCGTGCCGCGAGGACCAGCGGGGATCCGAACCACGGCGGTTTCGAAAGAACCGCCGTACGCGATCCACGCTGTGCCTCGCTTGGAACGGCCGCGTCCGGGCTCCACTAGGCGGAGCGGGCAGCTGGATAGGAAGGGTCGTCATGGCGACCACTTTCTATTGAGACGTGCCGGCAGGTCGAGATCGGGACATTGGATGGCTCCACGCCGAGGTGGTGCGTGGGATCTCGGCCCGGGTAAGCCCCCGTCCCTGCACCGAGTGCCGGACGCATCCAGCCGCTGGCACAAAACAACCCGTATTCATTGCTCGGCTGTACGAAGCCGAGCGTTAGAAGGGAATTGGCGCACCGAGAGGATGTAATAAGTAGACGAATGATGATAGTCATTTGATACGAAATTTAGAAAAGTGAATAGAATCGGCAGTAAATGGCAAATTTTTGAATTGGTTGGAATTTGGACGAGCGAAATTGATAGGAGAGACCCCCGATGTGGTGGGATGGCAAATCCACCATCCCTCACAGGTGGGGCAAATGCGCTATAGCTTATGGGGTGTATGGCAGTGAAAACTAGCCCGGGTGGGTAAGGTTATATTGATAGGGATCTAGCGAAGATGACATTAGGTGACGTTAAGGTTAGTTAGTGACTGATACCTGTAGTGGGGACGCAGGTAGATTAGTGTGGATTATAATGACGAGGGAGCGCAATAGTTTAAAGGGACGACTGGGAAGCGCAAGTTTCAGAGGGGAGTAGTTAGATGAGATGATGCCGTGTGTGTGAGGATTGAACAGGTGTGATTGCACAGGTGTGCAACTAAACAGGTGTGTGGAGCAGTGTATGAGTGAGTGATGGTGATGTGTGTTGTGTTGACCAACTGGTCCAGGAAGAGGAGGAGGGTGCAGGTGGCACCAGGTATGATTGCACAGGTGTGCAACGACAGGTGAATGGAGGACAGGTGTATGGAATAAATGGTATGGAGTATTGGAATGGATGGTCGTGGAGTGAGTATGGTGGAAATTGTGGAGTGGAGTGGATGGTGCGAAGGTGTGAATGGGGGAAGAGTGGACCCCCATCACGGATACCCGGGGCGGGTAGTGTAAGTGTTAGGTAGAGGGTATAGGTAAATTGTGGTTGGATATTGGCATCTGTGGTGCGGGTGAAAGAATGGTCTTTGGATGGGTGCATTAGTGTTGTGGAAATGGCTGGGCGTGTAGCCTGTTAGTGTGTGTAGTTGGTTTGGGCACTCCACCACTGTGAGGATGTCGGCCAGGTGAGGCCGCAGGTGGGCTCTGGGAGCCGGTTGTTGTGGATGGGGCCCGAGGATCCGGAGGACGGACCCGGGTAGCCCAGTGCCAGAGGGCACCGAGTGGGGTGACAGAGCCAGGAGGGGCCTGCCCCAGTTAGATAGGTTAGGGTGAGGAGCTAGGTAAGCTCGGGTGGCAACTACAGTGGTGGAGGTGTGCAGGTGGGTAGACCTGCTGGGAGAGCTACACGTCGCAGCCCAGAAATTGTGCGAGGGCACCGGGAGATGAATCGGGGGAGTGAGACCCCAAATTGAGAAGCACCACAGTTTGGTCAATGGGAATTGGTTTTTAGAACCCATAGTGTAAGTTGGCCAATGGATTGGCAGGGAGAGACCCCGGGTAGTGTAAAGTGTGTTAATGTCATTTAGGAAGTAGTTAGGATGAAGTCTCCTCGCACCATCTGCATCCACTCACCTGAGGTGACAGGTACTCCGCACCATGCCATGTTTAATTATTTTTTACTGTGCAAATGTTTGGATTGTGAGACGCATCATGACGTGGGTGTGACATTGTGCTTTGATGTTCCATCTCTGCCTCCTTATGAGGATTGATGATGAATTTGGTGATGGCAAATTTTGAAGTAAAGGGATTGTGGAGACGAATTTGGTATAGGGGAAATATGGGGAAGACGTGACAGTAGTGACGAATTTGTAAATGTGTAGATTTTTGTACATATGGGGTAAGGGCAAGGGTAGGGTAGGTGACAGGGGGGTGACATACGGTAGGGACGAGCTTTCTCACTTCGCCCTCCGTACGCATTTCGCCTTGCATTGCCTTATTGATGTGTACCCTTGTGACCTTACCCCTCGCTCAATTGTCTTTCCCCTTTTGTCTCCCACATGACCTGTGCGCCATTGGGTGCCGAGGGGAGCGTGCGTGGGTCGGCCATTGTGCGCCCGAAATTCCCAGAACCAGCTGTCTGCTTCGATGCACCACATTATGGACCACATGTCTGTGGCCGAGCACCACCTATAGACCCCATGGGTTGGGGCATGGCCCCTCTGCTGGAACCGGCCATGAGGGCCCGAAATCTTGCTGGCGGACCTTGGCCACAGGGCACCGATGCCCCACAGGTGAACCACACGTAGTCGGCCCCTGTGGGCCATAAATAAAATAAAAACGGACACGTTAGGTGCATTCTTTTATTGTAAATAGGCCGCCAGCAAGGGAAGATGACAACACCAGGAAAATAATAATAACCAGCAGAGGGAGCCGAAGAGCAAGAGACACCTGCAGGGTTAGGGGTTGTTGAATTTATTTTTATTCATTGAACACTCTTGAACAATGGTGACTGCACCGATTGGTGCTTGGGTGCTTGTATTGGTGCGTTTTTGGGTGCGTTCATGGTGCGTCGATGCAGAGCAGACTGTCTCCCCCCCAGAAAGAACAATTACAGGTCCTGGGTTAGTTTTGTAAATAAAAATAGCGTCATTGTAAATAATGCTTCCCACCGTCAGTGTATAGTTTGAAGACCATTCCGCAATTCGGTTAACTGTGGGCGTAAGTCTGTTAGGCAGGGTGCAATGGAGCAGCGGGACACATTTATTTATGTTTTAAAACTGTCGCACTCAGGGTCAGGTTAAAAGTAGAGGGAACTACACCTACGTGTCACACTAAAAGTAAAAGTTGTAGGCCCGGGACGTGCCTAAGAGGAGGAGGGTGCAGTGTTGCGGAGATGAGGACTGTATATTTTTTTGATTGTGTGCTGTACTATTATTATTATTGGTTATTCTGCGCCCCCCTACCTCCGGAGCTGTGTAAAGGTGAAAGGGCATCCCATAATTAGTCCACGAGCATACACATCAGCCAAGTAATAGAATACCCCTGTTGGTAGTTATCTCTTATTCTGTGTTTTAGGGTAAGGCTGTGTCTCCCATTAATTGAAGTACTCCATTGCACCAGTGAAAGAGAATAGATCCCCTTTCCTTCCCATCCCCAAAATCTCCCTTTCCTTCCCATCCCCAAAACCTCCATTTCCATATTACATCGCCTCTCGTCATTGCTGAGCCCTCGATTCTCAATCACCTCCCCTCCAATAACCGCCATTGACCATGTGCTTGAGTCGGAGAAGAAAGGCGGGTCCCCACCTCGTCAGAGAGGGGAGGAGTGATCCAGCCCCACTCGACCAACCATGAACAAGGGGTTTGGCTTGAGAGGGCGGGGAGGGAACGTTTGGGGGAGGTTCGCAAAGGTTGAGGGGCGGGGCCTATATAACCCATGGCGGGGGTGTTCCCAAGAGAGATGCACTTTGAGTTGGTCTGAGTCGGTTGCCAGAGGGAGTTGGTCGTCAAGAGAGAGTCGTGAAGTCAGTCAGTAGAGGTGGTGGTCAAGTGGTTGCGTTGGTTGCGGTGAGGAGTCGGTGGTAAAGAGTGAGGGACCAAGAAAGAGTTGAGGGTTTGGACCAACGAGTCAGACAAGTCCTGGGAACGCAGCGGACGGAGGCCGCAGCAGCAAGAACACCCAACAGCCAAAGGGGGCCTGAACGGCGGTTTGGAGCAGGGCCGAAAAGGAACGGCGGCTGCTAAACGCGCCGGTTGAGCTGCAGGACCCCCTTGGACCTCTCCCTCCAGCCATCCACCTCCTGCCTTTCCACCCTTCTTGTATACGTGAGTTTGTTTTGTTTGTTCTGTCCCTGAGTATTTAATTAAGTCTGTAGATAAGCTAGTATTTGCACTGTGTCACCTGCGTCTTATGTGTTGTAAATAAACTTGATTGCTCCTTTTTGCTTATGTGTGTAAATAGTAAATAAATTCAGTAGTATTTCCAACCTTTTGGTCTTCTTCTTCTTCTTCACATCCGTGTCGCCTTTGTCTTTTCCCTATTGACTAGCTGTAGTGCGATACGGCCAACGTTTGGGTGGAATCGGGTGAGTCGGGGATCCTGTTAGGTCGCGGTTAAATACACCACCGCTCGTTCATCATAACATCTAAACCGCGATCTGTAACAATATATATATATATATATATATATATATATATATATATATATATATATATATATATATATATATACAGTCACGTGAAAAAGTAAGTACACCCCATGTAATGTTTTGACTTTTTCAACATATTTCAACATACAGCTATTTGATCTACATTTCAACAATATTGATAGATAAAGGTGATATAATATAACAAATATCATGAAACATTTACATTTTGTAGTCCATTGTATAATTTAAATAAACATAAATGCAAATTTCACATGTGGAAAAAGTAAGTACACCCCTACATGTATCACTACAAATACCTAAAATTAGAATCAGGTGCACCAGCTCAGGTGCAAATGATTAGATCATTAGAACATCGTTAGAGAGGATCTTGGAGGAACCTGTTTTATTTAAACCTCAGACATTTCGTTTGGTTTGCTCTTTGTTGTTGAAGTGTGCGGTGTCACGATGCCGAGATCAAAAGAGCTCTCTGAGGCCTTCAGAAAGAAGGTTATAGATGTCTACGAGTCTGGGAAGGGATTTAAGAAGATCTCCAAACAATTTGAAATCAATCATTCGACTGTCCGGAAGATCATCTACAAGTGGAGAAGATTCCAAACAACTGCCAACTTGTTCAGGCCAGGCCGCCCCAGCAAGTTCAGCCCGAGAGCAGACCGCAAGATGCTGAAAGAAGTCTCTAAGAACCCCAGAATGTCATCACGGGACCTACAGGTAGCTCTTGCCACTGTTGATTTCAAAGTGCATGAGTCTACCATTAGAAAGAGGCTGCACAAATTTGATCTACATGGGAGGTGTGCCAGGAGGAAACCGTTGCTGTCCAGAAAGAACATCAGGGCAAGACTAAAGTTTGCCAATGAACACCTGGACAAAGACCAGCACTTCTGGAACAATGTGCTCTGGACAGATGAGTCAAAGGTAGGGTTATTTGGCCACAGTACCAGAAGACATGGTGAAAACCAAAGACAGCATTTGACCACAAGAACCTGATACCAACTGTAAAGCATGGTGGTGGAAATATTATGGTTTGGGGCAGCTTTGCTGCATCAGGGCCTGGGCAGCTCACCATCATAGAATCCACTATGAATTCTTCATTGTACCAGAGGGTGGTTGAGGATAATGTGAGGCCATCTGTCGGAAAGTTGAAGCTCCACTGAAGGTGGACCTTGCAACATGACAATGACCCTAAACATGGCAGTAAATCCACCAAGGAATGGCTGAAAAGAAAGAAATGGAGGGTTCTGGAATGGCCAAGTCAAAGCCCGGATCTAAATCCCATCGAGATGTTGTGGGGGGATTTGAAATGAGCTATGCATGCAAGAAACCCCTCAAACATCGCACAGCTGAAAGAATTCTGCATGGAGGAGTGGGCAAAAATTTCTCCCAGTCGATGTCAGAGACTGGTCGACAGTTATAAGAAACGCCTTCTTGAGGTTGTTTCTGCCAAAGGGGGCAATACCACCTATTAGAGCTAAGGGTGTACTTACTTTTTCCACATGCGAAATTTGCATTTATGTTTATTTAAATTATTCAATGGACTACAAAATGTAAATGTTTCATATTTGTTATATTATATCACCTTTATCTATCAATATTGTTGAAATGAAGATCAAATAGCTGTATGTTGAAATATGTTGAAAAAGTCAAAACTTTACATGGGATGTACTTACTTTTTCACATGACTCATAATATTTCCACCACCATGCTTTCCTTACTTTTTCATGTGACTGTATATATATATATATGACCACCTGACTTTCATTTGTGGATATTTTAATTTATAGACAGTTTTGTGATTTTTCCCCTTAATTGGGGCTTTGAGTTATATCAGTATGAACATTTCAGCCTTTCTCACCCACCAATAAAGTACTAAACATCTGTTTGAGTGACAGTTGATTGGTAAGAAAGCTTTCTATTATATGTGTATATTCCTGGCTACTGGCCTCTAAAGGTGGTTTATTCCTGGCTACTATAGCACATGTACATATATATTATTCCATACGGATTCCTTCCATACCTTGTGTCGTGAAAATCAAGCACAGACACGACTTGTCCCTTGGGTAGGTTTAATATCATTTAGATCTGTGGAAACATCCTGTAAAATACATTCATGCAATAGACATTAGAATCAGAGTATTACATGGGCAATGTCCGATATCAACAGGTAAAACAAAACAAGCGCCGCATATAGGGGCGTACATACCATTCAAACTACAGGACTATGTCTCAGTAAGTGCCGCTGGAGTGTCCTTGCGCCGCGGTTGTCCCGGGTCTTATAGACGCCCCCTTTAGTGGGATAAGCGAGCACTCCCTGGGTTCACCTTCGGTATAATTTCACTACATTCTCCCCGCCGTTAGAACTATACTGCCGCTCGGCAGGTTGCAAGCAAGCGTCAGCAATAATCGAATGGGGCACGTCAATCCACGTCAGTCGGTCCACCCGTAGCGGTCGGGGCGGCGAACTACCCTGCCAGTTCGTGTTCGGAAACTACCGGGTACGGCGTCCCCAAGCCCGGAGTCCCCCGCGTCGGAATAGCTGCCGGAGGTGGGTGTCGGAGGGGGCGCCCCAGCACCGTCTGGCAAGGGAGTGGGTGACGACGGAAGTGCCGGTAGTAGTTCCATAGTGGAAGCTTCGGTAGAGTCCATAGACTCGTAGATGGGTTCGTCGATATCCCTGTCGTCGTCCCCACAAGGGGCGAGATGGCGTACGGAGACAGTAGACTCGCGGCCGTCCGCCGTTAACACTCGAGCATGCTCGGGATTAGCCTGGAGGACCCGCACCTTATCAACAAGGGGGTCGTACTTGCTAGCGCGAACCGCTCGTTTGAGATAGGCGGGCCCCGGCTCAGCGAGCCAGCTGGGTAAAGATTGGATACTACCCGAGCTTCTAGGGTGGTGGAACAGTCTTTCGTGAGGAGTCTGGTTGGTGGCGGTACATAGGAGAGCCCGGATCGAGTTTAGAGCTGCAGGTAGCGACCACGCCCATTTATCGAGGCCTCGGCCGAGGGTCTGGAGGCTTAGCATGACGGCCCTCCATATAATCCCATTAAAGCGTTCGATCTGCCCATTCGCCTGGGGCCGGTACGGGGTGGTGTAGCTCGAAGCGACATTATTCTGGAGCAAGTAGCCCCTCACCTCCTGAGACAGGAACACCGCACCCCGATCGGTATGCACGTAGGCCGGATACCCAAACATAGAAAACAAATTCTGCAGGCACCGTATAATCGTGGCAGCCGACATATCCCCGCACGTATAAGCAAAGGGGAATCACGAATACTCATCAACGATAGTGAGCAGATAACGAGAGTTACTCAACACCGGCAGCGGCCCTTTGAAGTCCATCGCCAAGCGCTCCCACGGTCTAGTAGCCCTAACCAGCGTCCCCATAGGAGGGTTGTAAAAACGCGGTTTGAGCTCCGCACAGATAGTGCAATCACGGCAGATCCGGCGGATGTCCTCAATCGAGTACGGCAGATTACCACTGCGCACAAAATGCGCGAAACGCGCCACCCCGGGATGACACATAGTGCCATGCAAAACGCGCAGTCCCTCCAAAGTTACAACCCCCGCGCAAGTGGCCGGCCTCGATAAGGCGTCGGCGACCAGGTTATCCTTCCCCGGGCGGTATTTGATGGTGTAGCAGAAGTCGGCGAGTTTGATACGCCAACGGGTGATTTTCACATTCTTAATGCATTGAGCATGTAAGGTGTCGTACATAAATGCAACGCTTTGTTGGTCCGTGACAATTTGGAAACACCGCCCAAGCAGGTATGGCCGCCATCGCCGAATTGATTCGAGGATCGCGTACGCTTCCTTTTCGACAGACGAATGCCTCCGCTCGGCGGAGGTGAGAGTCCGCGAAAAGAAAGCCACAGGGTGTCCCCCTTGGGAGAGAGTCGCCGCTATCGCATGATCCGAGGCATCACTTTCCAAGACGAAAGAGGCACTCTCGTCAATCGTCGCTACAGCGGCGCCAGCGATGTCGGCTTTAAGGCCCTCGAAGGCCGCCATGGCGGCCGGGCCCATGGGGAACGTGTCGCAGGCCACGAGGGGGCGGAGCTTTGCGGAGAAATTTTGCACCCACTTTGAATAGTGGGCGAACAGCCCAAGAGCGCATTTCAGCGAAGCCCGATCGCTAGGCGGAGCCATATCGAGCAAAGGTCGCAGACGCTCCTTATCCGGGGAGAGAGCCATGGGTCACGGTGTACCCCAAAAGATCTGCCGTGCGTAGAGAGTAACGACACTTAGCCGCATTCATGGTTAGGCGATATTTCCGCGCGACCTCGAGGAAGCGCTTCAGATTAGCGTCGTGATGCCCCTGGTCATACCCACAAACTGTAAGATTGTCCAGATAGACAAAGACATCGGTCAAGTTCTCCTTCGCAACGAGGTCATCCATAGCCCTCTGAAAACATGCGACCCCGTTAGTTACCCCAAAAGGGAGTCGAGTGAACTGGTACAACCGCTGACCCGATTCAAAGGCTGTAAAGACGCGATCAGCCCTAGAGATGGGGACCTGATGATATGCACTACGCAGATCGAGAGCGCTATAAACGGAATACAGGGCCACCTGGCGTACCAGGGCATCCATCCCCGGTAAGGGGTAGGCATCCAGCTGGGTAAATCGATTAATCGTCTGTGAGTAGTCGATTACCATGCGCCGGTGGTGGGCCTCACTTCGCACCACTAAGACTTGGGCCCGCCACGGCGACCTACTGGGTTCTATAATACCGTCCTTTAAGAGCTGGGCCGTTTATTCCACAATGAATTGCGCGTCTGCGCGAGAGTAGCGCCGCGATTTTACGGCTACAGGGGTACAATCAGTGGTCAGGTTGGGGAACAGCGAGAGAGGCTCCACGTCCATCTGAGCGAGGGCGCACACAGCAAGCGTGTCCGGCCCACCGAAGTCTATTTCCAAACGTCCATGTCGCTTAAGGAAATCAAGTCCTAACAGAACATCGGCATGTAAAGCAGGTAATACCATGAGATACACGTCTGGGAACATGCGTCCCTTTATCACAAGTTTCAATCGACATGCCCCTTTTGTGCTCAGCCGAAGTCCTTGGGAGGCCATGAAGATCCGTCGTGTTGTCCCGAGAACCGGCCACCCATGTTGATGCACTAGTCGTTGATCGATAAAACTATCCGTAGACCCCGTGTCGATCAAAGCTTGTGCAAAAACGCCCGCGACCTTGAGCGGAATGATGGCCTGCGCAAGGCCGGCAGACCCGGCAGGTATTGTACCGGCCGGGCGAGAAGATCGCGCCTCGCGAGTGGATCCCACTCCGGCTGCAATCTTCCGGTCGTTCGGGCAGCCCGGGGCATCGTTGGCAGGTTGGGCCTCAGCAGGAGCATATAAATCGTAATACCCACTGTCAGAGGACGTTCCCACGCCGGCTGCAGTTTGCCGGTCGTTCGGGCAGCCCGTGGAGGATCCTCGTGACAAGCGCATAGTTGGCTCATCTGCAGTTTCATATGCCGGAGTGAGTGCGTGTAAGTCGTAAGAGCCGCCGCCAGATGGCGCTCGAGTCACGCGAGAAGGATCACTGCCATCTGCAGTTTCATATGCCAGAGTGAGTGCATGTAATTCGTAAGAGCCGCCGTCAGATGGCGCTCGAGTCACGTGCTGCGTTTGCAGCACATCAAGAGGAGTTTCCAAAGCAGGAGCATGTCGCTTGTTTGAAGGAGGCGTTCGAACGCCAGTCAAGGTCGGTCGCTCCGCGGCCGGTCGCGTTCGCGCCATTTGTTTCGGCGGCCCGGTGTATCTCACCAAGGTCGTGCGTGCAGCCAGGGGCCCGCGAGAAGGAGGTCTGCTCATCAAAGCCGAGTGAGGCGCCCCGTCCGGTGCTCGATCCGTTGGCTCAGCGATAAGCCCATTCAAGGTCGTGCGGGCGCGCGTGCCCCGTGCGGCCTTCCTGCAGACCTTTGCAAAATGGCCCTTGGTGGAGCACAGATGGCATATGGCCCCCCGAGCCGGGCATTCAGATCTAGGGTGCTGCCGATTCCCACAAAAATAACACTTCGCGTACCGGTCAGGCCGTGGCCGGGCAGCGGCAGCAGCAGTTAGGCCGGAAGCGGAGTCCGCTTCAGGAGCACCCAGAGACTCGGCCGTGGTGGTCGGGTCCTCCCCCATATCCTCGGCGGTAACCCTCTCCGGTCACGCGAGTTGAGAAGTCCCCGCCACGACTCGTGGGTGGTCATAAGCGGTGGATTGTTCACGGGCATCTGCAAAGACGCGTGCCAGCCGTAGTGCCTCCGTAAATGTCAGCTCCGCGGTCTCCAAGAGTCGGAGCCTCAAGACTCCAGAATTAATTCCAGAGACGAAAGAATCTCGGAGAAGGTCATCCTGGACTTGCTCATGGGTCCGTACCTCTTGGACGCAGTCCGCCAATAGGTAACGCAGCTCCTGCGCGTAGCGATCGATCAATTCCGATGGTTGTTGTCGCCGCTGGGAGAGTTGATGCCGGCCGTGCACGGCGCTTCGTTTCTTTATGTATAGTCGCTTTAGCTCTGCCAGAGCCGTAGCGTACGTCTCAAATCGAGCAATGCTCCGGTACATGCTGTGATGGACCTTCGACTGTAACACGTACAGCTTCACCGCAGCGGTGGGCTCTGTTTCATGAGCGGCGAAGTAATTCTCCAGCGTTTTGAGCCAGTGGGTGAACTCCGATCCCGACCCCTCGGCTTGAGCGTCGGCATCGAGAATCGGTACCATGATCATCTTGTGTTCAGTCATTTCGTCGATCTAAATGATATTAAATGTCGTGAAAATCAAGCACAGACACGACTTGTCCCTTGGGTAGGTTTAATATCATTTAGATCTGTGGAAACATCCTGTAAAATACATTCATGCAATAGACATTAGAATCAGAGTATTACATGGGCAATGTCCGATATCAATAGGTAAAACAAAACAAGCGCCGCATATAGGGGCGTACATACCATTCAAACTACAGGACTATGTCTCAGTAAGTGCCGCTGGAGTGTCCTTGCGCCGCGGTTGTCCCGGGTCTTATAGACGCCCCCTTTAGTGGGATAAGCGAGCACTCCCTGGGTTCACCTTCGGTATAATTTCACTACACCTTGTATGGAAATTATGCTGTACTTGCGTGTTGGATCTCGTCTCGATGAACCATTCGACTCACTGAGCTTTCTCCTGCGGAGTCGCCATTTTCTTTTGTATTAAACCACCAGAGCTGAACACATAGAAAACTGTATGAGTTTCTGTATCATATATAACAAAGTTTCTCGTTATATCGTTTGTTGTACTAAATACATTATCAACTGAAGTTGTGCAGGTATTTTTGGAACACCATGTAAGTATCCATACACCAAATGTATTAAGCGCTTTATAACCACTGACTGACTGACTGATATTAATGTTTGGTACCTTCCGGGTGTCGTAGAAAGCTGAAATTTTGTGTGCCAACTGACATCAACGCCGGTACACCGGTCAAATTCACAGAACCGTTGGAAAGTGTCCATGATTGAGAATGTACTTAAAAAACCGTAAATGTGTCCATAAAAAAAACTTCAATCGATATCTAGCATTTGAAAATTGTAATTTATATAACTGTAAACTGTGAAATAAACATGACAATAATGTCCATAAAGGAAAAACAGAAATGAATGAATGAATGATCGTTTTAAGGCCATTTTCCCCGCTAGAGCGGGGGTTAGCCTTGCGGGCCCCATGACAATCATGGTTCCCTGTTTAAGGCAATGTTTTTATGGCCGGGTGCCCTTCCTGACGCCAACCCTTAGTCGCCTCTTACGATGCGCAGGGATACGGTGTACCTATTCTAAACCGGGGTACACACCGGGAAAAGGAAAAACAGAAATAGGGTCCATAAATGAAAATTTACCAAAACAACCTGTAAAAGCCTTCGTTTTGAAACATTAAAAAACGATATCTTAGCAGGAGGTCATTGATGCTTGCTTATAATCACAAAGTTTCTATTTATTACGTACCATTGCACTTATTGCTTACAGAGTGCTCTAGCTCATGAAGGGTCACACGACGAGTGACAATGACACATTACCTGATCTTAAATGGGCAAAATTGCTTACAGAGGGAGCGGGTGACCCAGGTGATTGCTGGGTCGAGATTCAACCCCAGGATTAGCAGCTAAAAGGTGAGAATACTTTGGTTTGTAAGTGTCACCCCTTCACATTTGTCGAGTTGGAATCATGAAATCCACCTCCTATCATTCATTACCTGAGCAACCCATTAGAATGTAAACAATAGTTTTATTTTGCACTTAACCAGAAAATTTCACAAAGTTTGGTCTCGTTATATTTTAACGAAAATAGAGGTGGTTGGGAGAAGGTGCAAATAGTTTCTGTGTCATCCTGTAGGATTTAAAATTTTCTCTAATTATTTTCACTGCAAGCCTGTTGGGATGATACACCGAAGCGAGAGAAATTCGTTCATCATTGTCAGGATTTGTTTTTAGAACAAGAAGAGTTTGCCTGTTCATTGCTGGGGGCATTTTAATCTTTTTTGTTTTTCTTAATCATTAAAAAATAATCATTTTAATCATTTAATACTGGTAAGGGCATTACACAAGAGAATAGCCACAATTTGTAAAGAACCGACACATTTCATAAGCTTTGGATGAAAAGTCCAAATAATCACTGCAGTGGCGACTGAGTCTCAGAAACTGGGAATATGGAATGGAATTATTAACATGAGAGGGATGAGAAAGTGAGTACTCCAGGTAACTGTGTGAGTCTGTTGACTTGTAGAGAACAGTGAATATTAAACCAATATCTACCACAGAAACCAGTTCCAGTTGAAACCAGTTCCAGTTCCAGTTGAGTACCAGTTCACTGGTAATTCCCTGTTTGTCGTTGAAGGCGGCAAAAAGGGTTGGCGTCAGGAAGGGCATCCGGCCGTAAAACATTGCTTCAAAAAGGGGACCAAAAAACAACAACTACCACGGTCCCCGAAAAGGCCAACCCCCGCTTTGCGGGGAAAAATGGCCTCTAAACGGTGGTTTTTTACCACAGAAAGTTTGATCTCAAAATATTAGACAGAATCATCTGAAATCTCCCACGTTGAGAGCTGGGTGAAATAGGTGAAAACAATTGATTCAGTTAATGAATTGTTGAAATGCGGTTCTGTGACAGGACGTTAAGACAATACAATCATGCAATGTTGTGTCCAAAAAAGTCCAGTGCCATCAAATTGAGAAAAAAAATCTGTTCATCAATAAACTGACAAAAAGATTGGCATAATTGGGACCCAATTTGTACCCACAACTACACCATCGATCTGTTTGTGGAAGTCATTGGAGTCATTGGAGAAGTCACCCGCAAACCTGCTTCTCCAATGTTGAACAACGTCAACCACACGTACCCCGTAACATAGTCTTAACGATTCCTGATCATCCGTCTCTCTCTCTCAAAAAGTAAACGAGTTTCCTGTCAAACTTGATATGGAAGGATTTCTTCGATGTACACAATTGAGAGCATTATTTTTATAACAAATCAATATTCAAACAAACCTGAAAAAGATGAATTAAAATCATTAAATACTCGTCACTCCAACTGGACTCCACTTGATGATCTGTTTGCTTCGGTTGATTTATTCATTAAAAATAAATGTCCTTGGGACATTCAGCAATTGAATTTAAACAAAAACACAAAATCTCTCAATCTCCCACATGATGAATTGGTTGCACTCAGAACCCTCAGGAATCGTTCAGATATTGTCATCAAACCAGCGGATAAAGATGGTAACGTGGTTGCCTGACGGATGAACCTTTATCAACAGGAAGCCCATCGTCAATTACCAGATTGCAACTTTTATCTCAAAGTGGGCAAATATCTCACTGTGGACTCTCAAAAACTCAAAGAAACTGTGAGTGATCTCATTTGTAAACAGGAGCTCCCACCTACCTCCTGTGGTCTCGTTGTCAGCACTCAACGTGCATCACACATATACTTTCTGCTAAAGATTCACAGGCCCAACAATGCTGGCTGTCCCATTGTGTCTGCCTGTGGCTGTCCCACTGAAATAATTTCCAGTTACTTGGATGACACAGCTGCCACAGAGAGGGTACAGCATTGAGCGACAATATTAATTTGGGGCATTGCTAGATGAAGAAAAGCTGAAAGAGACTGGATTGCATCCTCAAGTTTGCACAGGCATGATGCGACTAACGGCGTCCTCCTGTTTTTGAAGTTTTTTCTTACACCTTGAAAACCTGAATCGTCATAACGATTGAATTTAAATTCAATAACATCAACAACCACAGATGTTTGTCCCACAGGGTGAGCATGACAGATGAGGAGAATGCTGCATGTGGTGCGAGTTCAAGTTCTGTATTTTCTGTTTTGTTTGAAAATTATTTATTCGTTTCAATGGAAATAGGTTGGTTTGAGGATTAGACATTTGATTTTGTGGTTAAAGCGTGTTTGGTTAAAATGAGGACGACACGCTTTGAATCACATATTTTACATATTATTATTTCAGTATTATATAATACCGTACTTGATTGAGAAAATTATTCAACCTTAAATAACTGTCAGTTCCGGTGAGCGATTAAACTCCGTGTTTTCTGACATGGAGATGCGAGTCTGCAGGTACGAATTGCATCCTTCTTCCATCATTGAAGGAAAATAAAACAAGTAGAGATACACTCAAAGTACACCGCTCCCATGGCAAATAAATAACATATCCTCCATTGAGCGACATTGCCGGGATGCCTTTGGTGCATGGAAACAGAATTGGAAGTAGTTTACAATAATTGATTGATCAATTGATTAATTGTGTAATTAAAATGAATAAATAATGATCGTAAAATAATTAATTTCATAATCATTTTGCTAATAGCATACATAAGTTGCCACTGTTTCATCCGAATCTGTTACTTTTTCAAAATGAATTATCAAAGTAATTATTCGAAAAATTAAATAATTAATCGATTAATTGATTAATCAATAAATCAAAATACGCATTAAAGCCAAATCACTTGGTTATTGTCATGTCCAAATATCAGCTTCCTAGCTCAAACAGTGCCTGATATATTGCCCAGATGAGAAAGAAATATAAATACTTAATAAATCGATAATAATTAAGTAATTCATGAAATAACTGATTAATCAAAAAGTTAAATAATTATATTTTTTGCCAAAGCACTTGCTCACTATTGTGCCCAAATTTCAGCTTCCTATCTCAAAGGATGGCTGAGATATCGCCCAGACAAACAAACAATAAAACAAGAAAACAAACAAACAAACAAACAAACAAACAAACGGATTGAAAACTGAGTACGCCCTTTCAGCGCGCGTCATGCAGCGCCTGGATATGGAATAGGGAGAGAGTGGTGTACAATACATTATTGAGAAAAATATTTAAGTTCAGTAGCTATCAGGTTGAGTGAGTGGATTTAGCACTAGTAAGGGATTCACTCTTCAACGTAATTGACAGGGTTTTTAACTCTTTGAAAAAGTTTTTATGTGTCAGTTTTGATAGAACATTATTTTCTAAAAGTAAATATTCAAGTTTTCATTATTTTGATAAGCAGAAGTTTAAGGATGCTGTTAATTTTATTTATTTAATGCTTTTGTGTCCTTTTGTGGGATAACCTTTCAACAGGTTAAAGGCATTCCCATGGGTGGGAATTGCAGCCCCCGACGAGCGGACATTTTTCTTATTTTCTGTGAATTTTCATTTATGCAAAAACTGATGAAGGAGAAAAAATTCGGACTAGCTAAAATATCGTCTCATAGATGATATGTGGTTAACGATAACTTTTTTGATATTTGTGTGGATAACTTTAACTTTTTTGATGATATTTGTGTGATTAACTATAACTTTTTTGATGATATTTGTGTGGTTAACGATAACTTTTTTGATATTTTGTGTGGTTAACTTTAACTTTTTTGATGATATTTGTGTGATTAACTATAACTTTTTTGATGATATTTGTGTGGTTAACTATAACTTTTTTGATGATATTTGTGTGGTTAACAATAACTTTTTTGATGATATTTGTGTGGTTAACTATAACTTTTTTGATGATATTTGTGTGGTTAACTATAACTTTTTTGATCGGCTGTTTTACAACATTTATCCAGATAGTCTGATTGCAAACAAGAGTGGTAATGGTTGTACAGTTGCTGTATATCTACTTACAAGTACATAATATATCTGTGTATGTGTGTTTGTAAAGCTGCGTTTATATGTACATATGTATGTATATATATATATATATGTATGAATGTATGTGTTTATATATATTGTTGCGAATATGGAATTTGGCCTCCATATCCGCTTGTAAATATTCCCCTATTTTCTCCAATACTCCCCAACTTTCCCCAATCCCCCATTCCCTAGTCCCATTGCATGTAAATAACAATCAGTAGAGCCGACCTTCCCCTTATTCCCCCATTAAATGTCGTGCCCAGGTCCACCGCACCACACGTAGACAACTTTCGGACATCTTCCTAGTTATTCTTATTCTATGTCAGTTAAGGCCTCGTCTCCATTAATTATGACTCTTCGTTGCACCAGAATGTGATTATATGGCATCAGTAGTGAGTTTAGGACCTTTCCCATACCTCCTTCCATCTTCTTCCCCAACAATTACAACAACAACAGAGGAGATGGCGGCGGAGCGGGGGAGGATGCGTCCTCACACCGGCTCGATTAGCGCCATAGACCATGCGCTCCACGGGGTTACCACGAAGGGGCTCCTTGTCAGCTCCTCGTCAAGGGCGGAGCCTGGTAAACCCCCCGCACGCACCCAATGAGAAGCAACGTGCCGATTCCACGAGGCGGAGCTAACGAGCCGAGGGCGTGTCACTCCCCGCCGGATATACGCGGCCCCGCGCCGGATGTGACGTCAGATGCGCCCCCAGCTTGAGCAGACAAGACGCCATCCGAGCGCTGCGACCTCCCCGCATCTCTGGACCGGACCGAGTCGATTCTGACCTTTGAGCCCAGGTGCACCTGGAGCCATCGCTACCCGCCTGTCCTTTCCATCAATCCCCGTGTGAGTCAGCTTTGTCCCGTTTACCTGTCGTCTGTCCGGGGTTAATATAAGAGTGTCTAAGTGCCTGTCTTCCTGTAATATACCTCTAGCCCCTGTAATCTAACCTTTCCTTACGAATATAATTGAGAATCGAAACATTGGTGTCTGTCATTATAACCCAGCCGGGTGTCTTCTTTTTCTTATTGAGCCAGCATCGCGCGACTAGTCCACGTTCGGGCACAATCGGGTAACTTGTGCAGACGTGGTCATACCATAAAACCGCTCGGTAAATAACATCCAAGCCACGTCTGTAACAATTGGTGTCAGGAGTGGGATTCGAACCTGGGACTAAATTTATTTAGCCCAAATTTTGGAACACCAATTGTACTATTAGAGTAACAATTGGTGTCGAGGAGTGGAATTCGAACCCGGGACTAAATTTATTAGGCCCAAATTTGTAACAGTTAGAATCGATTTGGAGCGCGTTTCCCGCGCGAAATTATAACGGCGAAATTTGAATTTGTTTTACGAAAATAAAATAAAAAACCGAATTTTGAAAGTCGCGCTATGGCGGGTCAAGACGGCTGGGGTCCGGTAGGGGAGAGTGAGGCAGGGTCGATCCAGGACCAAAATGAGGGACAAGAGGAGAGCGAAGCAGTGAGGGCGGCAGGTTCGCAAAATAGCGCCGTCACGCACGAAGTAGCAGACGCGCGAAATGGCGCCTCGCTGGTCACCGCGCCGGCGACCGTGACAGCGCCCCTGGTGGATTTGGACTTGTTTTTTTTGCAAATAAAGGCCCTTATGGCCCAGACTAACGAGCGAATGGAAAAGAATAGTGAGCAATTGGGAGACCAAATTAGAGGTTTGAAAAGCAGTATGGGGGTAATGGGGAACCGGATGGATGCTCAGAGTAACCAATTGGGGGTAATGAGGGAGGAAGCGAGGGGTACCGGTGAGGGGTTAGACAACGGGATAAAAGAAGTGAAAAATGGGTTAATGGGGGTAGAAAATAGAATGGCTGCCCAGGAGAATCAGATAGAGGGAGTGAAAACTGGGTTAGAGGGGTTAGAAAACAGTATGGAAGGCAAATTGAGGGACATGAGGGACCAAGCGGAAAGGGAAGTTAAACAAATGGAGCAGCAGATAGAGGGGGTCAGAGTGGGGGTAGAAACCAAACTGGATGCTCACAGGGAGGAAATGGAGCAGATGAGGGTGGCATCTGGGCAGGAGATGCAAGTGATGGGAGAGGAGATCAGAAGAGGAGTGAGTGAGGAGGTCGGAGGAGTGCGCGAGGAGGTGAGGCACTGTAAGGAGCACATGGAGAAGGAGGTGAGAAAGGGGACTGTAAAGTTACAAGGGGGCATAGAGGACCTGACGCAGGAGGTGGAGCAGCTGACGGTGGGACAGACGGAGTTAGTGGAGCAGGTTCAAAGGAACACTGCGGTATTAGGAGGGTTGAAAGCGACACAAAACGACATAAAAAACGACTTGACAGCGACAAAGAGGGAATGTCAGATGGTACGTGAGGGACTGACAACGAGGTTGGACGAGGTGATAGAGGTAATGGAGACGAAGGACCGGCAGGTGAGGACGCACCTGGAAACGGTCAAGGTAGCCTTAGAGGATGAGCTTGAGGAGACGTACCGGGGAATAAAAGAGGTGAAGCACAAATTAGAAGAAGTGGAAGAAGGGATGAGCGAAATTAAGAAGCGACGGAGAGGGGATAAGAAAGAGATAAAAGAGGAGATAAAAGAATTGGTCCAAAGTCTGTGTTTGGATCGTGATGATGTGCTCATTAACCGGATGAGGGATTCGCAGGTGATGGAGGAGAAGCGAAGAGGAAGAGGACCCGGTGTAAGTGGTGACCAATATGGTCGTGCGTATGATGCGCCAGGGGATTTAAGAAGCTTGGGGGTCGAGATGGACCCGGGTGTTCGTGAAAGGCCGTTGGTGAGGTGTGCGACAGGTCTGGTGTGCGAAAAAGGAGGTGTGCAAGAAAGTCCGACTCTGGGGTGTGTGAGGAAAAAGTGCGTGCCAAGGAGTGAGTGTGCTGGCGAGAGTGAGTCGGTCGTAGCGCGTGTGCGAGGGAGCACATGGAAGCGTGGTGTGGTGAGTGTTACAGAGGGTGTGACGGGAGAGTGTGCGCAGGAGTGTGCGCGAGAAAGGTGTGTGACGGACAGGTGCATGAGGAAAGAGTGCGCTGTCAGAAGTAAGGAAGAGTGTCCACCTGTGGTGAGTGTTACAGAGGGTGTGACGGGAGAGTGTGCGCAGGAGTGTGCGCGAGAAAGGTGTGTGACGGACAGGTGCATGAGGAAAGAGTGCGCTGTCAGAAGTAAGGAAGAGTGGCCACCTGTGGTGAGTGTTACAGAGGGTGTAACGGGAGAGTGTGCGCGAGGAAGGTGTGTGACGGACAGGTGCATGAGGAAAGAGTGCGCTGTCAGAAGTAAGGAAGAGTGTCCACCTGTGGTGAGTGTTACAGAGGGTGTAACGGGAGAGTGTGCGCGAGAAAGGTGTGTGACGGACAGGTGCATGGGGAAAGACTGCGCTGTCAAGAGTAAGGGTGAGTGCGCTGTCAAGAATGGAGGTGAAAGTAGTGAGAGTGACAAGGAGCGTGAGTTAGTTGTGACAGGTGAGCGAGGATGTACACCTGGGATGGAAGGATGCACACCTGGAATGGTAGAGCGTGAGTGGGAATGCACGCTGGAGTTGGTGGTGAGGCACGTGGATGGGTGTGCGAATGAGGGCACACCTGTGATTGTCACAGAGGAGGTGACAGAGGAGGGGGCGCGAAGAGGTGTGTTGGTGTGGTGTGCTACCAACGGATGTGTGCCAAAGTGTTCGGTGGTCAGGTGTGTGACCAAGGCTGTGAGTGGAATGGGTGTGCCTGGGTGTGTAAGGAACGGTACAAGGAGCATGGAAACGGCTGGAGGTGTGAGCAAGGAACGGGCTGCGGGGTGTAAGCAAGCAGGTGAAGCATCGACGGTGACCGGGTTAAAGGTTAGGTCGACTTTTAGCCGAAGCGGGCCCTCGGTGCGTGCCGGGTTTCGCGTGCCGCGAGAACCAGCGGGGATCCGAGCCACGGCGGGTTCGAAAGGACCGCCGTGCGCGATCCGTGCTGGGCCTCGCTTTGAACGTCCGTGCTCCACTAGGCGGAGCGGGCGGCCCGATAGAAAGAGTCGTCATGGCGACCACTTTTTGTTGAGGAATTCCGGCAGGTCGAGATCGGGACATTGGATGGTTCCGTGCCGAGAAGGTGCGTGGGATCTCGGGCCGGGTAAACCTCCTTCCCTGCACCGAGTGCCGGACGTGTCCAGCCGCTGGCACAAAACAACCAGCATCCATTGCTTGGCTTTACGAAGCCGGGCTTTGGACAGGGATTGGCGCACCGAGAGGTATTAGTGAGTCGACTGGGTGATGAGGTTAGTGTTTTGGACCCAAAATTAGAGAAAAACAAAATTTGATGATTGGCAAGGGATTGGCAGTAGTGATTGGCAGATGATGGGTAGTGATTGGCAAATTTTTAATTTGTTGAAATTTGATGTGCGAAATTGGTAGTGAGAGACCCCCGATGTGGTGGGATGGCATCCCTGCCACCCTTCCCATGTGGGGGCAAAGGAGCAATAGATTATGGGGTGTAGGGCAGTGAAAACTAGCCCGGGTGGGTTAGGATATTGTGTGTAGGGATCTAGCGGAGATGACATTAGGTGACGTTAAGGTTAGTTAGTGACTGATACCTGTAGTGGGGACGCAGGTAGTTTAGTATGGAGGATAATGACGAGGGAGCGCAATAGTTTAAAGGGACGACTGGGAAGCGCAAGTTTCAGAAGGGAGTAGTTAGCTGAGATGATGCCGTGTTTGTGAGAATTGAACAGGTGTGATTGCACAGGTGTGCAACTGGACAGGTGTGTGGAGCAGTGTATGAGTAGTGAGTGTGTGGATCAGCGCGAATGCGCTTGGGGAGAGAAGGGTGCAGGTGGCACCAGGTGTGAGAGCACAGGTGTGCAAATACAGGTGTGTGGAGAGAGTTGGAGTAAGTGGTACGGAGTGGTGTGCATGGTGTGAAGGTGCGAATGGGGGAAGAGTGGACCCCCATCACGGATACCCGGGGCGGGTAGTGTAAGTGTTAGGTAGAGGGTGCAGGTAAATTGTGGTTGGATATTGGCATTTGTGGTGCGGTGGCAGAATGGTGTTGTGGATGGGTGCATTAGTGTTGTGGAAATGGCTGGGCGTGTAGCCTGTTAGTGTGTGTAGTTGGTTGGGCACTCCACCACTGTGAGGATGTCGGCCAGGTGAGGCCGCAGGTGGGCTCTGGGAGCCGGTAGAGTTGTGGATGGGGCCCGAGGATCCGGAGGACGGACCCGGGTAGCCCAGTGCCAGAGAGGGCACCGAGTGGGGAGAGTGCCAGAGGGCCTTCCCCAGGTAGTTAGGTTAGGGTAAGGAGCAGGTAAGCTCGGAGGCAACTGCAGTGGTGGAGGTGTGCAGGTGGGTAGACCCACTGGGAGAGGTACACGTCGCAGCCCAGAAATTGTACGAGGGCACCGGGAGATGAATCGGGGGAGTGAGACCCCAAATTGAAGAGCACCACAGTTTGGCCAATGGGAATTGGTTTTTAGAACCCATAGTGTAAGAGGGCCAATGGTTTGGCCGGAGAAAGCCCCCGGGTAGTGTAAAGTTGTTAAAGTCATTTAGGAGATAGTTAGGATTGATGAACCTGTCGCACCATACGCAGCCACTTACCTGTGGTGATGATGATGACTCCACACCTGTGTTTTCTTTGTTTTGTTGCAGAAAATGAAATTGCTGTGTGGATTGTGAGACGCATCACGACGTGGATGAGACATTGGGGTGATTCCATCTCTCCCTCCCTAGGAGGGACTGATGATGAATTGGTAATGGCAAATTTTGATGTTCAGTTGGAGATGGCAAATTTTGATGAGAGTTGAAAATGGCAAATTTGATTGGTTAGGAGGGAGAGAAGACGAATTTGGTTTATGGGAGGAACGGGGAAGACAGTAGGGATGTTTGTCGATTTGTAAAGTAGATGTTTATGGGTAGTGTTGTGTTTTGTGGATGCAGTAAGGGGTAAGGGAGGGGCCATGTAGGTTACCTGGTGGGGGGGGGCGTACGATAGGAACGTACCTGTCTCACCTGGTTCCCATGTGCCCCCAGTGTGCATCGCCTTACATTGCGTGCACTTTTGCGCCCTTACCACCTTACTCACTTGTCTGCTTCTTTTGTCTCCCACCTCCGAGGATCTGGCTTTGGGGTAGAGAGAGAGGAGAGAGAGGTGCTGGCTGCGCAGTTGTGGGCCTGCACTTTCGCTGTTTGCTGCCGGGATCGATACACCATATGGACCGCAATGTTTGTGGCCACCCACAATGGACCGCAGTTCGTTTGCGGCCAAGCACCACCCGGGGATGGACCTATGGATCAACGTGGCACCTATGCCATACAGGTGAACCACTAATAGTTAACACCACCAAGTGCACCACAAGAAGAGCAAGAGACACCTGCAGGGTTAGGGGTTGTCGAATTTATTTTTATTCCAATGAACAATGGTGACTGCACCGATTGGTGGTGGGGTGGTGCTGTTGATGCTCGGGAAGGGTGCTCTGCACGTTATTAAAGGCCGTCGGCCACAGAGCACTCGTGGGTTGGTGTATCGATGCTGGCAAGCGCGCTCTCTCTATGCATAACATCTGCATGTGTCCCTCCAAAAACAGGTCCTGGATCGTAGTGTAAATAGCAGCGTAGTCTTGTAAATAATGCTCCCTACCGGCTGTATGTTTAGTTTGAGGATTCTTTCCGGATTCGGTTATCCTGTGGGTGTGTTTCTGTGAGGAGAAGGGTGCAACGTCGCAGGGGGACATATTTACTCATTTGTGAATATCTGTAAAACTGTCGCACTCAGGGTAGAGTTAATAGTAGAGGGAACTACATTGCGTGCCACACTAAAGTAGGTAAAAATTTATCGGGTCGGGACACCCCGAGGGTAGAGAAGGGTGCAATGTTGCGAATATGGAATTTGGCCTCCATATCCGCTTGTAAATATTCCCCTATTTTCTCCAATACTCCCCAACTTTCCCCAATCCCCCATTCCCTAGTCCCATTGCATGTAAATAACAATCAGTAGAGCCGACCTTCCCCTTATTCCCCCATTAAATGTCGTGCCCAGGTCCACCGCACCACACGTAGACAACTTTCGGACATCTTCCTAGTTATTCTTATTCTATGTCAGTTAAGGCCTCGTCTCCATTAATTATGACTCTTCGTTGCACCAGAATGTGATTATATGGCATCAGTAGTGAGTTTAGGACCTTTCCCATACCTCCTTCCATCTTCTTCCCCAACAATTACAACAACAACAGAGGAGATGGCGGCGGAGCGGGGGAGGATGCGTCCTCACACCGGCTCGATTAGCGCCATAGACCATGCGCTCCACGGGGTTACCACGAAGGGG
The DNA here is from genome assembly GCF_964187855.1 of Myxine glutinosa. NCBI lineage: Eukaryota > Metazoa > Chordata > Myxini > Myxiniformes > Myxinidae > Myxine > Myxine glutinosa. The sequence goes on from NC_136273.1 coordinate 78,477,996, forward strand.
CTCCTTGTCAGCTCCTCATCAAGGGCGGAGCCTGGTAAACCCCCCGCACGCACCCAATGAGAAGCAACGTGCCGATTCCACGAGGCGGAGCTAACGAGCCGAGGGCGTGTCACTCCCCGCCGGATATACGCGGCCCCGCGCCGGATGTGACGTCAGATGCGCCCCCAGCTTGAGCAGACAAGACGCCATCCGAGCGCTGCGACCTCCCCGCATCTCTGGACCGGACCGAGTCGATTCTGACCTTTGAGCCCAGGTGCACCTGGAGCCATCGCTACCCGCCTGTCCTTTCCATCAATCCCCGTGTGAGTCAGCTTTGTCCCGTTTACCTGTCGTCTGTCCGGGGTTAATATAAGAGTGTCTAAGTGCCTGTCTTCCTGTAATATACCTCTAGCCCCTGTAATCTAACCTTTCCTTACGAATATAATTGAGAATCGAAACATTGGTGTCTGTCATTATAACCCAGCCGGGTGTCTTCTTTTTCTTATTGAGCCAGCATCGCGCGACTAGTCCACGTTCGGGCACAATCGGGTAACTTGTGCAGACGTGGTCATACCATAAAACCGCTCGGTAAATAACATCCAAGCCACGTCTGTAACAATATATATATATATATATATATACGTATATACATAATGCGTATCAAAAAAAAGGTAATTCGAATTCAAGGGGTCAGTATGCAAAGGATATTTAGTTTGACAATTTACATGTGGTTTACCAATTATGATGAGATCCTCAGCTTTCCATTGATGCCTTTCATGCATCATTGCTGTCACACATGACCGAATACATGTTCATTGAAAATGACAAGTTCAAATCGCATTTGTACAAGTTTGGCTAATCGGTGCAAGACAGTTTGAAATGGACGCATTACTTGTCGACTGCCAAGTTGATTATGTAAAATTGTTAAGCTGGTCTGGTAATCGTCGGTTGCATCATCCTTTGTTTAAGATGGGTATTTAAGATGGGCCTACAGTGTATGGGTTTAGAGATGGTCTGAGTCATTGAAAAGATGGTTCAACTTACGACTGAACAGCGGACCTTCGTGGTTACAACCTTTCACCAAACTGGAAGTTTGCAGCGAACTCGTGATGCGTTCAGGGAACGTTTCCCAGAACAGGAGCCTCCAGCAGCCAAAACCATCTGGGCAAATGTTAGAAAATACCAAGAGCATGGCACTAGTCTCAACCGCAACAAGGGGAATTCTGGTAGGAGGCGCACTGGGCAATTGGAAATTAACATTGCAGCAGTAAAGCAGCAAGATTTGGAGCATCCTAGGGATACCAGCGCAAGAAGAAATGGGACGGGATTGCCTTTGGCAACATTCAACCGAATCACAAGACTGGACCTCCACCAACATCCATATCGGATTCACATCCGGCATCAACTTATGCCAGGGGATATTGCCAGGAGGCTGGTGCTTGCCAGATGGTTGATAGCACGTTGCGAAGCAGATGTCAATTTCCTGCGGTATCTCGTTATCGGCGACGAAGCTGCTTTTGCCATGGATGGCAAGGTCAATACCCATAATGTTCTTGAATATGCACCGACAGGACAACCCCCTGAATTTAATTTTGACACCAACATGAATCGACAAAAGTGGACTGTTTGGTTGGGACTTTGTGGAAGTGGTCAGGTGATCAGACCATTTTTCTTCCAAAGGAATGTCAATGGTAACAGGTATCTGCAGATCAATGATGAAGTTTTACCGCAGCTGGAGGACAACTTTGAGCGACAGGTTCATGGTGTCTTCAGATATCTCTGGTGGGTCCAAGACGGTGCCCCAGCACATCGTCTTATCGCTGTCCAAGATCGACTGAGGGAACTCTTTGAAGACCGAGTCATCGCCCTCAACCATGCAGTGGAATGGCCGCCAGGATCAGCTGACCTCACACCATGTGATTATTTCCTTTGGGGACATTTAAAGAACAAGGTGTTCGTCCCCGTGATCTTGACGAATTGCAGGGCCGTATTCGACATGAAGTGGATGCTTTGCACAATGACCCGGCTATGGTGAGACGAGCAGTTCAGGGTATGCTCTGCCACTGTGAGCTTTGTGTTGAAAGGGGAGGTGGACATGTTGAATGTGTGGGTGCATAAAGGCCAATCATTCCGGAGAAAAGTTCACATCTGACGTTCATTTTGCACCAATTATTCTGACTTGCATCGATTAGCCAAACTTGTAAAAATGCGATTTGAACTTGTCATTTTCAATGAACATGTACTCGGTCATGTGTGACAGCAATGATGCATGGCAGGTATCAATGGAAAGCTGAGGATCTCCTCTTAATTAGTAAACCACATACAAATTGTCAAAATTAATAACCTTTGCATATTAACCCCTTGAATTCGGATTACCTTTTTTTTGATACGCACTGTATATATATATTGTTGCGGATCTCAGAGTACGGCACTCCCGTTAGCAAGGGGGGGGTTAATCCCCTTGTCTTGTTAAGCTGGCCGTCTCCGGTCCTAGAAGATATCACGCTCCTTTGCTGGGTTGAGGTTGACCAGGGTGACTGGTCAATGGAGTCCCAGATACCTTCGCCAACCTCTCCGCAAAGCAGGACGATACTTCTGCTCGAGCCACGGACAAGATGGAAGATTGCCGAGCGGTTTAGCAATCCGAGGCTCGAGCCGTTGGCAATAAAACTAACCCGATTCTGAGCGGTTCTAATCGTGCCACAGGTATTCAATAGGGAAAATACTAAAGCGACCGGATGAGAGGAAGCAAAGAATAAGAAGGGTAAAGGAAGCACAAATATGGTTTATTACTATCTAAAAGAGGAAACGAAAGAAGGGAATATACAAGAAGAGGAAATAAAAGGACATAGGGCAACCTTATACACTCTTATATAACACGCCCATGACAATACAAACAGACTCACACGGAATGGTCGCTGGTAGGGGAGGAAGGTCCAGGCAGATGGTTCCAGGCGATGGGGTGATCCAGGCTCCGGGTCCGCGGGCGAAGAACGGCTGGCAGCTTAACGCGCGACCGGACCTTACAAATGCGAGGGGCTGGAATGCGCGTATGTACAGCGTGCCGAACGCTCTCAACACCATGGCAGTTCGTATTGACAACGATCGTCCCAAACGATCCTCTGCGCAATGTTCTTATGTTCGCCGCCTCTGCGCTGTTCTCACGCATGTGCCGATCTCCCCCGCATCTGCTCTCTCATTCATCTCCCTCTCCGTGAAAAGGCTTTGCGCTCGCGCTTTTATTGCAAGCTTCGCGTATTAAGCCGCGTCCGCTTTGCTCCACCTACCGGTGAACACGCCTCGGCCCGGATTGGTCACGAGGGTTAATTGTTACCTCCCCTCGTGACGCATTGATGGGGCCATGCCTGTGTTCCTGGCCGCTCCTCCCTTTTTCTCCCACTCTGACCACGTGCGTAATGGCGGCGGGCAGGAACAAACCAAAAAGGAGCGACGCTGCTGGCAATGGCGGCTTGGGGCGAGCTTTAGCTCCAAGGCAGCGAACGCTGCAATACGACTACTGGCACTTTGGAGAGAGCGAGAGATTGGGGATAATTGAAGGGGCCTAAGTTATTTGATTAATACAACGCAGAGTCAAACGATTGGAAACAGATCCTTACCTGAAACACATACGAATGAAATAACTAAAGAAGAATCTATGGTGTCCTACGTGTTGTACATGGCCTAACTGGGGTGCAACCTTTACAAAGGGGGATATTTACAAGAATTATTATTTTACAAAGTGAAGGTTCTAAAAACCGTAACAATCTATATATATAAAACACAGTTTGTGTGTGTGTGTGTGTGTGTGTGTAATGCTAACGATAGACTCCTAAATGGAGAGGCTCACGTGCTTGATATTTGGCATAGACATGGCCATTGAGCCTGGGAAGAACATGGCCGACCTAAAAAAAAAAAATTCATAATATTTTTTTACCATATTTTTACCTCAGCGCATTTCAGCGAGCAATATTATACACAGAATCTGAGCTGGTGGCAGAGCAGCGCGCTGATTCGCTCAGAGCGATCACATGATGTTCCAACCTTGCCGCCATAAAGTCACAGTTACGCGTTCGCATGTAATTCAGAGCGAAAAGCGATTGCGTTTTTTCACATTTCAGCGAGGAACATTGCCATTCACACCACATAGGTTTTTTTTTCTTTAATCTTTAGATCCATATTTTTTGCCATAACGTAGCGCATTATGGCTCGCTCGAGTTAGCCAATCACCTGGGAGCATGAGGACACGTTGGCCACGCCCACGACACGACGCAGAGTTGCAATCTTGACGAAGACTGACTGTGATAAAGGCAATGGCACTGAAGAAAAGAAATTTGTCGCGTTCAACCTCCCGAGCAAGGAAAACTGCTGATCGGAGACTCCATGAAACCGATGAAGATACTTTTCACCATCGACAAGCCAATCAAGAACGTGTCTCTAGATTCAGACAGCAATAGACAGAAGATGAGAGAACGGCACGTCTAAACGCCAATCAACAACGTCTGGCGAGGGCCAGACAGCGAGAGACAGAAGATGACACAAACTGTATTTCAAACAAACTGTATTTCCCATCTACATGGCCATGTATTCCTATTAACGTTATGTAAAGTACATAAATTGTGTGGATTACATCATTTGTGGCTGTGATCAATTGCCAGTAACCATCTATATCCCTCCCCTCCCCTTCCCTCCCCCTCCACCCTTCCCCCTCCCCTCCCCCTCCTCCCCCCTCCCCTCCCCTCCCCCCTCTCCTCCCCTCCCCCCCCGTTCCCCTCCCCTCCCCTTCCCCCTTCGCTCCCCTCCCCCACCCGGCATTGCCGGGTACTTCTGCAAGTACATTATACGTGTGTGTGTGTGTGTGTGTGTGTGTGTGTGTGTGTGTGTGTGTGTGTGTGTGTGTGTGTGTGTGTGTGTGTGTGTATATATTGTTAATGTCCGCCTTCCTTCTTGTAACTACAGTGCAGTAACTGGTCTTTATTTCGATTAAAAATACTGCATGAAGTGTGATGCAAGTTGTGCACGTTGGAATCCTGTCCTTTTTCTCATCATTGAAGGATTATGAAATAATTGATTGTTAAAATTAATTGACTTAAATATAATTAACAGGTTGGTTAATTTGGACACTTTCTCACTACTGAGGCCTTTATGTTGGAATCCTGTCTATTTATCCTTCAGTTAAGGATTTCAAAGTACAGTATTTTTATTGTTAAAAAAATCATGATTGCCATGAAAGGCAATGGGATGAGTATTTGAAGACTTCGTTCTTCACTCAAAGTGCATGGGTTCAAATTCACTTCACTCAAAGGGCATCTATATAATAATAGCGTAAGGACTCGACTTTGTTATCCCTTTTACGCCGCACCCATTGACCCGATGCCCACGGCACTAATGGATTTACGATCTACGAACGGCGCTCTTTGTTTATCGCGTACAGCCATACTCGAAAAATCTGAATTAGCCGACGTTGGGGCCCAAAAGCATCCGATTAACTGCCGATACGATGCCATCTTACGACGCCATCGTATTGGCGTCTGCTGGGCGAAGGCGAAGCAAGCCGTCCGCTGATTGGACAGGCGAAGGCGAAAGCAAGCCGACCACTGAGTGGACAATCCAGAGCATGCATTTGTGCCGGTGTCGGCGATCGTTGTTCATGTACGTACTCTTCATTCTCATCTTTCTTCCTAACTCTTACTCGGACAAGCAAATACCCCTATGCCATCCATAATGGTACACTCTATCCATACACCACATCCTCCCTTCCGTGGATGTTCCACGCGCCATCGTATTGGCGTCGGCTGGGTGAAAGCGAAGCAAGCCGTCTGCAGATTGGACAATCCAGAGCATGCATTTGTGCCGGTGTCGTCGATCGCGGTGTACTACACCACATCCTCCCTTCCGTGGATGTTCCACGGGTTTCGGCTAGTCTATATAATAATAGCGTAACGACTCGACTTTGTTATCCCTTTTACGCCGCACCCAGTGACCCGATGCCCACGGCACTAATGGATTTATGATCTACGAACCGCGCTCTTTGTTTATCACGTACAGGCATACTCGAAAAATCTGAATTAGCCGACGTTGGGGCCCAAAAGCATCCGATTAACGGCCGATACGACGCCATCTTACGACGCCATCGTATTGGCGTCTGCTGGGCGAAGGCGAAGCAAGCCGTCCGCTGATTGGACAGTCGAAGGCGACAGCAAGCCGTCCACTGAGTGGACAATCCCAGAGTGGTGCTATGCCGATTCCTATTACGAATCCATTCATTTTTCAAAAGTATATCGTAGCGTTGTCATTTAAGTAGATTGCAATAAATACGTTGTTCATATATGCACTCTTCATTCTCATCTTTCTTCCAAACTCTTACTCGGACAAGCAAATCCCCTATGCCATCCATAATGGTACACTCTATCCATACACCACATCCTCCCTTCCGTGGATGTTCCACGGGTTTCGGCTCGTGGTTTAATAATTAAACAGAATTTTAATAAGATGTCAAACTTACAAAGTCATAACTTAAAACAACTTCTATAAATGCCCTGACCAGGAATCAAACCTCAAACACACAGAACTGCACGAAGAAACATTGAGTACTCAGCCATGCAGTCAGAACAAAAGTTAACTTATTTTTTCTGTTTTAATGAATTAATTATAGATTAACCTTCAAATTAACGAATTACAGGTAGAGCTTCACACTTCACCTCTTCCTCCTCCTCTACGTTTTCATCATCTTCCTTGTTACAAACCTCCACCTCACTTCACTTCACAGAGAGCAGATGTCCCATATTTTACGGATTCGTCCTATTTCACACCTAGATTTGGGCACAATAGTGAGGATTTGGGCACAAGTGCTTTGGCAAAACATTATTATTTTATTTTTTGAGTCATCAACTATTTGATGAATTAATTATTATCGATTAAGTATTTATTTATTTTCTTTCTCATCTGGGCAATATCTCAGGCACCTACAGAGCTAGGAAGCTGATATTTGGACATGGCAGTGACTTTTTGTTTCGTAGATTTTTCAAGTATATTGGTTGATCTTGTGCGTTGTTACTTGGCAAAAAACAATTATTTTTTTTTGCAAGTATGTTGCTCACTCCGGTTTGTGTGTGTGTGTGTGTGTGTGTGTGTGTGTGTGTGTGTGTGTGTGTGTGTGTGTGTGTGTGTGTGTGTGTGTTTGTCTGTCCGCTCACTTATACTTGCCTACAGGACACGATTTTAAACCGATCTTCACGAAACATTACCAAATGGTAGAGTTCGTGGTCCGACAAAATCCTATATATTTTTGGGGTCAAAAGGTCAACATAGGCCAAAGCTCAACCACCTTTTTCAAATTTCTAAAATCCTCAATTTTCATCCGATTGACTTGAAATTTGAATAGGATATACATATCGGCACACTGAATCCAACCACCAATTATATAAGAGGTCAAAAGGATGCTCTACTGAGTGCCATTCTGCTTTGTTCTCTTTTTCCAAGTGTCGCTCTGAGTGATTTTTCATTCTGTCTGTTTGTTTGTCTGTTTGTCTGAATGTCAGTCGCCCACAGGTCACAATTTTCAACTGATCATCACGAAGCTTCACCAAATGGTAGAGTTTGTCATAAGCAAGAAGCCTTTTGTTTTTGGGGTCAAAAGCTCAATAGGTCAACATAGGCCAAAGGTCACCAACTTTGTCAGATTTCTAAAATCCTCAATTTTCATTTGATTGACTTGAATGTTGAAGAGGATTTGCATATCTGGTCACTGAATACAACCACCAAGATTTTTTGAGGTCAACATAGGCAAAAATGTCAACATAGGCCAAGTTTCTAAAATCCTCAATTTTTATCCAATTAACTTGAAATTTGAAGAGGGTTTGTAGATCTGGTCACTGAATTCAACTCCCAACTATTTTTGAGGCAAACATAGGCCAAAAGGTCAACAAAGGCCAGATTTCTAAAATCCTCAATTTTCATCCGATGGACTTGAAATTTTAAGAGGATTTGCACATCTGGACACTGAATTCAACCAACAACAACAACAACATGCATTTTAAGGCCATTTTCCCTACTAGAGCGGGGGTTAGCCTTGCGGTCCCCATGACAATCTTCTCCATTTTGCCCTATTTTCTGCATCTCTCCTTTTTAACCCCCTTGCCCGCATTTCTTCTTCCACCATCTTTAGCCAAGTCTTTCTCGGTCTTCCCTGTCCTCTACTTCCTTCTACATTCATTTCCATCACTCTTCTCAACCAGTCACTTTCATCCTTCCTCAAATGGCCTTGAAATGCATGTTGTTGTTGTTGTTGTTGGTTGAATTCAGTGTCCAGATGTGCAAATCCTCTTAAAATTTCAAGTCAATCGGATGAAAATTGAGGATTTTAGAAATCTGGCGTTTGTTGACCTTTTGGCCTATGTTGGTCTCAAAAATAGTTGGGGGTTGAATTTAGTGACCAGATCTACAAATCCTCTTCAAATTTCAAGTTAATCTGATAAAAATTGAGGATTTTAGAAATTTGGCCTATGTTTACCTTTTGTTCAACCGCCAAGTATTTTTGAGGTCAAGGTCGGCCAACAAGTTATTTTAGGAATTTCTCACGTGTCGTGCTATGCACATTTCATTTCTGCTATCTACGACATTTCTGGTTTATTTATTCATTAGTTAATCAATCAATTAATTATTAAAATTTTTAGATTTTTTTTTTAGATATGCTATTAGCCAATTGATTAAGAAATTAATAATTTTTATATTTTTTATATTTTTTATTACGCAATAAATGAATTAATCAATAAATTATTGTACACTGCTTGCTCCCAATTCCGTCTCGATCGACTAAAGGCGCAACGGGATGTCACTCGCTGGAAGATATGTTATTTATTTATTTGGCATGGGGTCGGTGTATCCCGTCCCCTGCACAGCAAGAGGTATTGGGTATTGTAAGGGTATTGTAATTGTAATCACTTCTATTGTAATCACTTCTGTGTCTGTCTGCCTGTCTGTCCAGGCCGTAACATTTTTACCATTCGAGCTATTGTGTCATCCAATTTTCACGAAACCTTTATTATGATAATATTAAGAAGGCAATTTAATAATTTTGTCCAAAGGTCAAAGTTCAGCGTCACATAAAATCAGCAATTTCCATCCAATTGACCTGAAATTTCAATTTACCATTTGAGTTTTGTCATCAAATTTTTAACAAAGCTTTATAATGTGGAGAAGGTAAATTAATAATTTGGTCAAAAGGTCAAAGTTCAGCATCACAGAAAATCATCAATTTTCATCCGATTCACCTGAAACTTTAAGAATTTGCATTTTGGGTCACTGAATTGGTCCACCAATCAAAAGCTAGAAGCTGATTGTTTTTTAGATCTAAATCTCAAAGGTCGAGGCTGCAGAAAATCATCAATTTTCATTTTGTATTTTTTTTAAACTGTTTTTAGTATTTGAGTATACGGAAGAAGACGTTTGAATGCAAACAGACGCGGACGCGCTTTCTAGATTTATTTTCCTTCAATGATGGAAAAATGATGCGGCTATCCTAGTTCGGTAGCGGCTGAAACCCGAATCCTCCATCATGTCGCCCGCCGTTACGGCGTTGGTGTTCAATTCTTGTGAACCCGCTTGTGGCTGCACAGTCCGAGTGCCGATTTGCATCGGCGTCCACAAGTTGTACAAATCCATTTAGAGTCGGCAGGCTAGGAGCCGAGTCCTCCAGGTTCCTCCTAATGACTCCATCTTTGCTCTTTGCTCTTTCAGGTTCCTTCTGACGACTCCAATGCAGTATTTGGTTTTCCGTTTCATTACAATTGTACCATATCCTGATGTTGTGTGGACTGTGCTTACCCGCTGTGGACTTCTGGGGCTTGTAACTGTTGCTGCATTTTAGCCTGAGGAAGAAATGCTGAAACCTGTCTATCCAGGTTCTTCAAAACATCTTTCTCGGGCTCGGAGCTAGGGCTAGGAGTTAGGGTTAGGAGCTAGGGCTTGGAGTTAGGGCTAGGAGCAAGGGCTAGGAGTTATGGCTTGGAGTTATGGCTAGGAGTTATGGCTAGGAGCAAGGGCTAGGAGCAAGGGCTAGGAGATAGGGCTAGGAGATAGGGCTAGGAGATAGGGCTAGGAGATAGGGCTAGGAGTTATGGCTAGGAGTTATGGCTAGGAGTTATGGCTAGGAGTTAGGGCTAGGAGATAGGGCTAGGAGATAGGGCTAGGAGCAAGGGCTAGGAGCAAGGGCTAGGAGTTATGGCTAGGAGTTAGGGCTAGGAGTTATGGCTAGGAGTTAGGGCTAGGAGCAAGGGCTAGGAGATAGGGCTAGGAGATAGGGCTAGGAGATAGGGCTAGGAGATAGGGCTAGGAGCAAGGGCTAGGAGCAAGGGCTAGGAGTTATGGCTAGGAGATAGGGCTAGGAGCAAGGGCTAGGAGATAGGGCTAGGAGATAGGGCTAGGAGTTATGGCTAGGAGATAGGGCTAGGAGCAAGGGCTAGGAGATAGGGCTAGGAGATAGGGCTAGGAGCAAGGGCTAGGAGTTAGGGCTAGGAGTTATGGCTAGGAGCAAGGGCTAGGAGTTATGGCTAGGAGTTATGGCTAGGAGATAGGGCTAGGAGCAAGGGCTAGGAGCAAGGGCTAGGAGATAGGGCTAGGATATAGGGCTAGGAGTTATGGCTACGAGTTAGGGCTAGGAGTTAGGGCTAGGAGATAGGGCTAGGAGCAAGGGCTAGCAGCAAGGGCTAGGAGTTATGGCTAGGAGTTAGGGCTAGGAGTTAGGGCTAGGAGTTAGGGCTAGGAGTTAGAGCTAGGAGCAAGGGCTAGGAGCAAGGGCTAGGAGATAGGGCTAGGAGATAGGGCTAGGAGTTATGGCTACGAGTTAGGGCTACGAGTTATGGCTAGGAGTTATGGCTAGGAGTTAGGGCTAGGAGTTAGGGCTAGGAGTTAGGTCTAGGAGCAAGGGCTAGGAGATAGGGCTAGGAGATAGGGCTAGGAGCAAGGGCTAGGAGATAGGGCTAGGAGATAGGGCTAGGAGTTATGGCTAGGAGTTAGGGCTAGGAGTTAGGGCTAGGAGTTAGGGCTAGGAGTTATGGCTAGGAGTTATGGCTAGGAGCTAGGAGTTAGGGCTAGGAGATAGGGCTAGGAGTTAGGGCTAGGAGTTAGGGCTAGGAGTTCGGGCTAAGAGCTAGGAGTTAGGGCTACGAGCTAGGGCTAGGAGTTAGGGCTAGGAGTTATGGCTAGGAGTTATGGCTAGGAGTTAGGGATAGGAGCTAGGAGTTAGGGCTACGAGCTAGGAGTTAGGGCTACGAGCTAGGGCTAGGAGTTAGGGCTAGGAGTTCGGGCTAGGAGCTAGGAGTTAGGGCTACGAGCTAGGGCTAGGAGTTAGGGCTAGGAGTTATGGCTAGGAGTTATGGCTAGGAGTTAGGGCTAGGAGCTAGGGGTTAGGGCTACGAGCTAGGAGTTAGGGCTACGAGCTAGGGCTAGGAGTTAGGGCTAGGAGCTAGGGCTAGGAGTTAGGGCTAGGAGATAGGGCTCGGAGATAGGGCTCGGAGTTAGGGCTAGGAGTTAGGGCTAGGAGTTCGGGCTAGGAGTTATGGCTAGGAGTTAGGGCTAGGAGTTATGGCTAGGAGTTATGGCTAGGAGCTAGGGCTAGGAGTTAGGGCTAGGAGTTCGGGCTAGGAGCTAGGGCTAGGAGTTAGGGCTAGGAGTTATGGCTAGGAGCAAGGGCTAGGAGTTAGGGCTAGGAGCTAGGAGTTAGGGCTAGGAGTTAGGGCTAGGAGTTAGGGCTCGGAGCTAGGAGTTAGGGCTATGAGTTAGGGCTAGGAGCAAGGGCTAGGAGTTAGGGCTAGGAGTTAGGGCTAGGAGCTAGGGCTAGGAGCTAGGGCTAGGAGTTAGGGCTATGAGTTAGGGCTAGGAGCAAGGGCTAGGAGTTAGGGCTAGGAGCTAGGGCTAGGAGTTAGGGCTAGGAGCAAGGGCTAGGAGTTAGGGCTATGAGTTAGGGCTAGGAGTTAGTGCTAGGAGTTAGGACTAGGAGCTAGGGCTAGGAGTTAGGGCTAGGAGTTAGGGCTATGAGTTAGGGCTAGGAGCTAGGAGTTAGGGCTAGGAGCTAGGGCTAGGAGTTAGGGCTAGGAGTTAGGGCTAGGAGCTAGGAGTTAGGGCTAGGAGCTAGGGCTAGGAGTTAGGGCTAGGAGCAAGGGCTAGGAGTTAGGGCTAGGAGTTAGGGCTAGGAGTTAGGGCTAGGAGCTAGGAGTTAGGGCTAGGAGCTAGGAGTTAGGGCTATGAGTTAGGGCTAGGAGTTAGGGCTAGGAGTTAGGTCTAGGAGCAAGGGCTAGGAGTTAGGGTTAGGCGTTAGGGCTAGGAGTTAAGGGAAGATAGGGCTAAGAGTTAGGGATCTTTCTTTGTTCCTTAAACATTTCGTTCCACTTTTTCACATTTCTCCTTATTCATTCAAATTCTTGCTTGTTCTTTCATTCGCTCTTTCTTCATCTTTCTGTCCAAGGAAAAGTGAATTATTCCAGAGATTTTTCTGGAAGGTTCACTTGGCCGCGCCTGGATGGGTTTGAGGGTAGAGGAGTAGCGGCCGAAACCCGAATCCTCCTGATGACTCCATCTTTGTTCTTTGCTTATTCGGGTTCCTCCTGATGACTCCAATGCAGTATTTGTTTTTCCGTTTCATGCAATCCTTGCGGACTCGCATCTCCACATCAGAAAACCCAGAAACAATATTGAGCCCATGTTATGCCAGTTGTCCCGTATTCTCATTATTTTTTTTCCCTTATTTCGATCATGATGACGATTACCATGAAGCAGCTGCCACATCGGGCATATTTAAACACTTAAACCTCTTCACTTGAGGGTGCTTCCTCCTCAGACCCCACAAGGGGTGGTGCCCCTACACCCACCAATTGGGCGTAGGCAGCCCCTTGACCGCTGCCAAGATCAGTGTCCCTTTTGTCATGAGCAGGTCATGCTGGTGTAGGTATACCAATGTTTTTGGTTCCAATGACATATACCAATATATTGGAGAATAACGAGTCATCGCGGTTTATTGGAGCCCGTTCGTAAAACGTAAAGATCCACCGTGCGTGACGCACGTACGTCTTGGGTTTGTGGCCAGACCCCCAAAATCGCATCCAATTGCAGGCAAAACGATATTTTATCGCCCGGTTTCGGGCGAACACACGAGCTTTCCCAACGAGAGCGTGCTGCTTAATTGGATCCTAAACGTGCCACGGCCGAGCGAGACGGCTTGGGGTCTGGCAGGGGGTGATTTCTCGTGGGCCGACATCACGTGCTCACGGCCCCGAGAGATCAGACCTCGAATGGAACGGTCGGTCACGTTAAGCCGTGGTGGATCACTGCGCGGGTACATTCCGTTCACGCCTCCGCGAATTGTACCTTCGCGGGCTGGCCGGTCTTCCCCGTCATCTGCGGAATGGCGCGAAGCTAATTGCCTTCGCGTTGCAGCTGCAACGAGCAATCGTGCGGCAACTTTGCCCGACTCGCAGCCAAATTAACGGCTTTCATTGAGAGTTCAGCTCTCGTGTGCATCTTGTTCAAATCTCATGGCGAGTTGTTGCAATTAGGATCAAAATTTAACCCCCCCCCCCCCCCCCAAAAAAAATGCTCAATTATTTATTATTTTTTAAGCCTGGCAGTCCGATCTGAGCAAATTACTTATATTATGTGCTGGTGATCCCAGGTATTCATTATTTGGTCATCGTGATGTGATACATATTAAGGTACAATGTCTGCCATTGCCATTGTCTCCGTGTGATGCAGGAAGGCGTTCAAAATGTTCCCCGAAAGAGATGCTCAATATAATTAATCAAAGATGCACTAAATATATAATCATTTAGGCCTACAAAATGACCGTGAGCATACAGGTATCATATAAATATAACCGTGAGCATACAGGTATCATATACATATAACCATGCGTTTGCAGGATGAATGAATGAATTAATTTTTGCATGCATGTTTGCATGCAAAAATTCATTCATTCATTCATTTACAGGTATTGGATACATATAACCATGCGTTTGCAGGAATCATATACTTATAACCTTGAGCTTACAGGTGTCAGATCATATAATCATGGGGATACAGGTATCATATAATATAACCATGAGCTTACAGTAATCATATTCATATAACCATGAATTTACAGGTATCATATCTTATTATAATAGAGAAAACGTATATGGTTATGTTTGTTTATATGCGACCAAACGTCGTCTTCTTCTTCCAAAACGTCGAGTATCCAAAAGACCCTGAAGACCTAAATGGCCCCAAAGACCCAAAACACCCCGAAGACCAAGAAGACCGCAAAGACCCAAAACACCCCGAAGACCCAAAACACCCCGAAGACCCAAAACACCATGAAGACACAAAACACCCTGAGGACCCAAAACACCCTGAAGACCCAAAACACCCTGAAGACCCAAAACACCCTGAAGACCCAAAACACCCTGAAGACCCAAAACACCCTGAAGACCCAAAACACCCTGAAGACCCAAAACACCCTGAAGACCACAAATACCCTGAAGACCCAAAGGATCCTGAAGACCCCAAAGACCCAAAATACACTAAAAGGCCCAGATGATCCAAAAGACCCTGAATACCCAAATCGCCCAGAGGATCCAAAAGACCCCAAAGACCCCAAATACCCTGAAGACCCAAAGGATCCTGAAGACCCCAAATACCCTAAAAGGCGCAGAGGATCCAAAAGACCCTGAATACCCAAATGGCCCAGAGGATCCAAAAGACCCCAAAGATCCCATAGACCCCAAAACACCCCAAAGACCCAAAACACCCCGAAGACCCAAAATACCCAAAAAGACCCCAAACACCCCAAATACCCAAAACACCCTGAATACCCAAAAGCCCCTTGAGAACCAAAAGCCCATGAAGACACCAAATACCCTGAAGACCCCAAAGATCCAAATACCCTTAAAGGCCCAGAGGTCCCAAAAAACCTCAAAGACCTAAATGGCCCCGAAGACCCAAAACACCCCAAAGACCCAAAACATCCCGAAGACGGAAAACACCCCGAAGACCCAAAAATACTCCAGAGACCCTAAACACCCCAAAGACCCAAAGAACCAGAAGACCCAAAGACCCAAAAGACCCTGAAGCCCCAAAACATCCCAAAGACCCAAAAATACCCCAAAGACCCAAAAATACCCCAAAGACCCAAAACACCCCAAATACCCCAAATACCCAAACACCCTGAAGACCCAAACCACCCTGAAGACCCCAAAGACCCATAAATACCCGTTTGACCCAAAATACCCATAAACACCCCAAATAACCTAAATACCCCAAAGACCCTTAAAGACCCAGAGGAAAAAAAAAGACCCTTAAGACCCAAAAGCCCCTGAGGACACCAAAGACCCAGAAGACCCAAAATACCACAAAGACCCAAAATACCCTAAAGACCCAAACCACCCCGAATACCCAAAAGACCCTTAATACCCTTTTGACTCAAAATACCCTTAAATACCCCGAAGAACCTAAATACCCCAAAGACCCTTAAAGACCTAGAGGGGGAAAAAAGACCCTTAAGACCCAAAAGACCCCGAAAACCCAAAACATCCCAAAGACCCAAAATACCCTTAAAGGCCCAGAGGATCCAAAAGACCCAAAAGAAACCGAAATGGTGAAAGATGCCTATCCCTCTGAAACGACATATGGTGAGGCGCGTGGAGCGTGCCAAGTCACGCTAGTACATGTAACCGTGAGCTTACAGGTATCATATTGTTACAGATCTCGGTTTTGGCACTCCCCATACCGAGGGGGGTTTAATCCCCTCGTCTTTTAAGCTGGCCGTCCGAGTCCTAGAAGGTATCGCGCTCCTTTGCGGGGTTGAGGTTGACCAGGGTGACTGGTCAATGGAGTCCCAGATACCTTCGCCAACCTCGCCGCAAAGCAGGGCGCTACTTCTGCCCAAGCCACAGACAAGATGGAATTTTGCCGAGCGGTTTAGCAATCCGCAACTCGAGCCGTTAACAAGAGACTAAACCCGATTATAGCGGTTGGCCGAATCGTGGCACAGGTACTCAATCGGGAAAGGACTAAAGCAATCGGGGGAGAATGAAACCAAAAGGGTAAGAAATAACACAGGTTTATTCACTATCTACAAAACCAAAACCAAGGAAGAAACGAAAGGTAGGACTGTACAGGAAGAGGAAGAAGCAGTCACACAGGGCAGCCTTAAAACAGTCTTATATTATCATATGCCCCAAACAGAACAAACAGACTCACACGAATAGGGACTGGCATGAAGGAATGGCTGGAAGGAGGAGAAGGTCCAAGCCGATGGCAGGGCGGGAAGGTCCGGGCAGATGCGCAGCGTCGAGGTCCGCTCCAGTCCACGCTCTGGGCTTGAGGCGAAACCCGGGGGCAGCTGCACGTATCGTTTCACGCGGTCGGACAATGTGAATATATGGCGATATTGTCGTTGTCAACGGACCCACTCTCCTGCTTTACGATTCAGCGTGTTCTCCTCTGGTACCTTGCACTTCGGACCTTCGCACTCATCTGCCAAGGCACTCATCTCTCCTCCTCTCATCCCTGGAAGCAGTCCCTCGCAGCTGCTTTCATAGGGCGTTGCTGTATCCAGCCGCCGGCTCCTACGACACGCCTACCGGTCGGCTCACCTCGGCCCTGGTTGGCCGGCGAGGGTTCGCTGGCTCCACCTCTAATGGTGAGTTGACGTGCCACACCTTGTTTTTGTGTCCCGCCCCCTTTTTCCTCGGTCTGAGACCGCATGTTCAATGGCGGCTTGGGGCCATCAAACAAACCAAGACAAGGGGCAGCGAACGCTGCCCTACCGCTACTGCACTTTGAAGAGCAGGAGATGATTGGGGAAATTGAAGGGGCCTATCTTATTTGATTAATGCAACGCAGATTCAACAATTGGGAACAGATGCTTAACTAAAACACATAATAATGAGATAACTACAGAGAGGTCCTATGGTGTTCTACGTGTTGTACATGGACTAACTAGGGTGCGATCTTTAATAAAGCCAAATAATGGGGATATTTACAGTGGATTATTTATAAGGGAACATTTACTAAAATTTACAAAGTGAAGGTTCTAAAAACCGTAACAATATTGTCCTGTTCCGAGGGATTAAAATCCACCAAGGAAACGGATAGCCGAACGAGCTTAACACTCCGAGGCATTCAGTCAAAAATGACGGTGTTCTTTACACGCGAGGGAAAGGAGAATGACGAACTTACCTTCTTAGGTCCCACCAGACGTCCTCGAACATGCGATAATCAATTCAAACCGACACGGATTTAAAATGTATAAAAATACTGGCTTTATTGAAGAA
This sequence comes from Myxine glutinosa, assembly GCF_964187855.1. Lineage (NCBI taxonomy): Eukaryota > Metazoa > Chordata > Myxini > Myxiniformes > Myxinidae > Myxine > Myxine glutinosa. Next base: position 78,495,278 of record NC_136273.1, read on the forward strand.
ATGCCGGTAACAAAGAATGCACGATACAATAAGATTCCTAAGTGGGACGTCCCCAGACAGACTCGTATGCAGACAGAGGGAACAAATAACTGGTGAAAATAAATGTGTGTGTGTTTCTCAACGAGGCACTTAGCTGTGAGCGTCTCCTGAACCCCGTCAGGAATCGTCCAGGCCCCGAGCGTGCAATCCGGGCACGGCACAGGCCCTGGCGGGAAGTAGGCCTCAGCGCGCCCTCATTCACTCAGCCACGCTCATCCTCATCATCCGCCTTACCAGCACCCACAATCTCTCAGCGCTTGACAGCTTGACAACTTGACAGCTGGCGGCTGATCCCCTTTAGCATTCGGGCAATGGCCATTTCCTCCGGCTTCTCTTCCTGATCCCGTACCTCTGCTTGTCGTACCGTCACAGGTGCCCTCTCTGATGCGCGGTGCGACCTCCTCAAAAAGGTTAGTCTCGCCGCGCATTCCGTCGCTCGGTGCACTGTGGCCGGGTCCTGCAACTCCACCAGTCAGGACCTCGGGGTCAGGAAGAGCCGCCATAAATTTCCCTATCGCAAACTTGTCCTGCGCCTGTGCTGGTAGGTCTCTGTATGCTATCCTCACAGATTGGTAAATATCCTGGGCCAGCTCCTGCAACGTCTCGTGAGGTTTTTGCCTACGATGCAGCAGCTGCGCCATGACCAGGTCGCACCTTGCACCCGTCCCAAACCTGTCATTCAAGGCATCGCAGATGCCCCTGCTGGTCAATATTCCCTCTGGGACTACGTTTACCACATCCACGGCTGACCCCCACAGTGTCGCCACCAAATTTCCCATGCGCTCCCGCTCTCCCCAACCATTGAGCTGAGACGCACATTCAAATTGTGTCAGGAAAGCCTCCAAACTCCCTTGCCCATCAAAATGTACAAGGGGAAATTCTTTTCCAGAGACCCTATTCCCCGACTCCTCTCTGTCTGAATCCAGCCCGGGATCAACCCTCCCCCCCCCCCCCCCCCTCCAACTGGGTACTCAGTTTTGGAGTCTCTGGTGCTCAAATGTGGCTCGTGATGAGGGTCCCCTGGGTCACCTTAATCTCATCCTGGAGATGCTTAACGGACCGACTCACCTCTTCCCTCAGACTCTGTTGGACCCGAGCAACCTCTCCTTTGATGGTATTGTCCCAGGTCTCCCGTCGCTCATGCATCAAATCACTCACCCTTTCATCAGTCATTTGCGGCCCCCACAGGCCGTTATTAATAAACACCCGCTCCTGTTCCGTTACAAGGGCTTCCAACCCCTTTACCTCCTCAGCCAATTCACCCCCCTGTTGTTTGAAAAGTCCCCATTTCTCTACTGTGATGCTGAAGAGCACTTATTACCTGAACGGATATGGATACCACCGGCAGTCCTCAAACCTGCAAAAAATAACTCAAACGAAAACGGATTTGAAGTGTCCAAAAATACCAGCTTTATTAAAAGAATTGCCTGAAATACAAAATAAAAATACGGTCAAATACATTCCTAAATTGGGATGTCCCCACAACAAACACAAACACAGATGAGGAATAAAATTAATGTTGGATAAAATAAAAGTGTGTGGTTATTTAGTGCACTTAGCTCTGGTGGGGTCTCATCAGGGGTCGTCAAAATTGTCCGGGGCATTGGCAGGAACTGCTCGCTCGTTGGCGGGAACCGCCCGTTCGTTGGCGGGAACCCAGGCCTCACTGTGTCTCACACTGCAGCGAGCCAGCAGCGCTCGTCCACCCGTCGCTCCTGCTTGGCAAGCCTTGGCTCTTCCGCCTCACGATCACCAGCCCGGTGCCGGAACACGGCTGCTTACGATGACGCCTCCCCGTGTACAAAAGCGAAACCCAACCGTCCGCTATCGCTTTTGGAATGAGAAGCGCAAGAGGGAATGTTCGCTCTCAATGCCCAGACGCCAGACAAACAGAGGAACAAGGAGGAGATGCCGGCCCACAACGCTACTGCCAGACTCAAAACCACGAGAATGGGGGAGGAGAGGAGCAATCACGACCGTTGTCTATGGCATCCAGAACGAGAAGGGAAGATGTCCGCCGCTCCAACTATTTTACACGCCGCTCTCTCACGTCATCGGCCGTGCTTCAATCAGCGAGTTGCATCTTTTCAATCCTCTCTGTCACGCAATGCCCCGACCAATAACGGCTCTCTAGGGCATGGCCTTCGGCTTGCCTGTCCTTGTGGTGATGTAGCGGCTGCGGCGCCAGTGGCATTGTTCATGCCTGGCTTCCGGTGGTTATATTATTAATTCGTCAAGTTAATGGCGATTTTAGCTAGTATCTAATGCGGTGCCATAAGGGACACAGGGATAAATTACAGAGGGAACAACATGCAGGGAATTAATTAACATAATCACTGAGCAAAAATAACATGCCCCCCCCCCCCCCTCCCGTGATGGGGACGAATATACAAGTTTAATCCGAACACACAGTCTACCGGATCCCTACTTATTACAAAGGTGGTTCTTCTTCTTCACGACAATCGGAGCACACTAATCTATACAAATGTACCTGGACTAAAGTAATCAGCCTACCCCCGACAAACGATATATATATATATATATATATATATATATATATATATATATATATATGTATATATATATATATATATATATATATATATATATATATATATATATATATTTTGTATACAAGATCGAGGCTCGTGAAAGAGCTAACATTAATCACACAAAAAGACAAACCGACACCCAAAATGAAAAACAAGGCCGCCCGCTCTTTCACGCAATCACTTTCACGCTCTTTCACGCATTTTGCATTACCAATGCCCGCAGCCCACTGCTGCATGTTCAGCTCTCCACCAATCAACACGCACGACCACATGACGCAGTCCGCTCTTGTGATGCAGTTCTACTCGCCCTTCCCTCTGCCAATCAGCGACTTGCTTCTTACCCCGGCCTTCCTGTTGGTCAACTCTCGCCCAATCACTGTCCTTCTGGGCGTGTCTTCGGCCTGCCCAGCCTTCGTGGTGATGTAGATGGTGGTGTCCTATCGGCAGTGTTCAGAACTGGCTTCCGGTTGGTTTTTATTGTTATTAGTGCAATTTAATGTGCACTTCCTGCGCTAGTGTCTATGGTGCGGTGCCAAAAGAGATAAAGGATAAATCACATAGGGAACGACGAACAGGGAATTACTTAACCTAATCCCTGAGCTACAGAACATGCCCCGCCGCTTCGTGATGGGGACAAATATACAACTTCATCCGACATCCAGGCGAAACAGGTCCTCTACTTATTACATGGTGGGGGTTCTTCTTCTTCACGACAGTCGGAGCATGCTACCTACATAAATCTACCTGGTCTAAAGTATCCCTACCCTCACAAATGTAACAATATATATATATATATATATATATATATATATATATATATATATATATATATATATATATATATACATATATATATATATATGTATATATATATATGTATATATATATATATGTATATATATATATATATGTATATATATATATATATATATGTATATATATATATATATATGTATATATATATATATATATGTATATATATATATATATATATATATATATATATATATATATATATATATATATATATATATATATATTGTAACGAATTTGAGAAGTGTAACGGTTTTGAGAAGTGTAACAATTTTGGAGAAAGTGTAACGAATGTGAAAAGTATGGTTTTGTTGTGTGTAACACCCTCGTAATGTAAATAATGGTCGCAGCCGTCCTCCTAGTTAATTCCATGAAACTTACACACAGGCCACGATATATCTTTTTAAATAGTTTATTTCCTTATTCTATGTAGGCTAAATATGTGTTTCCCACTAGATTGACTCTGCATTTGCATCAAACGAAATAAAGCGTAGGCCCCTCCGATGATCCATGGCAGCTCAAGTGCCAGGGATTCCCCCACTTGAGCTTTGACAGCAACCGTTTATTGCAGTACTGAACTGCTGTGCAACGTGACGGCGCCTTACCTGCAGCTGCTGACCGGTTTTCGCCATTTGCGGCCATTACGAACAAGGGGAGTGGCTAGAGAAGACGGGTCGCCCCCCTCGTCATAGGGGGGAGGAGTAAGTCGGCCCCGCTCATCCAACCCAGAACAAGGGGTTTGGCTAAGAGAGGGCGGAGCGGGAACCCCCGAGAAAGTGCGCGAAGGTTCGGTGAGAAACCAATATAAGCCGCCGTGGGACGCACTCCACGCTCTTGCTCTGACCCCGTCCTCTTGCTTGCTGTCGCTCGTTGTTGCTGGGGAGAAGGAAGACGCCTGAACGAGCAGGTGTGTGCGAGCCATCGTGCGACCAGCTGCGCTGCAACTAAGGGGGCAGCTAAGGGGCCGCAGGCCACGAAAAGGACGCGCCAGGCAGCAATCCACGCTGGACCCTCCATTGCCTCCCAAAACAACCATCCATCCTCAAGCCATACCTGCCTGCAATATCCCCCGTGTAAGTGTGAACGTCGTCTGTCTTGAATGTTGTCCTGGGGTTTTTAAGTAAATTGAATAGTATAAGCTAACGATTCACTGTGTGACTGCTTCTTCCATCCATTGCTTGTAAATAACTTTGATCGCTCCTTCTTTTTGCTTGTGTGTATAATAAATCCTGTTATTCCTCCGTACTCTGTCTTCTTCTCTCTCCCTCTTTACATTCGGTCGCTTTAGAGGTTTCCCGATTGAATACCTGTGGCGCGATTGGTCAACGTTGGGGGAGTCGGGCTAATCGGGGATCCTGTAACGGTCGCGGTTGACCATCCGCTCGGCCCAAAGTAACATCTTGTCCGCGACCCATAACAATTGGTGTCTAGGAGTGGGATACGAGGCCCGAACCAAATTTTTAAAACGTGTAGAAAAAAAAAAAAAAAATTTGGTCAAAATTACAAGCTGCCGAAATTGCGTTGTTTTATAAAACCCGAATTTTGAGATCGCGCCATGGACAATCAAGGCGATCGGATGTCGGTGGGGGAGATAGACGGGTTAGGGGTAACCCAGGACCTCGGGGAAATGTATGTGGAGGAAAGGGAGGAGGAGAGCAATGGCAATGTGGTTGAGGGAGTATCAGGCACACAAAATGGCAGCCTCGCGCACGAGGTTACGGGCGTGCAAAATGGCGCCTCGCACATGGCCACGGCGCCCGCAACCGTAGCAGCACCGCTGGTGGATTTGAACCTTTTTTTTATACAAATGAAGGCCCTTATGGCCCAGAATAGCGAACAATTGGAACAAAGAATGGGCAAGCAATTAAGGGAGGACATGGGGGCCAATAGCCAACGGTTAGAACAAAGGATGGGGTCCAATAGCGAGAAATTGAGGGAGGACATGGGGGCCAATAGCCAACGGTTAGAACAAAGGATGGGGTCCAATAGCGAGAAATTGAGGGAGGACATGGGGTCCAATAGCGAGAAATTGAGGGAGGACATGGGGTCCAATAGCGAGAAATTGAGGGAGGACATGGGGGCCCAGATCGGAGGGTTAGGGAGTAGAATAGAGGGATTAGAAAAAAAATTTGAGGGGTTAGACAATGGGATAAAAGAGGTGAAAAATGGGTTAATGGGGTTAGAAAATAGGATGGAAGACAAATTGCGGGAAGTAGGGGAACAATCTGCCCGGGAAATCAAACGAATGGGGAACCAGATAGAGGAGGTGCAAATCGGGTTAGAAAGTAAACTGGATGCTCAGAGGGATGAATTGGGACAGATGAGGGTGGCATCTACAAAAGAGATGGAGGAGATGAAAGAGGGGATACGACGAGGTGTAAGTGAGGAGGTTTCGGGGCTACGCGAGGAGGTAAAGCGAGGTGAGAAGCGTATGGAGAAAGAGGTGAGGAATAATACGGCTAGGTTACAGGGGGGCATAGAGGGTCTGACGAAGGGAGTAGAGCAGCTGACAGTAGGACAAAGGGGACTAGCGTACCAAGTGGAAAAGAACACTGCAATCATCGGGGGTTTAAAAGCGACACAAAAGGACATTAAAAATGAATTAATAGCGACACAGAAGGAATGTCAAATGGTACATGAGGGATTGACGAAGAGGTTGGAAGAGGTGACAGAAGTAATGGAGACGAAGGACCGGGAGGTAAGGATGCACATAGAGACGGTCACGGTAGCCTTAGAGGACGAACTTGAGGAGACGCACCGGGAAATAAAAGAGGTGAAGCAAAAATTAGAGGAAGTGGAAGAAGAGGTGAGTGAAATTAAGAAGGGACGGACAGAAACTAAGAGGGAGATAAAGGAGGAAGTAATGGAATATGTACAAGGTCGGTGCTCAACTCATGGTGTGCTGCTCACTAACCAAATAAAGAGTTTGCAGGTGGCAAAAGAGGTGCGGAGACGAGGTGCCAAGGTGAGTGGCGAAATATTCGGCAATGTACATGATGTGAGGAAAGCTTCAGTCGGCTTGGGGATTGGTTTGGATCCGGGTGTTCGTGAAAGGCCGTTGGTGAAGTGTGCGACAGGTCTGGTGTGCGAAAAAAGAGGTGTGCGAGAATGTCCGACCATGGGGTGTGTGAGGAAAAAGTGCGCGCCGACCAGTGAGTGTGCTGTCGAGAGTGAGTCGGTCGTAGCGCGTGTGCGAGGGAGCACATGGAAGCGCGGTGTGGCGAGTGTTACGGAGGAAGTAACGAAAGAGTGTGCGCAAGAGGATGCGCGAGAAAGGTGTGTAACGGACAGGTGCATGGGGAAAGAGTGCGCTGTCAAGAGTGAAGGAGAATGCACGCCTGTGGTGAGAGTTACAGAGGATGTAACGAAAGAGTGTGCGCAAGAGGATGCGCGAGAAAGGTGTGTAACGGACAGGGGCATGAGAAAAGAGTGCGCTGTCAAGAGTAGGGGTGAGTGCGCGACCGAGAGTGGAGGTGAAAGTAGGGAGAGTGACACGGAGCGTGAGTTGGTTGTGACAGGTGAGCGAGGATGTACACCTGGAATGGAAGGATGCACACCTGGAATGGTAGAGCGTGTGTGGGAATGCACCCTTGAGTTGGTCGTGAGGCACGTGGTTGGGTGTGCGAGTGAGAGCACACCTGTGATTGTCACAGAGGAGGTGACCGAGGAAGGGGCGCGAAGAGGTGTGTTGGTGAGGTGTGCGAACAACGAATGTGTGCCAAAGTGTTCGGTGGTCAGGTGTGTGACCAAGTCTGTGAGCGGAATGAGTGTACCGAGGTGTGTAAGAGAAGGTGCAATGACGAGGAGCATGGGAATAGCTGGATGTATGAGCAAGAAAGGGGTAGCGTATGCGTGTAAGCATGCAGGTGAGGCATCGACGGTAACCGGGTTAGCGGTTAGAGCGACTTATAGCCGAGTCGGGCCCTCGGTGCGTGCCGGGCTTCGCGTGCCGCGAGAACCAGCGGGGATCCGAGCCACGGCGGGTTCGAAAGGACCGCCGTACGCGATCCACGCTGGGCCTCGCTTGGAACGGCCGCGTCCGTGCTCAACTAGGCGGAGCGGGCAGCTCGATAGGAAGGGTCGTCATGGCGACCACTTTTTGTTGAGACGTGCCGGCAGGTCGAGATCGGGACATTGGATGGCTCCACGCCGAGGTGGTGCGTGGGATCTCGGCCCGGGTAAGCCCCCGCCCCTGCCCCGAATGCGGGACGTATCCAGCCGCTGGCACAAAACAACCCGCATTCATTGCTCGGCTGTACGAAGCCGAGCCTTAGAAGGGAATTGGCGCACCGAGAGGATCTAATAAGGAGACGAGTGATGAGGTTAGTGTTTTGGACCCAAAATTAGAAAAAGGCAACATTTGATGATTGGTACGGTGATTGGCAGATGATTGGCAAAATTTTTGATTGGCTGAAATTTGGTGTGCCAAATTGATAGTAGGACCTCCCCTATGTGGTGGGATGGCAACTCTGTCATCCCTCACAGAGGGGGGCAAAGGAGCACTAGATTATGGGGTTGATGGCAGTGAAAACTAGCCCGGGTGGGTTAGGATATTGTGTGTAGGGACCTGGAAGATGACATTAGGTAACGTTAAGATTAGTTAGTGACAAGGATACCTGTAGTGGGGACGCGGGTAGATTAGTGTGGATGATAATGACGTGGTATGTGCTTAGTTTAAAGGGAAGACGGGGAGCACTAAGTTAGCAGGGTAACAGGTAGATGAGATGATGCCGTGTGTTTGAGGATTGAACAGGTGTGATTGCACAGGTGTGCAACTGAACAGGTGGATGGAGCAGTGTATGAGTGAGTGAAGGTGATTGTGTATTGTGCTGACCGAATGGTCCAGGAAGAGGAGGAGGGTGCAGGTGGCACCAGGTGTAAGTGCACAGGTGTGCAACTACAGGTGTATGGAGAATGGTTGTGTGGAATAAATGAATGGTAGTGTGGAATATCTGGAGTATTGGAATGGATGGTCGTGGAGTGAGTATGGCAGAAATTGTGGAGTGGAGTGGATGGTGCGAAGGTGTGAATGGGGGAAGGATGGACCCCCATCACGGATACCCGGGGCGGGTAGTGTAAGTGTTAGGTAGAGGGTACAGGTAAATTGTGGTTGGATATTGGCATCTGTGTTGCGGTTGGAAGAATGATGTTGGATGGGTGCATTAGTGTTGTGGAAATGGCTGGGCGTGTAGCCTGTTAGTGTGTGTAGTTGGTTTGGGCACTCCACCACTGTGAGGATGTCGGCCACGTGAGGCCGCAGGTGGGCTCTGGGAGCCGGTAGAGTTGTTGTGGATGGGGCCCGAGGATCCGGAGGACGGACCCGGGTAGCCCAGTGCCAGAGGGCACCGAGTGGGGTGACAGAGCCAGGAGGGGCCTTCCCCAGCTAGATAGGTTAGGGTGAGGAGCAGGTAAGCTCGTGTGGCAACTACAGTGGTGGAGGTGTGCAGGTGGGTAGACCTGCTGGGAGAGCTACACGTCACAGCCCAGAAATTGTGCAAGGGCACTGGGAGATGAATCGGGGGAGTGAGACCCCAAATTGAGAAGCACCACAGTTTGGTCAATGGGAATTGGTTTTTAGAACCCATAGTGTAAATTGGCCAATGGATTGGCAGGGAAAGACCCCGGGTAGTGTAAAGGGTGTTAAAGTCATTTAGAGGATAGTTAGGATTGAAGTCTCCTCGCACCATCTACATGCACTCACCTGAAGTAAAGATGACATAACTCCACACCATGCCATGTTTAATTATTTTTATGTGCAAATGTTTTGAATTGTGAGACGCATCATGACGTGGGTGTGACATTGTGCTTGATGTTCCATCTCTTCCTCCTTATGAGGATTGATGATGAATTGATGATGGCAAATTTTGGATAGTGGGATTGTGGAGACGAATTTGGTATGGGAAATAAGGGGAAGACGTGACAGTAGCGACGGATTTGTAAAGGTGTAAATTGTTGTAAATATGGGGTAAGAGCAAGGGTAGTGTAGGTGACAGGGGGGGTGACGTACGGTAGGGACGAGTTTTTCTCACTTCGCTCTCCGTACGCACTTCACCCTGCATTGCCTTTATTGACGTGTACCCTTGTGACCTTACCCCTCGCTCATTTGTCTTCCCCCCTTTTGTCTCCCACTTGAGGACCTGTGCGCCATTGGGCGCCGAGGGGAGTGTGCGTGAGATGGCCATTGTGCGCACGAGATTCTCAGACCCAGCATGCATTGCGTTGATGTACCACTTTATGGACCGCTGTTCTGCGGCCAAGTACCACTTGATGGACCCCAGGTTCTGGGGCAGGGCACCTCTGTTGGAGACCGGCCATAGTGGCCAGGGAATCTTGCTTGCGGACCTCGGTAAGGTGGCACCTATGCCAAACAGGTGGACCACCCTTAGTTGGCCCCTGAGGCCCTAAATAAAAATGAACACAAGTTGTGCTTTTTATTATTTCCAAGTAGGCCGCATGAAGCCAGAAGACGTCGGGAAGAACATCGGCCCAGCAGAGAAAGAGAAGACCACCACCAGTTGTTTTGTTGTGTTTATTATGAACAGTGGTGACTGTGCATCGAGTGGTGCTTTTGGTGCTTTTGTGGTGCTTTTGGGTGCTTTGGTGGTATTGGTACTGGTGCATCGATGCAATGCGTGCTGTCTCCTCCCTCCCAACAGGAATTTCTTTTTCTTGTTCCCTAAAAAAAAAAAAAAAAACACAGGTCCTGGGTTGCGTTGTAAATAATAAATAACGTCACTGTAAATAATGCTCCCCACCGTAAATGTATAGTTTGAGAACAATTCCGTAATTCGGTTAGCTGTGGGCTTGAGTCTGTTAGACAGGGTGCAATGCAATAGGGGGACATACTTATTTGTATTTTTAAATCGTCACACTCAGGGTCAGGTTAATTGTAGAGGGAATTACACCTACGTGTCACACTAAGTTAAAGTTTTGTAGGCCCGAGGGCGGGCCTGAAGAAAGGAGGGTGCAGTGTAACGAATTTGAGAAGTGTAACGGTTTTGAGAAGTGTAACAATTTTGGAGAAAGTGTAACGAATGTGAAAAGTATGGTTTTGTTGTGTGTAACACCCTCGTAATGTAAATAATGGTCGCAGCCGTCCTCCTAGTTAATTCCATGAAACTTACACACAGGCCACGATATATCTTTTTTAATAGTTTATTTCCTTATTCGATGTAGGCTAAATATGTGTTTCCCACTAGATTGACTCTGCATTGCATCAAACGAAATAAAGCGTAGGCCCCTCCGATGATCCATGGCAGCTCAAGTGCCAGGGATTCCCCCACTTGAGCTTTGACAGCAACCGTTTATTGCAGTACTGAACTGCTGTGCAATGTGACGGCGCCTTACCTGCAGCTGCTGACCGGTTTTCGCCATTTGCGGCCATTACGAACAAGGGGAGTGGCTAGAGAAGACGGGTCGCCCCCCTCGTCATAGGGGGGAGGAGTAAGTCGGCCCCGCTCATCCAACCCAGAACAAGGGGTTTGGCTAAGAGAGGGCGGAGCGGGAACCCCCGAGAAAGTGCGCGAAGGTTCGGTGAGAAACCAATATAAGCCGCCGCGGGACGCACTCCACGCTCTTGCTCTGACCCCGTCCTCTTGCTTGCTGTCGCTCGTTGTTGCTGGGGAGAAGGAAGACGCCTGAACGAGCAGGTGTGTGCGAGCCATCGTGCGACCAGCTGCGCTGCAGCTAAGGGGGCAGCTAAGGGGCCGCAGGCCACGAAAAGGACGCGCCAGGCAGCAATCCACGCTGGACCCTCCATTGCCTCCCAAAACAACCATCCATCCTCAAGCCATACCTGCCTGCAATATCCCCCGTGTAAGTGTGAACGTCGTCTGTCTTGAATGTTGTCCTGGGGTTTTTAAGTAAATTGAATAGTATAAGCTAACGATTCACTGTGTGACTGCTTCTTCCATCCATTGCTTGTAAATAACTTTGATCGCTCCTTCTTTTTGCTTGTGTGTATAATAAATCCTGTTATTCCTCCGTACTCTGTCTTCTTCTCTCTTCCTCTTTACATTCGGTCGCTTTAGAGGTTTCCCGATTGAATACCTGTGGCGCGATTGGTCAACGTTGGGGGAGTCGGGCTAATCGGGGATCCTGTAACGGTCGCGGTTGACCATCCGCTCGGCCCAAAGTAACATCTTGTCCGCGACCCGTAACAATATATATATATATATACATATACAGTGAAACCTTGACTTACGAGTGCACCAACTTACGAGTTTTCCGAGATACGAGCCGTCGCTCGGGCGGTTTTTTGCTTTGAGATGCGAGCCGAGATCTGAGTTACGAGCTTACGCCACCCGCCACTAGGTGGCCCAACGAGCGTTCCGGTCACGTGGTTATCTTGCCGTGCAAGCATCTCTGCCGTATATCGCTGCTGCTTTGTTTTCGCATGTTGGTTATTTTGGAAAATTTCTTAGTTTTAACCATGGGTCCTAAGAAATTGAGTGCCAAGGGCAGTACTGAGAAGAAGAAGAGGATGATGTGCTTGGATATAAAACACGCAATCGTCGAAAAACATGAGCGAGGTGTGCGTGTTGTCGACTTGGCGAGGCAGTACGATTGTAGCAGTACAATCGAAACATTTTGAAAGGGAGGAAGAAACAAACCTCGTTGGACAGGTTTTTATTGAAACGCCCTGCAAGTGAAAGCGAGGAAAGTGTGGCGAAAAAGGCAAATGTCATCTCCTCCACCTCCGCCAGCATCTTCGTCTGATCTTCAAGGTAAATACACTTAATAAAACCAGTTTATTTCTTTACATTGTGGCGGACACGGAAGCTCACTGGCGTGGTGACATCATTCCGCGCACCAAGTGGGCGGGGGCCACGCCGAGGGGTAGGCGTGGCCTCAGGATATATACCGGGCGCGCAGCCCGGAGCGCGCCAGTGTTACAGTGGGCTCTTGAATAAAGACTCTTACAAATTACCGCGTTGTCCGCTTCCTCCTTGTTTACAAGCAGCGCGCGTAACGCCGCTTATTATGTACAGTATATACGAGGTCGTGCTTGTTTATACATTATTTGTTATTTATAAAGTACATTTTTCTTATTTAAAAACACGTAACAAAAAAAATTGGTGTGGTTTTTTGGGGGCTGGAACGGATTAATAGCATTTCAATGCATTTTAATGGGGAAATTTAATTTGAGAAACGAGCAAATTGAGTTACGAGCTCGGTCACAGAACGAATTAAACTCGTAAGTCAAGGTTTCACTGTGTATATATATATATATATATATATATATATATATATATATATATATATATATAGTTACGGAAACTGAGTACGGAGTACGGCTCTTCCCCTTAGCAAGAGGGGGGTTAATCCCCCTTATATTTTCACTGGCCATCTCCGCTCCTGAAGCTGCCCAGCTCCCTCCACGAGGCAGGTGAGCAACCTCATCTGAGACCGCGGACAAGATGTTATTTTGCCGAGCGGATGAGCAGCCCGCGGCTCGAACCATTAGCAATACTAAACCCGATCCTAAACGTTGACCAAATCGTGCCACAGGTATTCAATGGGGAAATCACAAAGACGAACGGATGTGAAGAAAAGAATGCAGAGTAAGGAAGAACAGGAATTTATTACTAACTATTGTACAAAACCAAAGAAACCAAGGAGGAGGAAAGAAACGAAAATAATGACAGAAGAGGGAGACACAGTGCAATTCTACTTATCTATGCAGTCTTACTTATTCCCAGGGACAACACGGACAAACAGACGACAGTCAGACTTACACGGGGATGATGACAGGAATGGCAGGAGGTGGATGGCTGGACGGATGAGGAGGTGGGACCACAGGGCTGGAAGGTCGACCTTTGATCTTTACACTTAACGGAGGTATTTACAAGGATCATTACATTTACACAGGGTGATATTTACAACAATTACAGGATTCTCAAACCCGCAACACTGCACCCTCATCCTCCAGGCACGTCCCGGGCCTATAAAACTTTAACTTAGTGTGACACGTAGGTGTAGTTCCCTCTACAATTAACCTGACCCTGAGTGCGACAGTTTTAAAACTCAAATAAGTATGTCCCTCTGCTGCATTGCACCCTACCTAATAGATTCACGCCCACAGGATAACCAAATTGCGGAATTGTTCTCAAACTACACATGAACGGTGGGGAGCATTATTTACAAGTGACGTTACTTGGACTATTTACAAAACGCAACCCAGGACCTGTGATTTTCCTTTTGGGGAGGGAGGTGGGGGGGAGACAGCCTGCGCTGCATCGACGCACCAGCACCAATAAAGAGCACCATAAAGCACCATAAAGCACCAGTCAGTGCACAGTCACCACAGTTCAAAATAAAAAAAACAAAGTCCTGTCGGTGGTCTTCCTCTTCGGCTCCCTCTGCTGGCTGTTGTTCTTCCAGATGTTGTCAACTTCATCTTCTTGGTTGCGGCCTATTTGGTGGATAATAAAACTGAAAAATGCACAAAACGTGTCCGTTTTTATTTATGGCCCACAGGGGCCGACTATGGGTGGTTCACCTGTGGGCTTGGTGCCACCTCACCGGGTCCGCAAGCAAGATCTTGGGCCATCGTGGCCGGTCCCAGCAGAGGGGCCATGCCCCAACCCTTGGGGTCCATGAGTGGTGCTCAGCCACAGACATGTGGTCCATAAGTGGTGCGTGGATGCAGGCAGCTGGTTGCGAGGATTCGGGCACACCGACGCGGGCCCCCCCGCACGCTCCCCTCCGTGCCCAGAGAGCACGATCCTCGGGTTGGGGAAGGAAGACAGAAAAGACAGGTGAGTGATGGGTAAGGTCACAAGGGTACACATCAACGAAGGCAATGCAGAGTGAGGTGCGTCTGGAGACTGAGCGGAGAAAAGCTCGTCCCTACCGTACGTCACCCCCCCCTGTTACCTACCCTACCCTTGCCCTTACCCCATATGTACACAAATCTACACCCTTACCAATTCGTCACGAATGTCACATCTTCCCCATATTTCCCCTATACCAAATTCGTCACAATCCCACTAATCCAAAATTTGCCATCACCAATTCATCATCAATCCTCATAAGGAGGGAGAGATGGAACATCAGCACAATGTCACACCCATGTCATGATGCGTCTCACATTCCAAACATTTGCACAAAAAAAAAAAACAATAACATGGCGTGGTGTGGCGTTCTGTCACCTCAGGTGAGTGGATGTAGATGGTGCGAGGCGATTTCAATCCTAACTACTTCCTAAATGACATTAACACACTTTACACTACCCGGGGTCTTTCCCTGCCAATCCATTGGCCATCTTACTCTATGCGGTTTTAAGAACCAATTCCCATTGACCAAACTGTGGTGCTTCATCAATTTGGGGTCTCACTCCCCCGATTCAACTCCCTGTGCCTTTGCACAATTTCAGGACTGGGTCGTGTGGCTCTCCCAGCAGGTCTACCCACCTGCACACTTCCACCACTGCAGTTGCCTCCGAGCTTACCTGCTCCTTACCCTAATCTATCTACCTGGGGAAGGCCCTCTGGCGCTCTCCCCTCTCGGTGCCCTCTCTGGCACTGGGCGACCCGGGTCCGTCCTCCGATCCTCGGGCCCCATCCACAACTCTAATGGCTCCCAGAGCCCACCTGCGGCCTCACCTGGCCCACATCCTAACAGTGGCGGAGTGCCCATTTAACTACACACACTAACAGGCCACACGCCCAGCCATTTCCACGTCACTAATGCACCCATCCAAACACCATTCTTCCACCACGCACCACAGATGCCAATATCCAACCACAATTTACCTACTCCCTCTACCTAACTCTTAAACTACCCTCCCCGGGTATTCGTGATGGGGTCCATCCTCCCCATCCACTGCCTTCGCACCATCCACTCCACTCCACAGTTTTCACCATACTCACTCCACACCATCCATTCCAAACTCCATATATTCCATACTCCATGTATTCCACACACCTGTTCATTTGCACACCTGTGCAATCACACCTACACTTGGTGCTTCCTGCACCCTCCTTCCTCCAGGACCATTTGCTCAACACAACACTCAATCACCATTACTCACTCATACACTGCTCCATACACTTTCGATTCTCAAACACACGGCATCATCTGACCTACCTGGTTTCCTTCTAACTTGGTGCTCCCCGTCTTCCCTTTAAACTAAGCACACACCACGTCGTTATCATCCATTCTAACCTCTCTATGTCCCCGTCTACCTGTACAATGTTGCTACTTACCTCTACCGTTACCTATGGTCATCTCTAGGTCCCTATACATTATCCAAACCCTCCCTCGGCGAGCTTACACTGCCAAACCCCATAACTAGTGCTCATGTGCCCCATTATGATGTGAGGGATGGCAGAGTTGCCATCCCACCACATCGGGCATGTCCCACTATCACCCCCCAGTCCTCTGACACTACGAGCCCCCTTCGCAAGAGGTACTGGGTCCTGCCTTGGCATCTAGAGCCGAGGCGATCCACGAGGGCGCCTGCTCGCCGGCATAAGGTCTTATCCGATCGGCATGGACGATCCGAGGGAGGGCCCGTGGCCCCATTTTGATCTTTACGACCACGTCACAGACCTGCGACAGGACGACTCCCGGGCCTTGCCAGGGGGAGGTGAGTTTTGGGCACCTACCCTTCCGCCTCCGGGGATTAAAGTACCAAATCTTCATCCCCGGACCGTACTGACTCCGGTGGTCGTACCTGCGCTTCATCTTGGCCCCCGCCAGATGGAGCTGGTGGTGGGCGAAGGCATGGGCCCTCTCCATGCCTTCCTCCAGGTGACGTGCGTAACCCTCCCTCGGCGGTGTATCTGTGGTCTCTGGCACGGGACCGCATAGCAAGTCGGCGGGAGCCCGCAACTCCCGCCCATACATAAGCAACGCTGGACTGCATGCAGTGGCCCCGTGCTGGCTGGTTTGGTAGGCCATTAACAAGTACGGGAGATGTTCGTCCCAGTCATCCTGACGGGTGGTGGTGAACAATGCCAGTTGTTGTATCAATGTTCGATTGAATCTTTCCACCATCCCGTCAGATTGTGGCCGCAAGGGTGTGGTCCGTGTTTTCTGAATTGACAGGAGTCTGCACACGTCTTTTAGTAATTGACTTTCAAAATTTCGACCCTGGTCGGTGTGCAGCTCCTGTGGAATCCCGTGCCGACATACAAAAGCCTTCCATGAAGGCCTGCGCTACCACCCCGGCTTCTTGGTTGGGGAGGGCGTAGGCCTCCGGCCACTTGGTGAAATAGTCCATTACAACAAGGATGGACTTATTACCTTGGCGGGTGCGGGACAGCGGTCCGAGAATATCCATAGCCACCCGCTCAAGGGGGGCCCCCACCTGGTGTAATTGAAGGGGGGGCCCTCATCCTCCGTGCTGGTCCATTTTTGGCAGAACAGGCGTTGCATCTCCGACACCAGTCCTGTATGTCGCGCCCCATATTAACCCAATAGAACCTCCGGCGGACCCGAGATGTTGTCTTTGTCCTGCCCAAATGGCCGCCGGAGTGGGTACCATGCACCTGTTGTAATATGACGTTCTTAAATTTGTCAGGGACTATCACCAGCCAGGAAGTTCTCTCAGAGGGAACCTCCACCCACTTGCGATACAAGATGTTGTCTTTCAATTCCAGGGTCTGCCACTGAGCCCAATACGCCTTGGTTTGCGCCCCGAGGGGGGTGACCTCTTCCCCCTTTGGTCTTTGCCCCAATTTGACCCATTTGAACACCGGCCCCAGGACGGGATCTTCCTGCTGGGCCGTGCTCCATGCCAAAGTTCCGAATTCTTCATCTGCGGTTTGTGGCAAAATTGGCCCTTTCACCTGGGTTGCCCGGACGACGAGAATCGGGGGAGAATCGCCCAATTGCTCCCTCCCCTCGTGTCTCGCACAAAATTTACAGTTTTCCCCCAGACAAGGACGCCGAGAGAGTGCGTCAGCATTACCATGGGCCTTCCCGGCCCTATGGGTCACATTAAATCGTACTGCTGCAACTTTTCCAACCACCTTGCAATTTGGCCCTCCGGTTCCTTGAACCGAAGGAGCCATTGCAAGGAGGAATGGTCAGTTCGAACCAAAAAATTTCCGCCCATACAGGTACGTGTGGAAATGGTTCATGGCAGCCAGCATAGCCAATAGTTCCTTGTGGGTTACGCAATAATTTCGTTCGGGCCTACTTAAGGCCCGACTATAATAACCAATCACTCTCTCCACGCCCTCCTGCGTCTGAGACAAAACTGCGCCCAATCCTTCCTGGCTTGCATCCGTGTCCAGGGTAAATGTCCCGTCACGAGTGGGGCAAGCTAGAAGGGGTGCGATAGTCAAACACCCCTTCAATTTTAGGAAGGCCTCTTGGCACTCCCTTGTCCAATTAAATCGCGTCCCCTTCTCCGTAAGCCGGTGGAGGGGACGGGCCAACTCCGCAAATTTCGCCACAAAGCGCCGGTATTAGGAGCAGAGTCCCAAAAATCCCCGCACCTCCTTGATGGTACGTGGTGCGGGCCACTCCTCTGTCGCTGTAATTTTGCCTGGGTCTGTTTTTACCCCCTCACGGCCGATAACGTGACCTAGATAGGCCACCTCTCTTGCAAACAAGGTGCACTTACTCGGGCTCAGCTTCAACCCTGCCTGTCTGAGGCACCCGAACACCTGGTCCAAATTAGCTAAAGCCTGGGGGAATGTTTTGGCATGTACTAGGACGTCATCCAGGTATACCAGGCAGGACTGCCATGGCATGCCGCCTAGCACATGTTCCATTAATCGCTCAAAGTTGGCGGGGGCGTTACACAAACCAAACGGCATCACAGTGAACTGATACAGCCCCTTACCTGTGGAAAATGCCGTTTTCTCCTTCCCTGTCCTATCCATCTCCACCTGCCAATACCCACTCTTGAGGTCTAAAGTTGAAAACCAATTTGAACCAGCAACGGCATCGAGGGTGTCATCAATTCTTGGCAGGGGATACGAGTCCTTGACTGTCACGTTGTTTAGCTGGCGATAGTCCACGCAGAAACGCGTGGTCCCATCTTTCTTTTTGACCAGCACAACAGGTGACATCCAGGGACTTCCCGAGGGCTCGATGACGCCTGCATCGAGCATCTTTTCAACCTGCTCGTCAGCTTCCACCCTCTTGCTCCAAGGGAGCCGTCGGGCGGGCTGACGAATAGGCCGGGCCTCACCGGTGTGGATCTGATGTTTCACCAGGCCCGTACGTCCAATATCCTCGGGGGACAAGGAGAAGAGATCCAAATGGGATCCAACCAGTTTGTGTAAGGCCTCCCGCTGGGTACCTCCCAACTCTACACTACTACGATTTACCATCACACAAATGGGATCGGGCCAATTCCTACTATTTATTGAAGGCTCCCCCTGGGGCCGGCTCGGCTGGACGTTCTCGCCCCTCACCAACGCGACTTCTCTAACTGGGGTGCAGCCAGCTACCTTTGTGCCCTTTACTATAGTGCGTGGTTCTGTGCTAATGTTAATTACTCGGACGGCCACCACCGGCCCGTCCGTTTTTACAAGGGTGCGGCCCACGATTAAACCAGGTATGGATCGCGCTGCCACCGGTTCGACCAGGCCGCAGGACTCCTGCCATATCGGGCGAGCTGACCATCGGGCCGGCACTATGGCCTCGGCCCCCGGAGGGATGGTCACAGCCTCAGGAGCCTCCAGCTCCACCCTTTCGGCCGTGCTAACCCCCTCCATTGGTAGCTCTTCCACTCCCACTTGCAGGATCCCCCGGCACAAGTCGATTTTACAACCGCCGGCAGTCAACAAATCCAACCCTATTAAGCATGGGTCGCACACCTCCGCCACCAAAACCTCTATCTCCTTCTTTACCGATCCCAACTTGAGGGTCACAAAACCACGCCCTATGATCGGAGCTGTTGCCCCGGGAGCCAGCTGCAAACTATGATTTTCCAGACGCTGGATTTTATCCCAGCCGTCTGCACTCGAATTAAGGATCACAGGGCTGATGATCGTGGCGCTGGTTACGGGGTCCACTACGGCGTCTACCCCCACGCCTGCAATTTTGCACCGAATTGTGAGGCTACCTGTTCCAATTTGGCCACAATGAATGACCTGTCGCGTCAATGAGGGCTTCTCTCCATCCCCTACTGCCGAACACCGCCCTGCATGCCCGGCACGTTCTAGTTTCCCGGGCCCTGGCGGGGGGGGTGTCTGAGGTCGGCTAGGCCGATCGATACGGGGCGGAGTTGAGGGCATCGGCTGGCGGGGAGCTCGACACTCTCACGCACGGTGACCCAGCCGAGCACAATTATAGCACCTCACCTGGTAAGGTGCTTGCCTCCGGTATTCCAAATTCCCCCCCCTGAATGTCCGAATTGGTGTACTTTGTCGTGGACTACCGGGTGCCACCACTGGGGCCGCCTGCCATGGTCCAGGTCCCGCCAGGTGCTGATCCACCAGCCTCCAGACCATGCTCTCCAGGTCAGGGCCCTCTTCGGGGGCGGGCCCCCTAGGGGGGCCGCCACCCATCACGGGCCCTACCTGACGCACCGCCACTGCTTGGCGCTCGCCTCCCCGGGCCAGCAGCCTCGCTGCTTCCCAACGGTCTGCAGCGTCGGCCGCCTGGCTCATGGTCTGCGGGTGCCACATGGCGAGCTGTTGTCGGAGCTCCAGATCAGGAAGAGCCTGGATAAAGTGATCCAGCGCCAGGCTTTCCTGGGAACTCGCTGCCATGTCCGCGTGTGCGATTCCGACTGCGCGGCGAATGTCATGGGCAAGTTCCCCGATGGTCTCCTGGGGCTTGCGTTTGCGCTGAGCAAGCTGAGCTTTAACAAGCTCGCTTTGCTGTTCGATGCCGAAATGATTAATTAAGGCTGCGCGGAGAGCTGCCAGGGTGAGAGCACCCGGTGGTAAAGCTGTCAGCACCTCCGCCGCCGCACCATGCAGTGCTCCCACAAGGTGTACTCCACCTTCGTCCGGATTCCAACCGTTGCCTCAACACACGTATTCAAACTGCGCCAGGTACGCCCTCAGATCACTCTTGCCGTCATACGGCGCGAGTGGGACCTTGTGGGCGCCCGAAGGCCAGACCCCATGCGTCACTCCTTGCGGGATCAGCGCGGGACCAGACCGTTCGGGCCCCCACAGTACACTATTCCCGGGGGCTCCCGTGCATCCCCCGTCTCTCCAAACACGACCCCTCTTGGTGTCGAAGCCTGGGTCGCCCTTCCGCAACCCGCTACCCACTCCATACCCGCACACCCTTGCTCACCAATACCCCTCTCACCCCCCATAGTCGGACTTACTTGCACACCTCCTCTTTCCATACACTCCGGACCAGTCATGCACCTCACCATTGGTCACTCACGAACACCCGGGCCTAAACCAACACCCAAGCCCCCTGAATCTCTCCGCACACCATATCCATTTCCGATTATATCGCCACTCACCTCGGCACCTCGTCTTCGCTCCTCCTCCGCCACCTGCAAACTCTTTATTTGGTCAGTAAGCACATCATCACGATTTGAGCACAGACCTTGTACATATTCCATCACTTCCTCCTTTATCTCCCTCTGAGTTTCCCTCTGTCTCTTCTTAATTTCACTCACCCCCTCTTCCACTTCCTCTAATTTTTGCTTTCCCTCTTTTATTTCCCGGTGCGCCCCCTCAATTTCTTCCTCTAAGGCCACCTTGGTCGTTTCTATGTGCGTCCTTACTTCCCGTTCTTTCGTCTCCATTGCCTCTATCACCTCGTCCAACCTCTTTGTCAACCCCTCATGTACCATCTGACATTCCCTCTTTGTCGCTATGAGTTCCTTTTTTATCTCCTTCTGTGTCGCCTTTAACCCCCCGATTACCACAGTGTTCTTCTCCACTTGCTCCCCTAATTCCTTTTGTTCCACCGTCAGCTGCTCTACTCCCCTCGTCAGATCTTCTATGCCCCCCTGTAACCTAGCCGTACTATTTCTCACCTCTTTCTCCATACGCTCCTCACCCCGCTTTACCTCCTCGCGTACCCCCGTGACCTCCTCGCCCACACCTCGTCTGATCTCCTCCCCCATTTCTCCCATCACTTTGGTAGATGCTGCCCTCATCTGTTCCAAATCATTCCTCTGGGCATCCAATTTAGTTTCCAACCCGATTTTCACCTCCTCTATCTGATCTCCCATTTGTTTAATTTCCCGGGCGGATTGCTCCCCTATTTCCCTCAATTTGCCTTCCATGGTGTTTTCTAACCCCGTTAACCCATTCTTCACCCCTTTCATCCCGTTGTCTAACCCCTCAAATTTGTTGTCTAAACCCTCAAATTTAGTCTAAACCCTCAAATTTACTGTCTAAACCCTCAAATTTGGCTTCTAGCCCCCCGATTTGATTTCCCATATTACTTAACCCAACTCTCAATCCCGCGATTTGGTTTCCCATGTCATTCCTCAATTCCTCAATTCCCCAATTTGGGCACTAGTACCCCTTGCTTCGTCCCTCATTCTGCTTTCCATTCCCTCCATTTGGCTTCCCATTTCTGCCCTTGATTTGTCCCCCGACTCGGCCATAAGGGCCCTTATTTGCTCCATAAATAGGCCCCAGTCCATTGGTGGCGCTGTTGCTGTCACGGGCGCGGCGACATTTGGTGCCGCTGCAACCTCGTGCGCGAGGGCGCCATCTTGTGCACCTGATACCCCCGCAACCACATCACCATTGCTCTCCTCCTCTCTCTCCCCCATATACATTTCCCTGGGGTCCTGGGTCGCCTCTACCCCTTCTATCTCCCCCACCGGCACCCGATCACCTTGATTATCCATGGCACGATTTTAAAATTTAGTGGTGTTGAATAAAATTTTTGCCACTCGTTATTTGAGTGCGCTAAGCGCACTTCAGGTCCGAATCTCGCTCCTGACACCAATTGTTATGGAAACGGAGTACGGCTCTTCCCCTTAGCAAGAGGGGGGTTAATCCCCCTTTTATTTTCACGGGCCGTCTCCGCTTCTGAAGCTGCCCAGCTCCCTCCACGAGGCAGGTGAGCAACCTCGTTCGAGACCGCGGACAAGATGTTATTTTGCCGAGCGGATTAGCAGCCCGCGGCTTGAACCATTAGCAATACTAAACCCGATCCTAAACGTTGACCAAATCGTGCCACAGGTATTCAATGGGGAAATCACAAAGACGAACGGATGTGAAGAAAAGAATGCAGAGTAAGGAAGAACAGGATTTTATTACTAACTATTGTACAAAACCAAAGAAACCAAGGAGGAAGGAAAGAAACGAAAATAATGACAGAAGAGGGAGACACAGTGCAATTCTACTTATCTATACAGTCTTACTTATTCCCAGGGACAACAGGGACAAACAGACGACAGTCAGACTTACACGGGGATGATGACAGGAATGGCAGGAGGTGGATAGCTGGACGGATGAGGAGGTGGGACCACAGGGCTGGAAGGTTCAGCTGGACGCAGGAGAACGGCCGGGCCGGGAGTGAGCAGCCGCCGACTCTCCACACTTTCGTTCGCACGGCGGCGTTGCTTCGCGGCCGCGGGTCGAACTGCCGTTAAAGCTCAACTCCACACAGCTGCGGTGGACTCAGCTGCGGTTGGTTCAGCTGCGGTGGACTCCTTACTCATCTGCTGTGGGGGGCTTCCTCGGTCATCTGCTCCAACTGGACTCGACTCACAGCTCCTCAACTGGACTGGACTCAACTGGGCTCCGGTGGACTGCCGTGGGAGGCTCCGGGCGACGGGTTATATAACCACGCCCATGGAACTTTCGCGAACCTCCTCGAACGCTCTCTCTCCGCCCTCTCAGGCCAAACCCCTCATCCTTGGTTGGTTGATCGGCGGCTGGCTCACTCCTCCTTCTCATGACGAGGTGGAGACACGCCTTTCTTCTCCAAGCTGACCGCGTGCGTAATGGAGTTTTGGGGTGAAGAAAACCGCCCAAAGCAGTAGTGGCGAGCGCCACAGAAAACCGCCCAATGTTACTGGCACTTTGAAGAGGCCATGGGGGTGTCGGAGGGATCTATCTTATGTCATTTGGTGCAATGCAGAGTCAACTAGTGGGAAACAGAGCCTTAAACTAACATAGAATAAGAAATAACTATTTATAAGGGTATATGATTTTCTACGTGCATGCGATGGATTAACTAAGGGGAAGACCTTTGATCTTTACACTTAACGGAGGTATTTACAAGGATCATTACATTTACACACGGTGATATTTACAACAATTACAGGATTCTCAAATCCGCAACAATATATATATATATATATGTATGTATATATATATATATATATATATATATATATATATATATATATATATATATATATATATATATATATATATATTGTTACGGGTCGCGGACAAGATGTTACTTTGGGCCGAGCGGATGGTCAACCGCGACCGTTACAGGATCCCCGATTAGCCCGACTCCCCCAACGTTGACCAATCGCGCCACAGGTATTCAATCGGGAAACCTCTAAAGCGACCGAATGTAAAGAGGAAGAGAGAAGAAGACAGAGTACGGAGGAATAACAGGATTTATTATACACACAAGCAAAAAGAAGGAGCGATCAAAGTTATTTACAAGCAATGGATGGAAGAAGCAGTCACACAGTGAATCGTTAGCTTATACTATTCAATTTACTTAACCCCAGGACAACGATTAGGACAGACGACGTTCACACTTACACGGGGGAAATTGCAGGCAGGAATGGCGGAGGTGGGTTGCTGGAGAGGGAGGCAGGGTCAGGTCCCTGCAACCGGCAGGGCTGGAGGTAGCAGCTCCTTTTTGGCGGGAAAACCCTCGGTCGCGTCGACGCTGCTGATGCTGTGGACGTCACGCGCTGGCTCGGTCACACCTGCTCCTCTCCTTCTGGTGGAGCCGTCTCCCTCCTCTCAGCGCGTCTCTCCAAAGCTTGTTTCATCTCCAAGTACCTCTCCTTTTTGGTTTGGAGCGTCTCTCATCTCATCTCACAGCTCACAGCTCATCTCTCCTCTCATCTCTCATGTCATCTCCCGAAGCAGTCCCTTCCAGTCGCTTTTATTACTCGGGGCGGAATCAAGCCGCCGGCTGCGAGGGCACGCCTACCGGGTAGCTCACCGCGGTGCTGGTTGGCTGTTAGGGCTGTCCGATTCCTCCTTTGATCATTACGACGCGCCACGCCTGTGAGTTGGCGGCTCCTACCCCCCTCTTCTCCGAGATGAGCACATGGGCAATGGCGGCTTGCGGGATTGAACACCACTCGCACCGCTTTTGAAAGGAACTTTGGAGAGCAGAGATGATTGGGGAAATTGAAAGGGGCCTACGCTTATTTCGTTTGATACAATGCAGAGTCAATCTAGTGGGAAACACATATTTAGCCTACATAGAATAAGGAAATAAGCTATTTAAAAAGATATATCGTGGCCTGTGTGTAAGTTTCATGGAATTAACTAGGAGGACGGGCTGCGACCATTATTTACATTACGAGGGTGTTACACACAACAAAACCATACTTTTCACATTCGTTACACTTTCTCAAAATTGTTACACTTCTCAAATTCGTTACAATATATATATATATAATTCCAGTAATGTCTGTATGTCTGTGTGTATGTCTGTGTGTCTGTGACCGCTGTTTCTCGACAACCACGGGTCCGATATACTTTAAACTTGCCAGATATATTGCTGGGGACCTGAGGATGTGCCTTTTCAAGGTTTCATATTAATCGGAGAAGTAGTTACCGAGCTATGTCCAAAAAACGATTCAACCAATCAGAGAGCAGCGAGCTATCACGTGTGCCGAACGTGCCGAACAGACTCTGCCTCGGACGGCACATTTGAGAGCGTATTCATTTATTTCACGTTGGCAAACTATGTTGCCGCTATGTTGGCGTTAAACTATGTTTTAAAACTAATTAAAACTAATTTGCGATTCATCGTAACTGCGATATGCGACCTTCCGGACAGTCAAATGAGGACGTCACTTCCGGACTTACGGATAGTCATAGTGACGACGTACTGATGCTGAACGTGTCGAGCAGACGCTGTAAGGTACGATCGATTGTAGTACACGTTTATAATAACTCTGCCGATACAGGCCCGATTAACTGCAGCGCCATCCGAGCTGCGGCGTCGGGACGATACATTCATTGTACGGTCACATCACGCACTTACGGGCACGCCCATGGGCCCATGGGCACGCCCATGCATGCATGGGCGAAGACATTTTTTTTTTTTTTTTTGGCAAGGAACGGGCACCCACGTACAGGCACGTCCTAGTATATATAACTGTAAGAAATAGTAGAAACTCCACAGTACGAGCAGGGCGTCTCATTTAATCTAACGATTATTTATTCAATGCAAATAAGACGCGGACGCTTGTCGACAATTAAAGATCGACGTCCTGAAGCTACGTCCGCGTCTTATTTAATCTAACGATTATATATATATATATATATATATATATATATATATATATATATATATATATATGTATATATATATATATATATATATATATATATATATATATATATATATATATATATATATATATATATATATATCGATACATATATACATATATAGCCTGGTGTTGGCATAGCGGTTTGGGTTCCAATCCTGGTCGATCGCTGAATTAACGCCAGGGGGGTTGACTCAGCCTCTCATCCTTCTGAGGTTGGCAAATTGAGTACCAGTTCACTGGTAATTCCCTGGGTGTCGCAAAAGGCGATTAATAGTCAGGTTCACTATGTCAATAAATTATATTTCGTTCAAAATCATGGTACATCAGCAAACCTATACATTTTTGGAAAGGTTATAGCATTAGGAAACTAAAAATCAATGTTTACATTTGGAGAGACACCTGTATGGCGGCCATTTTGGATTTTCAAAATGGCCACTGTAAAATACATATTTTGTTCTATTTCTGCCTCTAATTACCCTAAAAACTTTTTAAAATACACTAAACCTAGATTTTCAGGGACAAGGAATCCAATGAAAGTATCAAATTAGTGCTATGGGGAATGGTAAGACACGAATCAAAGGTTTTGAATTGCAAAACACTGTCTTTATATTCGCGATAAGTTGCATAATCAAATACATGTTATCATTTTGTACAGGCAGTTAATAACATCAAAATGTGTCACAATAATTCATATCACCAAACATACACAGGCAGTCAGCAAAATCATATATACACATGCAGTCAGTATAACTTCACATCTACACAGACAGTCAATGACAAAATATACACAGGCAGTCCAATGGCATCAAACATACACGATTACAGAATATGCCATTTAGAGTTCGTCATCACTGTCCTGTGTGTCGTATCCGACAATATAGTCCGCATCGTTTTCACAGTCCGTTCCACACAAGCAAAGGTCGGTCAAATTGATTGGCAAATCGAATTGGTCGAATGGTCGATCGAATCGAATTCGATGAATCGAATCAAATCGATAGAATTGGTCGAATGGTCGAATGGTCGATCGAAGCGATTGGTCGAATGGTCGAATTGGTCGAATGGAATTGGTCGATTGGTCGAATTGGTCGAATTGGTCGAATCGAATTGGTCGGAATTGGCAAATGTAAACATTGATTTTCAGATTTTCCATGTAATAACGTTTCCAAAAATGTATAGGTTTGCTAATCTACCATGATTTTGAACGAAAAAACATAGTGAACCTGACTATAACAGGGTTGGTGGCAGGAAGGGCATCCGGCCATAAAACTTTGCTTCAAAAAGGGGACCACGGTGCCCGAAAAAGGCCAACCCCTGCTCTGCGAGGAAAAATGGCCTCTACAGGTGGTTCTTATACATATTTACATGTATACCTATATAAATATACATATATAAATATACATATATAGATATAACCGTGAGCTTACAGGTATCATGTACATATAACTGAGTTTACAGGTATAATACCATATAACTGAGTTTACAGGTATCACATTCATATAAACATGAGCTTACAGGAATCATACACATATAACTGTATGTTTACAGGGATAATATACATATAACTGTGAGCTTACAGGAATTATTTACATGTAACCATGACCATTCAGGTATGATTATACATACAACCATGAGCATACAGGTATCATATAATATAAGCATGAGCTTGTAGTAATCATGTACATATTACCATGAATTTACAGGTATCATATTCATATAACCATGAGCATACAGGTATCATATAATATAACAGCGAGCTTTCAGAAATCATATACATGTAACCATGACAATACATGTATCATATTAATATAACCATGAGCATACAGATGTCATATCATATAACCATGAGCTTGCAGTAATCACATACATGTAACCATGAGTATACAGGAATCATAGACATATAACCATGAGTTCACAGGAATCATATACATATCACTATTAGCTTACAGGAATCATATCCATATAGCTGTGATTTTAGAGATGTCATATATAAATATAACGGTGAGTTTACAGGAATCTTATACATATAACTGAGAGTTTACAGGAATCATGTGCATGTAACCATGAGCATACAGGAATCATATACATACAACCATGACCATACAGGTATCATATACATATAACCATGAGCATACAGGTTTCATATAATATAACCATGAGCTTACAGTAATCATAAACGAATAACCGTGAGCTTTAAGGTATCATATACATATAACCATGAGTTTGCAGGAATCATATACATATAGCTGTGATTTTTCAGATGGCATATACATATAACTGAGCTTACAGGAATCATATACATACAACCACGAGTTTACAGGAATAGAACCACCTTTAGAGGCCATCTTTCCCCGCAGAGCAGGGGTTGGCCTTTTTTCGGGCATCAGGGTCCCCTTTTCTTGAAGCAATGTTTTACGGCCGGATGCCCTTCCTGCCACCAACCCTGTTAGTCGACTCTTGCGACACACAGGGAATTACCAGTGAACTGGTTCTCGATTTGCCGACCTCGGAAGGATGACAGGCTGTCAACCCCCCTGGCGTTAATTCAGCGATCGACCAGGATTCGAACCCAGGATCCTAGGATCCGAAGCCGGCACCCGAACCGCTAAGCCAACAACAGGCTTAGTTTACAGGAATCATATACATATAACCATGAGCTTACAAGAATCACATACATATAACCACGAGTTTACAGGAATCACATACGTATAACCATGAGCTTACAGGAATGACATACTTGCAGGTATCATATACATACCATGAGCTTGCAGGTATCAAATACATATAACCATAAGCTTACTGGAATCATATACATATAACATTGAGCTTACAGGTGTCATCTAATATAACCATGGGGTTACAGGTATCATACACCATAATCATAAGCTTGCAGTAATCATATACATACAACCATGAATTTACAGGAATCATTTACATATAACCATGAGCTTACAGGTATCATATATATATATGACCATGAACTTACAGTAATCATAAACGAATAACCGTGAGCTTTAAGGTATCATATACATATAACCATGAGTTTGCAGGAATCATATACATATAGCTGTGATTTTTCAGATGGCATATACATATAACTGAGCTTACAGGAATCATATACATACAACCACGAGTTTACAGGAATAGAACCACCTTTAGAGGCCATCTTTCCCCGCAGAGCAGGGGTTGGCCTTTTTTCGGGCATCATGGTCCCCTTTTCTTGAAGCAATGTTTTACGGCCGGATGCCCTTCCTGCCACCAACCCTGTTAGTCGACTCTTGCGACACACAGGGAATTACCAGTGAACTGGTTCTCGATTTGCCGACCTCGGAAGGATGACAGGCTGAGTCAACCCCCCTGGCATTAATTCAGCGATCGACCAGGATTCGAACCCAGGATCCTAGGATCCGAAGCCGGCACCCGAACCGCTAAGCCAACAACAGGCTTAGTTTACAGGAATCATATACATATAACCATGAGCTTACAAGAATCACATACGTATAACCACGAGTTTACAGGAATCACATACGTATAACCATGAGCTTACAGGAATGACATACTTGCAGGTATCATATACATACCATGAGCTTGCAGGTATCAAATACATATAACCATAAGCTTACTGGAATCATATACATATAACATTGAGCTTACAGGTGTCATCTAATATAACCATGGGGTTACAGGTATCATACACCATAATCATAAGCTTGCAGTAATCATATACATACAACCATGAATTTACAGGAATCATTTACATATAACCATGAGCTTACAGGTATCATATATATATATGACCATGAACTTACAGGAATTATATACATATAACCATGAGCATACAGGTATCATATAATATAACCATGGGCTTACAGGAATCATTTACATATAACCATGAGCATACAGGTATCATACAATATAAATATGGGCCGACAGGAATCATTTACATATAACCATGAGCTTACATGAATCATATACATATAACCATTAGTTTACAGGTGTCACACACGTTTAACCATGAGATTACAGTAATCATATACATATAACCATGAGCTTGCAGGTATCATATAATATAACCAATGGGGTTACAGGAATCATATACATATAACCATGAGTTTGCAGGTATTTTATACATATAACCATTAGTTTACAGGTATCATATACATATAACCGTGAGCTTACAGGAACCATATATGTACAACCATGACCATACAGGCATCATATACATATAACCATGAGCTTACAGGTATCATATACATATAACCGTGAGCTTACAGGAACCATATACGTACAACCATGACCATACAGGCATCATATACATATAACCATGAGCATACAGGTATCATGCAATTTAACAGTTTAAATTAATTATATACGTATAACCATGAGTTTGCAGGAATCATCATATATCTATAGATAAGCATGATCTTATTGGAACACTTCAAATACATTACAAGTACAATACGGCACATAAAAATGTCTCAGAACATGACAGACGCAAAAGAGAGAGAGAGCATAAGTACCGAAGGAATGAGTTACAGCTCCACATGAGGTGTCAGTCCCTCTTTTTACCAGTTGAAAAATCATCATTTCCAATCGACTGCCGAGTCGAGATCGCATTAAAACTCATGAGCCTTCTGTGTGTTCAATATGGAAGCAGGCATGGAATGACCGGGCATAAAGTCTCACTAATGAGACATTCTTCAACATTTTCTCTTTACATCATAATATTCATAACACGTTGCCAGACACGCTTTGCACATCCACACATCTGCCCCGTTATTATCCATTCTTTTCCTCATCCAGTGAAACGGATCCAAAACCCTGGATTTTGAAAGAGCTACATCAACCACACTTTTACCTTCACCTTTCAAATTGAGGTGCGACTCAGTCCCAGCTCATCGAAGTACCTGCGATGTGCAGCAAACTTATTGAAATATAAACGATGTCCTCAAATTTTTTATTTCCAGTTTTCCAAATTTCCGAATCGTGATGCTTCAAGGATGCGAAGGTACATACAACTGTGTAAATTATAGGCTTCTGCACATATTTAACGGATAACAATGCGAATCTGACACCACCTCCATAACACAGCAAATCAAGACATAACCTAGAAAATCAAGCCATAACCTAGCAAATCAAAACATAACCTGGCAAATCAAGACATAACCCAGCAAATCAAGACATAACCCAGCAAATCAAGACATAACCTAGCAAATCAAGACATAACCTAGCAAATCAAGACATAACCCAGCAAATCAAGACATAACCTAGCAAATCAAGACATAACCCAGCAAATCAAGACATAACCTAGCAAATCAAGACATAACCCAGCAAATGAAGACATAACCCAGCAAATCAAGACGTAACCTAGCAAATCAAGACATAACCCAGCAAATCAAGACATAACCTAGCAAATCAAGACATAACCTAGCAAATCAAGACATAACCTAGCAAATCAAGACATAACTTAGCAAATCAAGACATACCCTAGCAAATCAAGGCATAACCTAGCAAATGAAGACATAACCAGCAAATCAAGACATAACCTAGCAAATCAAAACATAACCCAGCAAATCAAGACGTAACCTAGCAAATCAAGACATAACCTAGCAAATCAAGACATAACCCAGCAAATCATGGCATATCCAAGCAAATAAAGACATAACCTAGCAAATAAAGACATAACCAAGCAAATCAAGATATAACCTAGAAAATCAAGCCATAACCCAGCAAATCAAGACATAACCTAGCAAATCAAGACATAACCCAGCAAAACAAGACATAACCTAACAAATCAAGACATAACCCAGCAAATGAAGACACAACCTAGCAAATCAAGACATAACCTAGCAAATCAAGACATAACCCAGCAAATCAAAACATAACTGAGCAAATCAAGACATAACCTAGCAAATCAAGACATAACCCAGCAAATCAAGACATAACCTAGCAAATCAAGACATAACCTAGCAAATCAAGACAAAATCTAGCAAATCAAGACATAACTTAGCAAATCAAGACAAAACCCAGCAAATCAAGACATAACCTAGCAAATCAAGACATAACCCAGCAAATCATGACATAACCAAGCAAATAAAGACATAACCTCGCAAATCATGACATAACCTAGCAAATAAAGACATAACCTAGCAAATAAAGACATAACCCAGCAAATCAAAACATAACCCAGCAAATCAAGACATAACCTCGCAAATCATGACATAACCAAGCAAATCATGACATAACCTAGCAAATCATGACATAACCTAGAAAATCATGACATAACCCAGCAAATCATGACATAACCAAGCAAATAAAGACATAACCTCGCAAATAAAGACATAACCAAGCAAATCATGACATAACCTAGCAAATCATGACATAACCCAGCAAATCATGACATAACCCAGCAAATCATGACATAACCTAGCAAATAAAGACATAACCTAGCAAATAAAGACATAACCCAGCAAATCAAAACATAACCCAGCAAATCAAGACATAACCTAGCAAATCATGACATAACCAAGCAAATCATGACATAACCGAGCAAATCATGACATAACCTAGCAAATAAAGACATAACCTAGCAAATAAAGACATAACCCAGCAAATCAAAACATAACCCAGCAAACGAAGACATAACCCAGCAAATCATAACATAACCAAGCAAATCATGACATAACCAAGCAAATCATGACATAACCAAGCAAATCATGACATAACCTAGCAAATAAAGACATAACCTAGCAAATAAAGACATAACCCAGCAAATCAAAACATAACCCAGCAAATCAAGACATAACCTAGCAAATCATGACATAACCAAGCAAATCATGACATAACCAAGCAAATCATGACATAACCAAGGAAATCATGACATAACCAAGCAAATCATGACATAACCTAGCAAATAAAGACATAACCTAGCAAATCAAAACATAACCCAGCAAATCATGACATAACCCAGCAAATCAAGACATAACCTAGCAAATCATGACATAACCAAGCAAATCATGACATAACCTAGAAAATCATGACATAACCCAGCAAATCATGACATAACCAAGCAAATAAAGACATAACCTCGCAAATAAAGACATAACCAAGCAAATCATGACATAACCTAGCAAATCATGACATAACCCAGCAAATCATGACATAACCCAGCAAATCATGACATAACCAAGCAAATAAAGACATAACCTAGCAAATAAAGACATAACCAAGCAAATCAAGACATAACCTAGCAAATCATGACATAACCAAGCAAATCATGACATAACCTAGCAAATCATGACATAACCTAGCAAATCAAGACATAACCTAGCAAATAAAGACATAACCCAGCAAATCAAAACATAACCCAGCAAATCAAGACATAACCTCGCAAATCATGACATAACCAAGCAAATCATGACATAACCTAGAAAATCATGACATAACCCAGCAAATCATGACATAACCAAGCAAATAAAGACATAACCTCGCAAATAAAGACATAACCAAGCAAATCATGACATAACCTAGCAAATCATGACATAACCCAGCAAATCATGACATAACCCAGCAAATCATGACATAACCAAGCAAATAAAGACATAACCTAGCAAATAAAGACATAACCAAGCAAATCAAGACATAACCTAGCAAATCATGACATAACCAAGCAAATCATGACATAACCTAGCAAATCATGACATAACCTAGCAAATAAAGACATAACCTAGCAAATAAAGACATAACCCAGCAAATCAAAACATAACCCAGCAAATCAAGACATAACCTAGCAAATCATGACATAACCAAGCAAATCATGACATAACCGAGCAAATCATGACATAACCTAGCAAATAAAGACATAACCTAGCAAATAAAGACATAACCCAGCAAATCAAAACATAACCCAGCAAATGAAGACATAACCCAGCAAATCATAACATAACCAAGCAAATCATGACATAACCAAGCAAATCATGACATAACCAAGCAAATCATGACATAACCTAGCAAATAAAGACATAACCTAGCAAATAAAGACATAACCCAGCAAATCAAAACATAACCCAGCAAATCAAGACATAACCTAGCAAATCATGACATAACCAAGCAAATCATGACATAACCAAGCAAATCATGACATAACCAAGGAAATCATGACATAACCAAGCAAATCATGACATAACCTAGCA
Organism: Myxine glutinosa; assembly: GCF_964187855.1. NCBI lineage: Eukaryota > Metazoa > Chordata > Myxini > Myxiniformes > Myxinidae > Myxine > Myxine glutinosa. The sequence continues at coordinate 78,529,261 of NC_136273.1, forward strand.
AATAAAGACATAACCTAGCAAATCAAAACATAACCCAGCAAATCATGACATAACCCAGCAAATCAAAACATAACCCAGCAAATCATGACATAACCCAGCAAATCATGACATAACCAAGCAAATAAAGACATAACCTAGCAAATAAAGACATAACCAAGCAAATCAAGACATAACCTAGCAAATCATGACATAACCAAGCAAATCATGACATAACCTAGCAAATCATGACATAACCAAGCAAATCATGACATAACCGAGCAAATCATGACATAACCTAGCAAATAAAGACATAACCCAGCAAATAAAGACATAACCTAGCAAATAAAGACATAACCCAGCAAATCAAAACATAACCCAGCAAATCAAGACATAACCTAGCAAATCATGACATAACCAAGCAAATCATGACATAACCGAGCAAATCATGACATAACCTAGCAAATAAAGACATAACCTAGCAAATAAAGACATAACCCAGCAAATCAAAACATAACCCAGCAAATGAAGACATAACCCAGCAAATCATAACATAACCAAGCAAATCATGACATAACCAAGCAAATCATGACATAACCTAGCAAATAAAGACATAACCTAGCAAATAAAGACATAACCCAGCAAATCAAAACATAACCCAGCAAATCAAGACATAACCTAGCAAATCATGACATAACCAAGCAAATCATGACATAACCAAGCAAATCATGACATAACCAAGGAAATCATGACATAACCAAGCAAATCATGACATAACCTAGCAAATCATGACATAACCAAGCAAATCATGACATAACCGAGCAAATCATGACATAACCTAGCAAATAAAGACATAACCTAGCAAATAAAGACATAACCCAGCAAATCAAAACATAACCCAGCAAATGAAGACATAACCCAGCAAATCATAACATAACCAAGCAAATCATGACATAACCAAGCAAATCATGACATAACCAAGCAAATCATGACATAACCTAGCAAATAAAGACATAACCTAGCAAATAAAGACATAACCCAGCAAATCAAAACATAACCCAGCAAATCAAGACATAACCTAGCAAATCATGACATAACCAAGCAAATCATGACATAACCAAGCAAATCATGACATAACCAAGGAAATCATGACATAACCAAGCAAATCATGACATAACCTAGCAAATAAAGACATAACCCAGCAAATCAAAACATAACCCAGCAAATCAAGACATAACCTAGCAAATCATGACATAACCAAGCAAATCATGACATAACCAAGCAAATCATGACATAACCAAGCAAATCATGACATAACCAAGCAAATCATGACATAACCAAGGAAATCATGACATAACCAAGCAAATCATGACATAACCCAGCAAATCAAGACATAACCTAGCAAATCATGACATAACCAAGCAAATCATGACATAACCAAGCAAATCATGACATAACCAAGGAAATCATGACATAACCAAGCAAATCATGACATAACCTAGCAAATAAAGACATAACCCAGCAAATCAAAACATAACCCAGCAAATCAAGACATAACCTCGCAAATCATGACATAACCAAGCAAATCATGACATAACCAAGCAAATCATGACATAACCAAGGAAATCATGACATAACCAAGCAAATCATGACATAACCTAGCAAATAAAGACATAGCCCAGCAAATAAAGACATAACCCAGCAAATCATGACATAACCCAGCAAATCATGACATAACCTAGCAAATAAAGACATAGCCTAGCAAATAAAGACATAACCCAGCAAATCATGACATAACCAAGCAAATCAAAACATAACCTAGCAAATCAAGACATAACCTAGCAAATCTAAACATAACCCAGAAAATCATGACATAACCTAGCAAATCATGACATAACCTAGCAAATCGAAACATAACCCAGCAAATCATGACATAACCTAGCAAATCATGACAACCTAGCAAATCAAGACATAACCTAGCAAATCAAGACGTAACCTAGCAAATCAAGACATAACCTAGCAAATCAAGACATAACTTAGCAAATCATGACATAACTTAGCAAATCATGACATAACCTAGCAAATAAAGACATAGCCTAGCAAATAAAGACATAACCCAGCAAATCATGACATAACCCAGCAAATCATGACATAACCTAGCAAATAAAGACATAGCCTAGCAAATAAAGACATAACCCAGCAAATCATGACATAACCTAGAAAATCAAAACATAACCTAGCAAATAAAGACATAACCAAGCAAATCAAAACATAACCTAGCAAATCAAGACATAACTTAGCAAATCAAGACATAACCCAGCAAATCAAGACATAACTTAGCAAATCAAGACATACCCTAGCAAATCAAGACATAACCTAGCAAATGAAGACATAACCCAGCAAATCAAGACGTAACCTAGCAAATCAAAACATAACCCAGCAAATCAAGACGTAACCTAGCAAATCAAGACATAACCTAGCAAATCAAGACATAACTTAGCAAATCAAGACATACCCTAGCAAATCAAGGCATAACCTAGCAAATGAAGACATAACCAGCAAATCAAGACATAACCTAGCAAATCAAAACATAACCCAGCAAATCAAGACGTAACCTAGCAAATCAAGACATAACCTAGCAAATCAAGACATAACCCAGCAAATCATGGCATATCCAAGCAAATAAAGACATAACCTAGCAAATAAAGACATAACCAAGCAAATCAAGATATAACCTAGAAAATCAAGCCATAACCCAGCAAATCAAGACATAACCTAGCAAATCAAGACATAACCCAGCAAAACAAGACATAACCTAACAAATCAAGACATAACCCAGCAAATAAAGACACAACCTAGCAAATCAAGACATAACCTAGCAAATCAAGACATAACCCAGCAAATCAAAACATAACTGAGCAAATCAAGACATAACCTAGCAAATCAAGACATAACCCAGCAAATCAAGACATAACCTAGCAAATAAAGACATAACCCAGCAAATCAAAACATAACCAAGCAAATCATGACATAACCTAGCAAATCATGACATAACCTAGAAAATCATGACATAACCCAGCAAATCATGACATAACCTAGCAAATCAAAACATAACCCAGCAAATCAAGACATAACCCAGCAAATCATGGCATATCCAAGCAAATAAAGACATAACCTAGCAAATAAAGACATAACCAAGCAAATCAAGATATAACCTAGAAAATCAAGCCATAACCCAGCAAATCAAGACATAACCTAGCAAATCAAGACATAACCCAGCAAAACAAGACATAACCTAACAAATCAAGACATAACCCAGCAAATGAAGACACAACCTAGCAAATCAAGACATAACCTAGCAAATCAAGACATAACCCAGCAAATCAAAACATAACTGAGCAAATCAAGACATAACCTAGCAAATCAAGACATAACCCAGCAAATCAAGACATAACCTAGCAAATAAAGACATAACCCAGCAAATCAAAACATAACCAAGCAAATCATGACATAACCTAGCAAATCATGACATAACCTAGAAAATCATGACATAACCCAGCAAATCATGACATAACCAAGCAAATAAAGACATAACCTCGCAAATAAAGACATAACCAAGCAAATCATGACATAACCTAGCAAATCATGACATAACCCAGCAAATCATGACATAACCAAGCAAATAAAGACATAACCAAGCAAATCAAGACATAACCTAGCAAATCATGACATAACCAAGCAAATCATGACATAACCTAGCAAATCATGACATAACCTAGCAAATAAAGACATAACCTAGCAAATAAAGACATAACCCAGCAAATCAAAACATAACCCAGCAAATCAAGACATAACCTAGCAAATCATGACATAACCAAGCAAATCATTACATAACCGAGCAAATCATGACATAACCTAGCAAATAAAGACATAACCTAGCAAATAAAGACATAACCCAGCAAATCAAAACATAACCCAGCAAATGAAGACATAACCCAGCAAATCATAACATAACCAAGCAAATCATGACAGAACCAAGCAAATCATGACATAACCAAGCAAATCATGACATAACCTAGCAAATAAAGACATAACCTAGCAAATAAAGACATAACCCAGCAAATCAAAACATAACCCAGCAAATCAAGACATAACCTAGCAAATCATGACATAACCAAGCAAATCATGACATAACCAAGCAAATCATGACATAACCAAGCAAATCATGACATAACCTAGCAAATAAAGACATAACCTAGCAAATAAAGACATAACCCAGCAAATCAAAACATAACCCAGCAAATCAAGACATAACCTCGCAAATCATGACATAACCAAGCAAATCATGACATAACTTAGCAAATCATGACATAACCTAGCAAATAAAGACATAGCCTAGCAAATAAAGACATAACCCAGCAAATCATGACATAACCCAGCAAATCATGACATAACCTAGCAAATAAAGACATAGCCTAGCAAATAAAGACATAACCCAGCAAATCATGACATAACCAAGCAAATCAAAACATAACCTAGCAAATCAAGACATAACCTAGCAAATCTAAACATAACCCAGAAAATCATGACATAACCTAGCAAATCATGACATAACCTAGCAAATCGAAACATAACCCAGCAAATCATGACATAACCTAGCAAATCATGACAACCTAGCAAATCAAGACATAACCTAGCAAATCAAGACATAACCCAGCAAATCAAGACATAACCTAGCAAATCAAGACATAACCTAGCAATTCAAGACATAACCTACCAAATCAAGACAAAATCTAGCAAATCAAGACAAAACTTAGCAAATCAAGACATAACCTAGCAAATCAAGACATAACCTCGCAAATCAAGACATAACCTAGCAAATCAAGACAAAATCTAGCAAATCAAGACATAACTTAGCAAATCAAGACATAACCCAGCAAATCAAGACAAAATCTAGCAAATCAAGACATAACTTAGCAAATCAAGACATAACCCAGCAAATCAAGACATAACCTAGCAAATCAAGACATAACCTAGCAAATCAAGACATAACCTAGCAAATAAAGACATAACCTAGCAAATAAAGACATAACCCAGCAAATCATGACATAACCAAGCAAATCAAAACATAACCTAGCAAATCATGACATAACCTAGCAAATCAAAACATAACCTAGCAAATCAAGACATAACCTAGCAAATCTAAACATAACCCAGCTAATCATGACATAACCTAGCAAATCATGACATAACCTAGCAAATCTAAACATAACCCAGCAAATCATGACATAACCTAGCAAATCATGACATAACCTAGCAAATCAAGACATAACCTAGCAAATCAAAACATAACCCAGCAAATCATGACATAACCAAGCAAATCAAAACATAACCTAGCAAATCATGACATAACCTAGCAAATCAAAACATAACCGAGCAAATCAAGACATAACCTAGCAAATCTAAACATAACCCAGCAAATCATGACATAACCAAGCAAATCAAAACATAACCCAGCAAATCAAGACATAACCAAGCAAATCAAAACATAACCCAGCAAATCAAGACATAACCAAGCAAATCAAAACATAACCCAGCAAATCAAGACAGAACCAAGCAAATCATGACATAACCTAGCAAATCAAGACAAAATCTAGCAAATCAAGACATAACTTAGCAAATCAAGACATAACCCAGCAAATCAAGACATAACTTAGCAAATCAAGACATAACCTAGCAAATCAAGACATAACCTAGCAAATGAAGACATAACCCAGCAAATCAAAACATAACCCAGCAAATCAAAACATAACCCAGCAAATCAAGACGTAACCTAGCAAATCAAGACATAACCTAGCAAATCAAGACATAACCCAGCAAATAAAGACATAACCAAGCAAATCAAGACATAACCTAGCAAATCATGACATAACCTAGCAAATCAAGACATAACCCAGCAAATCATGACATAACCAAGCAAATAAAGCCATAACCAAGCAAATAAAGACATAACCAAGCAAATCAAGACATAACCTTGCAAATCATGACATAACCAAGCAAATCACGACATAACCTAGCAAATCATGACATAACCTAGAAAATCAAGCCATAACCTAGCAAATCAAGACATAACCTAGCAAATCAAGACATAACCCAGCAAATCAAGACATAACCTAGCAAATCAAGACATAACCTAGCAAATCAAGACAAAATCTAGCAAATCAAGACATAACTTAGCAAATCAAGACATAACCCAGCAAATCAAGACATAACCTAGCAAATCAAGACATAACCTAGCAAATCAAGACATAACCTCGCAAATCAAGACATAATCCAGCAAATCATGACATAACCAAGCAAATAAAGACATAACCTAGCAAATAAAGACATAACCAAGCAAATCATGACATAACCTAGCAAATCATGACATAACCCAGCAAATCATGACATAACCAAGCAAATAAAGACATAACCTCGCAAATAAAGACCTAACCAAGCAAATCATGACATAACCCAGCAAATCATGACATAACCTAGCAAATCAAGACATAACCCAGCAAATCATGACATAACCAAGCAAATAAAGACATAACCTAGCAAATAAAGACATAACCAAGCAAATCAAGACATAACCTAGCAAATCATGACATAACCTAGCAAATCATGACATAACCTAGCAAATAAAGACATAACCTAGCAAATAAAGACATAACCCAGCAAATCAAAACATAACCCAGCAAATCAAGACATAACCTAGCAAATCATGACATAACCAAGCAAATCATGACATAACCGAGCAAATCATGACATAACCTAGCAAATAAAGACATAACCCAGCAAATAAAGACATAACCCAGCAAATCAAAACATAACCCAGCAAATCAAGACATAACCTCGCAAATCATGACATAACCAAGCAAATCATGACATAACCTAGCAAATCATGACATAACCTAGCAAATAAAGACATAACCTAGCAAATAAAGACATAACCCAGCAAATCATGACATAACCAAGCAAATCAAAACATAACCTAGCAAATCATGACAAAACCTAGCAAATCAAAACATAACCTAGCAAATCAAGACATAACCTAGCAAATCTAAACATAACCCAGCAAATCATGACATAACCTAGCAAATCTAAACATAACCCAGCAAATCGAGACATAACCTAGGAAATCATGACATAACCAAGCAAATCTAAACATAACCCAGCAAATCAAGACATAACCTAGCAAATCATGACATAACCAAGCAAATCAAAACATAACCTAGCAAATAAAGACATAACCTAGCAAATAAAGACATAACCCAGCAAATCAAAACATAACCCAGCAAATCAAGACATAACCTAGCAAATCATGACATAACCAAGCAAATCATGACCTAACCAAGCAAATCATGACATAACCAAGGAAATCATGACATAACCAAGCAAATCATGACATAACCTAGCAAATAAAGACATAACCTAGCAAATAAAGACATAACCCAGCAAATCAAAACATAACCCAGCAAATCAAGACATAACCTCGCAAATCATGACATAACCAAGCAAATCATGACATAACCTAGCAAATCATGACATAACCTAGCAAATAAAGACATAACCTAGCAAATAAAGACATAACCCAGCAAATCATGACATAACCAAGCAAATCAAAACATAACCTAGCAAATCATGACATAACCTAGCAAATCAAAACATAACCTAGCAAATCAAGACATAACCTAGCAAATCTAAACATAACCCAGCTAATCATGACATAACCTAGCAAATCATGACATAACCTAGCAAATCTAAACATAACCCAGCAAATCATGACATAACCTAGCAAATCATGACATAACCTAGCAAATCAAGACATAACCTAGCAAATCAAAACATAACCCAGCAAATCATGACATAACCAAGCAAATCAAAACATAACCTAGCAAATCATGACATAACCTAGCAAATCAAAACATAACCGAGCAAATCAAGACATAACCTAGCAAATCTAAACATAACCCAGCAAATCATGACATAACCAAGCAAATCAAAACATAACCCAGCAAATCAAGACATAACCAAGCAAATCAAAACATAACCTAGCAAATCAAGACATAACCTAGCAAATCTAAACATAACCCAGCAAATCATGACATAACCTAGCAAATCAAAACATAACCTAGCAAATCAAGACATAACCAAGCAAATCAAAACATAACCTAGCAAATCAAGACATAACCTAGCAAATCAAAACATAACCCAGCAAATCATGACATAACCAAGCAAATCAAAACATAACCCAGCAAATCATGACATAACCTAGCAAATCAAAACATAACCTAGCAAATCAAAACATAACCCAGCAAATCAAAACATAACCCAGCAAATCAAAACATAACCTAGCAAATCAAGACATAACCTAGCAAATCAAAACATAACCCAGCAAATCATGACATAACCAAGCAAATAAAGACATAACCTAGCAAATAAAGACATAACCAAGCAAATCAAAACATAACCTAGCAAATCAAGACATAACCAAGCAAATCAAAACATAACCCAGCAAATCATGACATAACCAAGCAAATCAAAACATAACCCAGCAAATCATGACATAACCAAGCAAATCAAAACATAACCCAGCAAATCATGACATAACCAAGCAAATCATGACATAACCTAGCAAATCATGACATAACCTAGCAAATCAAAACATAACCCAGCAAATCATGACATAACCAAGCAAATAAAGACATAACCTAGCAAATCAAGACATAACCAAGCAAATCAAAACATAACCCAGCAAATCATGACATAACCAAGCAAATCATGACATAACCTAGCAAATCATGACATAACCTAGCAAATCAAAACATAACCCAGCAAATCATGACATAACCAAGCAAATCAAGACATAACCAAGCAAATCAAAACATAACCCAGCAAATAAAGACATAACCAAGCAAATCAAAACATAACCCAGCAAATCAAGACATAACCTAGCAAATCAAAACATATCCCAGCAAATCATGACATAACCTAGCAAATCAAAACATATCCCAGCAAATAAAGACATAACCAAGCAAATCAAAACATAACCCAGCAAATCAAGACATAACCTAGCAAATCAAAACATAACCCAGCAAATCAAGACATAACCTAGCAAATCAAAACATATCCCAGCAAATAAAGACATAACCAAGCAAATCAAAACATAACCCAGCAAATCAAAACATAACCCAGCAAATCATGACATAACCAAGCAAATAAAGACATAACCTAGCAAATCAAGACATAACCAAGCAAATCAAAACATAACCCAGCAAATCATGACATAACCCAGCAAATCAAAACATAACCTAGCAAATAAAGACATAACCCAGCAAATCAAAACATAACCCAGCAAATCATGACATAACCAAGCAAATCATGACATAACCTAGCAAATCAAGACATAACCTAGCAAATAAAGACATAACCTAGCAAATAAAGACATAACCAAGCAAATCAAAACATAACCTAGCAAATCAAGACATAACCAAGCAAATCAAAACATAACCCAGCAAATCATGACATAACCAAGCAAATCAAAACATAACCCAGCAAATCATGACATAACCAAGCAAATCAAAACATAACCCAGCAAATCATGACATAACCAAGCAAATCATGACATAACCTAGCAAATCATGACATAACCTAGCAAATCAAAACATAACCCAGCAAATCAAGACATAACCAAGCAAATCAAAACATAACCCAGCAAATCATGACATAACCAAGCAAATCATGACATAACCTAGCAAATCATGACATAACCTCGCAAATCAAAACATAACCTAGCAAATCATGACATAACCTAGCAAATCAAAACATAACCCAGCAAATCAAAACATAACCTAGCAAATCAAAACATAACCTAGCAAATCAAAACATAACCTAGCAAATCAAGACATAACCTAGCAAATAAAGACATAACCTAGCAAATAAAGACATAACCAAGCAAATCATGACATAACCAAGCAAATCATGACATAACCAAGCAAATCATGACATAACCTAGCAAATAAAGACATAACCTAGCAAATAAAGACATAACCAAGCAAATCAAAACATAACCTAGCAAATCAAGACATAACCAAGCAAATCAAAACATAACCCAGCAAATCATGACATAACCAAGCAAATCAAAACATAACCCAGCAAATCATGACATAACCAAGCAAATCAAAACATAACCCAGCAAATCATGACATAACCAAGCAAATCATGACATAACCTAGCAAATCATGACATAACCTAGCAAATCAAAACATAACCCAGCAAATCATGACATAACCAAGCAAATCATGACATAACCAAGCAAATAAAGACATAACCTAGCAAATAAAGACATAACCAAGCAAATCAAAACATAACCTAGCAAATCAAGACATAACCAAGCAAATCAAAACATAACCCAGCAAATCATGACATAACCAAGCAAATCAAAACATAACCCAGCAAATCATGACATAACCAAGCAAATCAAAACATAACCCAGCAAATCATGACATAACCAAGCAAATCATGACATAACCTAGCAAATCATGACATAACCTAGCAAATCAAAACATAACCCAGCAAATCATGACATAACCAAGCAAATAAAGACATAACCTAGCAAATCAAGACATAACCAAGCAAATCAAAACATAACCCAGCAAATCATGACATAACCAAGCAAATCATGACATAACCTAGCAAATCATGACATAACCTAGCAAATCAAAACATAACCCAGCAAATCATGACATAACCAAGCAAATCAAGACATAACCAAGCAAATCAAAACATAACCCAGCAAATAAAGACATAACCAAGCAAATCAAAACATAACCCAGCAAATCAAGACATAACCTAGCAAATCAAAACATAACCCAGCAAATAAAGACATAACCAAGCAAATCAAAACATAACCCAGCAAATCAAGACATAACCTAGCAAATCAAAACATATCCCAGCAAATCATGACATAACCAAGCAAATAAAGACATAACCTAGCAAATCAAGACATAACCAAGCAAATCAAAACATAACCCAGCAAATCAAGACATAACCAAGCAAATCAAAACATAACCCAGCAAATAAAGACATAACCAAGCAAATCAAAACATAACCCAGCAAATCAAGACATAACCTAGCAAATCAAAACATATCCCAGCAAATCATGACATAACCTAGCAAATCAAAACATATCCCAGCAAATAAAGACATAACCAAGCAAATCAAAACATAACCCAGCAAATCAAGACATAACCAAGCAAATCAAAACATAACCCAGCAAATCAAAACATAACCTAGCAAATCAAAACATATCCCAGCAAATAAAGACATAACCAAGCAAATCAAAACATAACCCAGCAAATCAAAACATAACCCAGCAAATCATGACATAACCTAGCAAATAAAGACATAACCAAGCAAATCAAAACATAACCCAGCAAATCAAAACATAACCCAGCAAATCATGACATAACCAAGCAAATAAAGACATAACCTAGCAAATCAAGACATAACCAAGCAAATCAAAACATAACCTAGCAAATAAAGACATAACCCAGCAAATCAAAACATAACCCAGCAAATCATGACATAACCAAGCAAATCATGACATAACCTAGCAAATAAAGACATAACCAAGCAAATCATGACATAACCTAGCAAATAAAGACATAACCTAGCAAATCATGACATAACCTAGCAAATAAAGACATAACCAAGCAAATCATGACATAACCTAGCAAATAAAGACATAACCAAGCAAATCATGACATAACCTAGCAAATAAAGACATAACCTAGCAAATAAAGACATAACCCAGCAAATCATGACATAACCAAGCAAATCAAAACATAACCCAGCAAATCATGACATAACCAAGCAAATCATGACATAACCTAGCAAATCATGACATAACCTAGCAAATCAAAACATAACCCAGCAAATCATGACATAACCAAGCAAATAAAGACATAACCCAGCAAATCATGACATAACCAAGCAAATCAAAACATAACCCAGCAAATCATGACATAACCAAGCAAATCATGACATAACCTAGCAAATCATGACATAACCTAGCAAATCATGACATAACCTAGCAAATCATGACATAACCAAGCAAATCAAAACATAACCTAGCAAATCATGACATAACCTAGCAAATCATGACATAACCAAGCAAATCATGACATAACCTAGCAAATCATGACATAACCAAGCAAATCATGACATAACCTAGCAAATCATGACATAACCCAGCAAATCATGACATAACCAAGCAAATCATGACATAACCTAGCAAATCATGACATAACCAAGCAAATCATGACATAACCTAGCAAATCATGACATAACCTAGCAAATCATGACATAACCTAGCAAATCATGACATAACCAAGCAAATCAAAACATAACCTAGCAAATCATGACATAACCTAGCAAATCATGACATAACCAAGCAAATCATGACATAACCTAGCAAATCATGACATAACCAAGCAAATCATGACATAACCTAGCAAATCATGACATAACCTAGCAAATCATGACATAACCTAGCAAATCATGACATAACCAAGCAAATCAAAACATAACCTAGCAAATCATGACATAACCTAGCAAATCATGACATAACCAAGCAAATCATGACATAACCTAGCAAATCATGACATAACCAAGCAAATCATGACATAACCTAGCAAATCATGACATAACCTAGCAAATCATGACATAACCAAGCAAATCATGACATAACCTAGCAAATCATGACATAACCCAGCAAATCATGACATAACTTAGCAAATCATGACATAACCTAGCAAATCAAAACATAACCCAGCAAATCATGACATAACCAAGCAAATAAAGACATAACCCAGCAAATCATGACATAACCTAGCAAATCAAAACATAACCCAGCAAATCATGACATAACCAAGCAAATAAAGACATAACCCAGCAAATCATGACATAACCAAGCAAATCAAAACATAACCCAGCAAATCATGACATAACCAAGCAAATCATGACATAACCTAGCAAATCATGACATAACCTAGCAAATCAAAACATAACCCAGCAAATCATGACATAACCAAGCAAATCAAGACATAACCAAGCAAATCAAAACATAACCCAGCAAATAAAGACATAACCAAGCAAATCAAAACATAACCCAGCAAATCAAGACATAACCTAGCAAATCAAAACATATCCCAGCAAATCATGACATAACCTAGCAAATCAAAACATATCCCAGCAAATAAAGACATAACCAAGCAAATCAAAACATAACCCAGCAAATCAAGACATAACCTAGCAAATCAAAACATATCCCAGCAAATAAAGACATAACCAAGCAAATCAAAACATAACCCAGCAAATCAAAACATAACCCAGCAAATCATGACATAACCTAGCAAATAAAGACATAACCAAGCAAATCAAAACATAACCCAGCAAATCAAAACATAACCTAGCAAATCATGACATAACCAAGCAAATAAAGACATAACCTAGCAAATCAAGACATAACCAAGCAAATCATAACATAACCAAGCAAATCATGACATAACCAAGCAAATCATGACATAACCAAGCAAATCATGACATAACCAAGGAAATCATGACATAACCAAGCAAATCATGACATAACCTAGCAAATAAAGACATAACCTAGCAAATCAAAACATAACCCAGCAAATCATGACATAACCCAGCAAATCAAGACATAACCTAGCAAATCATGACATAACCAAGCAAATCATGACATAACCCAGCAAATCATGACATAACCAAGCAAATAAAGACATAACCTCGCAAATAAAGACATAACCAAGCAAATCATGACATAACCTAGCAAATCATGACATAACCCAGCAAATCATGACATAACCCAGCAAATCATGACATAACCAAGCAAATAAAGACATAACCTAGCAAATAAAGACATAACCAAGCAAATCAAGACATAACCTAGCAAATCATGACATAACCAAGCAAATCATGACATAACCTAGCAAATCATGACATAACCTAGCAAATCAAGACATAACCTAGCAAATAAAGACATAACCCAGCAAATCAAAACATAACCCAGCAAATCAAGACATAACCTCGCAAATCATGACATAACCAAGCAAATCATGACATAACCTAGAAAATCATGACATAACCAAGCAAATAAAGACATAACCTCGCAAATAAAGACATAACCAAGCAAATCATGACATAACCTAGCAAATCATGACATAACCCAGCAAATCATGACATAACCCAGCAAATCGTGACATAACCAAGCAAATAAAGACATAACCTAGCAAATAAAGACATAACCAAGCAAATCAAGACATAACCTAGCAAATCATGACATAACCAAGCAAATCATGACATAACCTAGCAAATCATGACATAACCTAGCAAATAAAGACATAACCTAGCAAATAAAGACATAACCCAGCAAATCAAAACATAACCCAGCAAATCAAGACATAACCTAGCAAATCATGACATAACCAAGCAAATCATGACATAACCGAGCAAATCATGACATAACCTAGCAAATAAAGACATAACCTAGCAAATAAAGACATAACCCAGCAAATCAAAACATAACCCAGCAAATGAAGACATAACCCAGCAAATCATAACATAACCAAGCAAATCATGACATAACCAAGCAAATCATGACATAACCAAGCAAATCATGACATAACCTAGCAAATAAAGACATAACCTAGCAAATAAAGACATAACCTAGCAAATAAAGACATAACCCAGCAAATCAAAACATAACCCAGCAAATCAAGACATAACCTAGCAAATCATGACATAACCAAGCAAATCATGACATAACCAAGCAAATCATGACATAACCAAGGAAATCATGACATAACCAAGCAAATCATGACATAACCTAGCAAATAAAGACATAACCTAGCAAATCAAAACATAACCCAGCAAATCATGACATAACCCAGCAAATCAAAACATAACCCAGCAAATCATGACATAACCCAGCAAATCATGACATAACCAAGCAAATAAAGACATAACCTAGCAAATAAAGACATAACCAAGCAAATCAAGACATAACCTAGCAAATCATGACATAACCAAGCAAATCATGACATAACCTAGCAAATCATGACATAACCAAGCAAATCATGACATAACCGAGCAAATCATGACATAACCTAGCAAATAAAGACATAACCCAGCAAATAAAGACATAACCTAGCAAATAAAGACATAACCCAGCAAATCAAAACATAACCCAGCAAATCAAGACATAACCTAGCAAATCATGACATAACCAAGCAAATCATGACATAACCGAGCAAATCATGACATAACCTAGCAAATAAAGACATAACCTAGCAAATAAAGACATAACCCAGCAAATCAAAACATAACCCAGCAAATGAAGACATAACCCAGCAAATCATAACATAACCAAGCAAATCATGACATAACCAAGCAAATCATGACATAACCTAGCAAATAAAGACATAACCTAGCAAATAAAGACATAACCCAGCAAATCAAAACATAACCCAGCAAATCAAGACATAACCTAGCAAATCATGACATAACCAAGCAAATCATGACATAACCAAGCAAATCATGACATAACCAAGGAAATCATGACATAACCAAGCAAATCATGACATAACCTAGCAAATCATGACATAACCAAGCAAATCATGACATAACCGAGCAAATCATGACATAACCTAGCAAATAAAGACATAACCTAGCAAATAAAGACATAACCCAGCAAATCAAAACATAACCCAGCAAATGAAGACATAACCCAGCAAATCATAACATAACCAAGCAAATCATGACATAACCAAGCAAATCATGACATAACCAAGCAAATCATGACATAACCTAGCAAATAAAGACATAACCTAGCAAATAAAGACATAACCCAGCAAATCAAAACATAACCCAGCAAATCAAGACATAACCTAGCAAATCATGACATAACCAAGCAAATCATGACATAACCAAGCAAATCATGACATAACCAAGGAAATCATGACATAACCAAGCAAATCATGACATAACCTAGCAAATAAAGACATAACCCAGCAAATCAAAACATAACCCAGCAAATCAAGACATAACCTAGCAAATCATGACATAACCAAGCAAATCATGACATAACCAAGCAAATCATGACATAACCAAGCAAATCATGACATAACCAAGCAAATCATGACATAACCAAGGAAATCATGACATAACCAAGCAAATCATGACATAACCCAGCAAATCAAGACATAACCTAGCAAATCATGACATAACCAAGCAAATCATGACATAACCAAGCAAATCATGACATAACCAAGGAAATCATGACATAACCAAGCAAATCATGACATAACCTAGCAAATAAAGACATAACCCAGCAAATCAAAACATAACCCAGCAAATCAAGACATAACCTCGCAAATCATGACATAACCAAGCAAATCATGACATAACCAAGCAAATCATGACATAACCAAGGAAATCATGACATAACCAAGCAAATCATGACATAACCTAGCAAATAAAGACATAGCCCAGCAAATAAAGACATAACCCAGCAAATCATGACATAACCCAGCAAATCATGACATAACCTAGCAAATAAAGACATAGCCTAGCAAATAAAGACATAACCCAGCAAATCATGACATAACCAAGCAAATCAAAACATAACCTAGCAAATCAAGACATAACCTAGCAAATCTAAACATAACCCAGAAAATCATGACATAACCTAGCAAATCATGACATAACCTAGCAAATCGAAACATAACCCAGCAAATCATGACATAACCTAGCAAATCATGACAACCTAGCAAATCAAGACATAACCTAGCAAATCAAGACGTAACCTAGCAAATCAAGACATAACCTAGCAAATCAAGACATAACTTAGCAAATCATGACATAACTTAGCAAATCATGACATAACCTAGCAAATAAAGACATAGCCTAGCAAATAAAGACATAACCCAGCAAATCATGACATAACCCAGCAAATCATGACATAACCTAGCAAATAAAGACATAGCCTAGCAAATAAAGACATAACCCAGCAAATCATGACATAACCTAGAAAATCAAAACATAACCTAGCAAATAAAGACATAACCAAGCAAATCAAAACATAACCTAGCAAATCAAGACATAACTTAGCAAATCAAGACATAACCCAGCAAATCAAGACATAACTTAGCAAATCAAGACATACCCTAGCAAATCAAGACATAACCTAGCAAATGAAGACATAACCCAGCAAATCAAGACGTAACCTAGCAAATCAAAACATAACCCAGCAAATCAAGACGTAACCTAGCAAATCAAGACATAACCTAGCAAATCAAGACATAACTTAGCAAATCAAGACATACCCTAGCAAATCAAGGCATAACCTAGCAAATGAAGACATAACCAGCAAATCAAGACATAACCTAGCAAATCAAAACATAACCCAGCAAATCAAGACGTAACCTAGCAAATCAAGACATAACCTAGCAAATCAAGACATAACCCAGCAAATCATGGCATATCCAAGCAAATAAAGACATAACCTAGCAAATAAAGACATAACCAAGCAAATCAAGATATAACCTAGAAAATCAAGCCATAACCCAGCAAATCAAGACATAACCTAGCAAATCAAGACATAACCCAGCAAAACAAGACATAACCTAACAAATCAAGACATAACCCAGCAAATAAAGACACAACCTAGCAAATCAAGACATAACCTAGCAAATCAAGACATAACCCAGCAAATCAAAACATAACTGAGCAAATCAAGACATAACCTAGCAAATCAAGACATAACCCAGCAAATCAAGACATAACCTAGCAAATAAAGACATAACCCAGCAAATCAAAACATAACCAAGCAAATCATGACATAACCTAGCAAATCATGACATAACCTAGAAAATCATGACATAACCCAGCAAATCATGACATAACCTAGCAAATCAAAACATAACCCAGCAAATCAAGACATAACCCAGCAAATCATGGCATATCCAAGCAAATAAAGACATAACCTAGCAAATAAAGACATAACCAAGCAAATCAAGATATAACCTAGAAAATCAAGCCATAACCCAGCAAATCAAGACATAACCTAGCAAATCAAGACATAACCCAGCAAAACAAGACATAACCTAACAAATCAAGACATAACCCAGCAAATGAAGACACAACCTAGCAAATCAAGACATAACCTAGCAAATCAAGACATAACCCAGCAAATCAAAACATAACTGAGCAAATCAAGACATAACCTAGCAAATCAAGACATAACCCAGCAAATCAAGACATAACCTAGCAAATAAAGACATAACCCAGCAAATCAAAACATAACCAAGCAAATCATGACATAACCTAGCAAATCATGACATAACCTAGAAAATCATGACATAACCCAGCAAATCATGACATAACCAAGCAAATAAAGACATAACCTCGCAAATAAAGACATAACCAAGCAAATCATGACATAACCTAGCAAATCATGACATAACCCAGCAAATCATGACATAACCAAGCAAATAAAGACATAACCAAGCAAATCAAGACATAACCTAGCAAATCATGACATAACCAAGCAAATCATGACATAACCTAGCAAATCATGACATAACCTAGCAAATAAAGACATAACCTAGCAAATAAAGACATAACCCAGCAAATCAAAACATAACCCAGCAAATCAAGACATAACCTAGCAAATCATGACATAACCAAGCAAATCATTACATAACCGAGCAAATCATGACATAACCTAGCAAATAAAGACATAACCTAGCAAATAAAGACATAACCCAGCAAATCAAAACATAACCCAGCAAATGAAGACATAACCCAGCAAATCATAACATAACCAAGCAAATCATGACAGAACCAAGCAAATCATGACATAACCAAGCAAATCATGACATAACCTAGCAAATAAAGACATAACCTAGCAAATAAAGACATAACCCAGCAAATCAAAACATAACCCAGCAAATCAAGACATAACCTAGCAAATCATGACATAACCAAGCAAATCATGACATAACCAAGCAAATCATGACATAACCAAGCAAATCATGACATAACCTAGCAAATAAAGACATAACCTAGCAAATAAAGACATAACCCAGCAAATCAAAACATAACCCAGCAAATCAAGACATAACCTCGCAAATCATGACATAACCAAGCAAATCATGACATAACTTAGCAAATCATGACATAACCTAGCAAATAAAGACATAGCCTAGCAAATAAAGACATAACCCAGCAAATCATGACATAACCCAGCAAATCATGACATAACCTAGCAAATAAAGACATAGCCTAGCAAATAAAGACATAACCCAGCAAATCATGACATAACCAAGCAAATCAAAACATAACCTAGCAAATCAAGACATAACCTAGCAAATCTAAACATAACCCAGAAAATCATGACATAACCTAGCAAATCATGACATAACCTAGCAAATCGAAACATAACCCAGCAAATCATGACATAACCTAGCAAATCATGACAACCTAGCAAATCAAGACATAACCTAGCAAATCAAGACATAACCCAGCAAATCAAGACATAACCTAGCAAATCAAGACATAACCTAGCAATTCAAGACATAACCTACCAAATCAAGACAAAATCTAGCAAATCAAGACAAAACTTAGCAAATCAAGACATAACCTAGCAAATCAAGACATAACCTCGCAAATCAAGACATAACCTAGCAAATCAAGACAAAATCTAGCAAATCAAGACATAACTTAGCAAATCAAGACATAACCCAGCAAATCAAGACAAAATCTAGCAAATCAAGACATAACTTAGCAAATCAAGACATAACCCAGCAAATCAAGACATAACCTAGCAAATCAAGACATAACCTAGCAAATCAAGACATAACCTAGCAAATAAAGACATAACCTAGCAAATAAAGACATAACCCAGCAAATCATGACATAACCAAGCAAATCAAAACATAACCTAGCAAATCATGACATAACCTAGCAAATCAAAACATAACCTAGCAAATCAAGACATAACCTAGCAAATCTAAACATAACCCAGCTAATCATGACATAACCTAGCAAATCATGACATAACCTAGCAAATCTAAACATAACCCAGCAAATCATGACATAACCTAGCAAATCATGACATAACCTAGCAAATCAAGACATAACCTAGCAAATCAAAACATAACCCAGCAAATCATGACATAACCAAGCAAATCAAAACATAACCTAGCAAATCATGACATAACCTAGCAAATCAAAACATAACCGAGCAAATCAAGACATAACCTAGCAAATCTAAACATAACCCAGCAAATCATGACATAACCAAGCAAATCAAAACATAACCCAGCAAATCAAGACATAACCAAGCAAATCAAAACATAACCCAGCAAATCAAGACATAACCAAGCAAATCAAAACATAACCCAGCAAATCAAGACAGAACCAAGCAAATCATGACATAACCTAGCAAATCAAGACAAAATCTAGCAAATCAAGACATAACTTAGCAAATCAAGACATAACCCAGCAAATCAAGACATAACTTAGCAAATCAAGACATAACCTAGCAAATCAAGACATAACCTAGCAAATGAAGACATAACCCAGCAAATCAAAACATAACCCAGCAAATCAAAACATAACCCAGCAAATCAAGACGTAACCTAGCAAATCAAGACATAACCTAGCAAATCAAGACATAACCCAGCAAATAAAGACATAACCAAGCAAATCAAGACATAACCTAGCAAATCATGACATAACCTAGCAAATCAAGACATAACCCAGCAAATCATGACATAACCAAGCAAATAAAGCCATAACCAAGCAAATAAAGACATAACCAAGCAAATCAAGACATAACCTTGCAAATCATGACATAACCAAGCAAATCACGACATAACCTAGCAAATCATGACATAACCTAGAAAATCAAGCCATAACCTAGCAAATCAAGACATAACCTAGCAAATCAAGACATAACCCAGCAAATCAAGACATAACCTAGCAAATCAAGACATAACCTAGCAAATCAAGACAAAATCTAGCAAATCAAGACATAACTTAGCAAATCAAGACATAACCCAGCAAATCAAGACATAACCTAGCAAATCAAGACATAACCTAGCAAATCAAGACATAACCTCGCAAATCAAGACATAATCCAGCAAATCATGACATAACCAAGCAAATAAAGACATAACCTAGCAAATAAAGACATAACCAAGCAAATCATGACATAACCTAGCAAATCATGACATAACCCAGCAAATCATGACATAACCAAGCAAATAAAGACATAACCTCGCAAATAAAGACCTAACCAAGCAAATCATGACATAACCCAGCAAATCATGACATAACCTAGCAAATCAAGACATAACCCAGCAAATCATGACATAACCAAGCAAATAAAGACATAACCTAGCAAATAAAGACATAACCAAGCAAATCAAGACATAACCTAGCAAATCATGACATAACCTAGCAAATCATGACATAACCTAGCAAATAAAGACATAACCTAGCAAATAAAGACATAACCCAGCAAATCAAAACATAACCCAGCAAATCAAGACATAACCTAGCAAATCATGACATAACCAAGCAAATCATGACATAACCGAGCAAATCATGACATAACCTAGCAAATAAAGACATAACCCAGCAAATAAAGACATAACCCAGCAAATCAAAACATAACCCAGCAAATCAAGACATAACCTCGCAAATCATGACATAACCAAGCAAATCATGACATAACCTAGCAAATCATGACATAACCTAGCAAATAAAGACATAACCTAGCAAATAAAGACATAACCCAGCAAATCATGACATAACCAAGCAAATCAAAACATAACCTAGCAAATCATGACAAAACCTAGCAAATCAAAACATAACCTAGCAAATCAAGACATAACCTAGCAAATCTAAACATAACCCAGCAAATCATGACATAACCTAGCAAATCTAAACATAACCCAGCAAATCGAGACATAACCTAGGAAATCATGACATAACCAAGCAAATCTAAACATAACCCAGCAAATCAAGACATAACCTAGCAAATCATGACATAACCAAGCAAATCAAAACATAACCTAGCAAATAAAGACATAACCTAGCAAATAAAGACATAACCCAGCAAATCAAAACATAACCCAGCAAATCAAGACATAACCTAGCAAATCATGACATAACCAAGCAAATCATGACCTAACCAAGCAAATCATGACATAACCAAGGAAATCATGACATAACCAAGCAAATCATGACATAACCTAGCAAATAAAGACATAACCTAGCAAATAAAGACATAACCCAGCAAATCAAAACATAACCCAGCAAATCAAGACATAACCTCGCAAATCATGACATAACCAAGCAAATCATGACATAACCTAGCAAATCATGACATAACCTAGCAAATAAAGACATAACCTAGCAAATAAAGACATAACCCAGCAAATCATGACATAACCAAGCAAATCAAAACATAACCTAGCAAATCATGACATAACCTAGCAAATCAAAACATAACCTAGCAAATCAAGACATAACCTAGCAAATCTAAACATAACCCAGCTAATCATGACATAACCTAGCAAATCATGACATAACCTAGCAAATCTAAACATAACCCAGCAAATCATGACATAACCTAGCAAATCATGACATAACCTAGCAAATCAAGACATAACCTAGCAAATCAAAACATAACCCAGCAAATCATGACATAACCAAGCAAATCAAAACATAACCTAGCAAATCATGACATAACCTAGCAAATCAAAACATAACCGAGCAAATCAAGACATAACCTAGCAAATCTAAACATAACCCAGCAAATCATGACATAACCAAGCAAATCAAAACATAACCCAGCAAATCAAGACATAACCAAGCAAATCAAAACATAACCTAGCAAATCAAGACATAACCTAGCAAATCTAAACATAACCCAGCAAATCATGACATAACCTAGCAAATCAAAACATAACCTAGCAAATCAAGACATAACCAAGCAAATCAAAACATAACCTAGCAAATCAAGACATAACCTAGCAAATCAAAACATAACCCAGCAAATCATGACATAACCAAGCAAATCAAAACATAACCCAGCAAATCATGACATAACCTAGCAAATCAAAACATAACCTAGCAAATCAAAACATAACCCAGCAAATCAAAACATAACCCAGCAAATCAAAACATAACCTAGCAAATCAAGACATAACCTAGCAAATCAAAACATAACCCAGCAAATCATGACATAACCAAGCAAATAAAGACATAACCTAGCAAATAAAGACATAACCAAGCAAATCAAAACATAACCTAGCAAATCAAGACATAACCAAGCAAATCAAAACATAACCCAGCAAATCATGACATAACCAAGCAAATCAAAACATAACCCAGCAAATCATGACATAACCAAGCAAATCAAAACATAACCCAGCAAATCATGACATAACCAAGCAAATCATGACATAACCTAGCAAATCATGACATAACCTAGCAAATCAAAACATAACCCAGCAAATCATGACATAACCAAGCAAATAAAGACATAACCTAGCAAATCAAGACATAACCAAGCAAATCAAAACATAACCCAGCAAATCATGACATAACCAAGCAAATCATGACATAACCTAGCAAATCATGACATAACCTAGCAAATCAAAACATAACCCAGCAAATCATGACATAACCAAGCAAATCAAGACATAACCAAGCAAATCAAAACATAACCCAGCAAATAAAGACATAACCAAGCAAATCAAAACATAACCCAGCAAATCAAGACATAACCTAGCAAATCAAAACATATCCCAGCAAATCATGACATAACCTAGCAAATCAAAACATATCCCAGCAAATAAAGACATAACCAAGCAAATCAAAACATAACCCAGCAAATCAAGACATAACCTAGCAAATCAAAACATAACCCAGCAAATCAAGACATAACCTAGCAAATCAAAACATATCCCAGCAAATAAAGACATAACCAAGCAAATCAAAACATAACCCAGCAAATCAAAACATAACCCAGCAAATCATGACATAACCAAGCAAATAAAGACATAACCTAGCAAATCAAGACATAACCAAGCAAATCAAAACATAACCCAGCAAATCATGACATAACCCAGCAAATCAAAACATAACCTAGCAAATAAAGACATAACCCAGCAAATCAAAACATAACCCAGCAAATCATGACATAACCAAGCAAATCATGACATAACCTAGCAAATCAAGACATAACCTAGCAAATAAAGACATAACCTAGCAAATAAAGACATAACCAAGCAAATCAAAACATAACCTAGCAAATCAAGACATAACCAAGCAAATCAAAACATAACCCAGCAAATCATGACATAACCAAGCAAATCAAAACATAACCCAGCAAATCATGACATAACCAAGCAAATCAAAACATAACCCAGCAAATCATGACATAACCAAGCAAATCATGACATAACCTAGCAAATCATGACATAACCTAGCAAATCAAAACATAACCCAGCAAATCAAGACATAACCAAGCAAATCAAAACATAACCCAGCAAATCATGACATAACCAAGCAAATCATGACATAACCTAGCAAATCATGACATAACCTCGCAAATCAAAACATAACCTAGCAAATCATGACATAACCTAGCAAATCAAAACATAACCCAGCAAATCAAAACATAACCTAGCAAATCAAAACATAACCTAGCAAATCAAAACATAACCTAGCAAATCAAGACATAACCTAGCAAATAAAGACATAACCTAGCAAATAAAGACATAACCAAGCAAATCATGACATAACCAAGCAAATCATGACATAACCAAGCAAATCATGACATAACCTAGCAAATAAAGACATAACCTAGCAAATAAAGACATAACCAAGCAAATCAAAACATAACCTAGCAAATCAAGACATAACCAAGCAAATCAAAACATAACCCAGCAAATCATGACATAACCAAGCAAATCAAAACATAACCCAGCAAATCATGACATAACCAAGCAAATCAAAACATAACCCAGCAAATCATGACATAACCAAGCAAATCATGACATAACCTAGCAAATCATGACATAACCTAGCAAATCAAAACATAACCCAGCAAATCATGACATAACCAAGCAAATCATGACATAACCAAGCAAATAAAGACATAACCTAGCAAATAAAGACATAACCAAGCAAATCAAAACATAACCTAGCAAATCAAGACATAACCAAGCAAATCAAAACATAACCCAGCAAATCATGACATAACCAAGCAAATCAAAACATAACCCAGCAAATCATGACATAACCAAGCAAATCAAAACATAACCCAGCAAATCATGACATAACCAAGCAAATCATGACATAACCTAGCAAATCATGACATAACCTAGCAAATCAAAACATAACCCAGCAAATCATGACATAACCAAGCAAATAAAGACATAACCTAGCAAATCAAGACATAACCAAGCAAATCAAAACATAACCCAGCAAATCATGACATAACCAAGCAAATCATGACATAACCTAGCAAATCATGACATAACCTAGCAAATCAAAACATAACCCAGCAAATCATGACATAACCAAGCAAATCAAGACATAACCAAGCAAATCAAAACATAACCCAGCAAATAAAGACATAACCAAGCAAATCAAAACATAACCCAGCAAATCAAGACATAACCTAGCAAATCAAAACATAACCCAGCAAATAAAGACATAACCAAGCAAATCAAAACATAACCCAGCAAATCAAGACATAACCTAGCAAATCAAAACATATCCCAGCAAATCATGACATAACCAAGCAAATAAAGACATAACCTAGCAAATCAAGACATAACCAAGCAAATCAAAACATAACCCAGCAAATCAAGACATAACCAAGCAAATCAAAACATAACCCAGCAAATAAAGACATAACCAAGCAAATCAAAACATAACCCAGCAAATCAAGACATAACCTAGCAAATCAAAACATATCCCAGCAAATCATGACATAACCTAGCAAATCAAAACATATCCCAGCAAATAAAGACATAACCAAGCAAATCAAAACATAACCCAGCAAATCAAGACATAACCAAGCAAATCAAAACATAACCCAGCAAATCAAAACATAACCTAGCAAATCAAAACATATCCCAGCAAATAAAGACATAACCAAGCAAATCAAAACATAACCCAGCAAATCAAAACATAACCCAGCAAATCATGACATAACCTAGCAAATAAAGACATAACCAAGCAAATCAAAACATAACCCAGCAAATCAAAACATAACCCAGCAAATCATGACATAACCAAGCAAATAAAGACATAACCTAGCAAATCAAGACATAACCAAGCAAATCAAAACATAACCTAGCAAATAAAGACATAACCCAGCAAATCAAAACATAACCCAGCAAATCATGACATAACCAAGCAAATCATGACATAACCTAGCAAATAAAGACATAACCAAGCAAATCATGACATAACCTAGCAAATAAAGACATAACCTAGCAAATCATGACATAACCTAGCAAATAAAGACATAACCAAGCAAATCATGACATAACCTAGCAAATAAAGACATAACCAAGCAAATCATGACATAACCTAGCAAATAAAGACATAACCTAGCAAATAAAGACATAACCCAGCAAATCATGACATAACCAAGCAAATCAAAACATAACCCAGCAAATCATGACATAACCAAGCAAATCATGACATAACCTAGCAAATCATGACATAACCTAGCAAATCAAAACATAACCCAGCAAATCATGACATAACCAAGCAAATAAAGACATAACCCAGCAAATCATGACATAACCAAGCAAATCAAAACATAACCCAGCAAATCATGACATAACCAAGCAAATCATGACATAACCTAGCAAATCATGACATAACCTAGCAAATCATGACATAACCTAGCAAATCATGACATAACCAAGCAAATCAAAACATAACCTAGCAAATCATGACATAACCTAGCAAATCATGACATAACCAAGCAAATCATGACATAACCTAGCAAATCATGACATAACCAAGCAAATCATGACATAACCTAGCAAATCATGACATAACCCAGCAAATCATGACATAACCAAGCAAATCATGACATAACCTAGCAAATCATGACATAACCAAGCAAATCATGACATAACCTAGCAAATCATGACATAACCTAGCAAATCATGACATAACCTAGCAAATCATGACATAACCAAGCAAATCAAAACATAACCTAGCAAATCATGACATAACCTAGCAAATCATGACATAACCAAGCAAATCATGACATAACCTAGCAAATCATGACATAACCAAGCAAATCATGACATAACCTAGCAAATCATGACATAACCTAGCAAATCATGACATAACCTAGCAAATCATGACATAACCAAGCAAATCAAAACATAACCTAGCAAATCATGACATAACCTAGCAAATCATGACATAACCAAGCAAATCATGACATAACCTAGCAAATCATGACATAACCAAGCAAATCATGACATAACCTAGCAAATCATGACATAACCTAGCAAATCATGACATAACCAAGCAAATCATGACATAACCTAGCAAATCATGACATAACCCAGCAAATCATGACATAACTTAGCAAATCATGACATAACCTAGCAAATCAAAACATAACCCAGCAAATCATGACATAACCAAGCAAATAAAGACATAACCCAGCAAATCATGACATAACCTAGCAAATCAAAACATAACCCAGCAAATCATGACATAACCAAGCAAATAAAGACATAACCCAGCAAATCATGACATAACCAAGCAAATCAAAACATAACCCAGCAAATCATGACATAACCAAGCAAATCATGACATAACCTAGCAAATCATGACATAACCTAGCAAATCAAAACATAACCCAGCAAATCATGACATAACCAAGCAAATCAAGACATAACCAAGCAAATCAAAACATAACCCAGCAAATAAAGACATAACCAAGCAAATCAAAACATAACCCAGCAAATCAAGACATAACCTAGCAAATCAAAACATATCCCAGCAAATCATGACATAACCTAGCAAATCAAAACATATCCCAGCAAATAAAGACATAACCAAGCAAATCAAAACATAACCCAGCAAATCAAGACATAACCAAGCAAATCAAAACATAACCCAGCAAATCAAAACATAACCCAGCAAATCATGACATAACCTAGCAAATAAAGACATAACCAAGCAAATCAAAACATAACCCAGCAAATAAAGACATAACCAAGCAAATCAAAACATAACCCAGCAAATAAAGACATAACCTAGCAAATCAAAACATATCCCAGCAAATAAAGACATAACCAAGCAAATCAAAACATAACCCAGCAAATCAAAACATAACCCAGCAAATCATGACATAACCTAGCAAATAAAGACATAACCAAGCAAATCAAAACATAACCCAGCAAATCAAAACATAACCCAGCAAATCATGACATAACCAAGCAAATAAAGACATAACCTAGCAAATCAAGACATAACCAAGCAAATCAAAACATAACCTAGCAAATAAAGACATAACCCAGCAAATCAAAACATAACCCAGCAAATCATGACATAACCAAGCAAATCATGACATAACCTAGCAAATAAAGACATAACCAAGCAAATCATGACATAACCTAGCAAATAAAGACATAACCCAGCAAATCAAGACCCAGTTGCAGGGTCTTTTGGCTGACACACCAAACGGAAGGAAAAGAAATGCCATCAGGTCCCAGTGCAAAGAGCCAGCACATATAATGCTGACAAATTGGACCATTCGGGGAATCCGTCGAACATTTACAGCCACGTGCGGTTACTCAACTGTTGGTCCGCCAGCATGTGATGACCGCGATCCCGCCTCGGCCTCGTTATGGGTAACGAGAACAAATTGCAGCCGCTGCCCGCGCTTCTAGGGGCATCGCTGGACCCTCGCCTCGGATGCGCCCAGGAGATGTAATGGTCTCACAGTTTGAATGCCTTATGTTGTGCCACCTAATTGTGCGCACACATGCATGCTCGGATTATTGATTCCTACTCCCCATTTACTATCATGCTTTAATTGGTCGAATCTTAAACGAACATTGTTGTATGATGTTTATCTTGCTATAATCGTTTCACATCACTATACTTAATTTGTGTACCTGAAGATGAGTTGAGCAGTAGCCATGGTTTTGAGATGAGTGAACCACCTGAGTGATTGTTCATGCACAAATGGATTTAAAGTAGTGGAGGAGCTGCAAAACAAATCACACACACATGTGGATGAGAACATGAGAAAGCACTGGGCTTGACTTCAGACAAACACAGCCTCTGATGGGGAGAAGTTGCGTACTTCCCAGGGCATTCTGGGTACTGGTGATGCCATCTCTATGACGTCACTTTTCTTTCCAGACTTAGTGGGGCAACTACTATAGGGTCTGTCCTTGCTCTATCTTTCAATTGCTGAGCGTAAAGCAAGGAGGCAATACTGAAACAAAAAATATATATATTTAAAAATGCAAGCACACCCCTCACCGATACAGTTGATATTTTTAATGCAAAATTTATACTACCATTGCATTACTGCACAAAGCTTAATGTGTGCGAACTAATTTTTTAATTCCTTAGAATGAAGGATATACAGTAGATGAAATTAAAAGGAGACAAACACCTTCAGGAACGAACGTGGATAACTCGGACATAATCCACATACATTAAAGTACAAAAATCTAACTATCGTTAAATTAGCCAAAAAATTGGATGGGGATGGGGATGAAATTGGGACGTCAAAGCAAAAATATTTGTCGAAATGCAACTGTGGCCGCCTGGGGCGTGCTAGTCGAGCCTGTCGTTTGAGGTGTGCAGCAAGGCTCAAGAGAAATGCTGTGATTTAAAAAAAACAATCTTAAAACACAGTTTGCTGAGCCTGTAAATGCTGCACAGAATAGGTACTTCTGCACTTGTTATGATTAAATTGGACAACTTTGTTCAAATTATATTCTTGAAAAAAAATTAAAACAAGTCGAGATACAACTTTGTTCAAAGTACACCGCCCCCATGCCAAATAATTAAATATCCTACAGCGCGGCATTGCTGGGGCGCCTATGGCACCCGGCAATACCGCAGTGCAGCTCATAAAGGCTGCATTGGTAGGGAGAGGTGTACACTAATTGATTGATTGATTACCGATTGATTACCGGGGACCGACGGTGGTATAATTAAAATCAATAAAAGATTATCACAAAATATTTTCTTAATCAATTGCCTAATAGCATAACTAAACCACTCGTGCTTCATCCGAAGATGTATCTTTTAGAAATTTAATTAAATAAGTTGTTAATAAAAAATTAAATAATTAATTGATTAATCAATAAATAATTAATCGATTAAATGATTCATCAATAAATCAAAAATATCCTTGATAGCCACATCACTTGGTCATTGTCATGTCCAAATATTAGCTTCCCAGCTCAAAAGGTGCCTGAGATATTGGCCAAATGAGAAAGAAAATAAATAAATGATTAATAATGAAAATAAATAAATAATAGTCATTAAAAAATTAAATTATTAATCAATTCGGTCATAGAACACATAAACCACCACCATTTCATCAGAATCTGTAACTGACAAAAAATTTTTAGTCATTAATCGAATAATTAAATAATTAATCGATTAATGGATTAATTGATTAATTAATAATGAAAATAAATAAATAATAATCCCAAAAAAAATTAAATAGTTAATCAATTGGCTCAAAGAATACATAAACCACCACCATTTCATCCGAATCTGTAACTTAAAAAAAATAATTAATTAAGTCATTCATCGAATAATTAAATAATTAATCGATTCATTAATGAATCAATAAATAAAAAATACCTTTTACAGCCAAATCACTTGGTCATTGTCATGTCCAAATATCAGTTTCCTCGCTCAAAAGGTGCCTGAGATATTGCCCAGATGAGAAAGAAAATAAATAAATAATTAATAATGAAAATAAATAAATAATAATCATAAAAAAATAAAATAATTAATCAATTCGCTAATAGAACACATAAACCACCACCATTTCATCCGAATCTGTAACTAAAAAAAAAAATTAAAAAAAATTAGTCATTAATCAAATAATTAAATAATTAATCGATTAATTGATTAATTGACGAAATCAATAAATCAAAAAGCTTTTGCAGCCAAATCACTTGGTCATTGTCATGTCCAAATATCAGTTTCCTCGCTCAAAAGGTGCCTGAGATATTGCCCAGATGAGAAAGAAAATAAATAAATAATTAATAATGAAAATAAATAAATAATAATCATAAAAAAATAAAATAATTAACCAATTCGCTAATAGAACACATAAACCACCACCATTTCATCCGAATCTGTAACTAAAAAATAAAATAAAATAAAATTAGTCATTAATCAAATAATTAAATAATTAATCGATTAATTGATTAATTGATGAAATCAATAAATCAAAAAATCAAAAATAGCTTTTGCAGCCAAATCACTTGGTCATTGGCATGTCCAAATATTAGCTTCCTATCTCAAAAGGTGCCTGAGATAATGGTCAGAAGAGAATGTAAATGTATAAGTACTTAATTAATAATAATAATAATCATTCATTTATTTTGTATAGCGCTTTTCCAGAAGCCCAAAGGCGCTTTGACAGAGTGGAAAACATAATGCATAACAATACATGAAAACAACAATTGCAAAAAGACAAGAATCAAGAAAACAAACAGCAGCGATATACGGCATATATATAAGACAAGAATCAAAAAGACAAGACAAGAATCAATAGGGAAATATTTAAAGCAAAAGGAGGGAGAAGGAGAAGAGATAGTCAGGGGTTAAATGCTGTGGGTTGAATGTTGAATGCAGCGTTGAACAGGTGGGTCTTTAGTGATGTTTTGAATGTGGTGAGTGAGGAGGAGTCTCTGATGGTGTGAGGTAGTGAGTTCCAGAGGGTGGGAGCAGCGATGGAGAAGGCCCTGTCCCCCCAGGATCTGAATTTGGTCCGGATGGAGGGGGTCAGGAGGTTGGTACCAGCAGAGCGGAGGTTGCGGGTGGGAGTGTGTCTGGAGAGGAGGTCAGCCAGGTAGGATGGGGCCAGGTTATGGAGGGCTTTGTATGTCAAGAGGAGGATTTTGTACTGGATTCTCTGGGGGATGGGGAGCCAGTGAAGCTTGTAAAGGACGGGGGTGATGTGGTCACGGGTCCGGGAATGAGTGAGTAGACGGGCAGCGGAGTTCTGAATGTATTGGAGTTTATTGGTGATTTTTGAGGGTGAACCATAGAGGAGGCTATTGCAGTAGTCCAGACGGGAGGTGATGAAGGCGTGGATGAGGGTTTCTGCAGCCGTGGAGGAGAGGGATGAGCGGAGACGGGCAATGTTTTTCAGGTGAAAGAAGGCTGACTTTGTGATCTGTTTAGTGTATTTGTCGAAGGAAAGGGTTTGGTCAAAGATGACGCCAAGATTCCGGATGTGAGGGGAGGTGGATACTGGGATACCGTCGATGTTGAGGGCAAAGTTATGGGTGGATTTTGTGAGCGTTTTTGGGCCAATGATGATTATTTCAGATTTATCACAGTTAAGCTTGAGGAAGTTGATTTGAAGCCAGGATTTTATTTCAGTGATGCAGTTTGTCAGGATAGAGTGGGTGTCGGTGGAGACGGACTTGGTGGAGATGAAAAGCTGGATGTCATCGGCGAAGCAGTGGAATTGGAGACCATGACGGCGGATTAAGTGACCGAGCGGGGACAGGTAAAGGATGAAGAGGAGGGGGCCAAGAACTGAACCTTGGGGGACACCTTGGGGGAGGGGAGCAGTGGGGGATTTGCAGTTATTGATGGAGATGAACTGGCATCTGTCAGAGAGGTATGATTTAATCCAAGAGAGGGCAGTGCCGGTGACGTTAAAGGTGGATTCAAGTCGGGTGAGGAGGATAGTGTGATCGATGGTGTCAAAGGCAGCGCTGAGGTCGAGGAGGACGAGAATGTTGAGGTTGCCAGCGTCAGAGGAGAGGAGAAGGTCGTTGGTGATTTTGAGGAGAGCAGTTTCAGTACTGTGGTTGGAGCGGAATCCGGATTGGAATGTTTCATACAAGTTATTGGCAGAGAGATGATGTTTGAGTTGAGTGGCTACAGCGCGTTCCAAAACTTTTGACAGAAAGGGTAGGTTGGAGATGGGTCTGAAGTTGTTTAGGGTGTCAGGGTTTAGACCAGGTTTTTTTAGAATGGGGGTAACAGCAGCAATTTTGAGGGAAGGTGGGACGATGCCTGTAGACAGGGAGGAGTTTATTGTTGCAATGATAAGTGGAGAGAGAGCAGGGAGGGAGGCTTTGACAAAGCTGGAGGGGATGGGGTCAAGAGTGCAGGTGGCAGTTTTCATTCCTATGAGGAGTTCAGAGAGGTCAGTAGGAGAGATTGGGGAGAACCGAGACAGGGGATGGCAGGACAAGGGGGGGCAGGTGGTTGGAGGGGGAGCGGGTGCGGCGGTGGTCAAGCTGTTGTAGATGTTGTCAATTTTGCGTTGGAAGAAAGAGAGGAAGGAGATGCAGTTGTCTACTGTGAATGACTGGGTGGTGGTGTTCAGGGGGCGGAGGAGTTTGTTTATTGTCGAGAAGAGTGCTTTTGGGTTTCCGGAGCCAGAGTGGATAATTTGAGAGTAGTAGGCAGAGCGGGCGCGGGAGAGGGCATCTTTGTAGTGTTGTATGTGGTCCTTGTAGGCTTGGGAGTGAACTGTGAGACCCGTTTTATTGCGGAGTCTTTCAAGTTGGCGAGCACGAGTTTTCATCAGGTGGAGTTCAGGGGTAAACCAGGGAGCAGAATGGGTGAAAGAAACTGTTTTGGTTTTTACAGGCGCAAGCTGGTCAAGGCAGGAGGAGAGAGTGTGGTTGTAGTAGTCAGTGAGGTCGGAAGGGGTGTGGAGGTCAATGAAGGGAGAAGTGGACATTTTTTCAGAGAGGGTGGATGAGAATGAGGTAGGTGAAAGAGCGTTTAGCTTACGGAAGTTGATTGTGCGATAATGCCTTGGTGTTGGGGCGGGGATGTTGATGGTCAGAGTGATGGCTAAGTGGTCAGAGAGGGTGAGGTCGGAGCCATAGAGATGGTGCAAATTTAATCCAGTGGAGCAGACAAGGTCCAAAATGTGACCACGGATATGGGTAGGAAAGTCGACATGTTGAGTGAGGTTAAAGCAGGTGAGTAAATCAGTGAAGTCAGTGGTTATTGTGGAGTCAGTGGAGTCCATGTGGATATTGAAATCACCAAGGAGGAGGATTGAGGGGGAGAGGGAACATAGCTGGGTCAGAAAGTAGGAGAAGTCAGACAGGAATGATGGGTGTGGTTTGGGAGGGCGGTAGACGACAGCCATGACTGACTGCGTGTGACCAGAGAGTTTTAAAGCCAGGTGTTCAAATGATGGAGCAGATGAGATGGAGATGAGGTTGGTCTTGATGTCTTGACGGTGGATAACGGCAATTCCACCACCTCGGCCCTCCGAGCGTGGTTTATTGACGTAGGAATATCCATTGGGTGTGGTGAGGTTGAGTGTGTAGTAGTCCAGAGGTTGTTGCCAGGTTTCGGTGAGACAGAGAAAGTCCAGTTTGTTATCCAGGATGTATTCGTTCAGGATGAGGCATTTATTGTTGAGGGACCGGGTGTTGAACAGGGTGAGCTTGATGTTGTTTTGAACAGCAGGGATGAATTCAGGTGATTTAGCCAGGGTTCGTAGGCAAGAGGTGCGATCGTGTGGGTTGCTGTGACCAGGTGCGCTGGGACGAAGAGTGAGAGTGCGCTGAGCCGACCAGAGGACGGGGATGGAGTGACCTGATTGCAAATAAACAAACTTGCGACCGGAGCCACGGTGAATGTACCTGGGTCGTCGGAGGAGTCCATTTGATTTGATGGCAGAGATGCATGATGGGGTGGAGCGGGTATTGAGCAGAAGAAGCCTTGCGGCAGAGTACTTCAGAGCCATGCCAGGCAGGAGCGAAGGGACGAGTACGAGGCCAAGGTCGAGGAGGCAAAGCGGCAAACGCAGCGGCAAACGCAGCGGCAAACGACTGCAGCCGCTAATCAAGACCACAGCGGCAAACAAGGCCACAAGGCCACCAAGACCACAAGGCCACCGGCAAACAAGGCCACGGCCACAAACAACGGGAGCGGGCCTTTCGATTCCGTATTCCGTACCATCAAAAGCAGATTCCGTTATCCAGCCGGAGAACACGCGGCACGTGCGGGTGTGAAAAGGCAGGACAGGTGTGAGATGTCAGGTCAGAAAAGTAGAAGCAGACCCTGTACATCCATCCAGTCGGTTGAAGCGGCGAATATGCAACGCCAGCGTCCTCTCGCAACCGAACCCGGAAGTGACCCGGAATAATTAATCGCTAATAATTAAATAACTCGTCAATTAATTGATTAATCAAAAAACAAAAAAATACAATTTTTGACAAAGTACTTGCTCACTATTGTGCCGAAATTTCAGCTTCCTAGCTCAAAGGATGGCTGAGATATCGCCCGGACAAGCAAACAATAAGGCAAGAAAACAAACAAGAAAGCAAGAAAACAAACAACCAGAGTGAAAACTGAGTACTCCCTTTCAGCGTGCGTCAATTCCGAGCCCCCTTCGGTGCCCGACAATGACATTTTGCAGTGCCTGGAGATGGCATAGGAAAGGAGCGGTGTACAATAAGAAAACAACCAGAGTGAAAACTGAGTACTCCCTTTCAGCGTGCGTCACTTCCGAGCCCCCTTCGGTGCCCAGCAATGACGTTTTGCAGTGCCTGGAGATGGCATAGGAAAGGAGCGGTGTACAATAAGAAAACAACCAGAGTGAAAACTGAGTACTCCCTTTCAGCGTGCGTCAATTCCGAGCCCCCTTCGGTGCCCGACAATGACGTTTTGCAGTGCCTGGAGATGGCATAGGAAAGGAGCGGTGTGCAATATTTTAACTGCAGAGTGTGTCTGAGATATGTTTATTACGTTAGAATGAGCGATCGATATTAACGTAGATCTGTGTGCAGGACTCACACACGCAATCACTGGCAGTCCAATTACAATAGCCGCTCACTTTCGGGAAAGGTTTACAATCAGGAGAGTGAGAGGCTCCATGCACAGCACAGAACTTATCGATAGACTGAATCAAGTTGGACACATGCTAAAGCAGAGAGCTACAATTAGCAGAATAAAAGTGTTCTTCAAGACCACAATATGACAACAAATGGAATTCAATCTATCTATAATTCCAGTAATCTCTGTATGTCTGTGTGTATGTCTGTGTGGTGACCGCTGTTTCTCGACAACCACGGGTCCGATATACTTTAAACTTGCCAGGTATATTGCTGGGGACCTGAGGATGTGCCTTTTCAAGGTTTCATATTAATCGGAGAAGTAGTTACCGAGCTATGTCCAAAAAACGATTCAACCAATCAGAGAGCAGCGAGCTATCACGTGTGCCGAACGTGCCGAACAGACTCTGCCTCGGACGGCACATTTGAGAGCGTATTCATTTATTTCACGTTGGCAAACTATGTTGGCGTTAAACTATGTTTTAAAACTAATTAAAACTAATTTGCGATTCATCGTAACTGCGATATGCGACCTTCCGGACAGTCAAATGAGGACGTCACTTCCGGACTTACGGATAGTCATAGTGACGACGTACTGATGCTGAACGTGGCGAGCAGACGCTGTAAGGTACGATCGATTGTAGTACACATTTATAATAACTCTGCCGATACAGGCCCGATTAACTGCAGCGCCATCCGAGCTGCGGCGTCGGGACGATACATTCATTGTATGGTCACATCACGCACTTACGGGCACGCCCATGGGCCCATGGGCACGCCCATGCATGCATGGGGGAAGACATTTTTTTTTTTTTTTTTGGCAAGGAACGGGCACCCACGTACGGGCACGTCCTAGTAAACATAATGACAATAGCAAAAAAAGATCTATGAAGCATTCAATTTAATACATTTTAAAACATTTATAGTGAGGTGGATGTGGTAGTGGGGGTGTGAGGTGTAGTCGACGATGTGGGAATACTGAAAAAGAATAAGTCAAATTGACACACACACACAATCTATCTATATATATAAAACACAGTTTGTGTGTGTGTGTGTGTGTGTGTGTGTGTGTGTGTGTGTAATGTTACCGATAGACTCCGAAACGGAGAGGCTCACGTGCTTGATATTTGGCATAGACATGGCCATTGAGCCTGGGACGAACATGGCCGAAACAATATTTGACGAGATCCATATTTTTTATTCATATTTACCTCAGCGCTTCAGCGAAGTACCCGCTAATCTCAGCCAGTGCGAGCAGCTCGCTGATTCGCTCAGAGCGATCACGTGATGTTCCATCCCGTCACACGTTTGCACGTAATTCAGGGCGAAAAGCCATTGCGTTTTTTCACCTTTATGCGACCGTGTTTTGTGTCGATTTTGTGCGATATGAATTAAATTTTAATTCATATTCCGTGTTTACGAATTCGAATACGAAGGATTTCCCCTTTCGATTTCGAATACGAATCGAATACGAGCTCGAGTCGAGAGGGCGAATGTACAGGTTGGGAATGTGCGGGTCTGCCTTCCCCTGCCCGGCAACGCCGGTACTGGAGGACATTGGTCACAGGATCGGTGAGTCTCCAAAATCCGCTTTGTGCTCTTTCGAAGATGCAGGACGATGTCGCGATTGTTGTGCTGCTCTCTGACCATGAGAACTGCAACGTCATTGTTGACTGGCCCTCCCCCTTCCCCTCCCTTCCCCCTCCGTCCTCCCCTCCCTTCCCCCTCCGTCCTACCCTCCCTCCCCCTCCACCCTACCCCTTCTCCCCTCCCCCTCCCCCTCCCTTCCCCCCCCCTCCCCTTTCCCCCTTCCCCCTCCCCCTCCCCCCTCCCATCCCTCACCCTCCCCCCCTCCGCCCCTCCCCCCAATCCTTTGGGATTCTACGGGGGAAGGGGGGTTGCCCCCCAAAAACGGTGTGTGCTTCCTTCTCAGAAACTTCGCATGCAATTCTGATGAAACTTGACCACAACCATAATCACCTGTGTTGTACCAAAGTCTGTTCCTGGCATTTAAAAAATTGGGGTCTGAGGTGGTCTATGAGTAAAATAAATGCCATCAGGCTTGCCCCCCAAAATAGGTATTTCCTTTTTTTCTCAGAACCTACACGCACAATTTTGATGAAACTTCACCACAACCTTCATCATCTATGGTGTACCAATGTTTGTTCAATGCATTGGAAAAATTGGTGTCTGAGGAGGCGATTTGATTATGTTAGTATGATTCGACATGCTGCACTGTCTTCTAGCAACCATTGAAATTGGTTTAAAATACCTTTAGTCAGTGCAGTATACTGTTTATTCTACCAGGTGAGCGCCAGGGGTATTGCCCCTATGTTTTAATAACTTTTGCTGTATGAATACTTTCTGAAGGCACTGTATAAAAAGCTCTCACAATACACTTCATAAAATAAACACAGTGTGCATTCAGAAAGTATTCAGACCCCTCCACATTTTTCACATTTTGTTATGTTGCAGCCTTCTGCTGAAATCGTTTAAATTCATTTTTTCCCTCATCAATCCACAATATCACATAATGACAAAGAGAAAACAGGATTTTAGAAAGTTTTGCAAATTTATTAAAAAGAAAAAACTGAAACATCACATTGACATAAGAATTCAGACCCTTAACTCAGTACTTAGTTGAAGCACCTTTGGCAGCGATTACAGCCTCGAGTCTTCTTGGGTATGACGCGACAAGCTTTGCACACCTGGATTTGGGGATGTTCTGCCATTCTTCTCTGCAGATCCTTTCAAGCTCTGTCAGATTGGATGGGGACCGACGGTGGACAGCCATTTTCAGGTCTCTCCAGAGATGTTGGATTGGGTTCAGGTCAGGGCTCTGACTGGGCTACTCAAGGACCTTCACAGAGTTGTGCCTAAGCCACTCCTGTATTGTCTTGGCTGTGTGCTTAGGGTCATTGTCCTGTTGGAAGGTGAACCTTCGGCCCAGTCTGAGGTCCTGAGCTCTCTGTTTCAGGTTTTCATTAAGGATATCTCTGTACTTCGTTCCGTTCATTATTCCCTCAACCCTGACCAGACCGCAGTCCCTGCTGCTGAAAAACACCCCCTCAGCATGATGCTGCCACCACCATGCTTCACCGTTGGGATGGTATTGGGCAGGTGATGAGCGGTGCCTGGTTTCTTCCAGACATGACGCTTAGAATTGAGGCCAAACATTTCAATCTTGGTTTCATCAGACCACATAATCTTGTTTCTCTCAGTCTGAGAGTCCTTTCGGTCCTTCTTTGCAAACTCCAAGCGGGCTTTCATGTGTCTTTCACCGAGGAGAGGCTTCCGTCTGGCCACTCTGCCATAAAGCCCAGATCGGTGGAGTGTTGCAGTGATGGTTGTCCTGCTGGAAGTTTCTCCCATCTCCACACAGGCTCTCTGGAGCTCAGACAGACTGACCATCGGGTTCTTGGTCACCTCTCTTACCAAGGCCCTTCTCCCCCGATTGCTCAGTTTGGCCGGGCGGCCAGCTCTAGGAAGAGTCCTGGTTGTTCCAAACTTCTTCCATTTTTTTTTTTTTTTTTTTTTTTTTTTTTTGTATACAAGATCGAGGCTCGTGAAAGAGCTAACAATAATCACAAAAAAGACAAACCGACACACAAAACACAAAAAAACAAGGGGAGCGGCAGACAAGATGGGGAGAGAGGGGGAAGGACACAAACACAACATTTGAGAGCAGGGACATCGGGAGGACTTGGGGGGAAGTGGGAGAGGAATAAAACATATGAACGCTGCAAGGACTCTGGGGTGAATTACCGGGGGTAGAAAAGATCAAGGTTTTCGATGGGGGAAGATAAGAGATGGTGGTGAACAGCTGTTTTAAAGACCTGGAGGGAGGAGTGGGATTGAATGGAGTGGGGGAGTTTGTTCCAGAGGCGGGAGAAAAGGGGAATGAAAGAGTGAAGGTGAGCAGAGAGCCTCGACTTTGGCAGTTTAACCATAAGAGGGTTGCAGGCAGATCTTGTGCGACCTGAAGGAATATTTGGGGGACAGAGCACAGAGAGAGCTGGGGGAGCAAGGCCAGAGAGGAGTCGGTAGAAGACAGAAAGACCACCAACCTGCCTGCGGTGAGTGAGTGAAAGGCCCTCGGAGTTGACTACATCGCAGGAGATTCCAATGATTCTGAAAGCTTTGGCCTCAACAGCGTGAAGCCGAGCAAGGTGTGAGGCAGGAGCACCAGCCCAGAGGGGGGAACAGTATTCCATTGAGCTGCGGATGAAAGCCTTGTATGTGGTGAGGAGCTCAGGTGTGCCAAGGAAGGACTTCGCACGACGGAGGATGCCCAGTCGGCGACTGGCTTTGGAGGCCAGCTTGGAAATGTGGTTTTCCCAAGAAAGATCATGGCAGATAGTGAGACCCAAAAGCTTGAGCGACAGAACTTCTTGGAGAGGATTGTTGAGAAAGTAGATGGGAGGGTTGTCCAGTCGGTCCTTTCGGAGAGACATTGTAAGAGTGTGAGATTTGTCAGGATTGAAAGACATGTTCCACTTGTTTGACCAGTCTGTGATTTTGTCCAGGTCTGCAGAGAGTGAGGAGGCTGCAGACTGCCGATCTGAGGGATGAGGAATGGAGCGGCAGATAGTGGAGTCATCAGCAAAGAGATAGAGAGGATTTTCCAGAGAGTCGGAGAGGTCATTGATGAAGACCAGAAATAGCACAGGGCCCAGAACACTGCCTTGGGGAACTCCAGCCAGAACAGGAAGGGAAGATGAGAGAAATCCATTCAGGGCCACACGTTGCCTACGACCAGAGAGGAAATCCGCAAGCCATGAGTGGAGATTTCCCTGAATACCATAGGAGGTGAGTTTGGTGAGCAGAGCTGGGTGCCAGACTGTATCGAAGGCACGTGATATGTCAAGTGAGACAGCTCTGATTTCCTGTTTGGCATTGAGGACCTCCATCCATTGTTGAGACAGCAGAAGCAACATGTCCAGAGTAGAATGACCTGGTCTGAATCCAAATTGATGATCAGAGATCAAGCCATTGGAGAAGAGGAAGGATTTGATATCTGAAGCAATGATGGATTCCATGACTTTGCTGATAATTGGGAGCAGGCTGATTGGTCTGTAGTTGCAAGGATCTGTTTTTGCACCTTTTTTGTGTAAAGCGGTAATGTTTGCTGATTTCCAAGATGCTGGCAGATGACCTTGAGCAAAAGAGAGGGTGAAAAGAACAGAGAGATTGTTTG
Organism: Myxine glutinosa; assembly: GCF_964187855.1. NCBI lineage: Eukaryota > Metazoa > Chordata > Myxini > Myxiniformes > Myxinidae > Myxine > Myxine glutinosa. Next base: position 78,570,658 of record NC_136273.1, read on the forward strand.
ATCTCGCGATCTCGCGAGAATTTAAGAATTATGGAGGCCAACTGTGCTATTGTGAATCTTCAATGCAGCAGAAATTTTTTTGTAAGCTTCCCCAGATCTGGGCCTCGACACAATCCTGTCTCTGAGCTCTGCAGGCAGTTCCTTCGACATCATGGCTTGGTTTTTGCTCTGATATGCATTGTCAGCTGTGAGACGTTATATAGACAGGTGTGTGCCTTTCCAAATCATGTCCAATCAATTGAATTTACCACAGGTGGACTCCAATCAAGGTGTTGAAGCATCTCAAAGATGATCAAGAGAAATGGGAGGCACCTGAGCTAAATTTCAAGTGTCATAGCAAAGGGTATGAATACTTATGTCAATGTGATATTTCAGTTTTGTATTTTTAATAAATTTGCAAAACTTTCTAAAACCCTGTTTTCTCTTTGTCATTATGGGGTATTGAGTGTAGATTGATGAGGGAAAAAATGAATTTGAACGATTTCAGCAGAAGGCTGCAACATAACAAAATGTGAAAAAAGTGAAGAGGTCTGAATACTTTCTGAATGCACTGTATAAATTCTCTCACAATTCACATAATGAAATATGTAAAGCTTATATTTATTGTATGCACACATTGGATGCACCTGAGTAGTTGCTTGCAGTATACTAGAAGAAGAAACACTAAGATATATCTAGATACGAAAAATAAAGCCAACGAATGAATAGAACTGAACTGCACTCTCCAATTTGGTACAAACAATAATGAGCAGGGTTAGCCTGAGGTGAGGTTTTGCTTGCAGTCCACAAGCTTTAACCGATGAAACGATTGATCTCACAACCCAGAACAACGCAAAAATAAGGACATCAAGAAGGGAGTGATGTGGTGCCGAGCTGACAGACAAGCAAATCCTCCCGATACACCACCCAATCATTTGAGCATGCAGAAAAGGTGAAGAAGTATGTGAGGGTGCAAAGGTGAGTAAAGGATGGACCACCCACACACATCATTGCAACACGAGATCACGACATTTACAACACAAGAACGAGCACTAAACCAATGATGATGACATGTCGTTCTTTGTTTCAACACAAAAGACAAGGGTTTCATGCTTCCACACATAAATTAATGTGTAATATAAAAAACAAGCATTCTGAGTATTGCGCAGCAATACATGTCCCCTGCCGGCAGTCTGTCGTCCGGAAAACTGTTGGGGAAATTACCAAGGGTTTCCAAATTTCCAAATTACCAAATTACCACTGGGACTGACACAATCTGTCAATTTCCCGACATGGATCTCAGGCAACGGAGCATCTTCTCTTCTGGACTTGGTTATGACTAACTTCCCTGAAAATGTCTGCTGCTCTTCTTCTGCTCCAATCGACTCTTCAGATCATGTGCTTGTTAAAGTGGACATCTCTCTGACCATTCTCAGAGAGCCTCCTCAGCGTCGACGAGTCTGGCATTTCACTCAGGCCAACTGGCATGGTCTTCAAGCAGCCATCAATCATCTGGACTGGTCTCCCATCTCTACCGCCTCTGACATCAACTCATCCTGGGAATTCTTCCAAAGTAAATTGCTCTCTCTCATGCACAGATTTATCCCATCTCGTCTTCAGTTGTCATACCCTTCCTCCCGTCCATGGTACACTGAATCTTGTGGCGAGGCTATTGCCCAGAAAAAACTTGCTTTCGTCTCCTGGAAAGCAAATCCAACGGAAGGAAATCTCATTTCCTTTCACAAAGCCCGAAACAAGTGTGTGTCCACCCTCAGGAGAGCCAGGAAACAATATCTCTCCGTTCTCAGGACCGAACTCTCTTATCTGTCTCCCTCTTCCAAATCCTGGTGGCGTCTGGTCAAATCTGTTTCTGGTGTTTGTTCCCCCTCCATCCCCTCCCTCACCTCAAATGGCCACACGGCCGACTCCGCACGTGAAAAAGCTGAATGCCTCAACTCTGTGTTTGCCTCTAAATCTTGTGTCCAAAACCCATCCCTCTCTGTACCCACCGTACCCAGTCATACCCAGTTGCTCCTGGACTCTGTGTCCTTTCCTCCTGACAAGGTGGAAAAGTTTCTGTCAACCCTCGACTCTGATTCTGCAACTGGACCTGACGGCATCAGCCCACGGGTCCTAAAATCCTGTTCTTCCGCTCTTTCACGACCTCTCTCTGTTCTCTTCTCCCTCTCTTTTGCTCAAGGTCATCTTCCACCTGCTTGGAAATCTGCTATGCCAACATCACCGCTTTGCACAAAAAAGGTGCAAAAACAGATCCCAGCAACTACAGACCAATCAGCCTTCTCCCAATTATCAGCAAAGTCATGGAATCCATCATTGCTTCAGATATGAAATCTTTCCTCTTCTCCAATGGCTTGATCTCTGATCATCAATTTGGTTTCAGACCTGGACACTCTACTCTGGACATGCTGCTTCTGCTTTCTCAACAATGGATGGAGGTCCTCAATGCCAAACAGGAAATTAGAGCAGTCTCCCTTGACATATCACGTGCCTTCGATACGGTCTGGCACCCCGCTCTGCTCACCAAACTCTCCTCTTTTGGTATCCATGGAAATCTCCACGCATGGCTGGCGGACGTCCTCTCTAGTCATAGTCAACGTGTGGCCCTGAATGGGTTTCTCTCATCTCCTCTTCCTGTTCAGGCTGGAGTTCCCCAAGGCAGTGTTCTGGGCCCTGTGCTTTTTCTGGTCATCATCAATGATCTCTCTGACTCTCTTGAAAATCCTCTCTATCTCTTTGCTGATGACTCTACACTCTGTCGCTCCATTCTTCATCCCTCAGATCGGCAGTCTGCAGCCTCCTCACTCTCTGCAGACCTGGACAAAATCACAGACTGGGCAAACAAGTGGAACATGTCTTTCAATCCTGACAAATCTCACACTCTTACGATGTCTCTCCGAAAGGACCGACTGGACAACCCTCCCATCCGATCGATCCGATCGATCTTGTTTTCCGCTGTTTGATCGACAGCTTTTCCTGGGTGTGTTGCTCCTGGTACAGCTGGTGAGTTGGGGTCTAGTAACGGTGTTGACCTACAACAGGGGATTTGGTGTTGCCTCTCCTAATACCGTCTGCACACGACTTGTGCCTGCGCGAAACTTTCTTGGCAATCTTGATTGATGCGCATGCGCAAGATTGGAGGTCTCGTCTCTTCAAAGCTGTCCATGCACGCTCGCTTTCGAAGTTAAGTAACTTTTCTCAATTGTGTTTTTGCCGAAACTGGTCTTGTATGTACCTATTGGGGTGTCTTGAATAGTATTCTTGGCGTTGGTTTTTCATACCTGTGTACAGAATCGTCGGTCTCTCTTATCGCGTATTCTGAGGCCTATGTGTAGTACTAGGCTACTGTGTCCAACCTTGGCTTGAGGCTTCGTTTTTGTCTCAGCGGTTCTCTGATCGCGCTGCAATTATTTTCCGGTCTCTGTTTTTCACGGTCTTTTCATCCCATACTTCCTTGTTTTAAAATCTCAAAAAAAAAAAAAACCCAAAAACATTTCCTTCTGTTCTTATTCGTTTATTCGTTCTTATTTGTTCGTTCGTTCGTTTTTCGACCACGTTGTTTCGTTTGTGATCACGTTGTTAAAAAATGTCTCATCTGACCCCTGAAGACCTGTATTCTGTCATATTCTATAACACCTTTTTCTTCTTCTTCTATAAAAGGATGCTTTCGACTTGCTCACCAAATCCATTCATTCCAAAAAAAAATTCCATCTCTTATAGTGCATCTTTCATTCATTCCCTAAACTCTCCAGCACTCCAACCTCCCTCCAGCGTCCTCAAACGTATTTTTGACTCGAATGTCTCAAGAAACTCATTTTGCAATAAATGTTCGTTTCCCATTAATCGTACATTTTTCAAAATCCCATCACCCCAAAATCCCATTTCCCATCACCCCTCCCCTCTAAATCTACCCCCTTGCCCATCCCCTCCAAATCATCCCCATCACCCATCTCTTTCAAATCTTCCCCCTTGCCCCTCCACTCCAAATCTTCCCAATCACCCATTCCTTTCAAATCTCCCCCCACACCCCTCCGCTCCGAGACTCTCCCTCGCTCCTCCCCTCCTAGACTCCCCTCTCACCCCTCCCCCTCAAAGCGTCCTCCCCGCTTCTTCCCCCTTCCAACTTTCACCTTCATCTCCCTCAACCTTCTGCCTCGCTCTTCCCCCTCGTCAAATAACACCTCACTGCGCCTCTCCCAATCACCATCAAACCTTTTGTCTGCCCCATTCTTCCCTTTCTCCAAGCTATTCTGTAATCTCCGACACACCTTCAACAGCTCTCCCTACCTCTTCCTCCTCTTCCACATCTTACCCTTCCGCTCCCCCCCCTGTTCTGTATCCGATGCTCCCCCTTCCTCTTCCTTAACAGTATGGACCTCAAACATCCGGGGCCTTCGCTCAAACTTGTCTGATCTCTCCATACAGGTTGCTTCTGACAAACCAGACGTGATCTGCTTAACAGAAACTTTCCTCCTTCATGATGTCTCTGATTCCTTGGTATCTCTCCCAGGTTACTCCCTCCTCCGGTATGATAGACCTGAGCCTCGTCCTGGACGTGGGGTTGCTATCTTTATAAAAAACTCTTTATATAAAACTTTATAAAAAACTTTATAAAAAACTCTCTTCCTCACTCGCCCTGCACTGCCCTCTCTCCACCTCACCCCCAGGAATACCTTTGGCTACGGCTTCCCCTTCGCTCCCACCTTTTGTTCATATGTGTGTTGTACCGTCCACCAAACAGTGATGACTCCATCTACATCTCGCTGTCTGAGAATATGGACCAACTTCTATCTACCCATCCTAACTCTCTCTTCCTCATATGTGGTGATTTCAACTGTCACCATGCCAGTTGGCTGGGTGTGGGCACCGCTCTCACCAGCCATGGCTCTTCAGCAAAGGACTTCTGTGACTCACTGGGACTGACACAATCTGTCAATTTCCCGACCCGGATTTCAGTCAACGGAGCATCTTCTCTTCTGGACTTGGTTATGACTAACTTCCCTGAAAATGTCTGCTGCTCTTCTTCTGCTCCAATCGGCTCTTCTGATCATGTGCTTGTTAAAGTGGACATCTCTCTGACCATTCTCAGAGAGCCTCCTCAGCGTCGACGAGTCTTGCATTTCACTCAGGCCAACTGGCACGGTCTTCAAGCAGCCATCAATCATCTGGACTGGTCTCCCATCTCTACTGCCTCTGACATAAATTCTTCCTGGGAATTCTTCCAAAGCAAACTGCTCTCTCTCATGCACAGATTTATCCCATCTCGTCTTCTGTTGTCTTACCCTTCCTCCCGTCCATGGTACACGGAATCTTGTGGTGAGGCTATTGCCCAGAAACAACTTGCTTTCGTCTCCTGGAAAGCAAATCCAACGGAAAGAAATCTCATTTCCTTTCACAAAGCCCGAAACAAGTGTGTGTCCACCCTCAGGAGAGCCAGGAAACAATATCTCTCCGTTCTCAGGACCGAACTCTCTTATCTGTCTCCCTCTTCCAAATCCTGGTGGCGTCTGGTCAAATCTGTTTCTGGTGTTTGTTCCCCCTCCATCCCCTCCCTCACCTCAAATGGCCACACGGCTGACTCCACGCGTGAAAAAGCTGAATGCCTCAACTCTGTGTTTGCCTCTGAATCTTCTGTCCCAAACCCATCCCTCTCTGTACCCACCGTACCCAGTCATACCCAGCTGCTCCTGGACTCTGTGTCCTTTCCTCCTGACAAGGTGGAAAAGTTTCTGTCAACCCTCGACTCGGATTCTGCAACTGGACCTGACGGCATCAGCCCACGGGTCCTAAAATCCTGTTCTTCCGCTCTTTCACTCCCTCTCTCTGTTCTCTTCACCCTCTTTTGCTCAAGGTCATCTTCCATCTGCTTGGAAATCTGCCAACATCACCGCTTTGCACAGAAAAGGTGCAAAAACAGATCCCAGCAACTACAGACCAATCAGCCTTCTCCCAATTATCAGCAAAGTCATGGAATCCATCATTGCTTCAGATATGAAATCTTTCCTCTTCTCCAATGGCTTGATCTCTGATCATCAATTTGGTTTCAGACCTGGACACTCTACTCTGAACATGCTGCTTCTGCTTTCTCAACAATGGATGGAGGTCCTCAATGCCAAACAGGAAATTAGAGCAGTCTCCCTTGACATATCACGTGCCTTCGATACGGTCTGGCACCCCGCTCTGCTCACCAAACTCTCCTCTTTTGGTATCAATGGAAATCTCCACGCATGGCTGGCGGACTTCCTCTCTAGTCGTAGTCAACATGTGGCCCTGAATGGGTTTCTCTCATCTCCTCTTCCTGTTCAGGCTGGAGTTCCACAAGGCAGTGTTCTGGGCCCTGTGCTTTTTCTGGTCTTCATCAATGATCTCTCTGACTCTCTTGAAAATCCTCTGTATCTCTTTGCTGATGACTCTACTCTCTGTCGCTCCATTCTTCATCCCTCAGATCGGCAGTCTGCTGCCTCCTCACTCTCTGCAGACCTGGACAAAATCACAGACTGGGCAAACAAGTGGAACATGTCTTTCAATCCTGACAAATCTCACACTCTTACGATGTCTCTCCGAAAAGACCGACTGGACAACCCTCCCATCCACTTTCTGAATAATCCTCTCCAAGAAGTTCTGTTACTCAAGCTTTTGGGTCTCACTATCTGCCATGATCTTTCCTGGGAAAACCACATTTCAAATCTGGCCTCCAAAGCCAGTCGCCGACTGGGCATCCTCCGTCGTGCAAAGTCCTTCCTTGGCACACCTGAGCTCCTCACCACATACAAGGCTTTCATCCGCAGCTCAATGGAATACTGCTATCCTCTCTGGGCTGGTGCTCCTGCCTCACACCTAGCTCGTCTTCACGCTGTTGAAACCAAAGCATTCAGAATCATTGGAATCTCCCGCGATGAAGCTAACTCCAAGGGCCTCTCACTCACTCACCGCAGGCAGGTTGGTGGTCTTTCCGTCTTCTACCGACTCCTCTCTGGCCTTGCCCCCCCCAGCTCTCTCCGGGCTCTGTCCCGCAAATATTCCTACAAGTCGCACAAGATCTGCCTGCAACCCTCTTATGGTCAAACTGCCAAAATCAAGACTCTCTGCTCACCTTCACTCCTTCATTCCTCTTTTCTCCCGCCTCTGGAACAAACTCCCTCACTCTCTTCAATCCCACTCCACCCTCCAGGTCTTTAAAACTGCTGTTCACCACCATCTCTTATCTTCCCCCATCCAAAACCTTGATCTTTTCTACCCCCCTAATTTCACCCCAATTCCACTTTTTTGAAATACCAACTTCTGTCCTGGAAGTCCTTGGTGTCCTTGTGTTTTATACTTCTCCCTCCACCCCCCCCCCCCCACCCCTTCCCACGCCTCCTCCCCCCAAGCCCTCTCCCTTCCACACATCTCCCTGCTCTCAAATGTTGTGTTTGTGTGCTTCCCCTTCTCTCCCCATCTTGTTTTCCGCTCCCTCTTTTTGTGTGTTTTGTTTGTCTGGTTGATTTGTTTGTGAAGTAAATGTTAGCTCTTTCACGAGCCTCGATTCAGTATACAAAAAAAAGAAAAGAAAAAAAAAAAAGGGTTATTTACCCACATGTTCTGAATCGTTCCCAATCGCTAATTACCTGAGGACGGGCTCACCTGTGATTCACACTCGGGACTTCGATTTATACACCTTGCAGACAGGTCAGCAGAAGCACGAGAAAATAAGTTGTTGATAAAGAACCTTTCGAGTCGCTAAATATCAGTAATTTATTATATTTTCCGGTTCACGATCAATGATCGATGTGTATATATATATATATGTTGCTCAGCTTGGCTCCGCCCCTCCTGAAAGCGTGCGCTGTGTCGCGCTTTTGACGTTCGCGAGACGAGGCTGAGGGCGCGCGGTGCGGCTTGAGGAGAACTCCAGAATAAACAAGATATCCATTTTTTTTAATACTTTCGTTTAATTAACGATATCTGCCACACCACGTGACATATCGCAAATTCCAAAAGGACATTTTAGTAGATTGACATGCTGAACAGATCTGTGAAGTTTCCCCTCGATCGGATCAAAAATGACGGAGGAGCTTCGTTTTAAAGGTTCATGCTTAAAAACGTCAGAACTCTGAAACCATGTGATGCATGACGTCATGCTCGCTGACTTTTTTTGTTCGTCATGGGTATGCGATTCTGCCTGCAAAGTTTGGCCTCGATCTGTTCAGCCGTTGCAGAGAAAAAGGGGTTTTCATGTTTTCACGAAAAGCAATATGGCGGACGAACCACGTGACCTGTGACGTCATTATTACCATTAAAATATTCCTCAGACCGTGTCCCGCATATGGTGAAAATTTGATCTCAATCGGTCCGATTATTGCAGAGAAAATCTTTTTTAAAGGAAATTAAAACTTAAAATGGCACTGAGTTAAGGATCATCAGAATTATCAGAATTACCAAAGTTCAAAGTGCCATAACTTTGTCAAAAATGATCGAAACGTCGTGAAGTTCGAACTTGATCTGCAACTTATCATGAGGAAACGATGTGCCCAGTTTGAAATAATTAGCATTAAGCGTTTAGAAAACAAAGTCCGGAAAACTGTTCTTTGCGTAACGGACTGACGGACTGACGGACTGACGCCTGCAAACCTATAGTCCCCTCCGGTGTATACCGGTAGGGGACTAATAAGGGCAATACCTCTGGGTGCTCAACTCGTAGAATAAGGCAGTGTACTACACTAACTAAAGGTATTTTAAACAGTATCACGGTATTTTAAACCAATTTCAATGGTTGGTAGAAGACAGGGCAGCATGTAGAATCATACTAACATAATCATAAGACTTTAAACAAACAAACAAAAAATTACCTATTTTGGGGTGCAACCCGGCCCCACACCCTACACATCCACTTAGACCCCGATTTTTCTTATGCCGTGAACAAACTTTGGTACATTACAGGTGGTGACGTGATCAGGTTTCATCAAAATTGTGTGTGTAGTTTCGGAGGAGAGGAAATATCTATTTTATGGGGCTCAAACCCCACCATCCCCTACAGTACCTTAGACCTCGATTTTTTGAAGCAAAATTGTGTGTCGTTTCTGAGAAGAAAGCAAATACCTATTTTGGAGGCAACCATCCCTCACCTGTTAACCGCTTTGGACTCGGATTTTTTTTTTTTTAATGCTGTGAACAAACTTTGGCACATCACGGGTGATGAATGCTTTGGTCAAGTTTCATCGAAATTGTGTGTGTCGTTTCAGAGGAAAAAGGAAATTCCTATTTTGGGGGGCAACCCCCACGTTAACTGCCTTAGACCTGGATTTTTTTTATTTATGCTGTGAACAAACGTTGGTCCATCACGGGTGATGAACGGAACATTGTTGTCAAGTTTCATCGGAATTGCTTGTGTAGTTTCTGAGAAGAAATCAAATACATGTTTTGGGGACAATGCCCGAGACCTAGATTTTTTTCAAATGGCCTGAACAAAGTTTGATACATCATGGGTGATGAAGGAAAGGATTCTTTCAGAATTTCTACTTTCATTCCTACTTTCTTTCAGTACTTTCAGAGGAAAAAGCAAATTCCTATTTTGGGGGCTCAATCCTGGATCCTCACTCACTCACCGCAGGCAGGTTGGTGGTCTTTCTGTCTTCTACCGACTCATCTCCGGCCTAGCTCCCCCTGCTGTCTTTGTTCTGTCCCCCTAATATTCCTACAGGTCTCACAAGATCTGCCAGCAACCCTCTTCTGGTGTAACTGCCAAAATCAAGACTTTGTTCACCTTCACTCCTTCATTCCTCTTTTCTCCCACCTCTGAAACAAACTCCCTCACTCCCTTCAATCCCACTCCTCCCTCCAGGTCTATAAAACAGCTGTTCACCACCATCTCTTATCTTCCCCCATCCAAAACCTTGGTCTTTTCTACCCCCGCTAATTCACCCTAGATTCACTTTTTTGAAATACTGACTTATTTCCTGGAAGTCCTGGCAGTGTCCATGTGTTTTATACCTCTCCCCCCCAACCCCCCACTCTCCTTCCCATGCCCTCTCCCTCCCACAGATCTCCCGATGTCCCTGTTCTCTACTGATGTACTTGTGTGTTTCCCTCTCTCTCCCCATCTTGTCTCCCGCTCCCTTTATCATGTTTTATGTGTCCGTGTTTTTTGTGGTTAATGTTCGCTCTTACACGAGCCATGATCTTGTATACAAAAAAAATAAAAAATAAAAATATCCACTTTGACCCCCGGTAGACCCCCTAGATCCCGATATTTTTTTTAATGCCGTGAACAAACTTGAGTTGCAACATACCAAGTATCATTTGTGCCACAATCCCATTGTTCACAATCCCATCAGCGGTTTCGGAGAAGAAGTTGCAAATGTTTACGGACTGACGGACGGGCGATGCGCTATCACATAAGCTCCACGGCACTATGTTCCAGGTGAGCTAAAAATATGACCAATGCTCCTGGGCTCACTGGTAGAACCAGGGAACCACTCAATGGCTGGCATGGATGACCCACAAAATACGTAAATTAGCCAAAATGTTTGAGCAAACATGTGAGAGCACCATGCAGAGATGATTCCTACCAGGTGAAAGTTACATCAAAACCAGGTGAATACTTTGAGAAGTCAAAAGTAGCGATCCCAGAATTTTAATGACCTTTAACGTTTAAATTGACCTACTAAATATGCAATTTTGATGGGATTTGTAAGGCATCCTCAGAAGTTTTACAGAGTTTGGAGAAAATAAGACTATTACTATTAGTTTTAGCATCACGGGTGATGAAGGTTGGGGTCAAGTTTCATCGAAATTGTGTGTGGTTTTGGAGACGAAGATCCGAGTGTTTACATACTGATGGACTCACTGAGGGACACCGTGATCTTACGTGTCTTACTACCACCCATGATCTTACTTGGGCAAACCACATTTCAAAGTTGCATTCCTTAGCCAGTCGCCGACTGGGTATCCACCGTCATACAAAGTACTTCCTTGGCATCTACATACTATCTACCGACAAGGCCTTCATCCACAAGTTAATGCAGTACTGCTCTCCACTCTGGGTGGTGGCTCCCCTGCCTCACATCTTGCTTAGCTTGACGACATGGAAACCAAGGCCTTTAGGATTATTGGTATCTCCCGTGATGAAATCTATGGGCGTATCACTTTGACATAGTAGACAGGTCGGCTGTCTCTGTTATATATCCCCTCCTTTCTGGTCTTGCGCCCCCTGCTCTTACCAAGCTTTGCTGCCCCCCCCCCAACCCCTCCATCAACCCCCTTAATGTGAAACTACTAAATCAGGAATCACTGATCACTTCCACTCATTTGTTCTCCTCTTTTCCCACCTGTGGAACAAACTTCCACATTCTCTTCAATCCCATTCTTCCCTCCAAGGCTTCAAGACAGCTGTTCACCACCTTGTCAGATTATGCGATCCAAAAACCATGATCTTTTATACCCCCAATTCACCCCCCAACCCCAACCTCCTTCCAAATTTCCAGCTTTTCCTTCCTGAAATTTGGCTTCTGAATTCTTCTCATCCATCCCATGTGTTTTCCCCTATCCCTCATTCCTCCCCACACCCATTGTTTGTGCAAGTCTCACTCTATTTTATCCTTCAACCCTGCTGTTGATATTTCCCCCTCTCTCTACTGTTCCTTTTGTTCTCTTGCATCCATATCTATTCAGTATTCTCGCTCTTCCATGAGCCTTGACTTTGTATTCCAAAATAAATAAATGAATAAAAAGCAAAGAGCCATAGTGAACTATATTTTCACACATCGTTGTGCTCCAACTGGTATCATCAAGGAAGTGATGCCATAAATTGCTGTGTTCATTCATATCAAGAACTGATGTAAACCTTTATAGGAAAAAATCAAAAATACCTAAATCTTGTAGCAATTTCGCAGGGGTCCCAAATTGGAGATGGCAGGGGAAATCTCACGAGTCGATCTACGACTGAGGTCTATCATCATTAATATTCAATTATAAAAATTTGTTACCATTGACTTTGAAACAGCCCTGTGCATAATCTTGCCATTTTCTGCTAAAAATGACTCAGGGTTTGCTATGACGCAAGGGGACCAATGGAAAGAAGAGAGAGGGAAATAGATAGAAAGAAGGGGTGGGGGGGGGGGGGGAGAGCGAGAGAGCGAGACAGCGAGAGAGAGAGAAAGGGGGAGACTTTTATGTCCTTTTATTACAAAAGTATAACTATAAAACAACAATAAATGATTCAAAGAAAACAATCACAACAGTTGCACAAACCTTTACATGATAAATAAACAAAATATAAGCAAACAAATAAGGAAGTATTAAGGAAATCAACTACATAGTAAATACTAACTGACCGTCAGCTATTTTGCAAAATGCATCTCTCACACACCAATGCTCTCAAAGAGTTGTACCTCAGAACAGCAACAAAATTCCAGCTTAACTCTTGAAACACAGAGAGCTTTAAACATTTCCAAGACATCTATACTATAAAAATCATCATGTATCTTTGATTTCCTGGTCTTATATATCGCCAACTTGGCTTGCGCAAGAAAGAAATGAATTAATATTGTTGTTGGGGAATTGAACCGCCCACTAGGGCCAAAAATAAAGGCAGGAAAATCAAAAACAAAGGGAAACCGTGCAAGTAACATTTTAAAGAAAACAAATAAAGGAGTTAACCGGTCACAGCGTACATACGCATGGGGTAAGGTTTCAGTTTGTCCACAAAATGGACATTGCTCACTTATCATTTCGGAGAAGCGGTGAATTAGGGAATTTGTGGGTAGGATCCAATGAGCAATTCTCATTTGAAGATCCCCAACACGTTTCGGCACAGGCTGCTTATAGTACCACCCCCAAATAGGGTAAAGGGGAGGGGTATTCGGCAGGACTGCAGGCCATCTACAGGGTACAGGGGAGGACAACGAAGGAAAAAGGATTTTCAAGCATTGCACATACAGGGCCTTTCGATTTCTCCCAGAAAAGGATAGAGAGTGGCCAAAACGAATTGGTTCCAAACTAAGAGAACCAGATAGACAAAGATTGGGGAAGGGTGGAGAAGATTTAAAGGTGGGTACAGGAGGGTTGCTTGCCCAGCCATTTGAGGCACAGTAGATGCGAAGCACCATTTTCAAAAAGCTGTCAACTCTGCGACACGATCTAATGCCAACCATCGAAGCCAGAATGGTAGCACTGATCCACCTGTCATTGGTGGCGTTTCTCAAATGACACACTTTTGTTATTGAGGCATTTATAAACTGTTGAATGAAGGTGCTTTCATTCACACACTCACCAAATACAGAGTTGTGAAATAATGGTTCGTTGAAGAACATGGATCGAACATAAGTCGAGGGGTCACGGAGACAGGTAAAGGCTTGCCACACATTCAGTAGGCTTGGGTGAAAGGCAAGTAGCATCGATAGGTCTATCTTAGTCGAGTCTATCAGGAACAGCTCATGTGCGAGGTCTAACTTCCCCGCTTAATGTAAGATGAAGCTGGTAAGCTGTCTGCAGGCCAAACATGGTTCAAACAAGAAGCGCCATGTTGTTCGTAGGCAGAAAGCCATGATGCGGCACTTGACATTGACCAGCCCTTGGCCACCCTCTGCAGTTGGTGAGTTTAGAATCTCTGGTCTCAACCAATGCTTTCCGGACCAGAAGAAATGGGTGATGCATTTTTGTATGTCCTCCACCAGAGTTTTGGGCGGCTGTAGGGAAAGAACCTTGTACCATAACGTAGAGGTACAAGGAACCTTGTACCATAACGTAGACCAGACTGTTGATGACTAGTAACCTAACTCGGTAGTGCAGTTGGCAGAGCAAGTTCTTCCATTTCAGTAAGTGTGCCAACAAGCCTTCCCAGTTATGCCTCACAACATTCTCAGGGCCAAGGAACACCCCAAGGAACTTCATCCCATCTCTTCTCCACGAAAGATTGGCAGGGAGAGGAGGAGGGAGAGGAGGGAGAGGAAATAGGGGGGCAGGTAGGGGATAGATAGAGGGTTGGAGCCAATTTATCTTGGCCGATGATGCCCTGCTGAAGAAATCCAATGCACTCATCATCAAACCAGCGTCTTCTGAATGTCTGATGCAGACACAGATGTCATCTGCATAAGCAATGCTTTTTAAGGGGTGGGTTTCAAAAGTAACACCAAACAAGGACTTTCGAAGGATATTTAAGAGGGGCTCAAGGGATAAAGCATACAACATTTCTGACAGAGGGCAACCTTGCCTTACCCCTCCCCCTCTCCCAACACAAAAGGGGGGTACAAGTTCATTGTTTATCTTCAAGACAGCCGATATGTTTGAATAACATAATTGTACATGGGATAGAAAGAGAGGTCTAAAACCAAAACATTTTAGCACTTCAAAAATATATGTATGAGAAACACAGTCAACAGCTTTCTCCTGGTCGAGGAAGATCAAGCCACAACTTTCATAATATTAATCTCACAGATTTCAATGACATCTCGGACAACAGAGATATTATCCTGAATATTGCGACCAGGAACACAATAAGTCTAGTCCATGTGTATAATGTCTCCTAGTAGGGGTGAGAGATGCAAGGCCAAAGCCTTTGAGAAAATTTTATAGTCTGTGCACAATAAGGACACTGGCCTCCACTGTGATATGAGCAATGAATTTCCTTTTTTAGAAAGCAAAGTAAGCACGGCTCTCCTGCAGCTCAGTGGAAGTTCACCCTTCTTCAAGCTCTCCAGAAAAACCAGAAGCAAATCAGGTCCAATCAAATCCCAAAATTTATCGAAGAACTCCACTGGCAGACCATCCAGGCCAGGTGATTTCCCTCTGTCCAGGCTTTTAAGGGCAACAGAAAGTTCCTCAAGCATGAGCGGTGACTCCAAATCCGTTCTCTGCTTTGGAGTTAGTGTACCGACACCATCAAACAAATTAGGAAGAAGTTCTGCATCGACATCTGTTGCCTGGTAAAGTGTAGAGAAGAAGAGTCTTGCATCCTTAATTTCTACAGGGTTGGTCGTGATTGAATTATCAGGACGTTTCAAAGCAGTAATTAGGGAATGAGGAAATTTTGTTTCAAAATCAAAGAAAAACCAGGCCGGGGAATCCAGGAGGTAAAGGTGCTGAAAGCGTAGTCTCGTTAGCGCTCCTTGGGTTTGATTATAAATTATATTATTAAGAAGAGACTTCTTCTCACATAGTCTTAGTTTATTTTGGGGGGAAGGATGGGTTTTTTAATTTGTTTGAATCTGGAGAATCTCCTTCTCCATCTCCACTTTCATTCTGCGTTCTGCCTGTGTGTTTAGAAAACAAAACTGCTGACAGAAACTTCTAATTTGGACATTTGTGTTGTCCCACCACAATCGCTGGTCCTTAAAACTGGATTTGGAGCCTCTCAGATTGGACCAAACCCTCTCAAAGGCATTCCTAAAGGAGGGGTTATCTAATATGGAAATGTTTCGTTTCCAAAAAGAGTGGAGATTTGGAGATAACCCTACGCGGTAACTCATGGTAATGAGGTGATGGTCAGAGAAACCAGATGGGGAGATTTCAGTGGTGGGGGAGAGGTTGGCAAATGGAAAATTTATATAAAATCTATCAAGTCTGGCAAGGGCCACTTGATTAATTGGCAACCTTATACCAGGTAAAGTGATGGGCACCTGGATTTTGTATCCACCAGATATCTTGAAAACCAAAATCTCTTATTATTTTAGATAACAGTCTGGCTGGTCCGGGGTGAGGTTCTGCGCCATTCCGATCGCACTCAGGTTGCAGCGTGCAATTAAAATCACCGCCTATTATAATCCACTTCTGCAAGTCTAACTGCATCATGTGGAGTCGTAACCTGTCATATAAGGTTCGTCGGTCTGTGTCCTTTGAAGGGGCATCGACATTTATTAAAGTAAGATGTATGTCTCCATCAACAAAATCCAGTGAAGTTAAGTGACCTGGGCTTATTTCCTGAAATGAAAGTTGGAGCGGGCAAAAATGGGAATTAATTAGAAAGGCAACTCCGCTGTACGAGAGGTTGAATCGCTAAAGTAGCCGGCCTTTTTCATCATTCGATTCCATATAGCGTGAGACGATGGAGTAGAGTGGGTTTCTTGTAGGAAACTCACATCTAGTTTTTGTTGCTTTTCAAGTTTGACCACTTGGAGCATCCTCGACTGGCTCACACCACCATTTATATTGAGGCTACCAAAAATAGTCATAGAGATATAAAAGAGGTAAGGAAAGGGAAATATGCGTATCATCCTTTTAGTTCATTTTTTGCCTCAACAATGTATTTCTTAAGCCTACTGCATTGGGGTTCCGTGAAATTGTGGTCACTGGGTCGGCGAATAATACACCTGCCGTTTCAATAAACCCATGTAGATCAGAAAAATGATCTTTTATTTCAATGTCTTTTTCTAAAAGTCTGGTTCAGAAACTTGAGTATTTGCGATGGTAAGACGTTGGAATCACTGTATGTGGGGAATTCCTCAATGTCATAGGATTCCTCCTCAGACATGTCAGAAGCATTATCTGGGACCCCTGGGCCTTGAGACACCAGAATACTCTGTGGTGTGCAGGTGTCATCCTGCCCTATTTCTGTAGGACCAGGTTGAGGGAGAGGTTCCACCAGAATCCTGGGTAATGTGGTGGAGGAGGGGCGATTTTGCAACCTGTTGCACAATTTGAGGTTCTTCCTCGGGACAATCATTGTGCTCAGGTACATTTTCTAAATTGGCCGGTACAACGACTATTTGATTTGAAAGATCGGCATCAGGTGCGTTGGAATACTGAGGGGTCGAAATTTGCTCCTTTTGCCCCCCAGTCGAATCTCGACCAGACTTGTCATAATCCGCACAAGGATTTAAATGTAGTTTGCACTCCAACCTCATCTGGAGGTCGTGCATGGAACTCCTCCACATTAGGCTGAGGGTCCATATCGGCAGCAGGCAGAGGATCTGCATTCACATTTAGCAATACTTCATATCGATTACTCGTCGATGTTTTATCAGGTGTTACTGAGTCCAATGCTTCGGAGTCTAACACCACCTTCTTTTCCTTACGGGGTGGAAGGACATTCCGAGGTGTTTTCCTCTTTCTCAAAGAGGAGAAGAGTGTAAAACCATCCCAAACGTTTTCTTTTTCAGAGGTTTTCGATGTCGATGGTGTTTTCTGTCACATTATCAGGGGGTGTTGTCTGCTCAGACACCGCGGGGGCAATTTGTGGACAAAGCCGTTTTAGATGCCCAAAGTTCCCACAGCCGAAACATTTTAACGTTTCCGTGGACGCATATACCTGGTACTCATGATCATCCATACAAAACGTAAATACCGCGTTGAGCACCTTGTCGACATTGGATGCAGGAAACACGATGTGCACCTGCCGCTAGAAGGACATGATGTGTTTAGCCTGCTTGTTGCGACACCCCAGAGATAACATCGTGATCTCCGACACCACTGTACCATACCGAGAAAGCTCTTTTAAAATTAAATCATTTTTCAGGAATGGGGGACAATATGATATCAAGACTTTCACGGCTGGGTTTTACAGTGGGGAAACCAGGACAAAATGTCCATTCTCGGCAGACAAACCGGTCGCCACAATTTCATGCACAAGCTGGTCTTCAGCCACGAATATTACCAGGCGTTTGTTCATCCGTGAAGCTGCACGGATTTTCTCGAGCCCAATTATGTTACCCACCGCAATAACGATGTCTTCCACGATGACCTCGTTGGAGGGAACGCAAACCACGCCATGTTTCCGCGTCACGCCCTCAAAGGCCGCGTAGCGGGAACGTGCCGACATTACTACAATCGGAAAACCCTCGACCCAAGCCGAGATGGATTTGGGGAGGGTGGACAGCTTTCTGTACCAGTAGGGAAAAAGCGCTACTCGGCATACACCAGCACGAGCGAAACTATCGCAAGGAAACACACCTCTCGTCATATCAGAGTGCCGAATGCCGATGGACTCACCCCTCGATGTCACCGAAAGGCGTGGGCTCTCTCTCTCTCTCTCTCTCCGTATCTTCAGGGAAGAAACGAAAGTGGAAAAAAATAAAAAGAGATGGCAACACAAGCGAGGAATGGAGGCGGGGAGGAGGTGAGGGAAACGAGAGGGGTGAGGGGAACGAGAGGGGTGAGGGGGGGGCGGTCGGACGAAGGGAAGACCGAGCGGGGGGAACGGGCGTGGAACTGGGAGGTGGGGAGAGGGAAAAATGGGAAGGGAGGACGAGGGTTGTGGTACCGGGTTTGATGAAAATGGAGTGGTGGAGTGATGGAGGGGGAGGGGGTGGGGGGGGAAGGGGGAGGGAGACAGAGAATACACAATGCGAAAATAAACAAAAATGGAAAGGAAAGGTGAGAACGACAAAAAAAAGGGCGGGAGGGGGGGGGGGGGGAGAGTAGAAAGATCGAAAGTAGGAGCAGCTCGCACCTCACCACACATGCACAGCCGCCATCTTGCCACGCCCAACACACAACCGTCCAGAAGGGGGCGATCTTGATCCGATCTCTTCTCCAAGCGATATTTGCGGGGAGAGATGGGGGTGAGGGGAGGTGGGGAGAGATGGGGGTGAGGGGAGGTGGGGAGAGATGGGGGTGAGGGGAGGTGGGGAGAGATGGGGAGGTGGGGGGAGGTGGGGGGAGATGGGGAGGTGGGGGGAGGTGGGGGGAGGTGGGGAGAGATGGGGGTGAGGGGAGGTGGGGAGAGATGGGGGTGAGGGGAGGTGGGGAGAGATGGGGGTGAGGGGAGGTGGGGAGAATGGGGGGAAAGCGGGGTGGATAAGGGATTCAAGCAGTGCCTCTGTTTTTTCCAGTTGATTTTTGCCGACGAGGCTCTCCTAAAAAGTGTTAAAGCATGCATCATCTTAGAAATGTCATCAGATTTTATGATACAAACACATATATCATCAGCTTCGTGTCGGCAATAGTCTTTATAGTGTGGTTTAAACCTCTAACAGTGAAACCAGACAAAGACTTAAGAAGAGTGTTTAAGAGGGGGTTGTTTTTTTTTTTGTTTTTTTTGTATACAAGATCGAGGCTCGTGAAAGAGCTAACATTAATCACACAAAAAGACAAACCGACACAAAGGTGTATAAAGGGAAAAGGTGTATAAAAGGTCAAGGGAAAAGGTGTATAAAGCACCTGACAGTGGGCAGCCCTGCCTAACACCTCTATAAAAATACAAAAAGGGGGCACAAGCTCATTATTTATGTTTAGCAGGGTAGATACGTTTGAATAACACATATGTATAGATGCTAAAATAAAAGGTCCAAAACCAAATCGATTTAAGACTACGGACAAGTATTCATGAGAAGCATAATCAAAAGCCTTCTCCTGATCGAGGAAAACAATTTAGCAATTTAGCTCAAGTGCCTCCTTTTTCTCTTGATCATCTTTGAGATGTTTCTACACCTTGATTGGAGTCCACCTGTGGTAAATTCAATTGATTGGACATGATTTGGAAAGGCACACACACCTGTCTATATAAGGTCTCACAGCTGTCAATGCGTATCAGAGCAAAAACCAAGCCATGAGGTCGAAGGAACTGCTTGCAGAGCTCAGAGACAGGATTGTGTAGAGGCACAGATCTGGGGAAGCCTACAAAACAAGCGTTAAGCCTAGGTCCCCCGTCGGTGAATTGATGTGAGTTGACAAAGTGGAAGACGCAAGGCGGCCATCTTGGATTTTGACGTGGCGACCCAATTTTTAATAGCATTCTCCCTTATGCGTAGATACACCAACACACCAAATTAGAAGTTGGTACTTCGCTTATTTTTCAAGATATTCCGCTCACAAGGTTCAGACATACATGGCGGCGGCCATCTTGGATTTTGACGTGGCGACCCAATTTTCAATAGCGTTCTTCCTTATGTGTAGATACAGGCTAACCCCCGCTCTAGCAGGGAAAATGGCCTTAAAATGCATGTTGTGTTGTTGTTGCTTATGCATAGATACACCCACACACCAGATTAGAAGTTAGTAGTTCGTTTATTTTTCAAGATATTTCGCTCACAAGGTTCAGACATATATATGGTGGCGGCCATCTTGGATTTTGACGTGGCGACCCAATTTTCAATAGCGTTCTTCCTTATGCCTAGATACACCCACACACCAGATTAGAAGTTGGTACTTTGCTTATTTTTCAAGATATTCCGCTCACAAGGTTCAGACATACATGGCGTCAGACATACATGGCGGCGGCCATCTTGGATTTTGACGTGGGTTTCAACCACACACCAAATTAGAATTCGGTCCTTCGCTTACGCACGCACGCATGCACGGACGGACGAATGGACGCATGGACGGACGGGAAAACCATAGTCCACCTTTCGCTCCGCGGTGCGACGGGGGACAAATTTCTGCTGCATTGAAGGTTCCCAAGAGCACAGTGGCCTCCATAATTCTTAAATGGAAGAAGTTTGGAACAACCAGGACTCTTCCTAGAGCTGGCCGCCCGGCCAACCTGAGCAATCGGGGGAGAAGGGCCTTGGTAAGAGCGGTGACCAAGAACCCGATGGTCACTCTGGCTGAGCTCCAGAGATCCTGTGTGGAGATGGGAGAAACTTCCAGAAGGACAACCATCACTGCAACACTCCACCGATCTGGGCTTTATGGCAGAGTGGCCAGACGGAAGCCAACCAGTTCAATCTTGGTTTCATCAGACCACAGAATCGTGTTTCTCACAGTCTGAGAGTCCTTTAGGTGCTTTTTTGCAAACTCCAAGCGGGCTTTCATGTGTCTTTCACTGAGGAGAGGCTTCCGTCTGGCCGGACACTGTCCGAGAAACTTTCAATCACTGGTTCTTGGGGCTCTGAGGTAACTTGTTGTGTGCAAGTGTCATCCTGCTCTATATTAATAGGAGCAGGAGGGGGTAGTGGAATTAAAGGAACCTCGGGTAGTTGAGGGGGATTGTGGGGACGGGGGGACGGGGGAAACCGTAACAGGTTTAACATTTCGAGGTCCTTTGTCAGTTTTACCAGTGTGCTCAAGCATGTTATGTAAAACAGCCGGCACAGGTACGGTTGGGTTGGATCGATCAGATTTTATTCAGGTTTTCCGCTATCGGGTTTCCTCCTATTTTTACGGTCGGGTCTTGATGCACTTCGTCATCATTAACAGAAGGAGGACACGGAACAGTTTTACTTTTCCCTTGAGGAGGAATATAATTTTCCTCCATTGCATTGTGGGAGCAAGTCTCGGGTAAGGGCTAGGGATCTACATTCTCATGCGCGAGCAGTTCGTACCGGTTGCTGGTTGTAGTTTGGTCGGACAGAAGCATTTCCGAAGTGTCTGACTGAAGAACTACCACCTTTTCTTTACGAGGTGTAAATGAATGCTCAGGTGTTTTTCTCTTTTCCCTAATGAAGAAACAAGTGTAAACCCATCCCAGATGTTCGTATTATCAGCGGTCGCTAAATTTGGGATGATGTCATCTGAGACAGTAGTTGGGGTAGTTTGTTCGTCAGTGTTGAGAGGTAGAAGGGGATCTGAGACAGTTGGGGTAGTTTGTCCGTCAATGTTGAGAGGTAGAGGGGGATCTGATACAGTAGTTGGGGTAGTTCGTCCGTCAGTGTTGAGAGGTAGAGGGGGATCTGATACAGTAGTTGGGGTAGTTCGTCCGTCAATGTTGAGAGGTAGAGGGGGATCTGAGACAGTAGTTGGGGTAGTTCGTCCGTCAGTGTTGAGAGGTAGAGGGGGATCTGATACAGTAGTTGGGGTAGTTCGTCCGTCAGTGTTGAGAGGTAGCGGGGGATCTGAGACAGTAGTTGGGGTAGTTCGTCCATCAGTGTTGAGAGGTAGAGGGGGATCTGATACAGTAGTTGGGGTAGTTCGTCCGTCAGTGTTGAGAGGTAGAGGGGGATCTGATACAGTAGTTGGGGAAGTTCGTCCGTCAGTGTTGAGAGGTAGAGGGGGATCTGAGACAGTAGTTGGGGTAGTTCGTCCGTCAGTGTTGAGAGGTAGAGGGGGATCTGATACAGTAGTTGGGGTAGTTCGTCCGTCAGTGTTGAGAGGTAGAGGGGGATCTGAGACAGTAGTTGGGGTAGTTCGTCCGTCAGTGTTGAGAGGTAGAGGGGGATCTGATACAGTAGTTGGGGTAGTTCGTCCGTCAGTGTTGAGAGGTAGAGGGGGATCTGAGACGGTAGTTGAGGAAGTTTGTCCGTCAGTGTTGAGAGGTAGTGGGGGCACAGTATTGGCCGGAGAGATTGTCTGCTCGGTCACAGAGGGTGCAATTTGGGGACAGAGGCGTTTTTAATGTCCGATGTTTCCACAGGTGAAGCATTTTAATGTCTCGGGTGACGCATATACTTGATAGTCGTGATCTTTTATTCGGAATTTAAATACCACGTTTAATACTGTCGTGTTCCTGGC
Source organism: Myxine glutinosa (assembly GCF_964187855.1). NCBI lineage: Eukaryota > Metazoa > Chordata > Myxini > Myxiniformes > Myxinidae > Myxine > Myxine glutinosa. The sequence goes on from NC_136273.1 coordinate 78,592,954, forward strand.
GATTAAAATCTTTACCAAGGAACAGATTAACTGAGCAAGCTTTCACTCCAAAGGTGTTCAGTTCAAATACGGCAGAGTTCATACACGCGGGGAAGGGAGGGGGTGAGGAGGGTGGTGAGGGGATGCTGAAGTGCCTTACCTCACGGTTCGAATGGCAGCCCTCGAACCTGCAGGAAATTAAATCAAGCAAACGAAAACCCGAATTCAATGTACAAAAAGAAACACGTTTATTGAACGGAACCCGAGAACAATGGACGCGCCGGTAAATAAATGTCCTAAATCGAGATCCCGCACACCTCACTTCAACAACAGCACAGGTGAAGGAATTAAATAAAAGAATCGTCGTGTTATGTTCTGTGGTGCGTCTTATCTGTGTCTGGCAGTGTCAGGGACCGTCTGGCTCGAGCGTGTCGTCCGACGCAGCTCCGGTCGGCGGGAAGTGCCCCCGTTCCTGATGCGCCCCCGTTCAACAGGCCTCGGCAAAACCTCTCGCGCCAAGCGAGCGAGCGGGCGTGCAACCCACTTCACCAGGCGTGGAATGTCCTCCCGAATTCAGCACGAAGCTCCGATGCACCCAACCTTCGGGTTGCAAAGGAGAGAGTCGAGGTGAAAGAAAGCGTAAGTGAAGAGGGTCGGAGCAGAGGAATTGTGAAGGCAGGAGCGAACGAGGTACAGGCACTCAGGTCTCTTCAACGAGCAGGGACGAGAGAGAGAAAATGTCGGTCTCCTTCACTTTTTATCAATCTCTCTTGACGTCATCTCTCTCTCTCTGCCAATCCCTGCCGGCCAATATTACAGGCTCAATCCTCCACCAATGGCCACATCACCTCTCTATCATGCCATTCGTCGGTCGCCAATCAGTATGCCGCTTTCTTTGATGTTGCTTCACCCATCCCAGTGAGCTACTTCTTGATTTTGCCCTGACCAATCACCAGTCCTCTCTCCCACTCTGCCAATCGGCGGCCCGTATCCTGTGGTGTCTTCCTTCTACCAATCCTTCACAAGGTGGGCGTGGCCTCAGCCTGCCTGAGCTCGATATGTGTTGCCATGCCAGCCGGTGATGTGGCTGGCTGTAGCTGCATCGGCGGTGCCCCCGAAATGGCTTTTGGTGGGTCTTATGGTTATTGTGGCGGAGGGGGGATTTAAGTAGGATGTGGTGCGCTAATGGGCCTAGCTAATGTATATGGGTGCGTTGCCATACGGGACAAAGGGATGATCACTGAGGTTTCACTTACAATGGAGTCTTATCCTTATTCCCTAGAACTATTTATCATGCCCCACTCCTCGTAATGGGGACGAAGACACACTTAATCCGACATACAGGCTAGACAGGTCCTCTACTTATTTACATCGAGATGGTTCTAGCTACCCCGACAACCGAAGCATGATACCTATACAGATCTACCTAAATCTAGATATTCCCCTACCCCAAAATTCATAACAATACTTTATCCACGTTGGATGTGGGAAGTACAATGTCCCAAAAGGGGGTAGAAAGATCGCAGGTCGGAGCAGCTCGCACCTCACCATACATGCACAGCCGCAAACTTGCCACGCCCAACACACAAACGGCCAGCATGGTGCGAGAGGGAGAGAGACAGAGAGAGACAAAGACAGAGAGAGACAAAGACAGAGAGAGGCAGAGAGACAGAGAGACAAAGACAGAGAGACAAAGACAGAGAGAGCCAAAGACAGAGAGAGACAGAGAGAGAAAGAGACAGACCAAGAGAGAGACAGAGAGATATATATATGGCCATCTTCACGGCTTAACGTGGACCACTGCTACTATCCTTCCTCTGCGTTTTAATGGTCACTGTGGATACTTCGAGGCCAAAAGGCGCTGCCCGATGGTTACGAGCATGGACTAATGGCTGGAGGAAAAGTCCGAGATTATTTCTGAAATCCACCGCCAAAAGCCTTCATCTTCCGTTGCCATGTGCTACAAGGGGCTACTTTCGCTGCATCATGGCTCTCTGAAACAGAACACTCTATTGATGTTTTTGAGTGGCTCTGACTGCTTGCAGATGAAGAGAAGAAGCAATCTGGGGGCAGAAAATGATGGAAGAAAAAAAAAAATGTGATCAATAACATCCTGATGAACTCGAGGGTTCTTACGAAAAAGTTTATGTTTCAAAATAAATTGATAACAATTGGTGCCAGAAGCCGATTGTTATATCATCTCTTGATTGAAGAGCGAGAACAATGAGACTTATTAATTAAAGGACCTGGATTGTAACAGGAATGAAAACAACAACCTGGTAAGTAGATTAAGGAACTCCTGCCATGTTTGAAGTCACACAGTAGGCCTACTTGACATTCGCAGATTAAAGACTTGTCCACATTATATCGTTCCTTTCAACACTTTATTCTCCTGACAAACACAATGGTGTCCTGAATACAAGGAGTGTTATTAAAAGACTGTCAGAAGCACATCCTTTACTTGTGTTTGAAAGCTTTCGGAACGAATCTATCAAACACTTTGTGGCAAATGTTAATGAGTGCAACAACATTATTTCATACCTTGATGTCTCATCCATGTCCATACAAAAGGACAGACAAACAAAACAAGAAAAGACAAAGATTGACAGCCGAAGAAGTGAAGTCAGTACAAAGCCATGCAAACAGATGGGGTATCCAAAATAGAAGAGCAATGCAGACAGAAAAATAGTTACTGTGGATGTATGGTAAAGGTCAATAGGAACAAGAAATATAATAGGGCGACATGGGAAATAACATGAGATGGCAGTCGGTCAGCATCTGAAAGTCAGCAGAAGAGCACAATTGGTCAGACTTGGGGACGCGATTCCACAGATGTGAGTAAAAGGGGACGATATGTTAGGTTTAGCAACGAGACAAGATTTGGAAAGCAAAGCAAGGTATGAGTTGATGGATGAGTGACATGGCGGGGCTGGAGAGGGATAAATGGCTGAAAGGTCAAAGGGGGCAAGGCCAAACGAGAGGTCGTTTTGAAGCTCGAGGCAAGCGACCTATAAGTGGTGGGAAAGAAGCAGACTTTGCATCTCATCCTCCTGCCAAAGACGGAACAATTACTCTCAGGATTATTCCACCGACTGCAGGGGTACAAGGTGAGATGCAGCAGCACCAGCGTACTGGAGGGAGCAGACTTTTTCCACCTTCATTTGCCCATCGTAATCCACAACTTCCAAGTGAAAAACAAATTCTACAAATTTCACAAAAATTAATTAAAAATTCAAAACTCGAATATGTTGGTTGGATAAGTGTCCACACCCCTGAGTTAATACTTGGTGAAAGCACCTTTGACAGCAATTACAAATGAGAGTCTGTTGGGAGAGGTCTCTACCAACTTTGCACACCTTGATTTGGCAAGATTTGCCATTCTTCTGTACAAAACTGTTCAAGATCAATCAAGTTGTGTGGGGAGCGTTGATGGACAGCAATCTTCAAGTCATGCCACAGATTTTCGATCGGATTTAGGTTGGAGATCTGACTGGGCCACTCAAGGACATTTATATTTTTGTTCCTTAGCCACTCCAGTGTAGCTTTGTCTGTGCTTCGGGTCGTTGTCATGCTGAAAGGTGAACTTCCGTCCCAATTTCAGCTTTCTTGCAGAGGGCAGCAGGTTTTCCTCGAGGGTTTTTCTGTATTTTGCTCCATCCATTTTCCTTTCTACCCTGACAAGTGCCCCAGTCCTTGCTGATTAGAAACATCCCCTTAACATGATGCTGCCACCACCATGCTTCATTGCTTCACAGTAGGGATGGTGTTCTTTGGGTGATGTGCTGTGTTCGGTTTGTGCCAAACATAACGTTTGAAATGCACGACCCAGCAGAGGAAATCTACAGGAACAGCTGATTTTATTCTGAAATAATCAAAATCACTACAATTGAACACAGGTGGAGGCTAATTAACTTGGTTTGTGATTTTGAAGGTTAGAACTGAGCTAATTTCCAATTTATATTATAATTATTAGGGGGGTGGGCAATTATCCAACAAAGATATTCTAGTTTTGTACTTTTAATTAATTTTGTGAAATTTGTAGAATTTGTTTTTCAATTGGAAGTTGTGGGTTACGATGTGTAAATAAAGGCGGAAAAGTCTGAATGAATGCAATTTAATTCCAGATTATAAGGCAACAAAAGGTGAAAATTGAAAGGGGTGTAGACTTTCTATAGGCACTGTATATGTGTATATATTAGCCCATAATATCTATTGGGAAGTTACATTTGATATACCTCGGCAGTTCATCACGCATGAGAATCTTAGAACAATTTATTGTATTTCGAAAGTTTTAGAAGAGCTTGTTGGATGACATCTATTTATTACGTACTCAAAAAGGAGCCATTTCCAATCCACTCCCACCCTTCTTTCCCCTTCCATTCCAGAAATGCCTCTTCATTTGCTCCAATTTCCTCCAAATCTCATTTCCTTTATCTCTACACTCGTCTCACACTTGTACTCTCCTTTGTCTTCCTCTCGTGTCTTCTCTCAATTTTAATATCCTTAACTTTGTCTTGCATATACAGTGCATCACTTATAACTACAATAAAACACTTGCTTTGACAGGAGCTAGACTACTGGATCACAAACATTTGCTTGTACTGGAGGATATATAATCAATTCCGAGACTGTCATTGTCTGTCTGCTACAGAATGACACATGTGAATGGTCCCAAAGAAGATAATAATTTATTAAAGAGCCCCAAGGTCAGTTACACTGACAGTCTAATAGTTCAAAATTAATTAGGTTACAGCGGATAGTTACGATACTTAATGGGGAGTGACGAATGGCGGTAACACATTAGTAAAACATTTGGGTCAGGAAATCAGGTGCAATTTGCTGCAGTTCTCATTAGCATCATGGAAACAATGAGAACTGACCATCCTAACGGAATTTCCCATATGGCCGTAATTTGCCTGGATTGGAAAGGATGGGATGCAAACAGACAGCTTCCAATAATTTGAAGCAGCGTTTTAATTTAGCTCTTACACGAGCCTCGACATAGTATTGTTACGTGGTCCCCTCGGTGACTACCTGGTCTCGGTGACCCCCGGACCGTGAGAGGACCTTCGCCAGCAAGTTGTATTATATATGCGCTTTCGCCACGCAATCCATATGAATTCCACCCAAGAGAAAACTGATGTTCCAGGATATATTTCAATGGTAATGATACCATACAATTTCAATGATACAACCACGGAGATTTTCCCCGAGCAATCAACAACAAACAACCATCAACAATTCCCAATCCACAATCAATTCCCTATATGATTAAGATGGCCATCTTATATATGTGTGTCCACTTCTGTACTCACGACCCCCTTTTGTTCTCTGCCCCTCACAATGTCTCTGGGCCCCTCCTGACCGAGATGCTGGTCAGCGTCGCCGCACTCGGGCGGTTGAACGAACCCCGGGTGGACGTGTTTCCACCGGGCAGGTATCGTACCAGGCACCGTGGCTGCAGCCCCTCGTGGCCACACGAAGCGGGTACGGTAAAGCAAGCCAAAAGCCCCACGCCGCTTGCAAGGCGTGTTAGGCCCCAAAGTGCGACCCGTACGCGTCTGTTTAGACGGTGCCGCGAACGGTGCCAGACGCGGGGTCGATGCACGGCCCCACGTCAACTTGACGTCTCCACCGGGTAGGTACACGTCCCGGTAACTCCTCTCGCCAGACGGGCTTCGGAACGCCGCTTTTCCACGCAGCGCAAGGTCGATCCCACCTTTCGTCAGAGCGGGGCGAGGAAGAATACTACTCGTCGCTTTCTTCCTCGTGTCTTTTCCTCTTCCGTTTCCGGTCACTTCCGTTTCCGGACACTTTTCAGAAGGGCTCCTGACCCTCCAACCACAACAACCCTTAATCTATTACACATGGATAAGCAAAGACCTGAATGGTAATTCACATACATTCACATAAATATGTAACACTCCCCCCCTTCAAGAAAGAAAGTTTGAACCCAGCGAAACTTTCTTTGCTGGCCAATTTGGAGAAACAAACCAGATAACTCAACCCCCCCACATTATCAGTTCCCCCCCGGGCACAGTTATCACTTAAAAATAAAGCAACCAACATTTCACCACACCCCCTCCAGATTACTCCCTCTGGACTAAGCACCAGCAACGACATTGTCCCTGCCAAATCAAACTCCATCTCATGACCCTCTGACTTTGACCGTCAGTTTCTTGTGAATGAAGGTTAAGGGGTTGATCAAAGATCCAAAGTTAAGCAACTCGATAGCACTTTTTCCGGGAGGCCAAGCCGAGTATTCACTACATGGATGCCTTTAGGAACGCGGAGTTCACGGTTAGTCTGTGCAGGAAAGTTCTCTACATGGGCGCCTTGAGGAACGTGGAGTTCACGGTTAGTCCGTGCATGAAAGTTCACTACATGGACGCCTTTAGGAACGGCGTTCACGGTTAATTCGTGTAGGAATCTTGGCTCGGCGGCTCCGCCGCATTCAGTGCTTCAACTTCTCAGAACTTCCCTAATAATTAGGGTGGGACCACTTGTCCCTGTAGTCCCATGAATAGCGGTCTCCTTCTCGGCCACTACTTTGCCAATCCTTCCTTCGGGAGCGGCCGTAACTCAGGGAGCCTCCATAATAATATTGATTGCGGCCACCACCAAAACTACCGCCCAGTTGTCCACTCCTGTAGACCTCTCGATGCCTACGAAATGCCTTCCCTACTGTTATGGTCCGACCCTCCAAATCCTTGCCATTCCAATTCTTCTCTGCCTCTCTGGCGTCTTTTGTGCTGGCAAACGTGACAAAGCCGAACCCTCTTGACTGTTGCGTTTCCCAGTCTCTTACCAACCGCACTTCCACCAGCGGCCCATATCTGTTGAAGACAGAGGTCAGAACTTCTTCCTCTGTTTTGAAGTTCAGTCCCCCTACAAATAACTTGGCACTTTTGTCGCCATCCCGAGCTGGTGTGGTGTTATTTTCCCTGCTGGGCTCTTTACCAACCCTCAGGTTACCATAAACTTGACCCCCGGCCAAATCATTCCCGATAACCACAGAGACACCCTCTACAGGAAGCGTGGCTTGTAAACCGACGGTGACCGGTCCTGACACCAAATCGGACTCCAAATGGATGACATGAAGTGGAGCACTAACACCGCCCCCGATCCCCTGTAAACGAACACTATTCCCCGTTGCCGTCTCCTCGGACCATGGCAAAATGCCTTCAAGCATTAAAGATTGATGTGCCCCTGTGTCCCTCAATATCCTAACCGGTCTCCGGTTAGTCGAGGCTCCATCCCGTGACACAAACCCCTCTGAAATAAATGGTTGGTAACCCTTTTGATGGCGATTTCTCACAATGGCCATTGCATTTGGAGTCGTAATAGTCGGACTCCGCTCTGGGTCTTCCTTGTTCATGCGGTAACAACTGGACATCAAGTGTCCAGGTTTCTTGCAAAAAGCGCAAGTAGGCCCGGAGGAAAAACTCGTGGTCTGCCTCGGGCCCCCCGAACTATAAGTTTGTCTTGGGCCCGCATCCCTCTGATTTCGAACAGGTGGGGTATCATAGTTGTCCCCATAATCATCTCGAGGCCGCCGCCATGTAAGGTCGTTCTCCGCACCGGGTGTTCCATAACTCCCCTGCTGAAGTCTAGGCGAGGAGTTAGGTTTGTGGACCCCTATTCGGTGGGTTAGGGCATAATCATCCGCCATGGTGGCTGCGTCCCACAACTTTGGTACTTTCTTTTCCTGCAGGTACACTTTGATGTCCTCGTGGACACACTGCTGGAATTCCTCCACCAGGATCAAGTCCCGCAATGTTTCGAAGTCTTTCCCGACTCCTTTTGACTCACACCACCGATCAAACATGTTTTCTTTCACTCTGGCAAACTCCACATGGGTCTCACTCTCCCTCTTCCTGGCATTCCTGAATTTTTGCCTGTAAGCTTCCGGAACCAACTCATAGGCTTTGAGGATGTGCTTCTTCAGTACCTCATAATCTGCACATTGGTCCATTGGTAGCGCCGAATAAATTTCCTGAGCTTTCCCCACCAGCACACTTTGCACGAGTATGGTCCAGGCCTCCTCCGGCCAGTTTAATTGTCGAGCCACTTTCTCAAAGTGTGGAAAAAATTTCGCGACTTCCTTTTCACTGAACGGTGGAACCAGCCTCACATGTCTGCCCACATCCCAGGTTTTCTGGTTAGGTGTCGACCCCGTCAGCAAGGGTGGTGCCTCTCCCCGTTCTCTCATTAACTCCAGCTCCTTGAATTTGATTTCTTGCTGAAGCTCCATGTCACGTTCCTTTAATTCCCTTTCCGCTTTTCTCTCCTCTGCTTCGAGGTCCCTTGCAGCTCTCCTCTCCTCTGCTTTTTTCCCTTCTAACCTTTCCTGGAGTTCTCTTTCCACTCTCCTTTCCTCTGCTTGTTTCTCTTCTCTCCTCTCTTCTGCTTTCCTTTCTTCTTCTGCTCTTTCCTTTTCTGCTTTCCTTTCTTCTTCTGCTAACCTTTCCTGGAGTTCTCGTTCCACTCTCCTTTCCTCTGCTTGTTTCTCTTCTCTCCTCTCTTCTGCTTTCCTTTCTTCTTCTGCTCTTTCCTTTTCTGCTTTCCTTTCTTCTTCTTTAATCCGTTCCTGGCTCCGTAATTGCAACTCCAGTTTCCGGAGCTCAACGTCTTCTGGTTCTTCGGGTAGCCACTCCCAGGCTAACTCGTCCCATGTTCCTAATCCCACCATAGATTATATCACCGTGGCCTGCAACTCTGCCTTCCTCAAATTAGTTCGGACCTCCAAGTTAAAATGTTTGGCCAATTTCAAGAGGTCCGACTTTAGTAACGCTCGGAACTGTGCCTCACTCGGTGTTACCGCAAAGTTCTGTGCCACAAACGCCATGGTGACTATCGTTAACACCTGTTAACCTTCACCCAAGACTTTACCCCAACTTCCCCAAAAATTTTCCAATTAATACTTAATTAATAAATTTTAATTAATAAAAATATTATTTTATTATTTTATACAAATACACTTTTAGATCCCGGACGAGCCCCCAATTCTGTTACGTGGTCCCCTCGGTGACTACCTGGTCTCGGTGACCCCCGGACCGTGAGAGGACCTTCGCCAGCAAGTTGTATTATATATGCGCTTTCGCCACGCAATCCATATGAATTCCACCCAAGAGAAAACTGATGTTCCAGGATATATTTCAATGGTAATGATACCATACAATTTCAATGATACAACCACGGAGATTTTCCCCGAGCAATCAACAACAAACAACCATCAACAATTCCCAATCCACAATCAATTCCCTATATGATTAAGATGGCCATCTTATATATGTGTGTCCACTTCTGTACTCATGACCCCCTTTTGGTCTCTGCCCCTCACAATGTCTCTGGGCCCCTCCTGACCGAGATGCTGGTCGGCGTCGCCGCACTCGGGCGGTTGAACGAACCCCGGGTGGACGTGTTTCCACCGGGCAGGTATCGTACCAGGCACCGTGGCTGCAGCCCCTCGTGGCCATGCGAAGCGGGTACGGTAAAGCAAGCCAAAAGCCCCACGCCGCTTGCAAGGCGTGTTAGGCCCCAAAGTGCGACCCGTACGCGTCTGTTTAGACGGTGCCGCGAACGGTGCCAGACGCGGGGTCGATGCACGGCCCCACGTCAACTTGACGTCTCCACCGGGTAGGTACACGTCCCGGTAACTCCTCTCGCCAGACGGGCTTCGGAACGCCGCTTTTCCACGCAGCGCAAGGTCGATCCCACCTTTCGTCGGAGCGGGGCGAGGAAGAATACTACTCGTCGCTTTCTTCCTCGTGTCTTTTCCTCTTCCGTTTCCGGTCACTTCCGTTTCCGGACACTTTTCAGAAGGGCTCCTGACCCTCCAACCACAACAACCCTTAATCTATTACACATGGATAAGCAAAGACCTGAATGGTAATTCACATACATTCACATAAATATGTAACAGTATACAAAAAATTTTTTATACCTGCACAGCATGGCATTGTGAGGTTTTCAGGTGAACTTTGAATTTCAATCACACAGTTGTTAACAACATCTTAATTACTCTACTTGGAATACACTGAATAATGCCAATAACCAACTTATCGATAATGGGATTTCAGGTTGCGCAAACTTACAAGTTTCCATTTCTCTGAAACATCTGAAAATGCAAAGTCCGTCCATGTCCATTTGCATTCAGACTTCTTATTCTTCTCCTTCCGTATGCTCAAATAAAGAAAAGTGTGAAAAATGGTCAAAAGGCACAATCGTTCGGCATCGATTTTCCGATTTCGGTTCATGTGGGCTGGTCCAAAGGGATTAACCCCAAAACTTTGGATCCTTACTCGTCCCTTATTTACCAACCAATTTCTCTGAAACCCCATACAGCCCTTCTACTCCATGTTCTTCAGGATTTCTCAGCCTGAGAATTTTAGATTTCGGACAAGGGGGCCTCCCAGGGATTAGTGGGCACCAAGGGGATTCCCCCAAATCAGCAGAGATCTGAACTACCACCTCAAGAGATGACAACAAACAATGACAACAACCATGCAGACTCACAGAAGGCCTTCATATCCATTCTGTGGATTGTTGTTGTAAACGGCAGTTTTTGCTGGAAGGATAGCAGTTTTAATTATCACAAAATAAAGAGAAAAGGTTGGGGTGGTTGGCAAGACATTGATTCAAGTTAGCAGACAGATACACTACATGACCAAAGGTATGCGGACACCCCTTCTAATTAGTGGATTCAGCTGTTTCAGCCACACCCATTGCTGGCAGGTATATATAATCAGGCACACAGCCATGCAATCTCCATAGACAAACATTGGCAGTAGAATGGGCCATACTGAAGAGCTCAGTGACTTTCAATGTGACACCGTAACAGGATATCACCTTTCCAACAAGTCAGTTCGTCAAATTTCTGCCCTGCTAGAGCTGCCCCGGTCAACTGTAAGTGCTGTTATTGTGAAGTGGAAACGTCGAGGAGCAACAACAGCTCAGCCGATAAGTGGTGGGCCACACAAGCTCACAGAACGGGACCGCCGAGTGCTGAAGCGCATATCATGTAATAATCGTCTGTCCTCGGTTGCAACACTCACTAACGAGTTCTAAACTGCCTCTTGAAGCAACGTCAGCACAACTGTTTGTTGGGAGCTTCATGAAATGGGTTTACATGGCTGAGCAGCCGCACACAAGCCTAATATCACCATGCGTAATGCCAAGCATCGGCTGGAGTGGTGTAAAACTCGCCGCCATTGGACTCTGGAGCAGTGGAAACATGTTCTCTGGAGTGATGAAACATGCTTCACCATCTGGCAGTCCGACGGACAAATCTGGGTTTGGCTGATGCCAGGAGAACTCTACCTGCCCGAATGCATAGTGCCTACTGTAAAGTTTGTTGGAGGAGGAATAATGCACTGGGGCTGTTTTTCATGGTTCGGTCTTGGCCCCTTAGTTCCAGTGAAGGGAAATCATAGCGCTACAGCATGCAATGACATTCTAGACGATTGTGTGCTTCCAACTTTGTGGCAACAGTTTGGGGAAGGCCCTTTCCTGTTTCAGCATGACGATGCCACCGTGCAAAAAGCGAGGTCCATACAGAAATGGTTTGTCGAGATCGACGTGGAAGACTTGACTGGCCTGCACAGAGCCCTGACCTCAACCCCATCAAATACCTTTGGGATGAATGGGAATGCCAACTACGAGCCAGGCCTAATCGCCTAACATCAGTGCCCGACCTCACTCATTCTCTTGTGGCTGAATAGAAGCAAATCCCTGCAGCAATGTTCCAACATGTAGTGGAAAGCCTTCCCAGAAGAGGGGAGGCTGCCATAGCAGGGAGGGGGGGGGTGGGGGGGGGGAGGAGCAACTCCATATTATGCCCATGATTTTGGAATGAGATGTTCGATGTTCAGGTGTTCACATACTTTTAGTCATGTAGTGTAGGCAAATAATATGTTATTATGTTAGGTGGACGACATCATGGATGACGACATGATAACACTCAGCACAGAGTTCTTGATAAAATTGTGACACCACAGTCAATGCAGGGGGTCAGGCCTGGCAAGACAGAAGAGGGAATGGCCAGAGAGGAAGATATAGAGGAGTGGGGAATATCCAGCGAAAGAAAAGAAATGTTTCTGTTCGGGACACAATGTCTGAAGAAGCAGCAGCCACCTCTAGGGACATGTCCATGATGTTTTAATGCACATTTCAAATGTTGGAGATCATTACTATGCAAGGGATGTGGGACGAAGGGGAGCTGAATGGGCAAGGAGCAAGGGGTTTAGGGAGGGGGAATTGTGGTAAAGAGCTTGGCATTTAATACAGAATCCAGGGAGTGATATGTATAACAGGGAAAGCACAAGGGCTGTGGCTGCTGAAACCATATGGCCACCAACCTGCTGGTCTCAAGAACACCAAATTAACCATTGCAAGAAATACAGTTATATATATATATATATATATATATATATATATATATATATATATTGTTGCGAATATGGAATTTGGCCTCCATATCCGCTTGTAAATATTCCCCTATTTCCCCAATACTCCCCAACTATCCCCAATCCCCCATTCCCTAGTCCCATTGTCTGTAAACAACACTCTGTAGAACCGACCTTCCCCTTTTTCCCCCATTAAATGTCGTGCCCAGGTCCACCGCATCTCACGTAGACAACTTTCGGACATCTTGCTAGTTATTCTTAGTCTATGTCAGTTAAGGACTCCTTTCCATTAATTCTGACTCTTCGTTGCACCAGAATGTGATTATATGGCACCAGTAGTGAGTTTAGGACCTTCCCATACCTCCTTCCATCTTCTTCCCCAAACAACCACAACAACAACAACTACAGCTACAACAACAACTACAACCACGGCGCGCGGGGGGAGTGTGCGTCCTCCCACCAGCTCGGTTAGCCGCCATGACCATGCGCTCCACGGGGTTACCACGAAGGGGCTCCCTGTCAGCCCCTCGTCAAGGGCGGAGCCGGTAACCCCCCCGCATGCACCCAATGAGAAGCAACGAGCCGATTCCATCTGGGGCGGAGCTAACGAGCCGAGGGCGTGTCACTCCCCGCCGGATATACGCAGCGACTTACCGGATGTGAGGTGAGATGCGCCCCGAGCTTGAGCCTTGAGAAGACAAGAGAGCCACCTCCGCGCGCTGAGAGACCTCCTGCATCTTTTGGGCCGCGCTATCCTGTCCCTGAGCACAAGGTGCACCTTGTGCTGGCCATCGAATACCCGCTTTCCTTGCCATCAATCCCCGTGTGAGACAGTTTTGTCCTGTTTATCTGTGGTCTGTCGGGTTAATATAAGATTGTGTCTAAGTGCCTATCTTCCTTTGCTGTCCCTCTTGTAGTTGTAATCTAACCTTCCGAACGAATATAATCTCCTCCGGAGGTCTTGAGAACCGTATCCCTGGTGTCGTGTCATTTTAATCCCAGCCGTGTGTCTTTTCCTTCCTTGATCTAGCGTAGCGCGATTAGTCAACGTTCGGGTATAATCGGGTAACTTGTGCAGACGTGGTCATACCAAACCGCTCGGTAAATAACATCTAAGCCGCGTCTGTAACAATATATATATACTGTATGTGTATATATATATATATATATATATATATATATATATATATATATACTGTATGTGTATATATATATATATATATATATATATATATATATATATATATATATATTGTATGTATGTATATTGTTGCGGATATGGGAATTGGCCTCCATCCATATCCGCTTGTAAATATTCCCCTATTTCCCCAATACTTCCCAACTATCCCCAATCCCCCATTCCCTAGTCCCATTTTCTGTAAACAACACTCTGTTGAACCGACCTTCCCCTATTTCCCCCATTAAATGTCGTGCCCAGGTTCACCGCATCTCATGTAAGACAACTATAGGACATCTTGCTAGTTATTCTTAGTCTATGTCAGTTAAGGACTCGTTTCCATTAATTCTGACTCTTCGTTGCACAAGAATGTGATTGTATGGCACCGTTAGAAAGTTTAGGACCTCCCAATACCTCCCCGCAGCTCTTCCTCATGGTACAACAACAACTACAACAACAGCGGCGGCGGCGCGGGGAGTGTGCGTCCTCACTCCGGCTTGGTTAGCCGCCATTGAACATGTGCTCCGACGGGGTTACCACGCAGGGGCTCGCTGTCAGCCCCTCGTCAAGGGCGGAGCCCGGTAACCCCCCGCACCCAATAGAAACGGCGGACCGATTCCATCTGGGGCGGAGACAACGAGCCGAGGGCGTGTCACTCCCCGCTGGACATGCGCAGGAAGAGGGAGGTGACGTCAGATGCGCCCCCAGCTTGGAGAGAGAAGACGCCACCTCCTAGCGCTGAGAAATACCTCCCCGCATCTCTGGACCGGACCGGGTCGATTCTGCCCCTGAGCCAAGGTGCACCTTGAGCTATCGACTGCCTGCCCTTCCCTGCCATCAATCCCCGTGTAAGTCAGTCTTGTCCCGTTTGTCTGTGGTCTGTCGGGAATAAGATAAGACTGTGTCTAAGTGCCCATCTTGCTGTGCTTTACCTCTTACCGTGTAATCTACCCGTTTCTGCATCACCAATTATATCCTCCTCCGGAGGTCTTGAGAACTGTACCCCTTGTGTCGTTACATTAATCCCAGCCGTTGTGTCCTTTCCTTCATTGATTTAGCATAGCGCGATTTGGCCAACGTTCGAGTGGAATCGGGCGGGATAGGGTTCTAATCGGGGAGTACCTGTGCGGACGCGGTAATACCAAACCGCTCGGTAAACTAACATCTAAAACCGCGTCTGTAACAATTGGTTGTCAGGAGTTGGATTCGGACCTGGGACTAAATTTGTTAGGCCCAAATTTTGGAACACCAATTGTACTATTAGAGTAACAATTGGTGTCGAGGAGTGAGATCGGACCCGAAGCGCGTTTCACGCGCTCGAAATTATTAAAGGCGAAATTTGATTTTGTTTTACAAAAAAATAAAAACCCGAATTTTGAAAGTCGCGCTATGGCGGATCAGGACGGCTGGGTTCCGATAGAGGAGAGTGAGGCAGGGTCGATCCAGGACCAAATTGAGGGACATGAGGAGAGTGAAGCAGTGAGGGTGGCAGGTTCGCAAAATAGCGTCGTCGCGCACGAGGTTACGGGCGCGCAAAATGGCGCCTCGCACATGGCCACGGCGACCGCGCCCGCGACCGTAGTAGCGCCGCTGGTAGATTTGAACCTTTTTTTAATACAAATGAAGGCCCTTATGGCCCAGAATAGCGAGAAATTGAGGGAGGACATGGGGTCCAATAGCGAGAAATTGAGGGAGGACATGGGGTCCAATAGCGAGAAAATGAGTGAGGACATGGGGGCCAATAGCCAATGGTTAGAACAAAGGATGGGGTCCAATAGCGAGAAATTGAGGGAGGACATGGGGGCCCAGATCGGAGGGTTAGGGAGTAGAATAGAGGGATTAGACAATAGATTAGGGGAAATACAGGAGGGGTTAATGGGGGTAGAAAACAGAATGGCCGCTCAAGAGAATCAAATGGAAGGGATGCAAAAGGGGTTAGAGGGGTTAGAAAACAGTATGGAAGGCAAATTGAGGGACATGAGGGACCAAGCGGAAAGGGAAGTTAAACAAATGGGGCAGCAGATAGAGGGGATCAGAATGGGGGTAGAAATTAAATTGGATGCTCACAGGGAGGAAATGGAGCAGATGAGGGTGGCATCTGGGCAGGAGATGCAAGTGATCGGAGAAGAGATCAGAAGAGGTGTGAGTGAGGAGGTCGGAGGAGTGCGCGAGGAGGTGAGGCACTGTAAGGAGCACATGGAGAAGGAGGTGAGAAAGGGGACTGTAAAATTGCAAGGTGGTATAGAGGAGTTGACGCTGGGGGTAGAACAACTGACAGTGGGACAAAAGGAGTTGGGGGCAAGGTAAAGAAGAACACAGCGGTAATAGAGGGTTTAAAATCGACACAGAAGGAGATGAAAAAGGACGTAGGGGTAATTAAAAAAGAGTGTCAGACGGTACATGAGGACCTGACGAGGAAAATGGACAAGGTGGTAGAGGTGATGGAGGTTAAAGAGCGGGAGGTGCGGGAGCACATAGAAAAAAATAAAGTGGAGTTAGAGGAAGAACTTAAAGGGGCGCACGAGGAGATGAAGGAGGTGAAGCAGAAATTAGAAGAAGTGGAAGAAGGGGTGAGCGAAATTAAGAAGCGACGGAGAGAGGATAAGAAAGAGATAAAGGAGGAAGTAAAAGAATTGGTCCAGAGTCTGTGTTCGGATCGTGATGATGTGCTCATTAACCGGATGAGGGATTCGCAGGTGATGGAGGAGAAGCGAAGAGAAAGAGGACCCGGTGTAAGTGGTGACCAATATGGTCGTGCGTATGATGCGCCAGGTGATTTAATAAGCTTGGGGGTCGAGATAGACCCGGATGTTCGTGAGAGGCCAAGAGTGAGGTGTATGGCTGGTCCGGAGGGTATGGAACGAGAGGTGCGAGGTGTGGGTGAGCAAGGTTGTGGTGGTATGGAATGGGTAGCGGGTTGCGGAAGTGTGACCCATGCATCGACACCAACAGGGGGTAGTTGTTAGAGGGACAGGGGAGGCACGAGAGCCCCTTGGGGGTAATGTACTGTGGGGGCCCGGCCGGTTCGGCCCCGCGCTGACCCCGCAAGGGGCGACGCACGGGGTCCGGCAGGCGGGCAACGACTCGCATACGAGGTGGTCCCACAAGGTCCCACTCGCGCCGTATGACGGCAAGAGTGATCTACGCGCGTACCTGGCGCAGTTTGACTGTGTGTGTAAGGGCAACGGTTGGGGTGAGGACGAAGGTGGAGTACACCTGGTGGCCGCATTGCGCGGCGCGGCGGCGGAGGTGCTGACGGCATTACCAGCGGGTGCTCTCACCCTGCCAGCCCTCCGCGACGCCCTAATTAATCGATTCGGCATTGAACAGCAGAGCGAGCTTGTTAAAGCTCAGCTCGCGCTGCGAAAACGCAAGCCCCAGGAAGCCATCGGGGAACTTGCCCACGACATTCGCCGCGCAGTGGAGATCGCACATGCTAGCATGGCAGCGGATTCCCGGGAAAGCCTGGCGCTGGACCATTTTATCCAGGCCCTCCCGGATATTGAGCTCCGGCAACAGCTCGCCATGTGGCGCCCGCAGACTCTGAGCCAGGCGGCTGACGCTGCGGCCCGTTGGGAAGCAGCGAGGCCCCTGGCCCGGGGGAGCGAGCGTCACGCAATGGCGGTCCGCCAGGTGGGACCTCCGATGGAGGGCGGACCCCTTAGGGGGCCCGCCCCCGACGTGAGTCCTGACCTGGCGGGCATGGTCCGGAGGCTGGTGGACCAGCGCCTGGCGGGACCTGGACCATGGCAGGCGGCCCCGGAGGTGGCCCGCGGTGGACCACGAGCGGGTAATCCAATTCGGACCTTCAGGGGGGAAAATTTGGAGTTCCGGAGACAAGCACCTTATCAGGTGAGGTGCTATACCTGCAACCGTCTGGGTCACCTGGCGCGGCACTGTCGAGCCACGCGCCGGGATGATCCCCGGCGGTTGAGGTCCTTAACTCCGCCCAGGGGGGAGCGGGTTAGCCGACCCCAGACACCCCCCCGCCAGACCCCGGGAAACTAGAAGGCCTTACACCGGCGAGCAGGCGCCCCCGTGGATTGCCCCGGCTTTAGATGTAGAGGCGGGACCCAGTACCTCTGAATAAGGGGGGCTTATTAGTGCCAGAGGACTGGGGGATTGATGAGCGATGGGCCCGGTGGGTAAGGGTGGCATCCCTGCCACCCTTCCCATAGGTGGGGCAAATGCGCTATAGTTTATGGGGTTGATGGCAGTGAAAACTAGCCCGGGTGGGTTAGGTTATATTAATAGGGATCTAGCGAAGATGACATTAGGTAACGTTAAGTTTAGTTAGTGACAAGGATACCTGTAGTGGGGACGCAGGTAGGTTAGAGTGGATGATAATGACGAGGGAGCGCAATAGTTTAAAGGGACGACTGGGAAGCGCAAGTTTCAGAGGGGAGTAGTTAGATGAGATGATGCCGTGTGGTTGAGAATTGAACAGGTGTGATTGCACAGGTGTGCAACTGGACAGGTGTGTGGAGCAGTGTATGAGTAGTGAGTGTTGTGGATCAGCGCGAATGCGCTTGGGGAGAGAAGGGTGCAGGTGGCACCAGGTGTGAGAGCACAGGTGTGCAAGTACAGGTGTGTGGAATACATGGAGTAAGTGGTACGGAGTGGTGTGCATGGTGCGAAGGTGTGGATGGGGGAAGAGTGGACCCCTTTCACGAGTACCCGGGACGGGTAGTGTAAGTGTTAGGTAGAGGGTATAGGTAAATTGTGGTTGGATATTGGCATTTGTGGTGCGGTTGCAGAATGGTATTGTGGATGGGTGCATTAGTGTTGTGGAAATGGCTGGGCGTGTAGCCTGTTAGTGTGTGTAGTTGGTTTGGGCACTCCACCACTGTGAGGATGTCGGCCAGGTGAGGCCGCAGGTGGGCTCTGGGAGCCGGTAGTTGTGGATGGGGCCCGAGGATCCGGAGGACGGACCCGGGTAGCCCAGTGCCAGAGGGCACCAGGGGGTGACAGAGCCAGGAGAGGGCCTTCCCCAGTTAGTTAGGTTAGGGTGAGGAGCTAGGTAAGCTCGGGTGGCAACTGCAGTTGTGGAGGTGTGCAGGTGGGTAGACCTGCTGGGAGAGCTACACGTCACAGCCCAGAAATTGTGCGAGGGCACCGGGAGATGAATCGGGGGAGTGAGACCCCAAATTGAAAAGCACCACAGTTTGGTCAATGGGAATTGGTTTTTAGAACCCATAGTGTAAGAGGGCCAATGGTTTTGCAGGGAAAGACCCCGGGTAATGTAAAGTTGTTAAAGTCATTTAGGAAATAGTTAGGATTGATGAACCTGTCGCACCATACGCAGCCACTTACCTGAGGTGATGATGATGACTCCACACCTGTGTTTTCTTTGTTTTGTGTTGCAGGAAATGAGAATTGCTGTTGGATTTGTGAGACGCATCACGACGTGGATGAGACATTGGGGTGATTCCATCTCTCCCTTGGAAATGTTGGAAATGGCAAATTTGATTGGTTAGGAGGGAGAGAAGACGAATTTGGTTTATGGGAGGAACGGGGAAGACAGTAGGGACGGTTGGTTGATGTGTAAAGTAGATGTTTATGGGTAGTGTTGTGTTTTGTGGATACAGTAAGGGGTAAGGGAGGGGCAATGTAGGTTACCTGGTGGGGGGGGGGCGTACGGTAGGAACGTACCTGTCTCACCTGGTTCCCATGTGCCCCCAGTGTGCATTACCTTGTATTGCATGCACTTTTGCGCCCTTACCACCTTACTCACTTGTCTTCTTCTTTTGTCTCCCACCTCCGAGGATCTGGCTTTGGGGCAGAGAGAGAGGAGAGAGAGGTGCTGGCTCCGCAGTTGTGGGCCTGCACTTTCGCTGCTTGCTGCCTGGATCGATACACCATATGGACCGCAATTTTTGTGGCCGCCCACAATGGACCGCAGTTCTTTTGCGGGCAAGCACCACCCGTTGATGGACCTATGGGTCAACGTGGCACCTATGCCATACAGGTGAACCACTTTTAGTTGGCCCCCTGACGGCCACAATTCAGAAATGGACGCGGTTGGCGCCTTTCTTTATTTTCTAAGGAAGCTAGAAGGCCAAGTGCTTCAAGAAGGCAAGACCAGCGGCAGAACATCGGCCGGCTGTGACACCACCGGTGATTATTGAACACTTTAGTGGTGCACCGGATGGTGCTGACTGTACATGATGGGGTGGTGCTTTTGGTGCTTGGATGGGGTGCTCTGCACATTATTAAAGGCCGTAGGGCCACAGAGCACTCGTGGGTTGGTTTATCGATGCTGGCATGCGTGCTCTCTCTATGCATAACATCTGCATGTGTTCCTCCAAAAACAGGTCCTGGATCGTAGTGTAAATATCAGTGTAGTCTTGTGTAAATAATGCTCCCTACCGGCTGTATGTTTAGTTTGAGGATTCTTTCCGCGATTCGGTTATCCTGTGGGTGTGTTTCTGTGAGGAGAAGGGTGCAACGTCGCAGGGGGACATATTTACTCATTTGTGAACATCTGTAAAACTGTCGCACTCAGGGTTGAGTTAATAGTAGAGGGAACTACATCTGAGTGCCACACTAACGTAGGTAAAAATTTATCGGGTCGGGACGCCCCGAGGTAGAGAAGGGTGCAATGTTGCGGATATGGGATTTGGCCTCCATCCATATCCGCTTGTAAATATTCCCCTATTTCCCCAATACTTCCCAACTATCCCCAATCCCCCATTCCCTAGTCCCATTTTCTGTAAACAACACTCTGTAGAACCGACCTTCCCCTATTTCCCCCATTAAATGTCGTGCCCAGGTTCACCGCATCTCATGTAAGACAACTATAGGACATCTTGCTAGTTATTCTTAGTCTATGTCAGTTAAGGACTCGTTTCCATTAATTCTGACTCTTCGTTGCACCAGAATGTGATTGTATGGCACCGTTAGAAAGTTTAGGACCTCCCAATACCTCCCCGCAGCTCTTCCTCATGGTACAACAACAACTACAACAACAGCGGCGGCGGCGCGGGGAGTGTGCGTCCTCACTCCGGCTTGGTTAGCCGCCATTGAACATGTGCTCCGACGGGGTTACCACGCAGGGGCTCGCTGTCAGCCCCTCGTCAAGGGCGGAGCCCGGTAACCCCCCGCACCCAATAGAAACGGCGGACCGATTCCATCTGGGGCGGAGACAACGAGCCGAGGGCGTGTCACTCCCCGCTGGACATGCGCAGGAAGAGGGAGGTGACGTCAGATGCGCCCCCAGCTTGGAGAGAGAAGACGCCACCTCCTAGCGCTGAGAAATACCTCCCCGCATCTCTGGGCCGGACCGGGTCGATTCTGCCCCTGAGCCAAGGTGCACCTTGAGCTATCGACTGCCTGCCCTTCCCTGCCATCAATCCCCGTGTAAGTCAGTCTTGTCCCGTTTGTCTGTGGTCTGTCAGGGTTAAGATAAGACTGTGTCTAAGTGCCCATCTTGCTGTGCTTTACCTCTTACCGTGTAATCTACCCGTTTCTGCATCACCAATTATATCCTCCTCCGGAGGTCTTGAGAACTGTACCCCTTGTGTCGTTACATTAATCCCAGCCGTTGTGTCCTTTCCTTCATTGATTTAGCATAGCGCGATTTGGCCAACGTTCGAGTGGAATCGGGCGGGATAGGGTTCGAATCGGGGAGTACCTGTGCAGACGCGGTAATACCAAACGGCTCGGTAAACTAACATCAAAAACCGCGTCTGTAACAATATATATATATATATATAAAATATACTCTCACCACATTTTCGTGAATTATTTTATTGCAGCTCTTTTTGACCCTTCGGGGAAAAATAAAATGGTTTTTATGTTTTAGACTTTAGAGTTTCATTTTATCATCATGGCATATGGCAAATTTTTGATTTCCTCTTCTTTTTGAGCATTAAATGAGAAAACAGCTCAACTGTCAAGTTGTAGATTCAGCGTGTCCATAAGTTGGCATATACGTTTTCTTCCGAGTTAATTGATAACTATACATGGGATCGAAGAACAATAAAGCAACAACAAATCTTATGGAATGATGGTTTTGGTGCAACTCACATTTTGCCGAGGACACGAAACTAAATCCAGATGAGTATTGTTTTTCAGTTTGCACAGTTTTAACCACAATCTAATGTATAAAGAAAAAAGTTTGTTACTTGAGAAAATCGAAGATTTCTCAAGTATATTGGTTGGTCTTAAGCGTTATTCTATCTGTTTGTCTATTTGTGAATCGCCTACAGGTCACAATTCCAAGCCGATTTTTACAAAACTCCACCAAATAGTAGAGTTGGTCATGAGGAAGAAGACTATTGATTTTGAGGTCAAAAGGTCAATATAGGCCAAAGGTCAACAACTTTGTCAAATTTCTAAAATCCTCAATTTTCATCCGATTAACTTGAAATTTGAAGAGGATTTGCATACTTGATCATTGAATTCAACGACCAATATTTTAGGTCAACTTAAGCCAAAGGTCAACAACTTATTTTAGGGATTTCGCAAGTATCGTGCTATGCATGACATATTTCTTGTTTGTTTATGCATTCTGACCCTGCAGGAACCAGTGCAACCAAACTTTGCATGGCCTCATCTTTCATCCAGAGGGAGATGAAGGGCTATGTTTGGATAAAAAAAAATTGAAAATTAAAAACAATATCAGATAATTGGCCTTCAGGTCTCAATCGGATATTATGCTTATACAATGTCTGCGTTTTCTTTTCCCTGGAGCGATCGAGTAATATGTATTATGAAGATCGTATGTTGAGGTTGTACGTATTTGTTGTCAACAACACAAGGCACAACACTGTACAGACACGGCACGACACAGTATGGAAACAGCATGACACAGATGGCACGACACAGCATGGACACGGCACGACACAGTACGGACACGGCACGGCACTGCACAACACAGTATTGACATGGCATGACACAGCATGGACACGGTATGACATAGTATGGACACGGCACAACACAGATGGCAAGACACAGCATGGACATGGCACGACACAGCACAGACACGACACCGACACAATGGTGGGACATGACACAGTACGGGCATGGCTCGACACAGTACAGACACGACACAGCACGGACACGGTCTGTACCATGACCTGTCCATGTCGTGGCCGTGTTGTGTTGTGCCTTTTTTCTTCTACAGTAACACAACTGATTTATCAATTAATACAAAATCCCTGATAAACCATCAATTGAACAAAAAAACAAAACGTACCAATCTGTTGTGAACATGCGACCAGCATTTTAATCTTCACTACTAACACCTCCATTGTCACCATCTTCACCTGAATCGCTTGCAAACGGCTCGAAAAGATACAGCTCCACAATTCCCCCGAAAGTGTTTCCATCACTAATTTTGTCTCCGATAGTTTCTTCAAAATCCCACTGATCAGTTTCAACATACTGAGAACCTTCAGAGTTGCTAATGACGGTGCAATCAGTATTGCAAATTAGCTCGAAATACACTGTTCCCTATGTAAACCGCCATTTTGGATCAGGTTCATAATTCGACATCACTGGCAAAATCGGAAATTGACCATTTAGGGCTTTTTTCGACACTGTGATTTGCAAAAAAATTCAAAATATTTTCCCTTCAAATGACATTATAGTTTACACTTCAAATTACATTCATGATTTTCAATGGATTTCAGAAGAAAAAAATTGTTTGGGGTCCTCTTTAATCTACTGCATCACGAAAATTGGCATGGTCTGATCCATCTGTTGCTTTTGTAACTTTATTCTACTGCGTCACTAAGATTGGCACCTTAAGATGCCCGGATCCTAATTCGGAGAACTTTTGGTGGCTTCACTTGCGCCAACATATATAGCTCAAGAAAGGACCATTTTGGGCACATTGTGCCGCTGGAATTATGACAACACCACCTATTCAATATTCATGCTCCCCACCTGTAATCTCTCCATCTGTTGCACAGAAATTACAACTGCTGATGTTAATTACTCGGTTTTTATTTATTTTATTTTTCATTCCCACATCAAGAAAACAAACTGTGCTTGTAAGTGATCTGCCCCTGTGCTACCAAGATACACGACATGACCAAAAGTATGTTGACACCCGAACATTGAACATCTCATTCCAAAATCATGGGCATTAATCTGGAGTTAGTCCCCCCTTTGCTGCTATAACAGCCGCCACTCTTCTGGGAAGAGTTCTGTGGATTCAACCAGATGAGTTCAACCTTCTGGGAAGAGCTCTGGGAAGAGTTCAACCAGATGTTGAAACATTGCTGCAGGGACTTGCTTCCATTCTGCCACAAGAGCATTCGTGAGGTTGGGCAATGATGTTGGGCGATTAGGCCTTGCTCACAGTCGCGCTCCAATTCATCCCAAAGGTGTACAATGGGGTTAAGGTCAGGGCTCTGTGCAGGCCAGTCAAGTTCTTCCACACCGATCTCGACAAACCATTTCTGTATGGACTTCACTTTGTGCATGGGGGCATTGTCATGCTGAACCAAGAAAGGACCTTCCCCAAACTGTTGCCACAAAGGTGGAAGCACACAACCATCTCGAATGTCATTGTATGCTGTAGCGTTAAGATTTCCCTTCACTGGAACTAAGGGGACTAGCCCGAACCATGAAAAAACAGCCCCAGACCATTATTCCTCCTCCACCAAAGTTTACAGTTAGCACTAGGCATTTGGGCAGGTAGTGTTCTCCTGGCATCCGCCAAACCCAGATTCGTCAGTCAGACTGCCAGAGGGTGAAGCATGATTCATCACTCCAGAGAAGGTGTTTTCACTGCTCCAGAGTCCAATGGCGGCGAGCTTTACACCACTCCAGCCGACACTTGGCATTGTGCATGGTGATCTTAGGCTTGTGTGCGGCTGCTCGGCCATGGAAAGCCATTTCATGAAGTTCCCGACGAACAGTTGTTGGCAGTAGAATGTGACATTACTTCCAGAGGCAGTTTGGAACTCGGTCGTGAGTGTTGCAACCGAGGACAGACGATGTTTACGCACTATGCACTTCAACACACGGCAGTCCCATTCTGTGAGCTTGTGTGGCTTACCACTTCCTGGCTGAGCTGTTGTTGCTCCTAGACGTTTCCACTTAATAATAACAGCACTCACAGTTGACCGGGACAGCTCAAGCAGGGCAGAAATTTGACGAACTGACTTGTGGGAAAGGTCGCATCCTATGACGGTTCCATGTTGAAAGTCACTGAGCATTTCAGTACGGCCCATTCTACTGCCAATGTTTGTCTATGGAGATTGCATGGCTATGCGCTTGATTATATATATCTGTCAGCAATATGTGTGGTTGAAACAGCCGAATCCACTAATTAGAAGGGGTGTCCGCATACTTTTGGTCATGTAGTGTATTTTCGATTCTGGCATAATATTTCAATAAATATGTTGCATCGAATTTCCCCGGGCAATGCCGGGTACTTCATGCAGTTTACTATATTTGTAACTGGTATGTGAGGCAAGAGAAATGCACATGCACCTCTGAGCTGTGTAGCCGGGGTTTGAAACTTGTTTCAATACAGCGATAAACTTTGAACAATCCATACAAATTACAAATTCCTGTCACCTTCCGTTGAATGTTAGGCCTGAAGCTATATATTGTGAAAGACTTGGGCCTATAATGTTCCCTGAATGACCATACAAGAAGGTGGAAATAATTGGAGCCGTTAAACAATAGAGTGCGCATGTGCGAACACACACATGCTCACACGCATACCTCTTTCGAGCCACTTACTCATCGACTCACTGATACTAGTACCCTACTGCAAAGCCGCAATGAGCCGGCGGAGCCAAAGCCTCTTGCCACTATTTTACCCATCACTATGGAATCAATGGGTTAAGTAGTTGGTAGTAGGTAGGTGTAGTAGGTACCGTACCTCGTTCAAAATGACACCATTTGCATTCTGGATGAGATTAAAATTTATAAAATTTACTTCTTCATTAATTCGGTGAATTCCGTCTCAACTTCGGATATTTCCGGCCGTGAAAAACTATCCCCTACGGCCGCGAGATTTCTAAAAATTAATTCTTCGTCAATTTTAGAATATTTGACGCCGTTTTCAGCCTCCGAAACGCGGGAATAAGCTTTTTTGAAATATTTTTTCAAATGCTCGAATCTCATTGGTTCCGGTGTTTGGTGACGATTTTCGTTGAAGATAACCAGGGCCCGTGTGGGCCCGGGGAACGAGGTTAGTCTTAAAGTATTTTAATTGCAAATTAGAGGTGCATAAGATTGTGAATCAAAAAGAGACGGGTGAAACAAACACCTATTGAACTTTTTCGCAATTTTTTATGCATACCTCCGCATCCGCAAGATGGCGGCCTCCATGTAGCGATTTGGTGCGTCAAAGCTTCGAAATTCTCAAAGGATTCAGCAAAATCTGGCTTTTCAACATAATACGTACGCGTTCATTCACAACACCGGCTTCGCCGGCTATAAATGTTTCGTACCCACGAGGTGGGCGAGAAAATTGAAACATGTCATACTGATGTAATTTGAAGCCATAATTCCAAGAAAAAAGAAACATCACAAAAACTATCGGTAAATGAAAATATCTGTAAACAAAAGTCAGCCAGTGGAGTCCAGCTACCTCGACCAGGATAGGGGCGGAGCTTGGACTGTACCAACAGTGCATCACTTCCTCAGATGGGAGAAGGGCGGAGCTTTGTTTGCGCATAAATAAAGAGCTCATACTGCTCATCATTCTTTTTCTTCATTTCAAATTAGCTTCACGAAAGTGATTTCAGAAGTCTCCATTTTTCATCTCAAGCTGTCATTTCTGGCCAAGTGAATATTCCAAAGTAAATAATTTTCAATCACTCCTTCATTTTAAGTATATGGCGTACTGATCGAAACAGCATAATCACCACTTGGGTCAAGCAGAATCTTTCTTACAGCTTTGCTTTTGCCATTTTTTTTTTCTTCCACGCATTGAGGATTGATCACTACAGCAAATGTGCAGAACTTTTCTGCACTCCACCTTCAGCTTGTCTTGCTGTGTCATTTTCACTGTTCTTTGATTAATCTTTGCTGTGCCTTTATGGGTTCTGTGGTGCATTCGATTGCGAATGCATCATGCGCTTCCTCTTGTGAAGTAGTACAAGCCATGGTAATGACTCAAACAGGCTTTAACTACACACAACTAAACGTCATGACATAGAATTGTTTTGTGGACAGGACAAATTTGTTGATAAATGTTTTGACTTTGAGTTCCAAATTGCAGCAAATCATTGAATTTAGTCCATGATTGTATGGTGGTTGGGCACAGATTGCGAGGATTGTGTACCACGCAAAGTTAGTTCAGATCTTCCATTGGTATGTCTTCATCATTGTGACGTGCATGAAATAACCATTACTCATGACGATTGTCATTCTTCAAGAATCAGTCACCTTATTTTTACCTGCGCCACCGAAAGTGTATGGAGGTTATGTTTCCACCCTTGTCTGTCTGTCTGGTTGTTTGTGACCAGGATATCTCAAAATGTTGTGGACGGATTCAGCCAAAATTTGGTGGAGAGGTTGGGTATGTGACAAAGACGAAATAATTAGATTTTGGTGAAGATCTGAATCCGGATCCAGATACAAAAGTTTTTGTTTTGATTTTTTGAATTTATTTAAATTTTTACATTTTCTAAGTGAATCCTCACCATTGAGTGATACGGCCAAAACCGATATATAGCACAATGTCTCAAAAAGTTGTGGACGGGTTCGGCCGAAATTTGCTAGAGAGGTTGGGTATGTGACAAAGACGAAATGATTAGATTTTGGTGAAGATCTGAATCCGGATCCAGATCCAAGAGTTTTTGTTTTGATTTTTTTGAATTTATTTTAATTTTTACATTTTTAAAGTGAATCTTCACCATTGAGTGATAAGGCCAAAACAATACTTTGCACGATATCTCAAAAAGTTGTGCATGGATTATAACAAATCTAGGTCTGATGAGTTGGTTAGACGACAAGAACAAGCCGATTCGATTTTGGATCATATCCAGATCCAGATCTGGCCCATCAGTAGGATACAAAACGTAAACTGTTCAGCCTGGCAGAGGTATGTATTAAACCCATTCACTTCTCTATACCGTGGACACAACCCCTACCACTTAAAAGGGACTTGTCCCAGACTACAATGGAAGTGTTGCAGTTCATTACATTGAAAGTGTACAATAAAAGGCCATTTATTGCTTATTTATGAATATTGAGTATTATTTCCGGTAAGATGTTCCGGTAAGAAAAATACAAGGATACGATACTATATAGAATACTCTATTGTATTTTGGTATGGCACTGCTTTATGAAAAACCACAAAAATCTTGAGCTATCCTTCACCATTCCCCATCTATGCTCGGTCATGGTCAGTCATTCATCTCCTGATTTATGAAACGTCCCAAGTCCGAGTATAAACTCCTAAAATAAAACCCTTTGTTTCTCCCCATTTCTATTGTTTGTAGAATTGTCTTCCTCTCAAATCAATTTGGTCCTGCTCTTTCCTTCAGTCTTTCAAAGTGGTATCCACTGGAATCTCTCGTTGTCTCCCATATCGATCTATGATATTTTCAATCAATTACTGTTCCCTTCTGTCAACCGGTAACTGTGCACTCGCATTTGAGGAAGACACTTACAAATGGGAGGTGGGGAGATCCTGTAAATATTGACTCTGCATTTGTAGCTTTTTCTTTTTCTTAACGTGATGTGGAGCATGCTTCCACCTCGGCTGGTTCTGCAAAACAAAGTTCCAGGACATCAAGAGGAGACAATGGCGACATAGTAGCCAGAACACTGGACTGGCATCTCAGATGTTATGGGTTCAAATTCAGCCAAAGGGAGAGTATAAAAACATTACGGACTTGTATTCAATGCTTCTGAAACCCGAGTTAGTCCCGAGAGAACGACTATGTGACAATTGAATAATTGTCAGCAAAGAACCAGCAGGCTCATGCAAGACTTTCGGGAAGGAGGTAATCTGGCTGCTCCGCCTTGTCTCGTCCACATCTGTCGCCAATCTACACAATGAAGCCATTCTTAATGCCCATAGGACAACTTAGGATGGGCATTAGGATGCTACGTATGAAAAGGAACCTCTACTCAAAATTTCCCAAAAGCGAAGATGAAAAAAGGACAACAGAGAGAGGTACTATCTTCCGAAGAAACTCTATTGGCATCACTTTCGCTCCTCAAACTAATGTTATAGTTCAGGACTACTTTTGGTACAGATTGGTGTATCATGACAACAAATAAACAAGAAGACGTCATGCAGAGCACGGTATTTGCAAAATCCACCCCCAGCCCCCAAAAAATGTGGCCATGGATACATCAAATTGTCAGTTTCATTCAGATTAAAATTGCTGATCTTAATCAAAGCTTGGGTCAATCGGATTAAAATTGATGGTTTTTCAGATGAAAATTGACATGAGAAGTTTGACCTTGAGTTGACCTTTTGACCTCAACTATAGTTGGTTTCCCAATTCAATGATGCACTATGTAATTGCTGTTTAATTTCCAAATTAATAGGATGAAAAGTGATTATTTTTCAGGTGAAAATTGATTTTAGAAGTTTGACCTTGAGTTGACCTTTGACATTTTGACCTTAAAAAGATGGTTTCCCAATTCTGTGACTCAATATGCAAAAGATGTTCAATTTTCAAGTCAATCGGATGAAAAATGGCGATGTAAAAAATTTGAGCTCCAGATGACCTTTAATAATAATAATAATAATGCATTTATTTTATATAGCGCTTTTCAGGAAGCCCAAAGACGCTTTGACAGAGTGCAAAACATAATGCATAGCAAAACATAAAAACAATTGCAAAAAAAGAAGAATCAATAGGGAAATATTCAAAGCACAAAGGAGGGAGAAGGAGAGGAGATAGTCAGGGGTTAGATGCTGTGGGTTAAATGTTGAATGCAGTGTTGAACAGGTGGGTCTTGAGTGATGTTTTTAATGTGGTGAGTGAGGAGGAGTCTCTGATGGTGTGAGGTAGCGAGTTCCAGAGGGTGGGAGCAGCGATGGAGAAGGCCCTGTCCCCCCAGGATCTAAATTTGGTCCGGATGGGGGGGGGGGGGGTCAGGAGGTTGGTACCAGCAGAGCGGAGGTTGCGGGTGGGAGTGTGTCTGGAGAGGAGGTCAGCCAGGTAGGATGGGGCCAGGTTATGGAGGGCTTTGTAGGTCAAGAGGAGGATTTTGTACTGGATTCTCTGGGAGATGGGGAGCCAGTGAAGCTTGTAAAGGACGGGGGTGATGTGGTCACGGGTCCGGGAATGGGTGAGTAGACGGGCAGCGGAGTTCTGAATGTATTGGAGTTTATTGGTGATTGTTGAGGGTGAACCATAAAGGAGGCTATTGCAGTAGTCCAGACGGGAAGTGATGAAGGCGTGGATGAGGGTTTCTGCAGCCACGGAGGAGAGGGATGGACGGAGACGGGCGATGTTTTTCAGGTGAAAGAAGGCTGTCTTTGTGATCTGTTTAGTGTATTTGTCGAAGGAGAGGGTTTGGTCAAAGATGATGCCAAGATTCCGGATGTGAGGGGAGGTGGATACTGGGAAACCGTCGATGTTGAGGGCAAAGTTATGGGTGGACTTGGTGAGCGTTTTTGGGCCAATGATGATTATTTCAGATTTATCACAGTTAAGCTTGAGGAAGTTGATTTGAAGCCAGGATTTTATTTCAGTGATGCAGTTTGTCAGGATAGAGTGGGTGGCGGTGGAGATGGACTTGGTGGAGATGAAAAGCTGGATGTCATCGGCGAAGCAGTGGAATTGGAGACCATGACGGCGGATTAAGTGACCGAGGGGGGACAGGTAAAGGATGAAGAGGAGGGGGCCAAGAACTGAACCTTGGGGGACACCTTGGGGGAGGGGAGCAGTAGGGGATTTGCAGTTATTGATGGAGATGAACTGACGTCTGTCAGAGAGGTATGATTTAATCCAAGAGAGGGCAGTGCCGGTAACGTTAAAGGTGGTTTCAAGTCGGGTGAGGAGGATGGTGTGATCGATGGTGTCAAAGGCGGCGCTGAGGTCGAGGAGGATGAGAATGTTGAGGTTGCCAGCGTCAGAGGAGAGGAGAAGGTCGTTGGTGATTTTGAGGAGAGCAGTTTCAGTACTGTGGTTGGAGCGGAATCCGGATTGGAATGTTTCATACAGGTTATTGGCAGAGAGGTGATGTTTGAGTTGAGTGGCTACAGCGCGTTCCAAAACCTTTGACAGAAAGGGTAGGTTGGAGATGGGTCTGAAGTTGTTTAGGGTGTCAGGGTTTAGTACAGGTTTTTTCAGAATGGGGGTAACAGCAGCAATTTTGAGGGATGGTGGGACGATGCCTGTAGACAGGGAGGAGTTTATTGTTGCAATGATAAGTGGAGAGAGAGCAGGAAGGGAGGCCTTGACAAAGCTGGAGGGGATGGGGTCAAGAGTGCAGCCTTTGACCACAAAATCAACAGGCTGCTCAATAGTGACGACCTCTCCAACTTGGTGAAGTTTCATGACGATCGGTTTAGAATTGTGACCTGTAGGCGAGTGACAGACAGACAGAATAACAAACACAAACGACCAATATACTTGAAAAACCTTTGGATTTTGCAAGTAACAAGAGCGAAGTCGATGGTGTGGCCATTGCAAATCCCTCCAAATCCTCCCGCTCCCAAAGCAAAGTTGAAGGATGGCAAAACGTTCCAGCAGGAATGACCCACTATCAAATTTTGAGCTAATTTTTTCCCCCGTTTTGATCCTTGTGATCATGTCACCACCCCCTGGGACATGAATCCATGGTCAAATCCCAAAAAATCGTTACATATTTAATGCACCCCCCAATGTTGATTGTATATACAAAGTTGATTGTATATGTTGATTAATATATACTTCCCCCGTCCAAAACCTTGATCTTTTCTACCCCCGTTAATTCACCCCAGATCCACTTTTCTGAAATACCGACTTCTTTCCTGGAAGTCCTAGCAGTGTCCATGTGGTTTTTTTTTTTACCTCTCCCACCCATGGGAGATGCCCATCTTTTTTTACCCAACCACCCCTCCCCCCCCCCCCCCCCTTCACACGCCTCCTCACCCCAAGCCCTCTACCTCCAACAGATCTCCCGATGTCCCTGCTCTCAAACGTTGCACTTGTGTGCTTCCCCCTCTCTCCCCATTTTGTCTCCCGCTCCCTTTATTTCATCATATCCGTCCGTTTGTTTTTTGTCATTAATGTTAGCTCTTACACGAGCCTCAATCTTGTATACAACAACAACAACAAAAGTTCAATAAAAAAGTTTGAAGATGTGCCCGTAATTGAATTTTTCGTATTTGACCTTTTGACCCCGCCCCGGGGAGCAGGGCCAAGAATGACACCACTATCACACGGTCTTGCCACGTGGTGACAACAACTACCAAGTTTGTTGAATTTCTGCATGAAAAGGAGACAGCGTGACGGACGGACTGCTCTGATATGCTGCTCCTCCAAATGCACATAATTTGCAACAGGGTTTTCATTCGAACCCGAACATGAGAATTTATAACTCTGTAAACTGTCAGCCAAGTGGAAATATTGCCAATGCAACTGAATGCACAAATTATGAATTGATCCTGCAGTGAACCGACATGTCAGAACGGGCCTGAGAGTCAAGAATTATAACCGAGAGGTGGCTTCCCTGCAGCAGAAAGTGTTATATCATCACTGTTAATTATTGAGACGACGACGTGCTTTTGGCCGAAACCTCTCCAGACCTCCACGGACCATTCTGTGATGATGCATTAAGGGATTGTCCTGGCACTCCCACTACCATGTGGGTTTCTATCAGAATACCGTCACGAATTTGGACTCTGTCACAGTGTCACACTGTCACATGGAGGAAAAAAGGACATAACTGATATTTTCATTACTGGGTGGTCTATTTCAAGACGAAGTTGATTTCCTGGCTGCTTTGGTGTGATTATTTTTCATTTTATTAATGTCTTCCTTGCAACATGGCTTCTCCACACATGCACTGCTCAAGGTTTGATAAAGCAATGAAGAACAGGAAGGGTAAGACTTTTGGGTTACCGTTTCCCAGGCTTGGTTGATACTTTAGTTGAAGAGGACAGTGTCACCTGGGTGGGAATACCAATTAGCAAATAATGTAAGTATTAATTTTTTTTCAATAAATTCCACATTTATGTACCACCTTCAGTCGAACGTCAAGCATGGCCAGAAGGTTGGTGAAGGAGTTGGACCAAAAACGTACCCAGTTTGAATGTTGCGAATCCGGTCAATGGTGAACCTGCAAATGGCGAATCTGTAAATGGGGAATCCGCGAATGTCACGGATGAAAACACACGTCATTTCCTCATTCTGCTTTAAACTCAATATGTCGATATTTTCATTCCAAACAGCATCATTTGTCATTCCAATCACAAATTCGTACTATATTGTTAGTATATTAAAATATTATCAGGATTGTATCGATATCTCTGGCCCGTTCTGACATGTCAAAATATTATCACGATTGCAAATAAATCACGATTGTATTGAGATATTATCAAACCAGCGAACCGTCATCGTCTGTGCACTTCCGCATTTGGGAGCAAGGTCCGTGTAGATCGCATTTCAAAATCATAATTGTATTGAGGAATTTCTGAAACCTCCTACGACACCTGCTGAGACCCCAAAACGTTCCACAGAAGGTTATTCTGTTTCCTTTTTAGTAAAATATGCCACTGTAATGGTTACTAAATGCTGTGCGCCTGTCCTGTGACCAGATTCTCATCTCTGATTGGTGGGTGTTTGTGAGTGACATACATACAAGCATACATACATACATACATACATACATACAGTCCTGGTCAAAAATATTGGTACCTTTGCACTTTTTCCAAATGATGCACCATTTCTTCCAGAAATTAGTTGAAATAAAAAATATTTTGGTATCCACATATGTATTTCTTTCGGTTGCAGTGGAACAAAACAAAAAAAGGTGAAAAAATTACGAAATCTTAGCATATTCCACACAGAATCCTACAATGGCCCGGACAATATTATTGGCAGCTTTTAGAAGTTGTTAGAAATAATTAGATTTCAAGCAGGTGATTCTCCTTTAATTTGGAATTGAACTCACCTGTGGTGAGTTCCAGGTACCTGCAATATAAAAATCACTCATCCAACCAGTTTGAATGGAGAAAAGGAGTCATTCTGCTGTGTTGTCACTATGTGTACCGCATTGAGCATGGATAAAAGAAAGAAAACCAGAGAATTGTCTGAGGAGGTCAGATACAAGATTGCAGCCAAGCATGGACAATATCAAGGCTACAAGTCCATCTCCAGAGACCTTGATGTTCCTGTGTCCACCGTTCGCAATGTTATCAGGAAGTTCAAGGCCCAAGACACTGGAGCCAACCTCCCTGGACATGGCCGCAAGAGAAAACTTGATCGAATATTGCAGCGAATGATTGTTCGAATGGTGGAGAAAGCATCTCGATCAACTGCCAAACAGATTCAAGCTGAACTTCAGACACAAGGTACAACAGTTTAAACTCGCACCATCCGTCGCCAACTCAATGAAAGGGGGTTCTATGGTAGGAGACCCAGGAGGACCGCTGAGAAAGCCTGACTGAAGTTTGATAAAACACACCTATGTTTACAGACATCATCTCTGTGTTTACAGAAAAACAAAATGAAGCCTTCAAAGGAAAGAACATCTTCCCGACAGTCAAACATGGAGGAGGTTCAGTGATGTTTTGGGGTTGCTTTGCTGCCTCTGGCACTGGGTGCATTGAATGTGTGCATGGGATCATGAAATCAGGAGATTACCAAAGCATTTTGGAGCACAATGTTCAACCCATTGTTAGAAAGCTCGGTCTCCATCGAAGGTCATGGGTCTTGCAGCAGGACAATGACCCCAAACACACTTCAAAAAGCACCCAGGAATGTTTCAAGACAAAACGCTGGACTGTTCTGAAGTGGCCAGCAATGAGTCCAGATCTAAATCCCATTTGAACACCTGTGGGGAGATCTGAAAACAGCCGTTGGGAGAAGGCACCCTTCAAATCTGGGAGAACTGGAGCAGTTTGCACAAGAAGAGTGCGACAAACTGCCAGTAAAGAGGTGTAGGAAGCTCATCATGGCTATAGGAAACGCTTGACTGCAGTTATTTTGTCCAAAGGCTGCGCTACCAAATAACAAGTCAAGAGTGTCAATAATTTTGTCAATGTCATTTCTTTTATTTTCTGATTTAAAAGGATATATTAAGTTCTGAATCAAAAACAAACGTTCTGTGATATTAACAGTGAAATAAAGAATTGTGGAGACCAAATACTTTTGTCAATTTAAACTTTTTTTTTTAGAGAAAACTGTGAGTTATTTGAAAAAAGTGCAAGGGTGCCCATCTTACTATAATTCACCAAATGTCCGTCCATCTGTCTGTCTGTCTGTCTGTCTGTCTGTCCGTCCATTCGAAGGTACCGTAAAACTGCTGAACCGATCGCAACGATATTTTGGGTGGGTAATCCTGGGATCTCCAGGAGTGAAATAGGCTATTTAGTTTTCCCAATTTCAGCTTTGGCCTCCAGCATTCTCAGGTTTGGACTCCCGCATAACATTCGCGTTCGCATAACGTTCATTGTGACGATGTTTTCATTGTGACGATGTTGTTTTCCCGGGTGCCGCACAAACGGCTGCACTGATCGCTGCACAGCTGCACCGATCGAACTCGGTGACCTCGGACAAAGACCTTTTATAAGGACACGGGTTGAATCCCTGCTTGAGAGAATTCCATCCCCCTCCTCGCCATCACGGCCGTCTCTCCAAATTACAATCCCACGAGATATGCGGAAAGGACGACCCAAAACCAATATAAACATCATTAGTATATAAATATCATTAAAAGTAAATAATGACCTCGGCCAAAGTTCAAACGGCATTTAATCTCTGCATGAGAGAATTCCACAGAGCTATTTGGGCGGTGTATATGCTAACAGATCGCTGTCTCCATCGATCTTGCCAAGGCCGTAACAGCTATCGGCTCAAAATCCTTTTAACTGTTGATTTGGTCGTTTTTACAATGAAGGAAACATTAACAATGTTGTTAAAAGTTTATTTTGTGATTAATTTGTGATTGGAGATATGTTGTTTGGAATTTAAAAAAAGAGATATAGAGTTCAAGTGAATGACGACATGCCGTGATGGTTTCTACTTTCTGAACGTGAACTTCGCGGCTCACCATATGCAGATTCGCCATGGTCCCACGATCGATGTTTCTATACGTGAACGTACCCGTTTGTTTGCGAATGGGTACGTTTTTCATGGAAGTCATTCACGAACTTGCTGTCCATGTCTGACGTGCGACGGAAGGTGCTACAGGAATGTAGAATTTATTGGTTTCATGCTTTAGCATTTGCCGTATCTGCATTGCCTGTTTGCTTCTGGCCTCCCACCCGTGCGTAGCATGGGCATCTCCCTAGTATTTTTAACCACGACTGTATATATATATATATATACACATCAGATGGACAGACCAACGCTGTTCCAGACGGCATTGCCCTATGGTCTACGCCATAAAAACAGTGGATATTGTTATCGGCTCTTTCTGTCTGTCCGTCCGTCACGCTGTCTCCTTCTAAACGGTTAGGCACAAATTCACAAAACTTGGTAGTTATGATCACGAAATAGCAAGAAGGTGCAACAGCAGTATCATTTTTGGTCTCGCATCCCTGGGGCCCTGGGTGGGGTCAAAAGGTCAAATACAAAAAATCCAATTATGGGCACATTTTAAATGAAACCTAGTATATGCAATTGGGGGATGCTTGAAATATGTAACAATTTTTGGGATTTGACCCCCGGTTCATGCTTTGACCCAGGACGTGTAACCTTTGGGTCACAAAGGTTAAAACAGAGGATTTTTTTTTTACTAAAAATGTGAAATTGGGTCATTCCTGGCAGAACCTTTTGCCGTCTTTCAACTTTGCTTTGGTGTAAAGTGTGGGGATGTGTAATTGTGTGATCTGCCATCAAGTTCACCCTAGTTACCCCCCCTGCCCCCCCACCTCCCCTCCGAAGTTGGGCAGAGTTTATGTTTTCAACCCTGTCTTTCTGTCAAAAATATCAAAAAATCTCAAAAAGTTGTGGATGAATTTTGGTGGAGAGATTGAGTATGTGACAAGGACGGAATGATTCGATTTTGATGAAGATCCAGATCTGGATACTAGGATTTTTAAAGTGATTCTTCACCATTGAGTAATACAGCTAAAACCGATATATAGCATGATATAACAAAAAGTTATGGATGTATTCGGACGAAACTTGGTGGACAGGTTGGGTGTGCAACAACGACCAATCGATTCGATTGTGGTGTAGATCTGAATACGCATCCAGATACGAGAATTTTTTTACATTTTTTAAAGTGATTCTTCACCATTGAGAGATGGCACCAAAAACAATATATAGCATGATATCTCAAAAGGTTTAATGGATGAGTTGGTTAGGTGACAAGAACAAGCCAATTATATTTTGGTTCAGGTCTGAATGCAGATCCAGCCTATCAATGGATACAAATCGTTAACTGTTCAGCCTGGCGGAGGTATGCTCTCAACCGAGTGTCGTTCTAGTTTACACTGTAATGTTCAATAAACCAACGTCATAATGCTTGTATTCATTGAGAAAATAAAACTACTACTACTGATATTATTTTCATGGCCCCAATTATTTCCACGTGTGGTGTCAGCTGGGGAATGTTCTTTAAGGAACTGGGTTTAAGGAACTGGCTGCTAATACCTGACGAGTCACCTGAAGGTGGCAGGGATTTGTAATTTGTTGAGAGTGTCGGTGAAAACTCGTAAATTTTCACGAAAGACACCATCAGAATCCTGTGTGACCCCAAACCTAAACAGGCCAACCAAAAGAGGCTATTTAACTTGATTTTCAGTTACTAGGGCATTGCCCGTACTATATCTATATCTAAAATTATATCCCCCCCCCTCTATTTACATGAAATGGTTTGGTCCAAAGCGAACGGCTTGCGAGTGGTGACAATCCCCCCCCCTCTATTTACATGCAATGGTTTGGTCCAAACTCCAAAGCGAACGGCTTCCGGAGTTTGGTAAAGAAATCGCCATCGCGTGCACAAACGCGCAGGAAAGCGAATGAATCGCAAATTCGTTTTTATTAGTTGTAAAACATAGTTTAACGCCAACATAGTTTGCAAACGTGAAATAAATGAATACGCTCTCAAATGTGCCATCCGAGGCAGAGTGTGCCCGCCACGTTCGGCACACGCGATAGTTCGCTGCTCTCTGATTGGTTGAATCGTTTTTTGGACATAGCTCGGTAAGTAATTGTCCGATTAATATGAAAACTTGAAAAGGCACATCCTCGGGTCCCCAGCAATATACCTGGCAAGTTAAAAGTATATCGGACCCGTGGTTGTCGAGAAACAGCGGTCACAGACAAACGTACAGACAGAGATTACTGGAATTATAGATAGACTAGGGCATGCCCGTACTATATCTATATCTAAAATTATATCCCCCCCCGCCCCCTCTATTTACATGAAATGGTTTGGTCCAAAGCGAACGGCTTGCGAGTGGTGACAATCCCCCCCCTCTATTTACATGCAATGGTTTGGTCCAAAGCGAACGGCTTCCGGAGTTTGGTAAAGAAATCGCCATCGCGTGCACAAACGCGCAGGAAAGCGAATGAAACGCAAATTCGTTTTTATTAGTTGTAAAACGTAGTTTAACGCCAACATAGTTTGCAAACGTGAAATAAATGAATACGCTCTCAAATGTGCCATCCGAGGCAGAGTGTGCCCGCCACGTTCGGCACACGCGATCGTTCGCTGCTCTCTGATTGGTTGAATCGTTTTTTGGACATAGCTCGGTAAGTAATTGTCCGATTAATATGAAACCTTGAAAAGGCACATCCTCGGGTCCCTAGCAATATACCTGGCAAGTTAAAAGTATATCGGACCCGTGGTTGTCGAGAAACAGCGGTCACAGACAAACGTACAGACGTACAGACAGACAGAGATTACTGGAATTATAGATAGATGACATTATAATTCAAGAATGCGGAAGTTTATAGGGCTACAGGTATTTAAATGGGAGTCAAATTGATTTTTGAAAACTTTGGAATCACTGTATTCTCTTGTTGAAAAGTTGAGGACATATTTAACAATTACGTCAAAGGGTCACAGTTCTCATCTCAGGAGAGACGGGCACAGTATGTATGTGGGTATTGTTACCTAATTCCAAATTTGCTCGATGGGTTGAATGTTAAAATGAGTTATTTACATAAAAACCACATCGACAGACCACACTGCAAAGGTAATCTCCAAAGCCATTCACAGACAGGACAGCATCCATCGTTCCAAGGCAATCCTTAAAACTCAACTACTTACAGTCTACGTAGTACAAGACCTTTCGCAGTAGCTCCATGGAGTGGTGCTCTATTCTATGGGCATCACATCTGTCTCTCCTGGAGACTGTGAAATCGAAAGTTCTCAACATTCTTGGCATCTCCCGCATGAGGCCGAAACACGAGGCCTGGTACTCTCACATTACAGACAAGTCAGTGGCCTGTCCATTTTTTTTTTTTACTGCATCTCTTCCAGTCTGGCTCCCTCTGATCTCTCACCCCTTCCAAATTAAAATCCCCAAATCCAGGCTTACTCCACACCTCCACTCTTATGTTCATCTATTCTCCCGTTTGTGGAACCGTGTGGTTCAAAAAGGCCATATGTCACATGTTGTAACCAGAATTTCTTTATGTTTCAATCAGCTATGCTCTACACACGTGCAGCTTTTTTACAAACACAGGTTTCAGGCATCTACCCCTCAACCCTCCGCCCTTGCCCTCAATCAGTGATGTCTGCCTTTCCTCCCTCCAACACTTTCTTTCGTATATTCCCCAAGCACTCTGAATTCTGTCCATCTCCCCCATGACTCCACATACAACCCCCACTTCCTTGCTTCTCTGTCTCTCTCTTGGGATATATTAAGGCTTGGAAAATGTGTCTTGCTTGGTGCCATTTCAAGGCTACCGTGTGGTCGAAAGGTCAGACCCGAGCCAGATAAAACCTCGAGTTGGTGGTGTCCCTACCGTGTGATCTCTGCACCTGTACCTTACAATATACCGATTCGTGCAGCATATTATTTAACCGGGCAACCCAATTAACCATATAATATTTAACACGAGCTCAAATTATACTCATTGGCCGTCATCAAGACGACTAGACATTGGACAAATAATTATGATGGTATCTGCCCAAGGAAAGCATCAAACAATCAAATTAGAAGCAGCAAAACAATGCACTTAAACCAATGTGAATTCGCCAAATTAGATCCAACTCCTTTCAAATTAATGCATTAGATGTCAGCTGTAACTATGGCATCATTAAAGATACATATTAGAAGGGCTAATTCTTTTCGATACCTTCTATCACCTGTTTTCCATCTGTTTTTTCACCTGTTTGTTTCAGGAGCTATCACCTGTTTTTATCCGATGCATTTTGGGCTGGCAGGATATCACGCCGTAGCCTAGAGGTGTGCGCACTTGCCTCTGAGCTGTCTAGCCTGTGATTGAATCTCAACCCAGCTATTATCTCCAACCCTGTTGTTTCACATGCATGGCGAGGCATCGATGTACGTGCCATCCATCGGAAGGACACGTAAAGCCGAAGGACTCGTCTGCCACCACTGATCGTTCATTGGTGGATGTTAAAGATCCCACAGTACCTTTTGCAAAGAGGTGGTCATCTGCACCATGGACAAATTACAACTTCTTGCTCTAGCCTACAAGGGACACCATCAATAGTGCAGCTGGCTCCCAGTAATGATGCAAACCTGGAGCCACGCACACTGTACACGAAGCGATAACCTGATGCATCGTTTTCCACATTTTGGAAAAGTCCAGACACATTTGCTGGGATGTTTGAATATCTTCGTAAACCCTTATGATCCTCCAACTAACATTGGAACATCACAGGTGGCAGGCACCTCTAACCCCTCAATTTTGGTGTCCGTCACTCAAATTTGCATCTCCTATCACATGACAAGTCACATGGCCAAAATTATCCTGGAGGAAAAGCAAGAAGTGTGATAGAGGGCTCGGGTCATAATTTGGATTTGGAGAACTTAATGCAACATCATCAAAAAAAAACCGGCCTTGAAGCCGAACGGTCGTTTACACAGAGCAGGCGGAGAAAATGGGCACCTGTTCCAACAACGCATCAAAATGTCAAGGAAGAACGGAAATCACAGGAGGTCGTTGTCGTCCAAAGGGGTTGTACTCCAGTGTCTGGATGATCCGACGGCCGTTATTGTTGCAATTGAAGTCTGCTGATCATCAATTATTTCCGTCCCGGACTCTATGCAGAGGAGATGATGAAGTGCAGCTCTCAGCAATGCTATAATGTGGCCATCAATCACCAGCGGGCCCTCTGTGGGCCTACCGTACACAGGCGGTGTGTTTGGGGGTATTTATTGGCAGCCTCCTTTAATAAGACACCAATCTGCCACACTTAGAGTGTCGGCTATGGCTCGAAGCTCCAGATAGTTAACCCATTTTGTGGAATCTGATGGAAGAAATAAGGGCAGGCATGACGAGATTTTCTGAGAAATCACTGGCATGATCTGACATGATGGAACAATATTTGTGACGGCCCAAACTACACGAAAAATTGAGTGGAAGGTGTGATGCTACTGGGTCACAGAAAAAGATTTAAGAAGACAGGTTTGAGAAAATCTTTCAAGCCCATGGCTACAAAGGAAAAGGTTCTTTTCGAGGAAATTACGAGGTGTCGAAGACTTTTGGCTCCTTAATATTGTTGTCAAAAAGGAAAGACTGTTGAAGAAGAAGCAGATTCCTTCAGGGTACTATCTGAGTGAATCTGTTTCATTAGCAGGGTGAGAAACAGGTGAACAAGTTTGATGGGCTTGTCGAACAACAGTTGGCAGGAAAATCCAAAACATCCCATGAAACAGACAATTGAACAGGGCTGCTGTCAGTCCAGGCTCAGATGACGAATTAGGAAAATCAGGCTCGCCGCCATCATTTGCTTCTGATAAATCCGCAAGGACTGGTCCAAAGGATAAGGTCCAAAGGACAGCTCAAAGAGATCAACACAGATATTTCACTGAAATCGCACAATATATAAAAGGGAAAGTTCCGGAAGTTGTTACCAAATAAATACTCTGGACCAAAAAAACCCGACCAAAACAACCAATTGGCTGCTTTCAATGCACATTCTGCATACCGTCACCTCCGGCAATGGCACACAACATACAGGCTCTCGAGCTATTTATTTATTTATTAAATGTTCCAAATAGTTCTCCCTTGTGTCTAGTGGGTTTCAAAGGGTCCGTCCGACCGCGTTTCCGCAACCATATCTCGGAGAGGTATGGACCGATTTTGTTCATACTTGGCACAGAGGCAATACATGATGTTGCAAATATGCACATCATTTTATTTCGCGATGCGAT
Source organism: Myxine glutinosa (assembly GCF_964187855.1). NCBI lineage: Eukaryota > Metazoa > Chordata > Myxini > Myxiniformes > Myxinidae > Myxine > Myxine glutinosa. The sequence goes on from NC_136273.1 coordinate 78,634,913, forward strand.
CAAAGATGGCCGACTGGTGGCCATTTTAGTTGTAAAAATCCCAATTTCGAACACATCCTCAACCATTTCTCAGATATGCATTTACCGATCTTGTTCAAACTTGCCACACAAAATTAATGAACCATGGTTTACATATGCACATCGTTTTCTCAAAATCAGATCCAAAATGGCCGACTGGTGGCCATTTTGTTACTTAAACACGTCTCCAACCATTTGTCAGATATGCATGGACCGATTTTGTTCAAACTTGCCACAAAGACAATACATGAGAGTATACATATGCAGAAGATTTTGTTGTGTAATCTGACCAAAGTTGTCCGACTGGTCTTCAACTCCGTACAGCAAAATTACTAAAACCATGGGTGCTATGACATTTATGTCTTTTTTCTTCATATTTGCTGACCATTCACTCACACTTGCACCTCAACCACAGCTCGACCACCCCACCTCAACCACAGTCGACCACTACAACAAGACCTCCACCGCTCGACCACAGCAATGATTCAACCACCTGCCTGAACCTCACTGCCGCAACCCACATCTCGCACTGCACAAAGACGCCATTTCGCCTGCGCTTGTGGTGCCACAACCAAAAAGACTCGCTGTCGGTTAGAACAAACCCGTGAAAAGCTGTGCTAATCTTCCCATGGCTCCTTACTGTCAGAGACCAACCTCCGGTTGTCCAGCATGCCATCCGGGCCCTTGTTGGAGGTTATCTGGGGGTATCAACACAGCACAGTCATGACGGACCAAATGTCCAAAACCCCACAGGCATGAAACATGATTAACGAGGTGATGATCTTTGAGACCATTCGTGTATTTTAACTTTGTAAGGTTTATGGTCATCACATGATTGAATGCATTTTATTGCATGTATGCACCAGCCAAAACGCCCCCCCCACCACCACCACCATACCACCCAGACTTGTACCCACCAAGTATGTACCAGCCCAAAGAGCCCCTCCCAATCTTTCCCTTCCACATTATACATACTGGCAAACAATAAACGTTGGCAGTTCTTGGACTTTTGTATCTCGTTCCGAGAACATGTTGAACACCATTTGTCCAGATGGGGAAAGGATCAGAAAGGTTTATGATTCCTTCTCTTTGTGTCGATTTGTGACGTAAACATGTAACATGATCCTTCATAGAAAACATTTTTGTACAAGAGAACGAAAAAGAGCGATCAGAGATTGTAGACCCTCGACAGCAAATATTTCATGTGGTGTGTTTTGTGTGATAAAAAAATGGAGGGATTTACTAATTGAAAGGTCATTGATTGTAAATTAAAGGTCTTAACTCGAAATGGACTACTGGTAAATGTGTAAAGGTCAAAGGTCTGAAAAGTTGTAAGGGTGTTAAATTCAAATGGTCTGAAGGTCGAAAGATGAAAATGTTTGAAAAGGTCGAAAGGGTTTTCAAAGGTCGAGGGAGTCAAAGGGTGTAATTTAAGGTCTAAAAGTGTCAGAAAAGGTCTAAAAACGGTCTAAAGGTCAAAGGGATCTCCAGGGTATTAAAAGGTGTAAAGATCTAAAGGCCAAAAGGTCGACAAGGGTAGAAAGGGGTGTTAGAGGTATTAGAGGGTATTCCTGAGTATTAAAGGGTCACAGGGGTCTTGACGGTTTAGGGGTCACAAGGTATATCGGGGTCAAATGTAATTTATACACATACCCACATTCTGTGCTGACAAAAAGACAGACAAACAGACAAACAAACAGATAAGGAAACAAACAGACAGACAGCCAACCAGGCAGACAGCCAACCAGGCAAACAGACAGACAGACAGACAAACAGGCAGACAGACAAACAGATAAAGAAACAGATAAGGAAACAAACAGACAGACAGCCAACCAGGCAAACAGACAGACGGACAGACAGACAAACAGGCAGACAGACAAACAGATAAACAAATAAACAGACAGATAGACAAACAAACTAACAAACAGACAAACAGACAAACAGACAGACGGATAGACAGACAAACAGGCAGACAGACAAACAGATAAACAAATAAACAGACAAACAGACAAAGAAACAGATAAGGAAACAAACAGACAGACAGCCAACCAGGCAAACAGACAGACAGACAAACAGGCAGACAGACAAACAAACAGATAAACAAATAAACAGACAGATAGACAAACAAACAGGCAAACAGACAGACAAACACACAAAAAGACAAACAGACAGAGACAGACAGACAAACAGACACAGACAGACAGAGACAGATAGACAAACAGGCAGGCAAACAGACAGACAAACACACAGACAGACAGACAAACAGACAGACAGACAGATAGACAAACAGACAGACAGACAGACAAACAGACCCAGATGTAATACCTTCTCCTCTTGCGATGGTAAATAAACAGAAAATGAAAAATGTTTCTAAAGTATAGAAACTCTCCCCGTGAGGAATGAAATGGACTGAAAATAAACTTTTAAAAGGCGATAACAAGTTCCCCTCTTCCCCTATTAAAAACACTCGTTAACTTGTTCCACTATTTTATTTACTCTAACCTTAAATATGTCACGAGTTTAACTAGAACGATAGTCAGTAAAACGCATACTGTACCTCTGCCAGGTGAACAGTTTACGTTTGTGGCCCACTGATAGGCCAGATCTGGATTCGGACCTGAACCAAAATCTAATCGGTTTGTACTTGTCGCCCAACCAACTCATTCACCTGGTTTCGTTCGAACCCGTCCATAACTTTTTGAGTTATCCTGTTCACAGACAGACAGGCAGAGGTTAAAACATAACCTCCGTCCACCTTAGGTGACAAAGGTAATTAAACCTTGTACCAAAAAAAAACTGGTGAATAATGAAGATGATGATGATGATGATGATCATCATCATCATCATCATCATCATCAATATATCAAACACTTTACAAAACGTCGATAGTGCCAGGGCACAAAGGCAGTCTCTTTGTGAGGATTATGTTAGGGAGTTTGCCATTGCTTTCCCAAAAGGACAACAATTTGTAATTTGTTTAGAATGCCTGCGATAACTCGGATACTCTTAGTGAAAGACACACAGTGTTGTGTGGGATCTTTAATATCGACCAGAAACAAATGCTAGCAGATGCATCCTCCGGCTTAGTATGCTTCACATGGACGGCTCGGGTTCATGAATCACCCTGAATATGAAACACCAGGGTGGAAGTTTATGTCCTTGTTGAGATTCGAACTCAGTATAAACAGTGTGCAATGTGTTCATATGTACCGGTATGTGTATATACAGTCACGTGAAAAAGTAAGTACACCCCATGTAAAGTTTTGACTTTTTCAACATATTTCAACATACAGCTATTTGATCTTCATTTCAACAATATTGATAGATAAAGGTGATATAATATAACAAATATCATGAAACATTTACATTTTGTAGTCCATTGTATAATTTAAATAAACATGAATGCAAATTTCGCATGTGGAAAAAGTAAGTACACCCTTGGCTCTAATAGGTGGTATTGCCCCCTTTGGCAGAAACAACCTCAAGTAGGCGTTTCTTATAACTGTCTACCAGTCTCTGACATCGACTGGGAGAAATGTTTGCCCACTCCATGCAGAATTCTTTCAGCTGTGCGATGTTTGAGGGGTTTCTTGAATGCACAGCTCGTTTCAAATCCCCCCACAACATCTCGATGGGATTTAGATCCGGGCTTTGACTTGGCCATTCCAGAAGCCTCCATTTCTTTCTTTTCAGCCATTCCTTGGTGGATTTACTGGTATGTTTAGGGTCATTGTCATGTTGCAAGGTCCACCTTCGGTTGAGCTTCAACTTTCCGACAGATGGCCTCACATTATCCTCAAGCACCCTCTGGTACAATGAAGAATTCATAGTGGATTCTATGATGGTGAGCTGCCCAGGCCCTGATGCAGCAAAGCTGCCCCAAACCATAATATTTCCACCACCATGCTTTACAGTTGGTATCAGGTTCTTGTGGTCAAATGCTGTCTTTGGTTTTCGCCAAACATGTCTTCTGGTACTGTGGCCAAATAGCTCTACCTTTGACTCATCTGTCCAGAGCACATTGTTCCAGAAGTGCTGGTCTTTGCCCAGGTGTTCATTGGCAAACTTTAGTCTTGCGCTGATGTTCTTTCTGGACAGCAAAGGTTTCCTCCTGCCACACTTCCCATGCAGATCAAATTTGTGCAGCCTCTTTCTAATGGTAGACTCATGCACTTCGACATCAACAGTGGCAAGAGCTACCTGTAGGTCCCGTGATGACATCCTGGGGTTCTTAGAGACTTCTTTCAGCATCTTGCAGTCTGCTCTCGGGCTGAACTTGCTGGGGCGGCCTGGCCTGAACAAGTTGGCAGTTGTTTGGAATCTTCTCCACTTGTAGATGATCTTCCGGACAGTGGAATGATTGATTTCAAATTGTTTGGAGATCTTTTTAAATCCCCTCCCAGACTCGTAGGCATCTATAACCTTCTTTCTGAAGGCCTCAGAGAGCTCTTTTGATCTAGGCATGGTGACGCAGCACACTTCAACAACAAAGAGCAAACCAAACTAAATGTCTGAGGTTTAAATAAGACAGGTTCCTCCAAGATCCTCTCCAACGATGTTCTAATCATTTGCACCTGAGCTGGTGCACCTGATTCTAATTTTCGGTATTTGAAGTAGTGATAAATGTAGGGGTGTACTTACTTTTTCCACATGCGAAATTTGCATTTATATTTATTTAAATTATACAATGGACTACAAAATGTAAATGTTTCATGATATTTGTTATATTATATCACCTTTATTTATCAATATTGTTGAAATGAAGATCAAATAGCTGTATGTTGAAATATGTTGAAAAAGACAAAACTTTACATGGGGTGTACTTACTTTTTCACGTGACTGTCTGTATGTATCAGCACACTAACCCGATGACATGACTCTGACGTCATGCACATCAATTATACCAACACATCACCTCCAAACTAGGAGGCCTCTGTTTGGTACTCAAGTCTTTGCAGACTGAGATTAAAGCTCTGTGGTCACAAATAGACAAAGGCAGAGATGTCGATCTAGATTTCACCCTCATCATGGGCTCATCAAAACAACACTGATGATCGTTTATTCGTGACCATATTAGGCTCATTAATAAAACAAATCCAATCCCCTAAATTGACGAGGCAGCAGGACACATATCGAGTCCCATCACAGAGCTTGCTGCACGACCCGCCAGCAACAAGTGGCACCTGCCTCGTGAGCACATTGTCTCTGCCCTGCTGATCACCAGTCAGGATGTTTATAGCCAGGTATATTAAAATCAACCAAAGAAGCACACTGACTCCCAACTACTGCACACTGACTCTCAACCACTGCACACTGACTCTCAACCGCTGCACACTGACTCTCAACCGCTGCACACTGACTCTCAACCACTGCACACTGACTCTCAACCACTGCACACTGACTCTCAACCACTGCACACTGACTCTCAACCACTGCACACTGACTCTCAACCACTGCACACTGACTCTCAACCACTGCACACTGACTCTCAACCACTGCACCCTGACTCTCAACCACTGCACACTGACTCTCAACCACTGCACACTGTCTCCCATCCACTGCACACTGACTCTCAACCACTGCACACTGATAAAATCAACCAGGGACCGTTCCCCCCTCCCCCTCCTCCCAGGTTCCCCAAACGTTCCCCTCATAAACACAAGTCCAGAACACCCCCTTCTCCTCTCCACTTCCCCCTTCCCTTTGCCCTCTCCCTTCCTTCCTTCCCACTACTGCCCTCCTCCCCACTCCCCTTCCCCTCTGCTCTGCCACCCCTCATCCTTTCCCCTTCCTTCTCCCCCTCCCCACCCTTTTCCCTTCTCTCTCCCCTTCCCCCTCCCCTCACTTCCCATTTCTCCTCTAAGACTTCCCTCCTCCCCTCTCCTCCTCCACCCCCCCTTCCCCCTCTCCCCTCCCCTCACCCTTCCTCCACTCTCCCCATCCTGCCCACATTCTTCCCCTCTCTCACTCCCCCTCCCTTCCTCTCCCACCCCTCGTCCTTTCCCCTCCCTTCTCCCTTCCACACCACTCCTTTCCCTTCTCTCTCCCCTTCCCCCTCCCCTCACCTCCAATTTCCCCTCTAAAACTTCCCCTTCCCTCCTCCCCTATCCTCTCCTCCTCCTACCCCTCCCCTTCCCCCTTCTCTCTCTCCTCCCCACTCCCCTCACCCCTCTTCCACCCTGCCCCCATTCTTCCCCTCTCCCACTCCCTTCCTCTCCCACCCTTTCTCTCCCCCCTCTTCTCTTCCCCCTCTCAACTCCACCTCCCCTCCAGATCCACTACCCCTCCTGCTCCACCCCCTCCTCTCTCTGCCCCTCCCTCTCAATATTCCCATTACGAAACGACTGCGTTGCCCGGAAACACCGGGTACCTTTGCTAGTCTATATAATAAAGCAGGACTGTCTGTCTGTCCGTCCCCAAACTAGTCCCTCAGTTTTGGGGCTCATCCCACCAAACATTCTGTGGAACATGATGGGGTCCCAGCGGGTTTCCTAAGGTGGGTGGGAGCTGGGAGGTTTCATAAATTTCTCTATACAATTATTATTTTGAGTTTTCGCCCGTATGAAGTTGCTTTTATACACAGGCATGTAAACTCATTCACGGGTTCGGCATTAGCAGTTTCGCCATTTAGTGCATGTGGAAACATTCGCCGATTCAGTAATATCCCAATAAAAGTGTGATTTTGAATTTGCACCTGTAAGACGCCAAACTTTCTCCCAAGGATGGAAAAAGGAAGAGAAATCCAGTCTATCAGGAAGTTTTGCAGTGAATTAAATTGTCCGTGTGCAGACACATTATGGGGTTCAGCATTCGCTGTTTCACCATCATCCGTGTATAGACTTTTCCTCACACCACATTCACTTTAGACTTTTTGCTATCCTTACCTGCGTTTTGTTACGTGTTGCCTGTAGGTGTAACGTGTTGCCTGTAGGTGTTGCCTGTAGGCTGACGGTAGCACTGCCTGATCCACATACAAATACTTTATAGTGGCCTTTGGTGTCCTCAAAATGGACGTCAAGACCAACGTGTGGTAGCTTGAAACCTTGGCCAGATTCTGAAGCACCTACACCAGGAGGGTGGGGCGTCTTGGGTCATATAAGGTTGCACTTAAAATTCTCGAGACTTGCTCATACTTGGAGATGATAGGTGAGGATTTCAAAGGTGAGGGGCTGCTCCAACCAAAGACCCATCACCCAATGACCTTCCAGACCTCTTTTACAGGAAGAAAAAAAAAAGGTTGAAAAAGGACCAAAAGAGATCACCTTGGACATCGGAGTGCGACAGACACAAGGTGCACAATAAAGGACAGAAAAAAACATGTGGCAGGAGTAACTTCGATTGTCAAAAGAGAAACTACAAATCCAGTGGAATGGTCCAACAGAAAATATCTACAAAGAAAGAACTCAAGAATATACAATGAGAGCACATTTCCTCTGTAAAAGACGAAGACACGTAGAATGTCTGCAGGGGACAAACGCAGATAGGAAACAAAGTCGTCCGTACAAAGAGTCGTCTCGCCTTTTAAAAGCTGCAACATTTAAAATGTTCTTGGAACCCGAGTCTCTTTCAATGTAGGAAGTTGAAACCAAAGTTTTGAAACCAAAGAAGTTTCACGCTGTTGAAACCAAAGCTTTCAGAATCAATAGAACCTCCCACGATGAAGCTACCTCCGAGGGCCTCTCACTCACTCACCGCAGACAGGTTGGTGGTCTTTCTGTCTTCTACCGACTCCTCTCCGGCCTTGCCCCCCCAGCTCTCTCCCCCCAGCTTCCCCTCTGTCCCCCAAATATTCCTGCAGGTCGCACAAGATCTGCCAGCAACCCTCTTCTGGTTAAACTGCCAAAATCTAGGCTCTCTGCTCACCTTCACTCCTTCATTCCTCTTTTCTCCCGCCTCTGGAACAAACTCCCTCACTCTCTTCAATCCCACTCCTCCCTCCAGGTCGTTAAAACAGCTGTTCACCACCATCTCTTATCTTCCCCCATCCAAAACCTTGATCTTTTCTACCCCCGCTAATTCACCCCAGATCCACTTTTTTGAAATTCCAACTTCTTTCCTGGAAGTCCTTGCAGTGTCCATATGTTTTATACCTCTCCCACCTCCCCCAAGCCCTCTCCCTCCCACATTTCTCTCGATGTCCCTGCTCTCAAATGTTGTGTTTGTGTCCTTCCCCCTCTCTCCCCATCTTGTCTACCGCTCCCCTTATTTTGTGTTTTATGTGTCGGTTTGACTTTTTCTGTGATTAATGTTAGCTCTTTCACGAGCCTCGATGTTGTATACAAAAAAATAATAATAATAAGGGAAAAGATGAATTTAGGTCTCACAACTTTTGTTGCAGAACTGGTCAAAAACCCAGGAGGATTGAACAACCAGGAAGACTGTTTTATGCCCAGCACTGCCAGTCTCTGCAGGATTCCGTGAAGGTGGTTCCGGTAGTCGGGGTGCAGCGCTCTTTCAGAGAAGACCACAAGATCACACCATCTTCTGTGATGACAAACCTGAGGTGTACAGGTGAAAAGGAGAACGAAGAACAACGACTCAGACTGTACCATGTTGGTTCTTTTGTGCAATGGATGTTTCACCTCCTGATACTCTCCTCGTCAATAGTTTTGAACTTCTCGATGGACAAAATGTTTTCTGACATCGAGATGTCAGAAAATTCTGGCCTTACTTCTCCACTCCCTCTTGCACCCCCGCAGGTTATACACCTGCCATGCTACATGTGCTCTTTTCAAGTCTGTCAGGACTGAAATAAACACCTGCTTGCACTAGGCTAGTCTTGTGAAAAGTTTAATGAAAACAGACTTACCATTCGCCCCTGTTCGTTAGAAGGTCACCACCTGCTTCACTGAACTCCCATAATGCTTTGAGGGAAACCCCAATGGATTGCTGCTAAGTCAGAGACCAAACAATTAATTCAGTCCAATGGCCACTTCATCCAAAACTTACACTTCCTACTCCAGCAGACCACCAACTCATAAAGATGCGACCCCAGACAACATACAAAGACAACCGAAGACACCAAGTCTGACAGACCCAGAAGATGCGCATAGAAACGTCCGATTCTGATACAAAGACACCATAGCAGAGCTGCCATCATATAAAAGAACAAGCAACACCCAAGTTCATATTCTGAGCATTTTTCTTTGAAAAAGGATTGATATTTGTTATAAACGATCGTCACAAAAACTAAATTCATTGTAACCTATCGAGGATTTACGGGTCAGGGCTGCAGGGCCATTGAAAACCCAGGGAGGCCACAATACATTCTCCATCGATTGGCCGTAGATTTAAAGGCTGCTCTATTCCCGTGGCACATTCTCAATGGCGGCACCACGAATGGTGCTGCGATTCGCATCCCAGGTGAACGCGCGCCTCTCGGATGGTGTATCCGGGTACGACGATGACGGACTTGAACAAAAAGCCCATAAAGGTTTTCCCTTTGTCATCGGAGCGAGCTACATCGATGAGTACACGTTCAAACAGGTGCAATTCCATTCGCGGTAACTCGACCATTTCACTCCAAAAACGGTTCCATGACGCACGAGGTCCCTCTGAGTGTCACCACTCATGAGTTTGACATTATGGGTAAAAGTGTAACAAAGCTTGCAACACCTGCTCACAGAACAAGGGTTTGAATCCCAATTCCTTTACCAACTAATTACTTTACTAATTCCAATTTCTTTACTTTACCAAATTTACTAATTCCATTTTTTTTTTCCCCCATGTTTTTTTTACCTCCTTCCATGTTTTTTTACCTCCCTCACCCCCACCCCCTTTCCCACATCTCCTCCACCCAAGCCCACTCCCTCCCACAGATCTCCCGATGTCCCTGCTCTCAAATGTTGTACTTGTGTGCTTCCCGCTCTCCCCAATCTGGTCTCCCTCTCCCTTTATTTTGTCTTATGTGTCCTTTTGTTTTTTGTTCATGAATTACTGTTAGCTCTTACACGAGCCTCGATCTTGTATACAAAAAAGAAGAAGAAGAAGTCATTGTTCCTTTCAGGGCCAAGGCTAATATACCGCCATTTTGTTCTCATACCGCCATTTTGTTCTCATACCGCCATTTTGTTCTCATACCGCCATTTTGTTCTCATACCGCCATTTTGTTCTTTGCGCTCTACTTTGGCACAGGGGGATTTAAAGACCCTTCATTTGCTGACGCAGACAGCGAGAAAACCACTCTCTCAGCATCATCTGCCAAGTTTTGATGAAACTGTGACGACAAGGGACAAGTAATGTTGGAGAGAAAGCCATATATTAAAAACCCCTTTCATCAGCACCCGTTAAGGAATTTCATCCCAGCGAGAACTTCCCAAAAGATTTCGATATAAACTCATGAAAGAAAAATCGTTTCATCTCGTCCAATTTGCGATTTTCGATTAGACCTTTAACAGTTAGGGTCCACCAGGACATTAAAATTGGATCTAAAACCTGGCGGAATGGTGTATCGCAAGCAAGGCGTTACATCCCAAAGTGTCCCGGGCCCTCGGATGGACGTTAACATATCCAATGGGGTCTTTCGCAAAGTGTGTAGGTGAGTCATCGCCGGCACGCTGAACATATTAGAAATTCCAGGCAAAATAAGCTGCAGTCAAACGTGTGGACCGGCCATAAACCGGTTCGTAAAATACGAGTATGTTGGGCCAAAAAATAGTCTGCTTGGCCAATCCCACAAAGAAGGCGGATTTCATTGGGGGTGATAAACAAGTAGTAATTTAGTATTTCTTGGAAAAATCAGATCAAGAATATCATCAGTAGTCGTCCAGGACTTGACAGAAAACGATAAGTAAAGTATTTTGGATGCCACACAATGTGTGTGTTTGTGTGTGTATGTGTGTGTGTTGTTTGTGTGTGTGTGTTGTGTGTGTGTGTGTGTTGTTTGTGTGTGTGTGTGTGTGTGTGTTGTTTGTGTGTGTGCATGTGTTGTGTGTGTGTGTGTGTGTTGTGTGTGTGTGTGTGTGTTGTTTGTGTGTGTGTGTGTGTGTATGTGTGTGTGTTGTTTGTGTGTGTGTGTGTGTGTGTTGTGTGTGTGTGTGTGTGTGTTGTTTGTGTGTGTGTGTGTGTGTGTGTTGTTTGTGTGTGTGTGTGTGTGTGTATGTGTATGTTTGTGTGTGTATGTGAGTGTCTGCATGAGTGTCTGTGTGTGTGAGTGTATGCGTGTGTATTTGTGGTTGTGTTTGTGTGTGTATATGTATATATGAAGTTTGCTTTTGAGAGGTTTGAAGAGGATTGATGGATGTGGTTTGCCAGATAAGTTGAAGGTATGGTGTTTGAAATTTGGATTGATGCCACGAGTATTGTGGCCATTGATGATGTATGATATTGCAATTGGGCATGTGGAGAGGATGGAGGTTGTGGTGAGAGGGTTTGTGAGGAGGTGGTTGGGAGTGCCACGCTGTTTGACGAACATTGCCTTTTATGGTCAGGGTGGAAAACTCCAGTTTCCCTTGACATCATTAATCGAGGAGTTTAAGGTGGTGAGGGTGCGGGAGTTCACGATGTTGCAGGATTCAAGTGATGCAGTGGTAAAGAATGCTCTCCCAGAGAAGAAGGGAGGTCGGAAGTGGAATGCAAGAGCAGAGGTGGACGAGATGGAGGAGCGAGTGCAACAGGAGGAGGTCATGGGGATGGTACAGCATGGGAAGCATGGCTCGGGGTGGATGAAGCATGAGCGATGGGGAAAGGCATGTGTGAAAGAGAGGAGGAAGATGGTTGAGAGGGAGGTGAGAAGAAAGGAAGAGGAGGGGAGATATGTGAAAGCAGTCGGTCAGGCACAGCAAGGTGCTTGGACTACGTGGGAAGGTGTGTAGGTGAGGATGTTGAAGTGGTAAGAGATTTGGAGGATGGGGCCAATATTGTTGAATTACCTGTTGCGGGCAACGTATGATGTGCTTCCGTCACCAGTAAACTTGAGATTGTGGGGGTTGTTGCAGGAGGAGAGATGTTATTTGTGGGGAGGTGTGGGAACGGTGCAGCATGCACTGATTGCATGTTCAGTCGCATTGGCAGCAGGACAATACAGGTGGCGACATGATCAGGTGCTGGCGGTGGTGGTGCAGATGGTGCAACAAGAGGTGCTGAGGTCGAGAGAGAGAAGAGTGGAGAAGGAGACTGATGGGAGAGAAGTGTGGTTTGTCAAAGAGGGCCAAGTGGTAAGAGGTGTTAAGAGGAGGAGGTGGAAGGAAGAGGGCTGTCAGATGCTTGTGATTGGCAGGTGGTGGCAGACCAGGAGCCACAATTGGTATTCCCAGAGGAGATCTGTGTGACAAGGTTGCGGCCTGACATTGTCATTTGGTCAGGTGCAACAAGACAGGTCATCTTCGGGGAATTGGCAGTACCTTGGGAAGAGAACATGGAGGAGGTGCACGAGAGGAAGAGAGGAAAGTACAGTGAGCTGGAGGCAGAGTGCTGGGAGAAGGGTTGGCAAGTTTCGTGGCAGCCATTTGAGGTGGGGTGCAGAGGGTATATTGGCAATTCCTTTTCTGCATTTCTTGCTCGGCTGGGAGTGTGTGGGACAGAAAGAAGGAGGATGTGTGACAAGGTGGCCCAGGTTGCCTTGAAAGGCTCATTTTGGATATGGAGGAAGTTTATGGAGGCATGTCGAACGGTGTAGGTTGGTTGTGTGTGTATTTTTTTTTTGTTACTATTATTATTTCTTATTTTGTGTATGTGAGTGAGTGGGTGAGGGTGTGTGTTTTTGCATGAATTAATTTTTGCATGAGTGTGTGTTTTTGTATGTTGAGTGGTGTATGTTGTAAGGGTAGGTGGTTGGTTGGTGTTGTGTGTGTATGTGTATGTGTGTGGATGTGTGTGTATGAATGATCTGGTGTGTTTTGTTGGTGAGTGGTGAAGGGTATAAGGGTGGGTGTTTGAGTGTTCCACCATGTTTGTTTGGTGTTGTGGATTCTGGATGTGGAGGTGTTTCTGTTGTAGTCTGCGTTCGCACTGGCTGGGGGTGGGGGTATGTACGCATCCAGGTGTAGTTGCTGCATGTGGAGGCATATGTGCCCCTGCTGGCCCACCTTAGCTGACCGTATCGAGGTTGAAGGGCCGAAACGGGATGATGTTGAGGACCTCGACTGAGGACCCGGTCAGTGCGGCACACTTGTGACCAGGTGTATTTTGAACTTATGTGTACGTGTTTGTGTATGTGTTTGTGTGTGTATCCGTTCAGGCCATCCTTTTAAAGCGGTGAATCCGCTTCAATATTTGGCTATGTTCTTCCTTCCATGCAACCTTTCTAACCCACCGTGTTTAATTCTAAAGGGTTCTAAAGTGTAATTCTAGAGGGTTATAAAGGGTAATTCTCGAGGATTCTAAAGGGTTATTCTTAAGTGTAATCCTAAAGGGTAATTATAAATTGTAATTCTAAAGGGTAATTCTAAAGGGTAATTCTAAAGGGTAATTCTAAAGGGTAATTCTAAATAGTAATTCTAAATGGTAATTTAATAGGGCAATAACATTTTTAACAATTGAACTTTTGTAATCAAATCTTCAACAAACCGTTATTATGAGAATATGGAGAACACCAATTAATAAAATATACAATTAATTTTAACTGTCGTTTTCGTCAAGTTCAGTTTGAGTACAAAGCAGCTATGGACGGGCTTTGCATTTTGAGATGCTTTCTCGTTGAGAATAGAGTTCCAAATGTTCTTACAGAGACTAATGCTCTTGGAGGAGCTGTAACACAAACCAACACACACACACACACACACACACATACACACACACACACACACACACACACACACACACACACACACACAGCACAGATTGGAGCTCAGACAAAGAAGAACGAATCATTATTAATGCCCAAGACCAAGGACACCACTCCGATGGCTTTAAGATGATGGCGTGACTGAGTCAATTGGACAAGTGTAGGTTGTGCAAGGTAGAAACAGAAAGTACGAGCCACCTCCTAACAGGATGTAACAAACTCACGTCAGAACAGCTGTACACACAAAGGCACAACAGGGTGTGTAGATCAATCCACTGACAAATCTGCAGAAACTTCAATATCCCAGCCCCAGAAAACTCATGGAAACATGAAGCAAAAGCACTAATTGAGAATAAGGAAGTGAAGCTCACACACAACCTGATGAGTGATGATTCCCATCGAGCGTGAATACATAGAAAACAAAGCATTGTGACCGGATATAGTAATTAGGTACAAAAATATAGGAAGGCATTGCTAATTGAGGTTTCAGTTCTCAGCGATTTTGGCCTAAACAACGCAGAAATCAAGAAAATGACCAAATACCAAGATCTCAAAAATGAAAAGATCTTGGAATCTGAAGAGTGCTGAAATTGTACCCGTGACTATTGGAGCAACAGGAATAATGAAGAAGAACCCTACAGAGTTCTCAATATCCATTGGAATATTACTACAAACGAACTGCAGTTGGAAGCTGTTCAGGGTGCGGTGACGATACTCAAAAGAGCAAAAGAGCCAAAAGAGTCCTAACAAAACGTCACAGCTTGGGGTCCATGAATCATGACCCCACTCCCGCTTACGGATGGAGGTGGATACTTCGAGACCTGGGAGGACTTCGTTCATCCTTCGGAAACCCACATATGGAGATAAAAACCAACCATAAACACACGTACACACAATTTGGTGGAAGTGAAGGAATTTCCCAGAGCACTCTAGATACTGGTGAGGGCGAGGCCATCTTTGTGATGTCACTTTTCTTTCTGTACTGAGCGTGGGGGATGGGGGGAAGGCGGGGGGGGGGGGAGGATTTGCCATCTGCGAGGTTTGGCCATGCTCTATCGTTATAATACTGAGCAAGGAAACAGACCATATCTACTGTAAATGGATGTGTGTGTGTGTGTGTGTGTGTGTGTGTGTGTGTGTGTGTGTGTGTGTGTGTGTGTGTGTGTGTGTGTGTGCCAAAACCCCCAAAATGATCATCATGATCTCCTGAGTTGGTAATTAACTACATCACTACGAGACCAAAAATCCGGAAGATTTACCACGTTTCTAAATGCACACCATGTTAAGGTGGGTGGAGCTGTTTTCTTCCACGGCATGGCATTCTCATTACAAAATAAATAAATAAGCAATGCTAACATTGCAACAAAGCATATAATTAATTAATTATAATAACATTAACTACGATAATAGCCGGCAAAGCCGGTGTTGTCAATAAACGAGTACGTATTATGTTGAAAACCTGATTATGCCTTGGCTCGAGCATCCGAAGCGCAGTGGGCGCAGCCATCTTGCGGAGGCGGAGGTATGCATAACAAATTTAAAACGTTCATTAGGAGTTTCTTTCACCCGTCGTCGTTTGATTCACAATCTTATGCACCTCCGATGTATTAATAAAATAATTTAAGACCAACATCGGCCTGCACGGGCCTGGTTATCTTCAACAAAACGCGTCACCAAACACCGGACCCAATGAGAGTCGAGCATTTGCAAAAATATTTCTAAAATGAAAGCGCTCAATGGTGGGCGCCATCGACCGGATGCGGAAGTTTGCATAAAACAATTGCGAAAAAGTTCAATAGGAGTTTGTTTAACCCGTCGTTCTTTGATTCACAATATAATGAAACCTCTCATTAGTAATTAAAATACGTTAACACCAACCTCGTTATCTTCAACGAAAATCGTCATCAAACACCAGAACCAATGAGATTCGAGCATTTGAAAAAATATTATTACGCGTTTCGGACGGTGAAAACGGCATCAAATATTCTAACATTGACGAAGAATTATTTTTTAGAAATCTCGCGGCCGTATGGGATAGTTTTTCATGGCCAGAAATACGGTATAAGCGGTTAGAAGACTACACACTTACTGTGAAAACGTATGTTAAGCCCAGTTAAAAATAGGCCTTAAGGTAGCACATCGTATAGTTACTTCCTTCAGCTTCTTGTGACATTTATTGTATGCAGGTATTGCCATTGGGGAGGGCTGTCTGCTCTTCTCTTTTACCAAGTCTTACCAGGTACGGTACCTACTACACCTACCAACTACCTAACCTACTGATGCCATAGTGATGGGTAAAATAGTGGCAAGAGGCTTTGTCTTCGCCGGCTCATTGCGGCTTTGCAGTCGGTACTAGTAGCCGGCGAAGCCGGTGTTGTCAATAAACGAGTACGTATTATGTTGAAAACCTGATTATGCCTTGGCTCGAGAATCCGAAGCGCAGTGGACGCAGCCATCTTGCGGAGGCGGAAGTATGCATAACAAATTTAAAACGTTCATTAGGAGTTTCTTTCACCCGTCGTCGTTTGATTCACAATCTTATGCACCTCCGATGTATTAATAAAATAATTTAAGACCAACATCGGCCTGCACGGGCCTGGTTATCTTCAACAAAACGCGTCACCAAACACCGGACCCAATGAGAGTCGAGCATTTGCAAAAATATTTCTAAAATGAAAGCGCTCAATGGTGGGCGCCATCGACCGGATGCGGAAGTTTGCATAAAACAATTGCGAAAAAGTTCAATAGGAGTTTGTTTCACCCGTCGTTCTTTGATTCACAATCTAATGAAACCTCTCATTAATAATTAAAATACGTTAAGACCAACCTCGTTATCTTCAACGAAAATCGTCATCAAACACCAGAACCAATGAGATTCGAGCATTTGAAAAAATATTATTACGCGTTTCGGAAGGTGAAAACGGCGTCAAATATTCTAACATTGACGAAGAATGATTTTTTAGAAATCTCGCGGCCGTACGGGATAGTTTTTCACGGCCAGAAATATGGTATAAGCGGTTTACATATTTAGTTAAGAAATACGGATAGTTTTTCACGGCCGGAAATATCCGAAGTTGAGACGGAATTCACCGAATTAATCACTGCAAGCTAACGTCTTCTGGTGGAGGAAGCTGCCGTGCCCGGAGAGTCAGAGAACCAGCCCTGGCGCCTGACAGCGACTGAAGTTAGAAGACTACACACCTACTGTGAAAACGTATGTTAAGCCCAGTTAAAAATAGGCCTTAAGCTGCACATCATACAGTTACTTCCTTAAGCTTCTTGTGCCATTTATTGTATGCAGGTATTGGCATTGGGGAGGACTGTCTGCTCTTCTCTTTTACCAAGTCTTACCAGGTACAGTACCTACTACACCTACCTACTACCAACTACCTACCTACCTACTACCAACTACCTAACCTACTGATGCCATGGTGATGGGTAAAATAGTGGCAAGAGGTTTTGGCTTTGCCGGCTCATTGCGGCTTTGCAGTCGGTACTAGTAGCCGGCGAAGCCGGTGTTGTCAATAAACGAGTACGTATTATGTTGAAAACCTGATTATGCCTTGGCTCGAGAATCCGAAGCGCAGTGGGCGCAGCCATCTTGCAGAGGCGGAAGTATGCATAACAAATTTAAAACGTTCATTAGGAGTTTCTTTCACCCGTCGTCGTTTGATTCACAATCTTATGCACCTCCGATGTATTAATAAAATAATTTAAGACAAACATCGGCCCCCACGGGCCTGGTTATCTTCAACAAAACGCGTCACCAAACACCGGACCCAACGAGAGTCGAGCATTTGCAAAAATATTTCTAAAATGAAAGCGCTCAATGGTGGGCGCCATCGACCGGATGCGGAAGTTTGCATAAAACAATTGCGAAAAAGTTCAACAGGAGTTTGTTTCACCCGTCGTTCATTGATTCACAATCTAATGAAACCTCTAATTAGTAATTAAAATACGTTAAGACCAACCTCGTTATCTTCAACGAAAATCGTCATCAAACACCAGAACCAATGAGATTCGAGCATTTGAAAAAAAAATTTTTTTTAAAGCTTATTACACGTTTCGGACGGTGAAAACGGCGTCAAATATTCTAACATTGACGAAGAATTATTTTTTAGAAATCTCGCGGCCGTATGGGATAGTTTTTTACGGCCAGAAATACGGTATAAGCAGTTTACATATTTAGTTTAGAAATATGGATAGTTTTTCACGGCCGGAAATATCCGAAGTTGAGACGGAATTCACCGAATTAATCACTGCAAGCTAACGTCTTCTGGTGGAGGAAGCTGCCGTGCCCGGAGAGTCAGAGAACCAGCCCTGGCGCCTGACAGCGACTGAAGTTAGAAGACTACACACTTACTGTGAAAACGTATGTTAAGCCCAGTTAAAAATAGGCCTTAAGCTAGCACATCGTATCGTTACTTCCTTAAGCTTCTTGTCACATTTATTGTATGCAGGTATTGCCATTGGGGAGGACTGTCTGCTCTTCTCTTTAACCAAGTCTTACCAGGTACGGTACCTACTACACCTACCTACTACCAACTACCTACCTACCTACTACCAACTACCTACCTACTACCAACTACCTAACCTACTGATGCCATGGTGATGGGTAAAATAGTGGCAAGAGGTTTTGGCTTCGCCGGCTCATTGCGGCTTTGCAGTCGGTACTAGTAGCCGGCGAAGCCGGTGTTGTCAATAAACGAGTACATATTGTTACGGACCACGGATAAGATGTTGTGTTTGCCGAGCGGATGGCCCCGCGGCCATACAGTTACCCCGACTAACCCGATTCCCAAACGTTGGCCGGATCGCGCCACAGATATTCAATAGGGAAAAGACTAAGGCAACACGGATGTGAAGAAGAAGCAGACAAAAAGGTTGGAAATACGAATATAATTTATTTGCTATTTACAGGCTCAAAAAAACCAAGGAGAAGGAAAGATAAGAAAATAATATACAGAAGATATTAGACACAGTGCAACGCTAGCTTATACAAACTTAATTAACCCAAGGACAGAACAAACAAAACAAACTCACGTACACAAGAAGGATGGAAAGGCAGGAGGTGGATGGCTGGAGGGAGAGGAAGGTCCAATGGTACTGCAGCACGATCGGCACGTTTGACCACCTCCGTTCCTTCGCGGCCCTGCTCCGGAACTGCCGTCAAGGCCACACGCTGCTGTCGTTGCTGCTGTGGCTGCGGCTGCTCTGGGGACGTCGCGTGCTTTGCCAGGACTCGTCTGGTCCAACCACACAACTGAACAACGTGCTTGCTTCTTGCCCAACTCTCTTGCTTGGTCCAACTTTGGCGAGCAAGGCGACG
Organism: Myxine glutinosa; assembly: GCF_964187855.1. NCBI lineage: Eukaryota > Metazoa > Chordata > Myxini > Myxiniformes > Myxinidae > Myxine > Myxine glutinosa. The sequence goes on from NC_136273.1 coordinate 78,653,983, forward strand.
AATAGCAGGCTTTGTGCTTCCCTGGACGATCTCCTTAGTACCTTGCGCGCGCGCTTTTTATAGCGCCTCCGGCGATCAAGCCACCGGCCTTTTGGACACGCCCATCGGTGTGCTCACCTCGGCCCTGGTTGGTCGCGCGACCCTCTGGCTCCACCCTTGATGACGACGGGTGGGCACGCCCTTCTTCCCCGACCCAAGCACATGTTCAATGGTGGTTTTGGAGGGGATGTAATTGGCAATCGAGGCTTGGCAATGATGAAAGGGGAAAGTGAAAGGAATCTACTCTATTTCACTTGGTGCAATGGAGTGTCATCTTAATGGAAGACAAGGCCTTACCCTAATACACATAATAAAGATATAACTATCAACCAGGGGGAAATCTATGATTGGCTGACGTGATTGTTTATGACCTAATTATGGGACGCCCTTTGACCTTTATACATAACTGGAGTAAGGAGGGTCCAGAATAAAGCAATATTTCACAACAATTTACTATACAATACAATACAATAAAAAAAACACAATCCTCATATCCACAACAATATTATGTTGAAAACCTGATTATGCCTTGGCTCGAGAATCCGAAGCGCAGTGGACGCAGCCATCTTGCGGATGCGGAAGTATGCATAACAAATTTAAAACGTTCATTAGGAGTTTCTTTCACCCGTCATCATTTGATTCACAATCTTATGCACCTCCGATGTATTAATAAAATAATTCAAGACCAACATCGGCCCGCACGGGCCTGGTTATCTTCAACAAAACGCGTCACCAAACACCGGACCCAATGAGAGTCGAGCATTTTCAAAAATATTTCTAAAATGAAAGCGCTCAATGGTGGACGCCATCGACCGGATGCGGAAGTTTGCATAAAACAATTGCGAAAAAGTTCAATAGGCGTTTGTTTCACCCGTCGTTCTTTGATTCACAATCTAATGAAACCTCTAATTAGTAATTAAAATACGTTAAGACCAACCTCGTTATCTTCAACGAAAATCGTCTTCAAACACCAGAACCAATGAGATTCGAGCATTTGAAAAAATATTTTTTTAAAAGCTTATTACGCGTTTCGAATGGTGAAAACGGCGTCAAATATTCTAACATTGACGAAGAATTATTTTTTAGAAATCTCGCGGCCATATGGGATAGTTTTTCACGGCCAGAAATACGGTATAAGCGGTTTACATATTTAGTTTAGAAATACGGATAGTTTTTCACGGCCGGAAATATCCGAAGTTGACACGGAATTCACCGAATTAATCACTGCAAGCTAACTTCTTCTGGTGGAGGAAGCTGCCGTGCCCGGAGGGTCAGAGAACCAGCCCTGGCGCCTGACAGCGACTGAAGTTAGAAGACTACACACATACTGTGAAAACGTATGTTAAGCCCAGTTAACATTTCTTAAAATAGGCCTTAAGCTAGCACATCGTATCGTTACTTCCTTCAGCTTCTTGTGACATTTATTGTATGCAGATATTGCCATTGGGGAGGACTGTCTGCTCTTCTCTTTTACCAAGTCTTACCAGGTACGGTACCTACTACACCTACCTACTACCAACTACCTAACCTACTGATGCCGTAGGGCGGGTACCTTTGCTAGTATCTTACTATAATTCACCAAATGTCCGTCTGTCCGTTCGAAGGTACCACAAAAACGGCTTAACTGATCGCAACGATATTTTGGGTGGGTATTCCTGGGAGTAAAATAGGTTATATTGTTTTTCCAAGTTTTCCAATTTTTCAATTTTCCAGTTTTTCCAAACACGATGGAATAATATTTACCGATATGAACAGTGATGTGGCTTTTATTGAAATTCTACAAATACTGTTTAGATTTTGATGACAATTATGAACCTGCCGCGAATGCGGAAGTGGACAGATGTCTGCAATGCGCGGGTTTGATAATATCCAAATACAACCGTCATTCAATCGTAATGTTAAATCGTTAAACGTTAATCGTGTTAATCGTTTTGTTAAAGTATCAATTGATGATTGGAATTGAGTGAATACAATTACGATTTTGAATTCGTAATTGTATTCACCCAACCATATGGAACTTCACATCAGGATTTAAATATTTGTTTATGTCACGAATGTTGTTAAAAGTTGATTTTTTATGTTAATGTTATTTCATTTGTGATTGGAGTTATGCTGTTTGGAATGAAAAAAGAGATATCGAGTTCAAGTGAATGACGAAATGCCGTGACGGTTTCTACTTTCCGAACGCGAATTCACGGATCGCCATATGCAGATTCGCCATTGACTGTGTATGGAACAAACGTACCCGTTTGTTTGCCAACGGGTACGTTTTTCATGGAAGTCCTTCACGAACTTGCTGTCCATGTCTGACATGTGACTGAAGGTGTGACAGGAATGTGGAATTTATTGGTTTCATGCTTTAACATTCGCCGTTTCTGCATTGTCTGTTTGCTTCTGTCCTCCCACCCGTGCGTAGCACGGGTACCTCACTAATAGTATAATTTGGCAATAATAATAACGAACGTATATAATCCCTACCCTGGCCCAAACATATCTCGACTTGGTGAAAGGTAAGCTAATGCTCAAGCAGTACAGCTGGCAGGTATGCTACAAGGCCATGAAAACCAATGAAAATTTGGTCCAATGGATGAACGGGTCCACTAATAATTTTAAGTGTTTGGTATGACTCAGTTGTGGTTTGAACCGCCGAACTCCCAGACCCAGAGTGGACTGTCTAACAATTGTGGGGATTATTCAATTATTTTGTTGTCTCTGGATGGATACTGTCCTCCCTGGTTTTCTTCTCTCCACGTTTTACTCACCTTGATCCAAAAAGGAACTGTTTCATTAAAGAGTTCAGTAATGAAATTTCATGTTACCTTGTATAATCTTTAATTTGCTGAGATTTATAACGTCTGTCACCGAATGTGGATGGAGGTTATGTTTTCACCCCTGCTTGTCTGTTTGTCTGTGAGCAGGATATCTCAATACGTTATGGACGGACTCAGCCGAAACTTGCTGGAAAGGTTGGGTGCGTGACAAGCACGAATTGATTCGATTTTGGTGTAGATCCGAATCCGGACACAATATTTTACATACTAGCCGAAACCCGTGGAACATCCACGGAAGGGAGGATGTGGTGTATGGATTATTCTGCTCACCTTCACTCCTTCATTCCTCTTTTCTCCCGCCTCTGGAACAAACTCCCTCACTCTCTTCAATCCCACTCCACCCTCCAGGTCTTTAAAACAGCTGTTCACCACCATCTCTTATCCTCCCCCATCCAAAACCTTGATCTTTTCTACCCCCGCTAATTTCGGTCCCCTTGTGTTTTATACCTCTCCCCCCCCCCTTCCCACGCCTCCTCCCCCCAAGCCCTCTCCCTCCCACACTTCTCCCTGCTCTCAAATGTTGTGGTTGTGTGCTTCCCCTTCTCTCCCCATCTTGTCTTCCGCTCCCTCTTTTTGTATATTTTGTTTGTCTGGTTGTTTTGTTAGTGAAATAAATGTTAGCTCTTTCACGAGCCTTGATTCAGTATACAAAAATAAAAATAAAAATAGAGTGTACCATTATGGATGGCATAGGGGATTTGCTTGTCCGAGTAAGAGTTAGGAAGAAAGATGAGAATGAAGAGTGCGTATATGAACAACGTATTTATTGCAATCTACTTAAATGACAACGCTACGATATACTTTTGAAAAATGAATGGATTCGTAATAGGAATCGGCATAGCACCACTCTGGGATTGTCCACTCAGTGGACGGCTTGCTGTCGCCTTCGACTGTCCAATCAGCGGACGGCTTGCTTCGCCTTCGCCCAGCAGACGCCAATACGATGGCGTCGTAAGATGGCGTCGTATCGGCAGTTAATCGGATGCTTTTGGGCCACAACGTCTGCTAATTCAGATTTTTCGAGTATGCCTGTACGTGATAAACAAAGAGCGCGGTTCGTAGATCGTAAATCCATTAGTGCCGTGGGCATCGGGTCACTGGGTACGGCGTAAAAGGGATAACAAAGTCGAGTCCTTACGCTATTATTATATAGATATATATATATATACTAGCGGGGTCACCCGTGGGAATCCCACGGGCATGGATGTGTGTGACATTTCGACATATTGAGTTATATGCTGCACATTCATTTTTACAAAATGGTTACTGGCAAGTCATCAGATCCAGAAATGGTGTGATGAACACAATTTATTTATTTCACATAATATGTGACCCCTCACTCCTCTCCACCTGACACTCTCCTGTCTCCACCTGACACTCTCCTGTCTCCACCTGACACTCTCCTCTCTCCACCTAGCACTCCTCTCCTCTCCAAACCCTCACATCCCTCTCCTTTCCAATCCCTCACCTCTCCAATCCCTCACACTCCTCTCCTCTCCAATCCTTCACACGCCTCTCCAATCGCGCCTCACACTCCTCTCCAATCGCGCCTCACACTCCTCTCCAATCGCGCCTCACACTCCTCTCCAATCGTGCCTCACACTCCTCTCCAATCGTGCCTCACACTCCCCTCCAATCACTCCTCTCCAATCGTGCCTCACACTCCTCTCCAATCACGCCTCACACTCCTCTCCAATCGTGCCTCACACTCCTCTCCAATCGCGCCTCACACTCCTCTCCAATCGCGCCTCACTTGCCTCTCCAATCGGCTTTCCCCGTCTCGTTTCTCTCCTTTTTCTCCCGTCTCGTTCTTTTTATTGCTCCAAATCGGCCCGTCGGAATCGGAAATCGGCCCGTCTCGCCCGTTGGCCCGTCGGAATCGGAAATCGGCCCGTCTTGCTTTTGTGCTTGTGCGTAAATAAATTGTGTTCATGACACCATTTCTGGTGTTGGGCTAGCGGCTAGGGTGCCGGCTTAGGATCCTGGGTTCGAATCTCGGTCGATCGCCGAATTAATGCCAGGGGGGTTGACTCAGCCTGTCATCCTTCCGAGGTCGGCTAATTGAGTACCAGTTCACTGGTAATTCCCTGTTTGTCGTTAAGGCGGCAAAAAGGGTTGGCGTCAGGAAGGGCATCCGGCCGTAAAACATTGCTTCAAAAAGGGGACAAAAAAACAACAACTACCACGGTCCCCGAAAAGGCCAACCCCCGCTTTGCGGGGAAAAATGGCCTCTAAACGGTGGTTTTTACACCATTTCTGGATCTGATGACTTGCCAGTAACCATTTTGTAAAAATGAATGTGCAGCATCTAACTCAATATGTCGAAATGTCACACACATCCATGCCCGTGGGATTCCCACGGGTGACCCCACAAGTTTGCATTGACGTTCGTCGATGGACTCGTTCGCCCGTCTCATTCGTTTTCTTGCTGCATCCTGTTCAAGTCTGCGTTCTTCATCGATCGTCTCATTCATTTTGGAAATAGAAGTTTCCACGCAGCGCATGAATTGTCAGATCCTCAAGAGGAATTTGTCTCGTAATCATCAAATGATAAATGGCAAGTAAATTATATTGTGGAAAATTAAAGATTTCAAATAAACCTATTTAAAGTGTATTCGCACATAACTAATTTTAAAAAACGAAGAAATATCTCTCGGTAATTTCCTGAAACATATTTTACTTCCGGCTAATAATGTTGAATTAAATAAAAACGAAGAAATATATGTCGGCATCATTGTTGACGTTTTTGTGACGACTGTCATCAAACGAAAAAGTAATATATCTTAACGGAAAAGCAAAAGCGAATTTTTAATATATATGTCGACACGTTGCCGTCGGTGTCATGTTGGGCGGTGTATGATACACCATGACGCGATTTTAAAAAATATATCTGCATTTTCCCGCGTGTGTGGAATGTTCTCAATTATTGCTGACACCGACTCTAAAACCATCGATAAAAATGAAATCATATGGTGAGTTAGATTGGAGATAAAGGCGTGAGAGAGACTCAATGGCCTTGAAGTTACAGGCATTTGAGAATTCATTTCGTTCTATAAACGGCAACTTTCATCGGATTTTCTTCTCGTTTTTTTTCAACCGAGTCTAAAACTATGTTAGCGACTGTGAAAAATGAAATGATATATCGAATTTAAAATAGATATCGACACATTGCCGTCGGTGTCATGTTGGGCGGTGTATGATACACCATGACGCGATTTTAAAAAATATATCTCTGCATTTTCCCGCGTGTGTGGAATGTTTGTGGAAAATTAAAGATTTCAAATAAACCTATTTAAAGTGTATGCGCACATAACTAATAAAAAAAACGAAGAAATATCTCTCGGTAATTTCCTGAAACATATTTTACTTCCGGCTAATATGTTGAATGAAATAAAAACGAAGAAATATATGTCGGCATCATTGTTGACGTTTTTGTGACGACTATCATCAAACGAAATAGTAATATATCATAACGGAAAAGCAAAAGCGAATTTTTAATATATATCGACACATTGCCGGCGGTGTCATGTTGGGCGGTGTATGATACACCATGACGCGATTTTAAAAAATATATCTCTGCATTTTCCCGCGTGTGTGGATTGTTCTCAATTATTGCTGACACCGAGTCTAAAAGTAAAACCATCGATAAAAATGAAATCATATGGTGAGTTAGATTGGAGATAAAGGCGTGAGAGAGACTCAATGGCCTTGAAGTTACAGGCCTTTGAGAATTCATTTCGTTCACGGCAACTTTCATCGGATTTTCTTCCCGTTTTTTTTCAACCGAGTCTAAAACTATGTTAGCGACTGTGAAAAATGAAATGATTTATCGAATTTGATTTGAAATAAAACTGGGGGAGAGCAAGACACCACGGGCCTACAAAACAGGACTCAAAGCTATGCGAGTTAATAAAATGGTGGATATTTGTTTATAGCCACTCCCAGAATGGGTGGAGCTATGGGTGGAGCTACTCTGCAAACCGAGTAAGCCACACCCCGGACAGACACCCAACAGATAGACAGACAGACAGACAGAATCATCTACGGCTATTATAATATAGATTTTGGTATACAAGATCGAGGCTCATGTAAGAGCTAACATTGATCACAAAAACTAACACACAAAACATATGATAAAGGGAGCGGGAGATAAGATGGAGAGCAGGGACATCGGGAGATCTGTGGGAGGGAGAGGGCTTGGGGGGAGGAGGCATGGGAAGTGGGGGGGGCGGGGGGGATGGGGAGGTAAAAAACACATGGACACTGCGAGAACTTCCAGGAAAGAAGTCGGCACTTCAAAAAAGTGGATCTGGGGTGAATTAACGGGGGTAGAAAAGATCAAGGTTTTGGATGGGGGAAGATAAGAGATGGTGGTGGACAGCTGTTTTAAAGACCTGGAGGGAGGAGTGGGATTGAAGAGAGTGAGGGGGTTTGTTCCAGAGGTGGGAGAAAAGAGGAATGAAAGAGTGAGGTGAGCAGAGAGTCTTCATTTTGGCAGTTTCACCAGAAGAGGGTTGCAGGCAGATCTTGTGCGACCTGTAGGAATATTTGTGGGACAGAGCACAGAGAGAGCTGGGGGAGCTAGGCCAGAAAGGAGTCGGTAGAAGACAGAAAGACCACCAACCTGCCTGCGGTGACTGAATGAATGAATGAATGAATGAATGATCGTTTTAAGGCCATTTTCCCCGCTAGAGCAGGCGTTAGCCTTGCGGGCCCCATGACAATCATGGTTCCCTGTTTGAGGCAATGTTTTTATGGCCGGATGCCCTTCCTGATGCCAACCCTTGGTCACGCTCTTACGATGCGCAGGGATACGGTGTACCTATTCTAAACCGGGGTACACACCGGGATCATTCATCCCAGCAAGCTGGTATTCAATTTGCCGACCTCGGAAGGATGACAGGCTGAGTCAACCCCCCTGGCGTTAATTCAGCGATCGACCGGGATTCGAACCCAGGATCCTAGGATCCCAAGCCGGCACCCTAACCGCTAAGCCAACACCAGGCTGATAATGAGTGAGTGAAACGATAATTAATTATATAGCATGATATTTCAAATAAGGCAATTATATATGCAGCATGATATTTCAAATAAGGTAATTATACAGCATATTTCAAATAAGGTAATGAAAGAGCATGATATTTCAAATAAGGTAATTATATAGCATGATATTTCAAATAAGGTAATTATACAGCATGATATTTCAAATAAGGAAATTATATAGCATGATATTTCAAATAAGGTAATTATATAGCATGATATTTCAAATAAGGTAATTATTTGGCATGATATTTCAAACGAACCACCATTAGAGGCCATCTTTCCCCGCAGAGCAGGGGTTCGCCTTTTTCGGGCACCGTGGTCCCCTTTTTGGAGCAATCTTTTATGGCCGGATGCCCTTCCTGCCGCCAACCCTGTTAGTCGCCTCTTGTGACACACAGGGAATTACAAGTGAACTGGTACTCGATTTGCCGACCTCGGAAGGATGACAGGCTGAGTCAACCCCTTTGCGTTAGTTCAGCGATCGACCGGGATTCAAACCCAGGATCCCAGGATCCCAAGCCGGCACCCTAACCACTAAGCCAAACACCAGCCTTGGCATGATATTTCAAATAAGGTAATTATATCGCATGATATTTCAACTAAGGTAATTATATAGCATGATATTTCAAATAAGGTAATTATATAGCATGATATTTCAAATAAAGTAATTATATAGCATGATATTTCAAATAAGGTAATTATATAGGATGATATTTCAAATAAGGTAATTATATAGGATGATATTTCAAATAAGGTAATTATATCGCATGATATTTCAACTAAGGTAATTATATAGCATGATATTTCAAATAAGGTAATTATATAGCATGATATTTCAAATAATGTAATTATATAGCATGATATTTCAAATAAGGTAATTATATAGAATAATATTTCAAATAAGGTAATTATATAGGATGATATTTCAAATAAGGTAATTATAAAGCATGATTTTTCAAATAAGGTAATTATATAGGATGATATTTCAAATAAGGTAATTATATGGCATGATATTTCAAATGAATGAATGAATGAATGATCGTTGTAAGGCCATTTTCCCCGCTAGAGCGGGGGTTAGCCTTGCGGGCCCCATGACAATCATGGTTCCCTGTTTGAGGCAATGTTTTTATGGCCGGATGCCCTTCCTAACGCCAACCCTTAGTCGCCTCTTACGATGCGCAGGGATACGGTGTACCTATTTAAAACCGGGGTACACACCGGGATCATTCATCCCAGCAAGCTGGTACTCAATTTGCCGACCTCGGAAGGATGACAGGCTGAGTCAACCCCCCTGGCATTAATTCAGCGATCGACCGGGATTCGAACCCAGGATCCTAGGATCCCAAGCCGGCACCCTAACCGCTAAGCCAACACCAGGCTTTATGGCATGATATTTCAAATAAGGTAATTATATCGCATGATATTTCAAATACAACAACAACAACAACAACAGGCATTTTAAGGCCATTTTCCCTGCAAGAGCAGGGGTTAGCATTGCGGTCCCCATCACAGTCCTCTCCATTTTGCCCTATTTTCTGCATCTCCCCTTGTTAACCCCCTTGCCTGCATTTCTTCTTCGACCATCTTTAGCCAATTCTTTCTCGGTCTTCCCCATCCTCTACTTCCTTCTACATTCACCCCCATCACTCTTCTCGACCAGTCACTTTCATCCTTCCTCAACACATGACCAAACCATCTCAAACTGTTTCTCTTCACAGCATCCATCACAGGCTCTATTCCCATCATCTTTCGCAATTCATCATTTGTCTTCCTCTCTCTCAACGATACTCAACACATCCACCGAACCATTCGCATTTCCACCCTTTCCAGCCTTCGTTGCTGCTCTACGTTCATTCCCCATGTCTCGCTCCCATAAATCATAACACTTCTCACACATGCAGCATACACCTTTCCCTTCAGCTTCAACGACACTGCCCTCCTCGTCAGCACGCCACTCAGTTCCCGAAACTTCTTCCATGCAACATCTCACTCTGGCAACCGTTGCCGAGTCTGATCCACCTTCTCCATTCAGCATGTCTCCTAGGTAACAAAATGTTTTCACACCTTCCAGCTTCACGCCATCTCCAAGATCCAACTCAACATTTCTTCCATCTGCAGCTCCCTCTGTGCACACCTTACACTTGAATGTAGCTGCCACACTGGTTAATGACCCTCTCAAACCACAACATTTTTGATGAACCCACTCAGCGCACATTGTACATTGAATGGAATTCACTCCGACACCCTTCCTGCACACAGCACGCGGCCACTTCCCAGTTCTTTCCACCTCACCACATGCTTTACCACTTGCCATCACCTTTGTTTTTCCGATATTCACCTTCAGACCTTTTGTCTCCATACATTCCTTCCACTTGTCATCTTCTCCTTCAGTTCATCCATACTTTCTGCAATCAACACCAGATCATCTGCATTCAACAACTCCCACAGTAAACCCTCCTTTATACGTTCTGAACCAGCACCTCCATCACAGCTACAAATAGTAGTGGACTTACTACCGACCCCTGATGCACTCACACCTTCACCTCAAACTCACCATTGTTCCCGTCATTCGTCCTTACAGCTGTGCACGCTCTTTTGTACATTGCCATCACTACTCTGATCAACCATTCCTCCACTCCTAACTTCCTCAATGCCCATGTCACTACTTCACGTGGAACTCTATCGAATGCTTTCTCCAGATCAACAAACCCAAGAAACAACTTCTTCCTCTTCTCCTGCAACTGCCTCACAATAAAGAGCGCGTCTGTCATTCCTCTTCCTGGCATAAATCCAAACTGCATTTCGTCAATCTTCACTTTCTTCCTTATCCTCCTCTCCAACACCCTTTCCAATACCTTCATTCCATGCTCCAATAACTTTATCGCTCGATACGAGCCACAGTCCAGAGGGTCACCTTTCCCCTTGTATAGAGGGATGAGGGTACTCAGTTCCCAATCCACTGGAATGCGGCCTTCTTTCACCACCAGATTGCAGATCTCTGTCATTCTCTTCACACCCCAACTTCCTGCTGCCTTCAACATATCTCCCACAACTCCCGTCGGCCCTCCCGCTTTTCTACTCTTCATTGCTTTTATTGCTTCCTCAACTTCCTTCTCGGTTATCTTCTCTGCCGGTCCTAAAACTGGGTTACTCTCTTTGTTGCCATGCCAAATAAGGTAATTATATCGCATGATATTTCAAATAAGGTAATTATATGGCATGATATTTCAAATAAGGTAATTATATGGCATGATATTTCAAATACGGTAATTATATAGCATGATATTTCAAATAAGGTAATTATATCGCATGATATTTCGAATAAGGTAATTATATAGCATGATTTTTTTTTTTTTTTTTTTTGGGATACTGAATCGAGGCTCGTGAAAGAGCTAACATTTACTTCACAAACAAATCAACCAGACAAACAAAATATATAAAAAGAGGGAGCGGAAGACAAGATGGGGAGAGAAGGGGAAGCACACAAACACAACATTTGAGAGCAGGGAGATGTGTGGAAGGGAGAGGGCTTGGGGGGGGTTGGCGTGGGAAGGGGGGTGAGGGGGGGGGGGGAGGGAGAAGTATAAGACACAAGGACACCAAGGGCTTCCAGGACAGAAGTTGGTATTACAAAAAAGTGGAATTGGGGTGAAATTAGCGGGGGTAGAAAAGATTAATGTTTTGGATGGGGGAAGATAGGAGATGGTGGTGAACAGCTGTTCATATTCATATCTCAGTTCATACATATTCATACATATTCATACAAACAGTTCATATTTCAAATAAGGTAATTATATCGCATTGTGGCGGACACAAAAGCCCACTGGCGTGGTGACATCATTCCACGCACCAAGTGGGCGGTGGCCACGTCCGAGGGGTAGGCGTGGCCTCATGGTATACACCGGGCGCCCAGCCCGGAGCGATACAGTGTTACAGTGTAGTCTTACAATAAAGACGTTTGTTTGTTACCGCTTGTCCGCTTCCTCCTTGCTCACAAGCAGCGCGCGTAACGCCGCGCTTTACTGGTGACCCTCGACGTTGGATCTGCTGGAGCGATCCTTCCACACGCGACGCCATCGCCATGAACGACAAGTCAATGGCGATTAAACTTCCCGAATTTTGGGAGGCCCAGGCCGAGGTCTGGTTCGTTCAAGCCGAAGCCCAATTTCAGCTTCGGCGCCTCACCGATGACAACCTGCGCTACTGCCATGTCGTCGCCTCCCTCGGGCCCGGCACGGCCGCTCGAGTTGTGTCCGTCCTTCGCCACCCACCGGACGGCCACAAGTACGAGGCGCTCAAGCGGCTACTCCTAGCCACGTTCAGCCTCAAGGACGACGCACGGGCCGACCGCCTCCTGGATCTCCCCGAGCTCGGTGAGACGTGCCCGTCGGTCCGTATGGACCATATGCTGGCACTGTTGGGCGACGAAGCCCCCGGTTCGCTATTCCGGGCGCTTTTCCGTCGCCAACTTCCAGCGCAGGTTCGCCTCGCGTTGGCCGGGACCGGGCTAACGGAACCCCGGCAATTGGCGGCCGAGGCGGACAAGTACTTTGCCGCTTCGGACACGCGGGCGAGCGTTGGCGTGGCCGTCGCGGCCTCCTACGCCGCTGCTGTTGTCCCACAGCATCATCTACAGCACGCTGAGTTTCAGCAGCATGCTGATACGCACCTCGTGAACGCCGCCACGCCCCGCCCACCGCCGCGGCGAAAACCGCCACCGCGGGGAAACCCGTCGACTCCACCGGCCTGGCGGAGCCAGCCGCGCTCCTCCGGCTCCACCGCCTGGTGCTGGTTCCACGCCAAGTTCGGCCACGAAGCTCGGCAGTGTCATCCGCCGTGCTCCTTCGACGGGTCGGGAAACGCCCGGGCCGGCGCTCAATTGTGGCGATGAGCGCCGGCCGTTCGAGCAGCCTGCTGTTCATAACGGACACCTTCTCCGGGCGCCGTTACCTGTGCGACACGGGAGCACAGGTGAGTGTCATTCCCGCCGGCACGTCAGACAAGCACGCCGCGGGTGGGGGCCCCGCGCTGCTTGCCGCGAACGGGACGCCCATCCGTACGTACGGAAAAAGGTGCCTCTCTCTGCGGTTTGGAGGGCAGGTTTTCCGATGGACGTTCGTCACCGCCGACGTGCCCATGGCACTGCTTGGCGCGGACTTCCTGTGCGCTAATGGGCTCCTGGTCGACGTCAAGCGCAGACGGCTTGTCCAGGCCGAGACGTTCAGCTCGCTCGCATGTGCGTTGCCCAGCTCAACGAGCGGCTTGACAAGCGGCTTGCCGAACGATTCGGTTCCGGCCACGTTGGTCTGTACGCTTCCGGCAGCGGACGCATTCACCCGCCTCCTCGCCGGCTTCCCGGCCCTCACGCGGCCCACCTTCTCGGCGGGGGCCGTCAAGCACGGGGTGGCCCATCACATCCCCACCGTCGGGCCACCGGTCTACGCCCGGGCACGCCGCCTCGAGCCGACGAAGCTGGCGGTGGCAAAAGCGGAGTTCGCTACCCTGGAGCGACTCGGCATCGTTCGGCGCTCAGAGAGCGCTTGGGCGTCGCCGCTGCACATCGTGCCGAAGCCCGGCGGGGGATGGCGACCGTGCGGGGACTATCGCCGTCTCAATGACGCCACGACTCCCGACCGCTACCCCGTCCCCCACATTCAGGACTTTTCCGCCCGTTTGGCGGGCAGGTCCTTCTTCTCGAAGGTGGACCTCATACGCGGCTACCATCAGGTCCCCGTCAGGCCGGAGGACGTCCCGAAGACGGCGGTCATCACGCCATTCGGACTCTTCGAGTTCCTGCGCATGCCCTTCGGTCTGAAGAATGCGGCTCAGGCGTTCCAGCGACTGATGGACAGCGTCCTGCGCGACTTGGATTTTGTCTACGTCTACCTGGACGATATCCTCGTCGCCAGCGCGTCCCACGAAGAGCACCTACGCCACCTCCGCACGCTCTTCGAACGCCTGGGCCAGCATGGCCTGATTGTGAACCCCGCAAAGTGCCGGTTCGGCGCAGCCACAATCGATTTTCTGGGGCACCGTGTCACCAGGCACGGAGCCGTCCCCCTGCCGGCCAAGGTGGAGGCGGTGAAGGGGTTTCCGCGCCCCCGCACGATCAGAGGGCTGCAGGAGTTCCTGGGCATGGTGAACTTTTACCATCGGTTCCTGCCCCGTATCGCCCAGCTCCTGCGCCCCCTGCACGAAGCTCTCCGAGGTAAGCCGGGCAAAGGCGACGTTACCTGGACCGAGCAGATGGACACGGCGTTCACGGGCGCGAAGCTCGCCTTGTCTAACGCCACCATGCTCGCGCACCCGGCGCCCGATGCACCGATCGCCCTCACCACCGATGCCTCGGACTACGCGGTGGGCGCGGTGCACGAGCAATGGGTGCGTGGAGCTTGGCAACCGCTGGCGTTCTTTAGCCGGCAGCTTCGCCCGCCCGAACGCCGTTACAGTACCTTCGACCGGGAGTTGCTCGGACTTCACTTGGCGGTCAGGCACTTCCGCCATCTGCTCGAGGGCCGGGCGTTCACTGCCTTCGTCGACCACAAGCCGCTGATCTTCGCGATGGGCAAGGTCACCGAGCCGTGGTCGGCCCGGCAGCAGCGTCACCTCTCGGCCGTGTCCGAGTACACGACGGACATCCAGCACGTCGCGGGGAAGGACAACCCGGTGGCAGATTGCCTTTCCCGGGCCGTCGTCCACGCAGTCCACCTCGGCATCGACTATGCCCGGATGGCAGCGGACCAGGCCGCTGACCCCGACGTCCAGGCCTTGCGGACCGCCGTCACGGGCCTCCGCGTCACCGAGGTGCCGTTCGACGGCGCGGGCGCGGCCCTCTTGTGCGACGTCTCCCTCGGGCGTCCTCGCCCCATTGTGCCCGCGGGCTGGCAGCGCCAGGTGTTTGACGCCATCCACGGCCTGTCCCACCCGGGCGCGAGGGCCTCCCAAAGGCTGATCGCCGACAAGTTCGTCTGGCATGGCCTCCGGAAGGCCGTCCGCGGCTGGGCCAGGACATGCCTCGCGTGCCAGCGCGCCAAGGTGCACCGGCACACCCAGGCCCCGTTGGCCCCGTTCACGGTGCCGGAACGCCGGTTTGACCACGTCCACGTGGACCTGGTGGGACCTCTGCCCCCCTCGCGGGGTTTCACCCACGTCCTCACCATGGTGGACCGCACCACCCGGTGGCCGGAGGCCGTGCCCTTGGCGTCGACAACGGCGGCCGATGTCGCGCAGGCTTTCATCGCCACCTGGGTCGCCCGGTTCGGCGCCCCCTCAGACATCTCATCCGACCGCGGCCCCCAGTTCACCTCGGAGCTCTGGGGGGCGGTTGCGCAGGGGCTCGGGGTCCGGCTGCACCGAACCACGGCCTACCACCCCCAGGCTAACGGCCTGTGTGAGCGATTTCACCGCTCATTGAAGGCCGCGCTCCGGGCCACCCTCCGCGACGGCGGCTGGGTCGACAGGCTCCCCTGGGTCCTGCTGGGCCTCCGGACGGCGCCCAAGGAGGACCTGCGCGCATCCGCGGCGGAGTTGGTCTTCGGGCAACCGCTGCGGGTGCCGGGCGAGTTCCTCCCCGACTCCACGGCACCATGGTCCGCGGCACAGCAGCGCTCCGCTCTGCAGGAGACCGCCCAGAGGTTCGCCCCGGTGCCAACGGCATGCCACGGGCACCCACCGACGCACGTCGCCCCGGAGCTTCGCACGGCGGAGTACGTCTTTGTCCGCCACGATGCCCATCGGACACCACTGCGGCCCCCGTACGACGGGCCTTTCCGCGTGCTGGAGACCGGGGCGAAGCACTTCACCCTGGACATCGGCGGTACTCCTGACCGCGTTTCGGTAGACCGCCTCAAGCCGGCCCACCTCGATGTGGACCATCCACCGCCAGTGGCCCGACCCCCACGTCGGGGCCGCCCTCCTGCGGGCGGACCCCCGGCACCGCCCAGCCCCGCCGCCACGCCGCCCCCCGGTCCTGCACCCATCCCAGGAGCAGCCAGGGGCATCCCACCTGGCATCCCTGCACCCCGGACGCCGCCGATCGCCAGGGGGCGCTTCGGCCGGGTCATTCGTCGGCCCCGCAAACTGGCCCTCCAGGTGCGCGGGAATTCTGGGGGGGCGCGTGTGGCGGACACAAAAGCCCACTGGCGTGGTGACATCATTCCACGCACCAAGTGGGCGGTGGCCACGT
Organism: Myxine glutinosa; assembly: GCF_964187855.1. Taxonomy (NCBI): domain Eukaryota; kingdom Metazoa; phylum Chordata; class Myxini; order Myxiniformes; family Myxinidae; genus Myxine; species Myxine glutinosa. Next base: position 78,670,081 of record NC_136273.1, read on the forward strand.
CCGAGGGGTAGGCGTGGCCTCATGGTATACACCGGGCGCCCAGCCCGGAGCGATACAGTGTTACAGTGTAGTCTTACAATAAAGACGTTTGTTTGTTACCGCTTGTCCGCTTCCTCCTTGCTCACAAGCAGCGCGCGTAACGCCGCGCTTTAGCATGATATTTCAAATACGGTAATTATATTGCATGATATTTCAAATAAGGTAATTATATTGCATGATATTTCAAATAAGGTAATTATAGAGCATGATATTTCAAATAAGGTAATTATATGGCATGATATTTCAAATAAGGTAATTATAAAGCATGATATTTCAAATAAGGTAATTATATGGCATGATATTTCAAATAAGTTAATTATATCGCATGATATTTCAAATAAGGTAATTATATAGCATGATATTTCAAATAAGGTAATTATATAGCATGATATTTCAAATAAGGTAATTATATAGCATGATATTTCAAATAAGGTAATTATATAGCATGATATTTCAAATAAGGTAATTATATAGCATGATATTTCAAATAAGGTAATTATATAGCATGATATTTCAAATAAGTTAATTATATCGCATGATATTTCAAATAAGGTAATTATATAGCATGATATTTCAAATAAGGTAATTATATAGCATGATATTTCAAATAAGGTAATTATATAGCATGATATTTCAAATAAGGTAATTACATAGCATGATATTTCAAATAAGTTAATTATATCGCATGATATTTCAAATAAGGTAATTATATAGCATGATATTTCAAATAAGGTAATTATATAGCATGATATTTCAAATAAGGTAATTATATAGCATGATATTTCAAATAAGGTAATTATATAGCATGATATTTCAAATAAGGTAATTATATAGCATGATATTTCAAATAAGGTAATTATATAGCATGAAATTTCAAATAAGGTAATTATATAGCATGAAATTTCAAATAAGGTAATTATATAGCATGATATTTCAAATAAGGTAATTATATAGGATGATATTTCAAATAAGGTAATTATATGGCATGATATTTCAAAATGTTGTGGGCGGGTGATGACAAAACCTGCTGGATGAGTTGGGCAGGTGACAAGACTTTCTCGTTGAGTGTTGTGATAACTTATGCAACATGATGCTTTTGAAAAAGACTTGTGTGAAATTGGAAACTTGAGTAAAATAAATTACTTACTTTGAAAAGGTCGTGAAATTTTAAAAACGTCTCCAAAAAAAGAAAAAAAATTAATTTGAAAGGAAAATATTTGGAAAAAGGGAAAAAAATAAAATAAAAGCCCCCACCATCCCAATCACCTAATTATGATGTCACTCATGTTTAACAGATAACCTTTCACCGTTATAACCTTTCTCTGCTTGCTTTGACTAAACATACATAAGATACTCCTACGTAACAGTAATGGATGCTCCTTGTTAATTTCTCACAAACCATCAAGGAAACAGCCATTCAGGTGTGAATACGAGCAAGGCAACACAGCATATGTCTGAATATCTACAGGATGGAACTCTTTCTCTACTCTAATGATGTTCAATAAAGGTATTTGAATATATCCATGAAATGCAGAGCAACAGGTAAAAGAAGCTCATCAAAGCTATAATGATGTAGCTAACTTAAATTATTCAATGCTTCTTTTTTTGAGAAGTGTTCTTTTTTTATATTCCAACGCAGGTAGCCAAAGGCGTTGGGCCAACTCTGGCTAGGGAGACACCCTGCCAACTGAACTGACAGTGTGCCAGGTGGGGTGCGGCGATGTTGGCTGCCTGAGAATATATCTGCTCGACTCCTCATTCTCAGGATCAGCTTCATATCCTCATATGTTGTCCAGAAAATTGGAAAAGTCTTCTTTAAATAAAAAAGCTATTTTTAAACCTAAATAATTGCATTTTCGTTGAGGAAACTGCAAACCCATTTCAAGGTATATTATAGTGTATTTAAATAAAATCAATTTTGTTCATGATTAAAAGAAAATCACCTCTTCCTCCTCAAAAGGTGTCCGGATGAGATTTAGAATTACAATCCCCATTGTTACCACACGAGACAAAGGTAAGAGTGCAAATACACATTGCTGGAGCACACTAGGAAAACAAGCCTAACAAGCGACGAGACTGCAAGCGTCCTTATGGAAGGGTTAAGAAGCATGGAATTTCCAATTTGACACGAGACGCACAACTGTATAGACAATGACATTGGATGTGTCAAATATAATTTCATTACAGGTCAGTTTTGTCGCTCTTGTTTGTCCACAGACAAGATGGAAATTCATTCTGAACAGCTTTGGCTTCTCTTTCAATCCAATTGCAAACTTACATCCATTTGCAATTTCCTTGAACCTTATCCGCTCCCTCCAAATTTCCTTGCAAACATCTTAAACAACATACAGTACTCGGAAAGTCAAGGAGAGGTGTAATGGCCATGTGGAAGATGTCAGCAACAATAATGTAGAATATAACAAAACATTTTCAAAATAATCAAGGAATATCCAAATACTTGTACGACTGTAACATTTCAAGGGGATTTGATCTCTGTAGAGTCCTCTCACAGCATCCTCATTAAGTGATGAAGAGGAACCTAACCATAGTCTTTTAGAACGACCTGCTGCACACGTATATTATTTACTCCTGAGTGGATCATAATTCATAAAATACTTCGGGATATTGTGAAAAAATTGTCACCTTGTTTGGATTCATGGGATTATGCAACAGGTGATTTATTAGCCTGTCCCCCATGTAGAGGGAGACGGGGTTTTGCAATCACTTCTGTGTGTCTGTCAGCATGTGTGTCTGTCTGGGCCATAACTTATTTTTACCATTTGAGTTTTTGTCATCAAATTTTCAAAAAAAGCTTTATTATGACGATATGGAGAAGACAAATTAATAATTAGGTCAAAAGGTCATGTCATAGGTCAACGGCATAAAATCATCAGTTTTCATCCAATTGACCCGAAATTTAAAGAATTTGCAGATTGGGTCACTGAATTGGTTCACAAATCAAAATCTAGAAGCTGATTGTTTTTTGTAGATCAAAAGGTCAAAGGTCAAGGTTGCATAAAACCGTCAATTTTCATCCGATTGACTTGAAATTTGAGCAGGGTTTGCATATCGGGTCACTGAAGCTTATATTGCTTTTGATGTCCAAAGGTCAAGGTCACCTAAAATCGTTAATTTTTTTTTAAATCTGTTTTTGTGATGTTTTGCATACAGAAGAATTAATAAGTCCGAATACAAGGAGGATGCCGACAGGCTTTGTATTTTCAGATGCTTTCCAGTTAATATCTTGGATTGATTTACTGATTGGTGGTTGTATTTTGGGGCGAGATGAGCTGACTCTTGCAAAGGACACTGTAGGATCTTAATAATTTACAATGGAGATGGGACAACCTGCTTAAGATCACGACTTAAAGGTCAGAGACAAGACAATGCAGCACTGGTGGCAAATGCTGGCAATGTTTCAGTTGTCAGATTAAGTCATGTTCTATTCCATTGGAAATCAAACCCAAGCAGATATGCCTTATGGCTAAAATACACTGCAACATGTATGTGAAGTTGTGTACAACATATGCTTTCTATAGGACAGCTGGCATACATTGGGAGACTATACAAAGACACTACGCCCCCCCCCCCCCCCCGAAACCTCATGCAGCTAAGTTCCACAGATAGACGGACAGGGTTGAACTTTTGAAATATTCTGCTCAGGAATTGCCAAACACACAGACAGACAGGGGTGATCTTTTTGAGATATCCTACTCAGGAATGGACAAGCAGATAGACGGACAGGCATGATCTTTTTGAGATATCCTGCTCAGGGATTGCCAAACACACAGACAGACAGGGGTGATCTTTTTGAGATATCCTGTTCAGGGACAGACAAGCAGATAGACAGACAGGGTTGAACTTTTTGAAATATTCTGCTCAGGCATTGCCAAGCACACAGACAGACAGACAGACAGGGGTGAACTTTTACAGATATCCTGCACACGGGACAGACCGGGGTGAAAACATAACATACGTCCACCTTCAGTGACAGTGGCAACAAAAACCAAAAAAACCCAAAGACTCACTCTCATATTACAAACAAAAATTGATAAATCATTTAACATTTTTACTTGACATGAATTACTTTGAATTTACTTTGCATGTGAATTTACTTTGAATTACATTGAATTACTGTCAGGTATTTGTATTGTAAAAACACAAGACTGGGTTAAACATATTAGTATCATCAAACATAAATTGAAATGAGGCCTTTGCGTGTGGTTTGCTTCTTTTAAATGATGTTGTTATAAAGCACGACGAAAATGTTGACAATGGCAGCTTTCCATTGTGATGTGTTTCTCATAAAGATGCAAAAGTAATTTTGAAATATGCCATGAGGATAAAAGCTGAGATCTCCTCAGGAGGTGAACCATTATGTTTGTGAGTAACTTCGGTTTGTGAACATTGGCTATGGCAACACCAACCTTCCTTGAGCACAAACATCGTTTCGGAAACAATGAAAGAAAGAACCGATGAGACCGATACGATGTGAATTAAAAAACGTCATTGAAATGTTATTCTCACATTAGTACAAAAAAATGGAGGTCAGGATAGTTTAGAGGTATGTACACTCACCTTTGAGCTGTCTAGCCTGGGTTTGAATCCAGACTCAGGTATAAACTGCCACCCTGGTGTTTGACATTCAGGTGAGACATCATCACGCGAAAGGTGCTTGGGAAGGAAGTTAATCCAGAGGATCCCAGGTGTCTTTTGCAGAGAATAGGTGAGTTATCTCCGGCATCCTGAACAAATTACAAATTCTTACCTTGACTCACAATATACACTTAGATAGCCAATTTTTAAAAAATAACTTCAATTTATTGCATTATCGTAGGTCATTCGGAGAACATTTTGAACGCCCTTCTCAAAGAACTTCTCAAATTTCTCGAATATCACGACAAGGACAAATAAAAAAACAAAAACGTCTTCATGAAAGTTGTTTTGACACATTGTGAAATAGGCCAGAGTTGGTAAAGTTACCATTTTCTTTTTAAGTATACAGACATACATCACTTTTGCTGGCAATGTAATGCTCCAATAGCACGAGGCACACCACGCACTCGCATAACTGCCAAATGGAGTGATTCCACGTAACTGGAAAGTCGAGTTGATTGACTCGCTGGAGGATATATTTTACTCCAATCAGAGCTCAGACAGGGCAACTCTTCTTGGAGCTTTGCTAGCGAGTTGCCCAGGGAAGAGAGAGCGGCTTTGTCACAACTCTCTGTCTTCTACCGACTCCTCTCTGGCCTTGCCCCCCAGCCCTGTCTGGGCTCTGCCCCCCAGCCCTGTCTGGGCTCTGCCCCCCAAATATTCCTACAGGTCGCACAAGATCTGCCTGCATCCCTCTTATGGTTAAACTGCCAAAATCAGGACTCTCTGCTCACCTTCACTCCTTCATTCCTCTTTTCTCCCGCCTCTGGAACAAACTCCCCCACTCTCTTCAATCCCACTGCTCCCCCCCCAGGTCTTTAAAACAGCTGTTCACCACCATCTCTTATCTTCCCCCATCCAAAACATTGATCTTTTCTTCCCCCCGTTAATTCACCCCAGATCCACTTTCTGAAATACCGACTTCTTTCCTGGAAGTCATCGCTGTGTCCATGTGGTTTTTACCTCTCCGACCTCCCCCCCCCTACCCCCGTCCCACGCCTCCTCCCCCCAAGCCCTCTCCCTCCCACAGATCTCCCGATGTCCCTGCTCTCAAATGTTGTACTTGTGTGGTTCCCCCTCTCTCCCCTACTTGTCTCCTGCTCCCTATATTTTGTCTTATGTATCCGTTTGTTTTTTTTGTCCTTAATGTTAGCTCTTACACGAGCCTCGATCTTGTAAACAACAACAAAAAAAAGTTGGATCACTTATTTACAAAGTTGATTACCAAATGATGTCATGTCATATAATGAACTTCCAAAAAATTTTGTAATTACAAATTGATTCGTACTTACACCTGATGGTAAACTTCCAAAGCAAAAGTAATTGATTGGTAATTATTTACACCTGATTTGGCTGATCCAAATGATATTACATGAAGTGATTGGGAGTAAATGTGAGTTCGCATTGCTTTAATTGGCATTTAATGTTGATGTTAATCTTCGGTTGGTAAGTGATCACTGATCAGCAACCATAAAATTTTGTGTATGGAAAGCAGCACGATTTGTCAACAATTATTGACTTCTCAACAACAATTGTTTTGTAAATTTTTAAAATAAAAAAACAACAAAAAATCCACTTTGTCATTGTGGGGTATTATGTGTAGATCAGTGACAAAAAAACCTCAATTTAAACCACTTCAAATTCACGCTGTAACACAAGAAAATGTGAAAAAAGTCAAGTCGTGTGAATACTTTATGAAGACACTGTACAAACACAGCAGAGGCATATTATACATTAAAATTAACTAATACTGTAAACAACTTTCATGCCTGATTGGATGGTGCACAGTTAGCACACTTACCTCTGATTATTTTAATAAATGCCCAAGGACGACTTTGCCTCACGATGGGAATGCCTCCTGGTTGAGTGGATAAAGACATTTCTTTCTGGACTCTGGTGTGGGGATGATTCCCATGGCTGCTCACTGTGGCCAATCCGCATTTGGCAAGTGTGGCGAGAATGCCAAACACCTTTCTGGATGAGTTGAGGGAAGACTTCATTCTGCAGTGGATTGGAAGGAGTTGGAAGGATGAACTGGACACATTTGCCTCGAAGCTGTCTAGGCTGGGTTTTGTTTTTGTATACAGAATCGAGGCTCGTGTAAGAGCTAACACATTGAACATGAAAACATGCACAAACACATAAAACATGCAATGAAGAGAGCGGGAGACAAGATGGGGAGAGAGAGGGAAGCACACAAGCACAACAACAGTAGAGAACAAGGACATCGGTAGATCTGTGGAAGAGGGAGGGCTGGGGAGGAGGGAGGGGTACACGGTATAAAGCAAATTAACACCACGAGGAATTTCACTACTAGGAATTTCGGGAAAAAAGTTGGAGATTGAAAGAGGCGGATTTGGGGTGTTTTAACGGGGGTAGAAAAGATCAAGGTTTTGGATGGGGTAAGACAAGAGATTGTGGTGAACAGCTGTTTTAAAGACCTGGAGGGAGGAGAGGAATTGAAGAGAGTGAGGGAATTTGTTTAAAGAGGTGGGAGAAAAGAGGGAATAAAGGAGTGAAGGTGAGCAAAGAGTCTTGATTTTGGCAGTTTCACAATTTAGTTTTGGGTCCAAATGTCGACCCAGCTATAAACTGTCATCCTGGTGTTTCACAGGAATGCTGATTCATCAACGTGTGTGCCATCCCTCTGATGGACGTTAAGTGGGCAACTCGTCTGGCAGCGTTAGTTAGTGGATAGTAAAGGTTCCATCGTGTCCTTCCTGAAGAGTAGGTGAGCTATGGTCGGCACCATGAACAATTTTCAAATTCCTGTCCTAACCTATGGAAGCCCTCAGGCAATGATGCTACCCCACAGCCTTGTGCTGCACACCGAAGAAGAAGAACAACAACAACAAAAAGAAGTGGACTGCAATAGACTCGTGGTCTGAGGTTCGAGGATGTGGCATCCTGATGGAGCCACGGCTCAGGATTGAAATTCCATATACGGTACTGTGTTTGTTTGCCAATTGTCCACTCATAATTGTTCATTATTTTACGACCACCCATGTTAATATTCAAACCTTGAAATGTGCACATATCACAGTAGACTGACTGCAGGATACACTGTGAGCAATCTATAGAAACTTTTTTTTTTAATGCATAGTCGAGGCTCCTAAAAGAACTAGCACAAGTAGGCCTACACTGAACAGATCGGGATGCAACAAGGCAAAAGGAGCAGTTTAGAGAGAGGGGTAAACACCAACAGCAGAGTTGAAGGCCAAGATAAAGAAACGCAGACAAACAATGGGTGTGGGGAGGAATGGGGGGGGGGGGGGGGGCAGGAGACGATGCACGGAGTGGACAAGATGGATACAGAGGAAAACTCTCGAGGGAAAACTGGAAAATTTGAAGGAGGAGGGATTGTGGTCAGGTAGGGTGAACGAGGGTAGAAAAGATCATGGGATTGTGGTCGGGTATGGTGAACGAGGGTAGAAAAGATCATGGGATTGTGGTCGGGTAGGGTGAACGAGGGTAGAAAAGACCATGGGATTGTGGTCGGGTAGGGTGAACGAGGGTAGAAAAGACCATGGGATTGTGGTCAGGTAGGGTGAACGAGGGTAGAAAAGATCATGGGATTGTGGTCGGGTATGGTGAACGAGGGTAGAAAAGACCATGGGATTGTGGTCGGGTATGGTGAACGAGGATAGAAAAGATCATGGGATTGTGGTCAGGTAGGGTGAACGAGGGTAGAAAAGATCATGGGATTGTGGTCGGGTATGGTGAACGAGGGTAGAAAAGACCATGGGATTGTGGTCGGGTAGGGTGAACGAGGGTAGAAAAGACCATGGGATTGTGGTCGGGTAGGGTGAACGAGGGTAGAAAAGATCATGGGATTGTGGTCGGGTAGGGTGAACGAGGGTAGAAAAGATCATGGGATTGTGGTCGGGTAGGGTGAACGAGGGTAGAAAAGACCCATGGTTTTGGATTGGGGATGATCTGAGATGGTGGGATGGTGGTGAACAGCTGTCTAGGAGACCTAAAGGGAAAAACGAGATTGAAAAGAATGCGGAAAATTGGTTCCACGGGCGGGGAAAAGAGATTAACAAATGAATGGACGTGAGCAGTGATTCTGCATTTAGTTAGTTTCACCAGAATGGGGGCAGGTAATTATGGTGAACGGTGTGAACCGGGTGTGCCCTGCAAAAACCTAGTGGAGTAACAAAGGATCTCGCGAGAGATCTCGCGAGAGATTGGAGGATCTCGCGAGATCTTGGAGACGGCGGCAGGGATTTTCGAAGCTCCACACGGTCTCCACGTTTTTCGAAGTTAAGTCTGTTCACAATTGTATTTTGTCGAAACTGTATTTATCTTTCGGTGTGTGAAGTTATTGTGTGCAACTTTGGTTGTTTCTCGGTGTTTATCTTTCATAAATTGATCGTCTGTTTGCCGTGTCGTGTCTTGAGGCCTTGTACAGTGTGCACTGTACAACCTTGAGGCTTTGTTTTTCTCTCAGCGGTCCGTCGTTTGTGATCCAATAACTTTCGTTCTCTGTATTCCCAGTCTTTTCACCCATAGTCTACTTCCTTGTGTAAATCTCAACTCAAAAAACAAAAAACAAACAAAAAAACAAACATTTTCCTTCTCTGTTCTCATTCGTTTATTCATTCTTATTCGTTCGTTCGTTCTTCGACCACGTGTTTCTCCCCCATTTCCCCAGATAGTTTTCACTCATTAACCTTCAATGTTTACACTTTCCCCTCAAGTTATGTATTCCGTCATATTTTATAACACCTTTTTCTTCTTCTTCTTTAAAAGGCTGCTTTCGACCTGCTCACCAAATCAATTCATCCCAAAAAAAATATCCATCTCCTATAGTGCCTTTTTTCTACATTCCCTAAACTCTCCTGCACTCCATCCTCCATCCAGCGTCCTTAAACGTATTTTTAACTCGAAGGTCACAAGAAACTCATTTTGCAATAAATGTTCGTTTCCCATAAATCGTACACTTTCAAAAATCCAATCTCACCCCTCCCCTCCAAATCTTCCCCATAACCCCTCCCCTCCAAATCTTCCCCATCACCCCTTCCCTCCAAATCTTCCCCATCACCCATCCCTTTCAAATCTCCCCCCTTGCCCCCTCCCTCCTAAACTACCCCCTCACCCCTCCCCGCCAAGACGCCCCCTCGCCCCTCCCCTCCTAGACTCCTGCCTCACCCCTCCCCTCCAAATCTCCCCCATATCCCATCCCTTTCAAATCCCTCCCCTTGCCCCTTCCCTCCCAAACTCCCCCCTCACCCCTCCCCTTCAAATCTCCCCACCCTCATTGCTTCTCAATTTCCCCCCTCTCACTCCCCCTCCTCAAAGCGTCCTCCCCGCTTCTTCCCCCTTCAAACTCTCACCTCCATCTCCCCCAACCTTCTGCCTCGCTCTTCCCCCTCCTCAAATAACACCTCATTGTGGCTCACCCAATCACCATCAAACCTTTTGTCCGCCCCATCCTTCCCTTTCTCCGAGCTATTCTGAAATCTCTGACACACCTTCAACAGCTCTCCCTACCTCTTCCACCTCTTCCACATCTTACCCTACCCCTCCTCCCCCCTGTTCTGTATCTGATGCTCCCCCTTCCTCTTCATTAACGGTATGGACCTCAAACATCCGGGGCCTTCGTTCAAACTTAACTGATCTCTCCATACAGGTTGCTTCTGTCAAACCAGACGTGATCTGCTTAACAGAAAATTTCCTCCTTTATGATGTCTCTGATTCCATAGTATCTCTCCCGGGCTACTCCCTCCTCCGGTATGATAGACCTGAGCCTCGTCCTGGAGGCGGGGTTGCTATCTTTATCAAAAACTCTCTTCCTCACTCGCCCTGCACTGCACTCTCTCCACCTCACCCCCAGGAATACCTCTGGCTACGGCTTCCCCTTCGCTCCCACCTCTTGTTCATATGTGTGTTGTACCGTCCACCAAACAGTGATGACTCAATCTACATCTCGCTGTCTGATGATATGGACCAACTTCTATCTACTCATCCCAACTCTCTCTTCCTCATATGTGGTGATTTCAACTGTCATCATGCCAGTTGGCTGGGTGTGGGTACCTCTCTCACCAGCCATGGCTCCTCAGCAAAGGACTTCTGCGACTCACTGGGACTGACACAATCTGTCAATTTCCCGACCCGGATCTCAGTCAACGGAACATCTTCTCTTCTGGACTTGGTTATGACTAACTTCCCTGAAAATGTCTGCTGCTCTTCTTCTGCTCCGATCGGATCATCTGATCATGTCCTTGTTAAAGTGGACATCTCTCTGACCATCCTCAGGGAGCCTGCTCAGCGTCGACGAGTCTGGCATTTCACTCAGGCCAACTGGCACGGTCTTCAAGCAGCCATCAATCATCTGGACTGGTCTCCCATCTCTACCACCTCTGACATCAACTCATCCTGGGAATTCTTCCAAAGTAAATTGCTCTCTCTCATGCACAGATTTATCCCATCTCGTCTTCAGTTGTCATACCCTTCCTCCCGTCCATGGTACACGGAATCTTGTGGTGAGGCTGTTGCCCAGAAACAACTTGCCTTCGTCTCCTGGAAAGCAAATCCAACGGAAGGAAATCTCATTTCCTTTCACAAAGCCCGAAACAAGTGTGTGTCCACCCTCAGGAGAGCCAGGAAACAATATCTCTCCGTTCTCAAGACCGAACTCTCTTATCTGTCTCCCTCTTCCAAATCCTGGTGGCGTCTGGTGAAATCCGTTTCTGGTGTTTGTTCCCCCTCCATCCCCTCCCTTACCTCAAACGGCTACACAGCTGACTCCGCACGTGAAAAAGCTGAATGCCTCAACTCTGTGTTTGCCTCTAAATATTGTGTCCCAAACCCATCCCTCTCTGTACCCACCATACCCAGTCGTACCCTGCTGCTCCTGGACTCCGTGTCCTTTCCTCCTGACAAGGTGGAAAAGTTTCTGTCAACCCTCGACTCTGATTCTGCAACTGGACCCGACGGCATCAGCCCACGGGTCCTAAAATCCTGCTCTGCTGCTCTATCTCACCCTCTCTCTGTTCTCTTCACCCTCTCTTTTGCTCAAGGTCAACTGCCATCTGCTTGGAAATCAGCCAACATCACCGCTTTGCACAAAAAAGGTGCAAAAACAGATCCTAGCAACTACAGACCAATCAGCCTTCTCCCAATTATCAGCAAAGTCATGGAATCCATCATTGCTTCGGATATGAAATCTTTCCTCTTCTCCAATGGCTTGATCTCTGATCATCAATTTGGTTTCAGACCAGGTCACTCTACTCTGGACATGCTGCTTCTGCTGTCTCAACAATGGATGGAGGTCCTCAATGCCAAACAGGAAATTAGAGCTGTCTCCCTCGACATATCACGTGCCTTCGACACGGTCTGGCACCCCGCTCTGCTCACCAAACTCTCCTCCTTTGGTATCCATGGAAATCTCCACGCATGGCTGGCGGACTTCCTCTCTAGTCGTCGTCAACGTGTGGCCCTGAATGGGTTTCTCTCATCTCCTCTTCCTGTTCAGGCTGGAGTTCCCCAAGGCAGTGTTCTGGGCCCCGTGCTTTTTCTGGTCTTCATCAATGATCTCTCTGACTCTCTCGAAAATCCTCTCTATCTCTTTGCTGATGACTCCACTCTCTGCCGCTCCATTCCTCTTCCCTCAGATCGGCAGTCTGCTGCCTCCTCACTCTCTGAAGACCTGGACAAAATCACAGACTGGTCAAACAAGTGGAACATGTCTTTCAATCCTGACAAATCTCACACTCTTACTATGTCTCTCCGAAAAGATCGACTGGACAACCCTCCCATCTACTTTCTCAACAATCCTCTCCAAGAAGTTCTGTCGCTCAAGATTTTGGGTCTCACTATCTGCCATGATCTTTCTTGGGAAAACCACATTTCCAAGCTGGCCTCCAAAGCCAGTCGCCGACTGGGCATCCTCCGTCGTGCGAAGTCCTTCCTCGGCACACCTGAGCTCCTCACCACATACAAGGCTTTCATCCGCAGCTCAATGGAATACTGTTCTCCCCTATGGGCCGGTGCTCCTGCCTCACACCTAGCTCGGCTTCACGCTGTTGAAACCAAAGCTTTCAGAATTATTGGAATCTCCCGCGATGAAGCTATCTCTGAGGGCCTTTCACTCACTCACCGCAGGCAGGTAGGTGGTCTTTCTGTCTTCTACCGACTCCTCTCCGGCCTTGCACCCCCAGCTCTCTCTGTGCTCTGTCCCCCAAATATTCCTACAGGTCGCACAAGATCTGCCAGCAACCCTCTGATGGTTAAACTGCCGAAATCTCGGCTCTCTGCTCACCTTCACTCTTTCATTCCTCTTTTCTCCCGCCTCTGGAACAAACTCCCTCACTCCCTTCAATCCCACTCCTCCCTACAGGTCTTTAAAACAGCTGTTCACCACCATCTCTTATCTTCCCCCATCCAAAACCTTGATCTTTTCTACCCCCGCTAATTCACCCCAGATCCACCTTGTTTGAAATTCCAACTTCTTTCCTGGAAGTCCTGGCAGTGTCCATATGTTTTATACCTCTCCCACCGCCCCCTTCCCACGCCCCCCCCCCCCAAGCCCTCGCCCTCTCTCAGATCTCTCGATGTCTCCATGTCTCTCGGTCCCTGCTCTCAAATGTTGTGTTTGTGTCCTTCCCCCTCTCTCCCCATCTTGTCTACCGCTCCCTATGTTATATGTTTTATGTGTCGGTTTGTCTTTCTGTGTGATTAATGTTCGCTCTTTCACGAGCCTCGACCTTGTATTAAAAAAAAAAAAAAAAAAAAAAAAAGCATGGAAAGAGCAGAGTGTGTGAGACCAGAAAGGAGGGGTTAGAAGACAAAGAGACCACCGCCCTGACTGCGATGGCAGAGATATAGGCCCATAGAGTCAGCTTCATCGCGAGAGATTCCAATAATCTTGAAGGCCTTGGTTTCCACGGCGTCAGCCGAGCAAGATAGGCCTGACAGGATTTATAAAAGCAAATACTAAAAAGAAAACAACATTTTCCTGGAAGAGAGAAAGCAAAAGAAAGCAAAACAATTCATGTGATAGAAAGCAAACAAAAGCAAGAAGCAATATCACATTTAATTGGTCGAGAAAGAGCTCTGAAAATCCTGCGAAAATTACTACAACAAACGACAATGCGCAGTGTTTGGCTAAGAAGGATAAATATTTCCCAGATTTTCCCATCTCAATTTATTTTACAGCCTCCCCCCTTTGTCCCCCTCTAATTGCTATTGGTAAAATTAACCCAGCAAGACGCCTCATAAAAGGCCTGTTTTCTCACATTTCTGATCATTTATTTTGCCTCATGTACAAATTGCTTGGTGATTAAGTCGTGCCACTTGATTCACAGCAACGCGGACGCATTTAGGTTGAAGCTCTGGATAAAGCGCGCATTGCAAATTCGATAATTACATGCAAAAGCAATTGCTTTTTCGAGCATGATAATGACTCATCCAAGCAAGACCTGATCACAAAGTATAGAATTCCCTAATTGTCACCGTTAACTCAATATATAAGCCATTAAGTTTGCTATTCAATGTTCTATTTACATTGCTGACAGATCACGCCAAATTGCAAATTTTTATGCTCCTTTCAGGACAAATAAGTACAATAATAATGGCCGACGTCGACAAAATAAACGATTCATAGAATTGTGAGTGTCTCTAATTTTCCAGTCTTTTCACCTTGTCTCCACTATCGTCTGGTTATGCCATTGCTCTCACGTCACACAATGTCATTGAGCTTGGTTGTTACATCATAGAATATAGAGCTTTGTCATTTTTTTCAATTACACAAATTTGTTTGCATGTTTCATGTCAATCAGTTGTCACTTTCGACTACTCCCCACCTTCACCCTGACTCTATTCAGACTCCATGAGCTCTGACAAGCATGCCAGTGGCTTCCTTGAATCATTTCCTCGCTGGATAAAAAGAAAATCAATAATCCTTTTACAATAAAAGGCCTATATTATGACGTCATAGGTTTTCCACGATAAGAAGAGTAGCGAGCTTTATTTGGCAAAGAAAACAACAGATTTTCAGAAGTTTGTTGTATAGATATTACAGTCACCGATACCTATCGTTTTCATGTCATTATTACTGTACCCCTGGTGTTGACTTAGCGGTTAGGGTGCAGGCTTGGGATCCTAGGATCCAGAGTTCGAATCCCGATCGATCGCTGAATTAACGTAACGCCAGGGGGGTTGACTCAGCCTTTCATCCTTCTGGGGTCGGCAATTGGAGCACCAGCTTGCTGGTGTGAATGATCCCGGTGTGTACCCCGATTTAGAATAGGTACACCGTATCCCTGCGCATTGTAAGAGGGGACTAAGGGTTGGCGTCAGGAAGGGCATCCGGCCATAAAAACATTGCCTCAAACAGGCAACCATGAGCTCATGGGGCCCGCAAGGCTAACCCCCACTCTAGCGGGGTAAAATGGCCTTAAAACGATCATTCATTCATTCATTACTGTACCCCATCCCTAATTTGCAGAAATGATAAAATTAATCTCACAAGGTCTTGTGAAATTCCCCTCTGTTAATTAACAGAGCTTAATAATTAAAAATACCTTTCCACCAAAAACAAAAAAAACGAGACTATTCAATCAAATAAGCTCACTTAGTCATTCCTAAAAAACACCTAAATAGAGATAATTTTATTTTAATTGGCCACCCAAGGCCAGCAGACGAGCACGTACTTTAACCTTACTCTGGTACACAATCTCCGGCACATACTTTGGCCCGAGCTGCAAAAAACCCCGGGGTGGGTACGGTTGGTGAGCCGCACCACATTGCCCACCATCGGTGGGCCGAGAAGGGTTCTCCCTCCCTGAGGGCGAGTGTCCGCTATTATTTCCAATGCAAATTGAATAGGTACGTTTTTCAGACAAAGAAAAAAAAAGGACAACAAGAATGACAACACACATATAGAAAAAATACGAGCAAGTAAAAGATGTCCTTAAATGCATCCATTGCATCGATGTTATAAATCTAAGACTGTCTGTCTGTCTGTCTGTCCGTCCGTCCCAAAACTACCCCCTCAGTTTTGAGACTAGCCCCGCCAAACCTTCTGTGAAATGTTTTGGGGTCCCAGCAGGTGTCGTAAGGGAGGGTTGTGGGAGGTTTCAAAACTTCCTCAATACAATTATGATTTTCAATTTCGATTGACACGAAGCTGCTCCCAATCCAGGAGTACACACGATGAGGAAGATTCGCTGGTTTGATAATCTATCTTCTATCTATATATATATATATAAAAGAAAGTTTTTGTTTGTTTATTTGTCTGCACGCGCTAATCTCCTGAACGGTGAAAGATAGGAGGAAACCCCTGAAACAAAAAATGTTGGGACGGGCCCTGGGAAGGTTATAGGCGAGGTGGCGAGGCCAGTCGAGGCTGCCTCGGCCGGGCTGGGCCCATTTCGCAATAAATCTTCTTCTTCTTTCAAAATTCTCTTGAAGTACAACTTATGCACTTAATAGGAATATCTGACTGATTGCAACACGTGCTTTCAAAATTCTCTCTCACGGGGCCGACAGAAAAAAGAACAAGGAATCGTTGAGCACTAACTGATACTGGGCTCGCATCAGACCTATGTACAGAAGATTAAATTCATTCAAAAAGAACCGGGGCAACGCTGGGTGCATTCAGCTAGTATCTTAATAAAATCATGATTTTGAGTTTCCACCTGAACGACGCCACTTTTACCCATCCTAAGCTAAGGTGGGTGGGGGCTTTCATAAATTCCTCAATACAATTATGATTTTGTATTTACACCCTGTTTCCAGACGAGGTGTGTCGTATCCACCCTTTCTCGATGGAAGATTTGTCTGTATGGGTGAAACGTCAGAACAGATTCAAATATTCGTTTATCTCACGAGTGTTTGTAACATTGTATTTTGTTATATTAACGCTATATTAATTTGTGATTGGAATGATGTTGTTTGGAATGAAAATATAGAGAGATTTAGTTTAAAGGAAACAATGTGAGGTTTCCACCTGTGACATTTGTGGATTCGCTATTTGCAGTTTCACCATTGACTGGGTAGAGAAACATTCAGACTGGTTAAGTTTTTTGACCAAGTCCCTTACAAAACGACATCGCCTGATGTTCGACTGAAGGTGGCATCGGAATGTGGAATTCATTGGTTCATGGTTTAGCATTTGTCATTCCCCCACCGCACCCCACTCCCCCCCCCCCCCCCCCAAGTGATTCACGGACCGGCTGTCCATGCTTGATGGGTACCTTGCTAATTGTCTGATAAAGACAAGAACATCCTTAAAACAAACCGCACAATCAAATACAAAGTAGCTGAAGAAATAGAACCTCCTTCAAATAGTCAACAGAGTCTACAGTTTAGATGTAAGAAAACCCTTTTATTAAAAACAAACAAAAAAAAAAAAAAACTTTCTTCTCTTGACAAGAAAAAAAATCTCCTAGACAATGGAAATGACTCATTTCTTTTTGTTAGAAAGGGATGAGTTTTGCAAGTATATTTTATTTATGGAATGTCAATTGTTCAAAATTATGCATCTTGAGCCAGGGGATCTGATTGGAATGTGCAATAGGTCCAATATTCATCAAGCATTACTCAAGATTGGTCTTCCCAGCAGATGTTTGAAAGCCGGCTCGGTTACTGGCGCACGCACATCGATTTATATATTAGCCCCCTCCCCTCCCCCCATTGGACTTATCCGAAACGGGGGCTCATGGATTTGGTCTCGACCGTCCGTCATTGCGTCCTCAACCATATCTCAACTTATGGACTGCTTTTATTTATACTTGGCAGAAAGGCAACACATGATGGTATACATGTGCACATCATTTTGTTTCGCGATGCAATCAAAGGTGGCCAACAGGCGGCCATTTTAGTTTTCAAAAACCTGATGCTGAACACGTCCTGAACCATTTCTCGGACATGCATTTGCCGATGTTGTTCAAACTTGGCACACATAAAATGAATGATGTCTTACATATGCATGTCATTTTTTTTTTGAGATCAGATACAATATGGCCGACTGGCGGCCATTTTGTTACTTAAACGTGTCCACATCTATTTCTCAGACATGCATGGACCGATTTTCTTCAAACTTGGCACAAAGACAATAAATGAGTATACATATGCAGAAGTTGTTGTTTGGTCATCCGAACAAATTTACATTTATTGTATACAAAGTCGAGGCTCGTGTAAGACCTAATACATACAACACAAAACATACACAGAGACACAAAAAACATATAATAATGGGAGCAGGAGACAAGAGGGGGAGAGAGAAGGAAGCACACAAGCCCAACAACAGTAGAGAACAGAGACATCGGTAGATCTGGGGAATGGAGAGGGCTGGGGGGAGAGGGATGGGGCGGGGGGGGGGGGGGTACATGGTATAAAACAAATGGACACTACTAGGACTTTCAGGAAAGAAGTCGGAATTTGAAGAAGGTGGATTTTGGGTGTATTAACGGGGGTAGAAAAGATCAAGGTTTTGAATGGGGGAATATAAGAGATGGTGGTGAACAGCTGTTTTAAAGACCTGGAGGGAGGAGAGGGATTGAACATGGCCGAATGACAGCCTTTAAGTCCATACAGCAAAAATTACTAAGACCATGGCGGAGGTTATGACATTTTATGTCTTTGTGAAGGAATATTTAACGTTTCTTCTTGTTTGCCAAGGAATATTTAACGTGGAATATTTTATGTACGCGTGCAAGAATGAAACATAACACGCCAGCCGGGTTAACATCCCCATCCATAGCACGGTGTCTCCTCCACAAACCAACAACCGTCTATTCAAAAGGATTATTGAACTCAGCAGACTCGAATTTTTTTTTCTTTCTTTTATTCACTTGGGTTTATAATAAATGCATTTTTCCAGGATGATTATGAAATGTTGGAGCAATTTTTTTTTTTGCATTTATTTTTGTGTAAAAAGTCAAATTAGACAGTCATTTGCACAATCTTAGCTTTCAAGTGTCATCAGGAGCATTGTTCTTATGAGAAGCTCGAAGGCTTTGTTAAGACAAAAGAACACAATGCATTGTTATCATTTCAGGTTGAGGGGTTGTAAAGGTAATGAATCATAAAGGCATTGACATATAAGCTGTCTGAACAGTCCATGCATATTGTCCTTCCCCGACACGTGGCATGCCTGTTGTGGCGAGATAAAACGAGCTTCCTTTGTTCGCTTGATCCGATCCGCAATAACAAGACAGCTACCTGTGCGGATAATGGGGATGGCGGCCGAGCTGCCCTGCATCGCTTCTGCGCAACAGGCGTGCACAAGAGAGCATGTTTGTGATCATTTGAGCTTCATATTTATATCTGGAAAATTCGACCCCAAAAGGTTGCAAGCACATCATAATTTTCCATGTTTCCTTGACAGTTTCATGTTCCAGACAGGTGTTATGCCTTTGGGGTATATTTTCCTCGTGATAATGAAATAGGCCTCAAAATCATGTTTGTGAAATATGACCAATTGCAAGCCTGACGTTCCGTGTCTTAAATCAAATTCAGTGTTGGCATGGCAAATAATGCTTTATCGTGACTGAAGAAAAGCATGATGTGCGAGTAAAGAAAAAAAGAAAGAAAGAAAATGTTGGATGATATTCATCAGTTCAGGACTGTGGAAGCTGCCCAATGATGTGGGATTTGCTCTCAGTCACAAAAGATGGATCCACAGGGAGCCTCACACTGGGAACAAACATAAAGAGGAGTCTTTGCCCGGGATGGTCAACTTATGATGAACCAAGTGCAATGCCCACACCTACCCTCCACCTCCCGCAAATGCAAGCTGTCGATCAAAACTGAAAGAGCGTGTCGACAACTCGTGCAGCATCAGAGATCGACGATGGAATGCATGTCGCAGAGAATCATATTGGGTTAATTTTGATGTTCGTTTGGGGTGACTTGGCACAGGAGGTTGAGCATGGTTTAAAACAGGGTGGCTGAGATGCAGGTGTGGAAGCATGAAGAGAATGGAGATCAACACACCGGTAATTGGAGGTGCTTGATCGGCCATATATGTTTTTTACAATACAACCATGACATCAATACAACATTGACAATGCTGAATACTGAACGTAAAGCTTCTTCCTGGCTCCACACACCCCCAAGTATTCTACAAACAGGTGTATAGGTGTATATATAATATACACACATGGATATTGGCATGACTTGTAGGTGGCTTGTGTGTGGATGGGTGATTACTCCGCGCACGTGAAGCGAAAACAGGGTTAAGCAATTGGTTCATGTGCGTCCGTCTTATCAATTTAGGACTGTCAGTTTATGATCGAGGAACAAGTTAATTAAAGTCAATGTTATATTTTGAACATGCATCGGAAGACAAACTTTACGTTGAAAAGTACTTTGGCTCTGGATTCGTCCCAATCACGCATTTTCAGAGGAATGAGATACTTTTTCTACTCCTCTGTCTGCCTGGCAGTCAAACAAAATTCCAAAATTCCAAGCAGGAAACTTACTGTACATATATGTGTGTGTGTATATATATATATATAGGGTCACACACAAAAATAGTACCTATTCTATTTAATATAAAACCCTCATTATCACTCAAATGGCACAATGTTTGGCAGAGAGCACCTTGGCTAGGCCAGGACGGACTGCGCTTATATGACGTGCTCCAAATGTTTGCCATGGTGCCGCAAGCAGACTGGCAGTGGATTCGACGAGCAAAATGGTTGATCACTCTGACGCATTCCGCTGTAGGAATTAAGCGAATTTTATTGATAATTGTTGCGTTGACTTCTTCAATTGATTGTGGCTTTCCTCCTTAGACATCAGTGTAGGGTGTGGGGTGTGGGGTGTGGGGCCCATTCAGCAAGGCCAGTTCAGTGAATCATCTGAAGTGTGGGGAAAGGCTCCATCCTGTTGAAACCATTGCTCCTCTAGCATAATCCCCTTGTGGCTGCCTAGCGCCCTCCAAAACCTCCCAATAACTTGGATGTAACGTTTCGTATTGACAGTCAATGCCTTTTCTGTGTCATCCTCAAACCAGAAAGGGCCGAAGATTCCATGTTTACTGATTGTGACCCAGGCATTGCATTTTTATGAGTGGAGAGGTCGCTTGGGTAGTACTAGATCAGGGTGGGATGGTGGGATGGGGAGGAATGGAGTGTCGATCCCAAGAATACGTGGCTCTTGGAGTTGATAAGCCCATAAAGAAGGAAATTGGACTCAGCAGAAAACCAGACATTGTCAAGGAAGTTCGACTTTTCTTCAATCTTGTCTGCAAACCACTAGCACATTTTCACTCTTTTTTGCAAAAGGGCTGCGATGAGTTTGCATTTAATCTGAATCTTCATGGATACAGTTTCACATCGTGGATGTGGATTCTTTGGACAGATGCACGTGAAATCCCAAGCTCCTGACTCCGACCTCTGAGAGATTTATTCGGGTAACTCACTGAATCAGGAACATGGTCAATGTTCTCAAGAGACCTTAAACATCTTGAGGATGTCCGAAATGTGTTGGTCCTCCAGTACTTTTACTGTTGAGATTTGCGACACTGCCTTTTTCTCTGAACCTTTTGGCCCAAGTAAATACCTGTGAATTGCAGGTTGCAGTGTAAGTTCCAAACTCACATTTAAACTCGATTTGAGTCTTCTTGAAGGAGTTTGTTTTAAGGGGAACACCAATAGTCTAATAACGGCATAGCCGGGCTTGGATCCGCTGAGTGGAGCATATGCTGTCCCCCTATCATGTAAGCAGATATTCAGCTCTGATTGGTGGGCGTTTGTGATGGATATATATATATATATATATACATACATACACAGGATGGACAGATAAACGCTGTTTCAGACGGCATTGCCCTACAGCCTACGACATAAAAATATGGCTGCCCAACAACGTTACCAATGACGTCATCAAAAAAAATCTTGCCCACTTTATCCCGAGATCACGCTCAAGAAGTTTTATACTGATCGGATCAAGCGTTCTACTTGTCGATTTATGACATCATAATGAAGGCACCTATGACATCATCATTAACATGTTATTTCCCAAAGGGAGTACTTTACAATGAGCCATGTTTAATTTTTTTCCATGGAGCAGTTTCTGAGATGTAGAGGTGCAAAGTTTTTCTTTTTTTCCAAGATGGAGCCCGTACCACGTGACCTATGACGTCATAATTATCATGAAAAAAATCTGCAGGAGGAGGCGCTCCTCTGGTGAAAAGGTAATTTAGTGTCCATCGGACCAAAGGTTGCAGAGAAAACTAATTTTAAAAGGAATAAACCCGCAAAATGCCAGCGGAACAGACATACATTGTGAGAAACCCCCGGTGAAACCACCTTTGTTCTCACCCAAATGAGTGCCCCGCCCACAACGTGACGTAACCTGCTTGGAGCCTCACGCGATTGGGAGGCGAATCGGCACGTGATGGGTGGAGGGGTCAGAGAGCGCGGTCGCCATCTTATGCGACGCACACGGCTCGAAGGCTCCGAGTGGGAAATATCATAAAAGGGTTTTCCTTGAAGCCTCCGGACAGCCGAGTTGGGCTGGTCGAATACCGTTCTGTATTTTACGAGCGAGTAACTCCAGAAGAGAACGAGTGATTCCCGGCTTCGTGTTGGAGCTACTGGCCGACCGTTCCTGGCGGCCTTGTGCGGTATTCCATCCTGTTACCCTCCGAGTCCCGGAGATCGTCGATTGGAACCGCGAGTGATCTTGCCTGCGTCCTGTTTGGAGCTACTGGCCGACCGTTCCTGGTGGCCTTGTGCGGTATTCCATCCTGTTACCCTCCGAGTCCCGGAGATCGTCGATTGGAACCGCGAGTGATCTTGCCTGCGTCCTGTTTGGAGCTTCTGGGGCCGACAGTTCCTGCAGGCTTTGTGCAGTGTATTCCATTCTGTTACCATTTATGGTTTTTGTGATCGAGCCAATAAAGCATCGTGCCTTACCCCTAGAAGGCCGATTAAAACACAATTGTGTTTATTGCGTCTCTTTTGGTTCACTACGTGGATTACTTGAAGCCCGGACATTTACGTCCGTATTCCGTGCTGGGATACATTCCACAGACGGGATCGCGACAAATGGGTTGCTCGTCCTAGGATCATTCAAGTAAGAGCCATTCGATTGAGACGGGAATTCTGCAGTGGACGACATCTTCTGGCATCTGTTCATCGCCTTCTCACCAGCGGACGCCGTCTTGGAGGAACTTTCTCGCCGTAGGACGCTGTCTTGGGCAGAGAAGTGAATAGCCTCGGATCCCTCCAAACAACCGACAAAGAATAAGCGAATAGCCTCGGATCCCTCCAAACAACCGAAAAAAAAAAAAAAAAAAACGTGAGTATTTGTACGTGGTATTTTTCTCATTGGCAATTTGATGTGCGGGTGATATTGCGTAGTTGTGTCGTATTTCCCCAACAGAGCGTTGTGTTTGAGCGTTGTGTTTGAGGTTGTGTTTTGTGCCTGGTCGTATGATAACTCGTAGCCAAGCTATGTCGACCAGGGAAGTGAGAGTTCAACCTGATCATGTTGACAGTCACGTGGGTGGCGAGGTGAGCGACGCAAGCAGCCTTGACCCGGTCACTCAACCCGAGATGTTAGGAAGCGATCCCATCATGACTAAATGCATGCGTTCGCCCTTCTGGACCGGGCTGACTCCGGTTCAACAACTTGACATGTATAACAGGGAGAATGACAGGGCAGAGGCAGAGCGTGCGGCAGCAGCAGAGAGAGAGCGTGCAGCAGCAGAGGGAGAGCGTGCGGCAGCAGCGAGAGAGCATGCGGCAGCAGAGAGAGAGCGTGCGGCGGCAGCAGAGAGAGAGCATGCGGCAGCAGAAGCTGAACGCGTCAGAGAGCATGAGTTGCGAATGTTGACTGAACGACTGCGGGCAGAGGGGTCTGCTGCAAGAGTCCCGGAAACTGTTCATGTTCGTTTGCCGGACTGGACGGGAGACACGAAGCCAGAAGCGTATCTGGAGATGGCGGAGAAGTTGTTGGCTGCCGGTGGCATTGATGAGAGCTTGTGGGTCGGCCATCTTGTGAGCCATCTATCTGAGAAGGCGAGGGAGGTATATGCGAGGATGGCAACCGAGGACGCAAACAAATACAGGGCATTGAAGGCCGAGATTTTGAACGCCTATGCGGTGTCCGCATGTATTTATAGGAGAGATTTTTTCAGCTGGACTCGTGAGTCCAGTCAAACCTATGAGGAACACTCGCGGGCCTTGTTGGAACAGCTGCAGAGATGGTTCAAGGGGAGCAAGGTTGAGTTACCTCAAGCGGTTGCGGAACTCCTGGTGCGTTACCGTATCGATCAACAGCTTCCGCCTGACTTAGCATTGTTTCTTGTCGACAAAGACACTGTTTCCTTGGCAGACTGCGTCAACCTTATTGATAAACATGTTTTGGCGTGCAAAATGCTGCAAGTCACGCAGTCGCGTCGTAAGACGGAGGAGTCTGCGATCAAGACCGCCCCCCGTCTGCCCGGCGGCTGGATCGAGGGGAGGGGTTCTCCGATGCCCTCCACTGGTGGCGGTCGCGAGCCGCAGACCAGGGCAGGGCCCTGGTGCGATTTCTGCAAACGCGTGGGGCACGGTGAAAACCGCTGCTTCTCTAATCCCGCTAGTCCGGCCTACCGAGGCAACCCTCCTGTTAAGTCGGAGGGAGATCAGTGGAGCTCATCCGCCGGGCCCTCGCACACGACGGTGGCATCGGTGACCGAGGTCACTGCCACCGAGGCTAATTCCATTCATCCACTGTACCAGGATTATTCAGGGACAGCCTTAGTGGGTGGCCCTGATTCGATGCTGAAGTTTGAGGCCCAATACCTTCGGGATACTGGGGCGACACGGTGTGTTCTCCGGGCGGGGGTAGTTCCGGCCTCTCAGATGCGTTATACCGGCGAGTATACCCTCCTTCGGGGCATTGACCGGGTTCTTGGCCGGTATCCCCTTGCCCTCCTCGAGGTCCGGAGTGACATTTTTAAGGGTCCAGTGACCTGTGTGGTGGTACCCTACTACCCGATACCCGGGGTCTCCTTGCTGATTGGCAATGATGCCATGGCCAGGGAGGAGTCATTGACTCTGACCTGTGGGGGGGTCACTAGATCCCAGAGTAAACAGGCGGAGAGAGTGGCGGAGTCCGACATATCTTCACTCTGGCCCGAGGAGCCTAGCGCCTCGACTCCAGTTCCCGACGGTGACGTTGCGTCAGCTGAAGTCCACCCGAGCCTCCCGTCAAGCCACCCTCAGGTGCCGTGCTCCTCAGGGACCGCTCCCGCCATGTCGCGATTCAGCAGGAACGCTAATGCTAAGGTATATGTGGGAAACCTGGGCAATGGAGCAGCGAAAGCCGAGCTAGGGAGGGTCTTCGAACACTACGGACCACTCCGCAACGTATGGGTTGCTCGAAACCCACCTGGATTTGCAGTTGTTGAGTTTGAAGAGCCACGAGATGCTGAAGATTCGGTCCGAGCCCTTGATGGAAGGTTAATTTGCGGATCGCGTGTGTGCGTCGAGATGTCGAATGGCATGTCGCGGCGGCCTCGTTTCAGACGCCCTTTGGTCCGCAGGCCTTTCGACCCGAACGATCGATGTTACCAGTGCGGTGAAAGGGGTCATTACGCATATGACTGTTGTTCTCGACACCGGAGGAGTACCCGCCGCTCTAGGTCTCGGCCCGTTTCCTTCCTGTCAACGCTTCCGCCAACTTGAGTTTGGCCCCCTTGCCTCTCTATTGTGCTTTGTGTGAAGTGTAACTCTTGTAGGGTAGATATTAATGTGGTGTATGGTGTTAAAATTTGTGTGTGAAAAAAAAAAAAAACCAAACTGGTTCATTGTTAACCTGTTAATGCCTGTTAATTGCCTGTGCGTTAATAATTGCGTTATTGTTGCGCTATTGCGTTGCGTTGTATTGTTGCGTTGTTGCGTTATTGTTGTTAATAAGTGTTAATAATTGTTAATTGCGTTAATTGCCTGTTAGCGACTACCGCCATCATCTTGCCATGTGATTTGCACCTACTACAAATACTGGTTTTAAAAACGCCGTCTATTCGACGGGGTTTTTACTTAGGGGGGGAGGACTGTGAGAAACCCCCGGTGAAACCACCTTTGTTCTCACCCAAATGAGTGCCCCGCCCACAACGTGACGTAACCTGCTTGGAGCCTCACGCGATTGGGAGGCGAATCGGCACGTGATGGGTGGAGGGGTCAGAGAGCGCGGTCGCCATCTTATGCGACGCACACGGCTCGAAGGCTCCGAGTGGGAAATATCATAAAAGGGTTTTCCTTGAAGCCTCCGGACAGCCGAGTTGGGCTGGTCGAATACCGTTCTGTATTTTACGAGCGAGTAACTCCAGAAGAGAACGAGTGATTCCCGGCTTCGTGTTGGAGCTACTGGCCGACCGTTCCTGGCGGCCTTGTGCGGTATTCCATCCTGTTACCCTCCGAGTCCCGGAGATCGTCGATTGGAACCGCGAGTGATCTTGCCTGCGTCCTGTTTGGAGCTACTGGCCGACCGTTCCTGGTGGCCTTGTGCGGTATTCCATCCTGTTACCCTCCGAGTCCCGGAGATCGTCGATTGGAACCGCGAGTGATCTTGCCTGCGTCCTGTTTGGAGCTTCTGGGGCCGACAGTTCCTGCAGGCTTTGTGCAGTGTATTCCATTCTGTTACCATTTATGGTTTTTGTGATCGAGCCAATAAAGCATCGTGCCTTACCCCTAGAAGGCCGATTAAAACACAATTGTGTTTATTGCGTCTCTTTTGGTTCACTACGTGGATTACTTGAAGCCCGGACATTTACGTCCGTATTCCGTGCTGGGATACATTCCACAGACGGGATCGCGACAACATACATATATATATATATATATATACACAAAGAATTAAGTTAAGCACCCCCCCCGTTTTTTTACAACCTCGCACATTACAAGTTTGTTGTCGTCAAAACAGTGTAATATACCCATGATATTGCTATATTTTCTGGAGAAGTGATATTATGGTCACATAAAAACATAACAATCATGCCGTTTTCAATATTTTATTCTGAATAATTTAAGGTGAAATTTTTTGGGAATTTTAGGCATATTTTCACCTCAATTTAAGTATGGAGCTATAGGTCCATCACGGACAGTGTGGATGACGTTTATGTTTTCTAACGTACAGTCATTGTTCTGAGAAGACCTCTAGCGATCTTTGCGTCAATAACGTGTGTAGGACCCACGTGATCGGATCACTGACTCAACCAATCACTTTTTTTCACTTTGATCACTCAATTTCATCAATGGATAATTGCTAATGTCATACCGATCATTATTTGATCTCACATACCTTAGAATATATGCCAATGTATACATATACACAAAGAATATATATTAGGGGGTGCTTACCTTAATTCGTTGTGTAGGGGTGCTTAACTTAATTCTTTGTGTATATATCCATATGTACATGCAATGCATACATACATAGATACACCGGATGGAAAGACAAACGATGTTCCAGACGACATTGAAACTTTGGATCCCTACTCGTCCCTTATTTACCAAACTGATTCCTCTGAAACCCAATACGGACCTTCCATTCGATGGTCCACAGGATCATTCGGTCTTAGACTTTTCGATTTAGGAGGGGGAAGTTCCCGAGGGGAGGGCGTCCCCCAAATCAACACAGGTCTGAGCTACAACCTCAAGAGATGACCGTTAGCCCACACAGGGGATATTAAATAAATAAATAAAGTCCTTGGTATGACTCCGCCAGGGTTGCTGACCTTGCAGAGTCGGAGCAGAAATTATAACCATTATACCACCGAGTCTGGTTATAAACAGTTAAGGTAATAAACAGTCCATTAAACAGTTAATGAGGTTTCAGAGCTGTAATCGCAAAATACGACATTTCAAGTTAAGGTGGCTGGTTTGAGATATTAGGGTCCTGCGTTCGAGGCCCTGCCATGCCGTTGAATTAACACGAGGCGGGTTGACTCAGCCCGTCATCCTTCCGAAGTCAGCTAAATGAGTACCATATGACTGGCTATAAAGACGCATTGCATTTGTGGCAGCTGCACCCCAGAAAATGATGCAACCAACAGCCACAGGCTGCACATGAACCACCACCCCCATTCCGACGTGGGATTGGTTGGGGGAAACTTGCCCCAAGTTTTCCACGTACCAGCTCCTCGGCCTAACGTTCGACTAAAGTCAGAACAGGAACTTGTAATTTATTGAGGGTGCCTGCGATGGCTCGCCTAACCTTCGCAAAGGACATCGTGGACGTCTTAACGTCGACCAACTAATTGCTCCCAATTTAACATCCATCTGAGGGTCGGTACACACAAACATTGACGAATCAACCTGCTTATGAAACGCCTCGATGACAGTTTGTAGCTGGGTCGGGATTCAAACACAGGGTAAACAGGTTAGAGGCCCCACCCAGGCTCGGCGAGTGTGTGTGCCTCTAGTCTTGGCCACCTTGGCCGCCCAATATAACATTCATTTAATGTAACCCACACGACTCTTTGAAAAAAGCAACATAATGAAAGCTTTGCAAAACTAATGCGAAATCATTGAATGAGAAAGTTCACTGAGCGATTGCAAAATGCTCACGGTGGAAAAGAAAAGAACAATCATTGTTTTTCGATGCTGAAATAATCACAACATTGCCTTTGATAATTCCAGCGGAATGCCATCATTATGCGTCATAATGGGTTCGGTCGAAAACAAACAGCACACCACCGAGTCAATGAAATATCTGCAATTATAAGGGAACCGTGGCAGTGCAACAACGTCTGTGCAATTTCTGCAGACTTTCGTTGTAACTACAATTTCCATTTCACGCATGCGTACACGGCACTGAAAGTGTCGCAGGCAATTTTGATAAAAAGAAAATCCGAGTGAACAGATACCATGTTGAGATTAATTAGTCTGGCAATGGAGATCTGCTTTTATTTATTTATTTGTTTTCAACACTATTATTGGCGGAATCGATGGTCCACACGAGCCAGGAGTGGCACAAACAGCCATTTGGGAGACTATTTAATCACATCCACAATGACGTCAAAAAGACCAGTCTTCAGTCGGTCACCGGTATTCTTACTGATGGCCGGTATCAGAGGGGTCGTGTGTTGATCATGTATCATGGGGGTTTAATTGGCACTTTTAGTCGGAATGGTGGACTCTTGAAGTGGACTTTGACCGATTGTTGGCATCGTCCAGGAGACCATCACCATCGATGGACGTTAACCGGAAGTTGTAAGCTTCTAGTTTGTTTTTTGCTTGGAAGTTACAGTGACGTCGACATCCAATAGGATGGAGGAGGTGGTCCACATTTTGAGCTGCATATGGTGGGTTTGATCCTCGACCTGTCAGATGGGTGGTGGTGGTTCGTATGCAACTTGTGGCTGCTCATTTTCTGGGGACGCAGCTGTTCCGCTGATGCAGTTCCGCCCATTACCGGTCAGCTGGTACCCATTTTGCCAACCACGGAAGGATGACAGGCTGAGTTAATTCAACGGCATGACATGAGCTCAAACTCAGGGACGGAAGATCTCAAGCCGGCCACCTTGACCGTGAATCCAACACCAGCCTCGTCAGGTGCATGCTCTAAAGGCAAGGCGTTGCATCACAAAATGTGCCCTTCCTTCTGGATAGAAAAATGAACCTTATCCGATCAACACGAAACTTCACAAACGTGATCCCCTACCCATACATATGCAGAGTGTGCATTTTTTAAGGTCATATGTCACATGTTGGGGCAGCCATATCAGCTTGAAAGCCGATAATTAAAAAAATCGCTTCTCTGAAACCGCTTCACCGATCGATGTGAAACCTACCATGGCTGGTGAAAATGTGATACTTGAAAACAGATGTTAAGCTGGCTGTCCTTCTGCTCGCATTAGCTGGTGCACTTGTGGTGTCTTGCCTATACATCCCACAATGGCGAGAGCTTTTATTAAAAAATACATTTACGGTATACATCTCTCGCCTTGCGTAGTCAGTTACTGCCAGCATCTTGAACAATTTCCTTTGTTGACTTCTGGGGAGACAATAACAAACCCCTCAATGTAGTCCTAACGGTGGCTCTGCTTTGGCAGCACCAAATTTGCTTTCTGGCCGAGAGGATGTGTGAGACAGATCTGAATAATTCTTTTCAACTTGTAATACACTTTGATAACACAGACAGTCAAAAATTCAAAGAACCGCTATGAGATAGTGTAGGGGGTTGGTGGGGAGGGGATGGAGAGGAGGGATGAGAGGGGTAAGGGTGTAAGAGGGGGTAGAAAGGGGGGGGGGGGGGAGATAGATGAGATGTCAACAAGAAAGCTTACCTCTCATCATTTCAGCACAAATACCTGTCCTACTTTCACACTCAGCCTGCTGGGTTGCTCCATAAAGAAGGCCCACTTGGCTCTGGATATGAAAGGAGTATAGATGGCCTAGCAGGTGACAATTTCTTTCATGTTTTAGGTGTAGGAGAAGGGCACAGCCAGTCATTCAGAATGATCTCTTGTATCAAGGGAAAGGGTGTACCACAGTGAGTTTAGTAGCGACATGCAGATGAAGACAAGACCAGAAAGGTGATAAATAAGCAAGCGGGGTTTGTGTCGTCAATCAAATCATGGTGTCAGCAGATCAGCTGAAACAAGACTTCCTGAAGCTTGGAATCCATATCACTGATGCTGCTGCCTTCAGCTGGATTTGGACCCACAACCTCTGGAATGCCAATCCAGTGGCCTCAACAACAAGCCACCACTGTACCCACTACTGACAATTCAATTAGGAAGGATACGGATGAATTAGGAGATTTTGTTTTTGTGCAGAAATTCCGGTTTAAACAGTCAACGGGATATCAAAAACACAAATATCTAATGCAATAGTATTTTCAATACAAAAAAATAATACATATGAGGGGACAATGATATATGGACCTAAAAAGGACCGTATTTCCAAGCTGCCAAAATGTTATTAATTACATCTACAAGCTTCTTTCACCAGAAATGAAATATCATGAGTGTTCCAACATGTAGTGTGCATGTCTTTATTACGGTGAATAATGATTTGGGATCCATGTCACACGGGCCCTTGAAAGTATTCTACGAATGACATACCCACAACAGTGCGAAACGAAGACACACCAATGTTTTGAAATAAGAATGACTGCACTGTGGTCACAACCTCCGACGGGATCCGGTAACGGGCCGATTGGGAAACGCGCATTTAGAGCACTCTTCAAAGATGAACAGCGGCATTAGGAAACACACATTTAATGCACTATCAAAAGACTAACTCGACACCTCTTATCCATATAATATATATAATTTTTGTATACAAGATCGAGGCTCGTGTAAGAGCTAACATTAATCACATAAAAACAAACTGATACATAAAACATAAGATAAAGGGAGAGGGAGACAAGATGGGGAGAGAGAGGGAAGCACACAAGTACAACAGCAGAGAACAGGGACATCGGGAGATCTGTGGGAGGGAGAGGGCTTGGGGGGAGGAGGCATGGCAATGGGGGGGGGGCGGAAGGATGTCAGGAAAGCGTGCACGTCGAGGGATAGAAACAAGGTATGGTGGACAGAGGAAGTAGCAAAGGCAGTTGGTGAAAAGAAGGTTTGAAAGAGGATAGCGAAGATCAAGAATATAGGGGGCCAACCGGATACGGGGTTACTACACCTGTATGGGCAAAATAAAGCAGCAAGAAGAGCAGTGGATAAGGCAAGGAATGATATGGAAGATGAGGTATACAACAAGTTGGAAGATGATGGTGGAAGGAACATGATCTATAAATTGGGTTGTGAAAGTTATGAGGATTTCAAGGACATGCAAGGGAGGGGCGGTGATTACGGATGCTGGCAGGAGGCTCATGACAGAGAGGGGTGCAGTATTGAAGGTGTGGGAAGGATATTTTAAGCAGCTGTTGAACCGGGAAGGAAGCAGCGGTGAGCTGGAGCTACCGAGTTATGTGGAGGGGGGAGTGGGGCTGGTGGAGTTCACAGAAGAGGAAGTGCAGACAACATTGAAGAGGATGAAGAAGGGAAGGGTGCCAGGCATTGCTGAGGTGTGTACAGAGATAATTGCAGCGGGAGAAGTCAGTTGGAGTAGTCAGTTGAAGGAGTCGGTTGGATGAATTTTTTTTTAATGTTGGTTATTGTGGGTGCCAGAGGGAGGCTTTAAGTGATTAATCTTGGTGTCTGTGGTGTCCTGCTTATTTGAAGAATATTTTAAAATAACTTAATTTTTAAATTTTCAATTATTAAATTTTCTATTATTTAATTTCCCTCAAATTTTCAATTATTTCTTTATTTTTAATATTTGATTTTTCAATTTTTTTTTCTTCAATTATTTAGTTATGATTCCAGGAGATAGGCATTCATTGAATGAATGAAAATGAATGATCGTTTTTTTTAAGGCCATTTTCCCTGCTAGAGCGGGGGTTAGCCTTGCGGACCCCATGACAATCATGGTTCCCTGTTTGAGGCAATGTTTTTATGGCCGGATGCCCTTCCTGACGCCAACCCTTGGTCACGCTCTTACGATGCTCTTACGATGCGCGTTAATTGTTTCTTAGTTTTGGTTTCCGTGGTGTCCCGCTTTTTGGGGAAAAAACGTTTGTTTTTATTATGAAACAGAACTTCAAGTGCTTCCAATTAGCTAATACTACGTGTTGGTTATACCAAGAACCATATGTGATCTCCAATCGCAACCCTCTAGTTGTTAAACTCGTGTTAAGAGAATTTGTTGAGCACCTTCTTATTCTATTCTCCCCTGCAATAATGTCATTAGTAGCAATGTTTATGTTCTTGCATCGTGTGCTCTTAGAAAATGTTTGATTTGAATTTGTTCCCTCTCGCCTTCTCCTTCTCCTCTCTGAGACTGGTGTTGTTAGAAATTTGTGAAATCCACATGGTCATTGCACACTGCCCATTTTAAGTAGGGATTATGCCCTGCGGAGATCTTCCTTTCCATCTTGTAATTGTACATGTTGCACAAGCAGAACAACACTTTACGACATCAAAAGCTGCAACATGGCTGTACTATTTGCCTGCGGCATTGGAGAAATTACATCAAGGAATGAAATAAAATCCTTAATAACTGCGGAGAATTCCAATGAAGGTAGTTACTCGTCAGACAGACCATACTCGAAGGAAGAATTTTAAAAAAGTGTGCGGCGCCATCATTTCTTGGTTGAAAGCATCCTCCTCCTTCAGCACTCAACCCACCCAAAAATCCCTGCCCCAGGTGAGCTTTGGAGGTGAGTCGAGGGCAAACATGGAGCAATTTAACGCACTAATGGTATGCTCGCCACAACAGGAAAGCGATGCTAACAAACCTTAATGCCTGCAATTGACTGTCCTTTAACCCCAGCTGGGACTAAGGTTGTGGGACAGATTCACACAATGGACAGGTACTTGTCTCCCTGTAATGTGTGTGTCACGTTATGGAAAATTACACAGCAGGGTTACTTGGGGCTACTTCATTAAGTACTGTAATGAAGGAAGTATGAATTATGGCAATCTTTAATGAAAGTCTTTTATGCCTGGTTATGTCTGACATTGATTTGTAATACACCCTGAAGTGCGTGTTTATCCATTCTCAAATATACAAGTACCACCAAGGGTACTGTTGAAAAACGGAGTGCCCGAGGTCTATAATCTAGACTTTTCTGCTTAAAAAAATGACAGTAAAAATATGAGATCTCATATACAAGCGTATTACCCCTTGTTTGTTATTACATAACTTCCACAAAACTCAGATTTTGAAGTTAATGCAAGAACCAAACACGATTATTAATTAACATGATGAAAATAGAGCGATAAGCTCTTACCCGAGCCTCAACTTAGTATACAAAAAATAAAAAAATAAAAATAAAACTAGAGCAATGCGACTGTATTGCCAATATGCCTTCCCCTTTCCCCCACAACAGGTAGATGCCCTCGTTTATTGTCCTAAAAATAAACAAGTTTGATTTAAATCCCTTCAGCTGTTTTCAAGTATCGCATTTTCACCAGCCATGACAGGTTTCACATCGATCGGTGAAGCGGTTTCAGAGAAGGAATTTTTTTAATTATAGGCTTTCAAGCGAATATGGCTGCCACAACACGTGACATATGACGTTAAAAATGCACACTTTGCATATGTATGCGTTATTTTGGGGATCACGTTTGTGAAGTTTCGTGCTTATCGGATAAGGTTCATTTTTTTTATCCAAGATGGCTGCCAAACCACGTGACCTACGACATCATTTTCAAACTATATGCAACAATGGTGTTAGATGATATTTGTAAAATTCCGCATCAATAGGGTAAATGGTTTCAGAGATATAATTATTTAATATTTTCCTTCAATCCAATATGGCTGCCACACCATGTGACCAATGACGTTTTTGTGGTCGTCTTTTAATTGCCATGCCTAGTCAATGACACACGTAAAGTTTTGAGTCAATCAATTTGGTGGTTTGGGAGAAGATGTTTTGTTAGGATATTAGTTTAAATACAATATGGCTGCCAAACCATGTAACCTTGGATGTCATCAATTTAATATTTCTGTGCATCTTCATAAATAGATAATGTGCATGCAATTTCAGATATTTAGGATTAGGAATTCGATGAAAACATTTTTGGCTGGTATACCACTTCACCTATGATGTCATCATAATCATGCTTTTGTTCCCGATTGGGAGTACTTGACGATGTGCCAAGTTTCAATTTTTTTCCTTCAGCGGTTTCCGATAAATATCTATTTAATTATTTGTGTTTATTCCAAGATGGTTGCCATACCACGTGACTTATGACATCACAATTATCATAAAAGCATTCTGCGTAGGTGTCACTCCTAGCCTGAAAGTTTTGTCTCAATCGGACATGTGGTTTCTGAGAAAAACGAGGTTTGGGCCGTACGGATGGACAACCCAAAAACATAATGCCTCCGGCCACCTTCGGAGGTGGAGTCATAAAAAAGAAAAGTGCAGACTCAAAGTACACAGCCCCCATGCCAAATAAATAAATAACATCCTCCAGCTCAGCATTGCCGGGGAGCCTTCGGCACCCGGCGATGCCGCCGTGCAGCACATAGAGACAGTATTGGGAGAGAGATGTGTACAATAATTGATGTTGTGTTGTTTTTTTTTTTTTTGTTTTTTTTGTTTTGTTTTGTTTTGTTTTGTATACAAGATCGAGGCTCGTGAAAGAG
Source organism: Myxine glutinosa (assembly GCF_964187855.1). Taxonomy (NCBI): domain Eukaryota; kingdom Metazoa; phylum Chordata; class Myxini; order Myxiniformes; family Myxinidae; genus Myxine; species Myxine glutinosa. Next base: position 78,704,883 of record NC_136273.1, read on the forward strand.
CGAACATTAATCACACAGAAAGACAAACAGACACACAAAACAAATAACATCGGGAGCGGTAGACAAGATGGGGAGAGAGGGGGAAGGACACAAACACAACATTTGAGAGCAGGGACCGAGAGACATGGAGACATCGAGAGAACTGTGGGAGGGAGAGGGCTTTGGGGGGAAGGCATGGGAAGGGGGGGGGGGGGGTGGGAGAGGTATAAAACATATGGACACTGCCAAGACTTCCAGGAAAGAAGTTGGAATTTCAAACAAGGTGGATCTGGGGTGAATTAGTGGGGGTAGAAAAGATCAAGGTTTTGGATGGGGGAAGATAAGAGATGATGGTGAACAGCTGTTTTGAAGACCTGGAGGGAGGAGTGTGATTGAAGTGAGTGTGGGAGTTTGTTCCAGAGGCGGGAGAAAAGAGGAATGAAAGAGTGAAGGTGAGCAGAGAGCCGAGATTTTGGCAGTTTAACCATCAGAGGGTGGCTGGCAGATCTTGTGCGACCTGTAGGAATATTTGGGGGACAGAGCACAGAGAGAGCTGGGGGAGCAAGGCCGGAGAGGAGTCGGTAGAAGACAGAAAGACCACCTACCTGCCTGCGGTGAGTGAGTGAAAGGCCCTCAGAGATAGCTTCATCGCGGGAGATTCCAATGATTCTGAAAGCTTTGGATTCAACAGCGTGAAGCCGAGCCAGGTGTGAGGCAGGAGCACCAGCCCATAGGGGAGAACAGTATTCCATTGAGCTGCGGATGAAAGCCTTGTATGTGGTGAGGAGCTCAGGTGTGCCTAGGAAAGACTTCGCACGACGGAGGATGCCCAGTCGGCGACTGGCTTTGGAGGCCAGCTTGGAAATGTGGTTTTCCCAAGAAAGATCATGGCAGATGGTGAGACCCAAAAGCTTGAGCGACAGAACTTCTTGGAGAGGATTGTTGAGAAAGTAGATGGGAGGGTTGTCCAGTCGATCTTTTCGGAGAGACATAGTAAGAGTGTGAGATTTGTCAGGATTGAAAGACATGTTCCACATGTTTGACCAGTCTGTGATTTTGTCCAGGTCTTCAGAGAGTGAGGAGGCTGCAGACTGCCGATCTGAGGGAAGAGGAATGGAGCGGCAGAGAGTGGAGTCATCAGCAAAAAGATACAGAGGATTTTCCAGAGAGTCGGAGAGATCATTGATAAAGACCAGAAAAAGCACAGGGCCCAGCACACTGCCTTGGGGAACTCCAGCCTGAACGGGAAGGGGAGATGAGAGAAATCCATTCAGGGCCACACGTTGACTACGACTAGAGAGGAAGTCCGCAAGCCATGCATGGAGATTTCCATGGATACCATAGGAGGAGAGTTTGGTGAGCAGAGCTGGGTGCCAGACCGTATCGAAGGCACGTGATATGTCAAGGGAGACAGCTCTGATTTCCTGTTTGGCATTGAGGACCTCCATCCATTGTTGAGACAGCAGAAGCAGCATGTCCAGAGTAGAGTGACCTGGTCTGAAAACAAATTGATGATCAGAGATCAAGCCATTGGAGAAGAGGAAAGATTTCATATCCGAAGCAATGATGGATTCCATGACTTTGCTGATAATTGTGTAATCGATTAATTGCGTAATTAAAATCGATAAATAATGATCGTAAAATAATTTCTTATTCAATTGGCTAATAGCCATAGCTAATAGCTAATAGCCAAATTGGCTAATTAATACATCAACCACCAGTGTTTCATCTGAAGCTGAAACTTTTTGAAAATGAATTAACTGTCATTATTCAAAAAATAATAATTAATTGATTAATCAAAAAAGAATAAATCAATTAATTGATTAATCAATAAATCAAAAATATCCTTTATAGCCACATTACTTGGTCATTGTCGTGTCCAAATATCAGCTTCCTAACAAAAGATTCCTGAGATATTGCCCAGATGAGAAATAAAATAAATAAATAATAATCATAAAATAATAAAATAATTAATCAATTGGCTAATAGCATACCGCGCGAAACCACCAGTGCTTCATTCGAAGCTGTAGCTTTTAGAAAATTAATAAAATAGGTCATTAATCGGAAAAATTAAAGAATTAATTTATTAAGCAATAAATAATTAATCGATGAATTGATTAATCAATAAATCAAAAATATCCTTTATAGCTACATCACTAGGTCACTGTCGTGTCCAAATATGAGCTTCGCAGCTCAAATGGTGCCTGAGATATTTCCCAGATGAGAAAGAAAATAAATAAATGACTAATAATGAAAATAACTAAATAGTAAACATAAAAAAAAAAAATTAATCAATTGGCAAATAGAATACATAAACCACCACCATTTCATCCGAATCTGTAACTTAAAAAAAAAAATTAATTCAGTCATTAATCGAATAATTAAATCATTAATCGATTAATTGATATATCAATAAATCAAAAAGAGCCTTCATAGCCACATCACATGTTTACTATTGTGCCCAAATTTCAGCTTCCTAGCTCAAAGGATGGCTGAGATATCGCCTGGACAAACAAACAAGAAAACAAACAGCCAAGAAACCAAGAAAACAAACAAGCAACAACAAAAACAACCAGAGTGAAAACTGAGTACTCCCTTTCAGCGTGCGTCATTGCCGAGCCCCCTTCGGTGCCCGGCAATGACGTTATGCAGCGCCTGGAGATGGCATAGGAAAGGAGCGGTGTACAACAATTTTAAAAATGAGAGTAAAAAGACTCAAATATGAATGTATTACTCCTTGTTTGTTATTACAAAACTTCCACAAAACTCAGATTTTGAAGCTAATGGAAGAACCAAACAAGATTATTAACATGTTGACAACAGAACGATAAGAAATTGGCGAATTAATGTGAGCAAATGCTTAAACTCTCTTTGCCTTTATTTTTCAAGCTCTCTGCTTTTATTTTAAGTTAAATACTCCACTCTCTGCCGCTCCATTCCTCATTCCTCAGATTGGTAGTCTGCAGCCTCCTCACTCTCTGCAGACCTGGACAAAATCACAGACTGGTCAAACAAGTGGAACATGTTTTTCAATCTTGACAAATCTCACACTCTTACCGAAAAGTAAGACTCCGAAAAAGGTCCGAAAAAGACCGACCGACCGACTGGACAACCCTCCCATCTACTTTCTCACCAATCCTCTCCAATAAGTTCTGTCGCTCAAACTTTTGGATCTCACTATCTGCCATGATCTTTCCTGGGAAAACCATATTTCCAAGCTGGCCTCCAAAGCCAGTCGTCCTCCAAAGCCGCATCCTCCATCGTGTGAAGTTCCTTCCTTGGCACACCTGAGCTCCTCACCACATACAAGGCTTTCATCCGCAACTCAATGGAATACTGTTCTCCCTTCTGGGCCGGTGCTCCTGCCTCACACCTAGCTCGGCTTCACACTGTTGAAACAAAAGCTTTCAGAATCATTGGAATCTCCCATGATGAAGGCCTTTCACATGAAAGGCTGAGGGCCTTTCACTCACTCACCGCATTCTGTCTGTCTTCTACTGACTCCTCTTCGGCCTTGCTCCCCCTGCTCTGTCTGTGCTCTGTCCCCTTAATATTCCTACAGGTCGAACAAGATCTGCCTGCATCCCTCTTATGGTTAAACTGCCAAAATCAAGACTCTCTGCTCACTTTCACTCTTTCATTCCTCTTTTCTCCCACCTCTGGAACAAACTCCCCCACTCCCTTCAATCCCACTCCTCCCTCCAGGTCTTTAAAACAGCTGTTCACCACCATCTCTTATCTTCCCCCATCCAAAACCTTGATCTTTTCTACCCCCGCTAATTCACCCCAGATACACTTTTTTTGAAATTCCAACTTCTTTCCTGGAAGTCCTTGCAGTGTCCATATGTTTTATACCTCTCCCACCTCCCCCCAAGCCCTCTCCCTCCCACAGATCTCTCGATGTCCCTGCTCTCAAATGTTGTGTTTGTGTCCTTCCCCCTCTCTCCCCACCTTGTCTACTGCTCCCCTTATTATATGTTTTATGTGTCGGTTTGACTTTTTGTGTGATTAATGTTAGCTCTTTTACAAGCCTCGATCTTGTATACAAAAAATCCCCCCCAAAAAACCATCAATTGTTTTTTTTACTATTGTTGTTGTTATTATTGTTGGTATTATTGTTATTATGGGGATTATATCTTTGCTATAATAGCAGGAGATACTATGTGCTGACCCTGTCATATAAATTGTAGTCGTAAGCACAAATTAACCATAAAGAAAAAAAAAATACAAAATAAAAAAAAACAAAGGAGCATTCAACTAATCATTATATCTCGTTGTCAGCATTGCTCCACATCACGGTTCATGACCTTGAAAGAACCCATAAAACCTCATGTGAGCCTCCCTGAAGGACCTCCGAAGTGAGGTAACCACAAATCCTTCTAATGTGGTATCATGGGAGACTTCTCCTTTTGCTTTTCAGATGTAACCTGAAGGGCATCGACTGAAGCATATGTGCATTGGACAAAGATTCTGAAGTTATTCTCCCTTGCCTCATGGCTTTCACCATTATAGCCTTTGCGTGTACTCGCTGCTTTTTGGCCTTTCCAAAGAGTGGTACTCCCTAATCTACTGGTTCTCAAATTCTGCAGTTATAGGTTGTCCAGATATTGTTGCCAAACTGTCCTGGGAATCTCGAGAGTTACTGTCAGGACTGATCCTAAATGGGAAAGGTATATGAACCTCGATTCTCAATGTCCGGAGAGCATTCATCGGACTGATGATTATTAGTGGAACCGTTGTTCCTTTCACTTGGCCCTTTGGCAAAGATGTTCATTATGTTGGACATCAGCAGCAATATCATCCTCTTTTGGCCTTCCTGGTATAGGACCATTTCTATGTGAAACATGCTTCTGGCAAATTTTTAAATGTTGCCAATGAAGTCTGTGAAATATTCAATTCACTTGATTTGATGGTAAAGAAAAATCTAGAATTTACCTGTTCAGTGTTGGGGTTGTTTGTTCAATAATTTGACTTTTTTTCAATATTTTGGCTCGTTTTTGACCTTTTTAAATTATTTTTTTTACAGGCTCAAGGATCATAGACCTGCAAACAGACATCAGGCCGCACCCAACTTGACTTCAAACACACACAGCGAGTAACCTTTGGGAGAATACATGCAACTTCCTAGTGCACTCTGGGTGCCTGCCACACCATCATGTGATATCGATTCTCTCTCTGCAGTTAGTTGGGCATTTGAAAAATTTCGCCTCAACCCGCTTCTCCATGGGATGTCATCCCATGAGGATTTTCCTTGCTCTCTCTCTCCTCTAAATGCTGAGTGCCGAGCAAGGAAGCTGCCTGTACAACATTTATCGTTGGTATGACTCTGGGGTCAGAAACAAGCCATGACTGACCATATTCAGAGCGGACACTTCAACCACAATGGTTATGCCATTGACAATGCTTCTAAATTCTATGTCAGTTGACTGACACTGCGGCTAGCAGTGGAGTAGCTGACGCTGCATTTAGTAGTGGATGGTTCTGTGGCTTTCAAAGATTTCAACTAATCCGCAAATTGACTTTAACCATTAAGCCACCACCAGGCTCAACGTGAGAATAATTGTGGCCATTAAAGAAGAGGAAGAAGAAGAAGAAGAAGAAGAGGAAGAAGAAGAAGAAGAAGAAGAAGAAGAAAAAGGAAAAAAAGAAGAGGAAGAAGTAGAGGAAAAACAGAAGAAGAATAAGAAGAAGAAGAAGAAGAAGAAGAAGAAGACGGTGTTATGTTTGTCTTTTGGTGTTTTGGTGTTTTTGTATTGGTCTTAATCCCAGGATCCAATATTGTTTATATGACAGTTTTAAGGTCATTTAATATTTAACAAGTACAAAAAGTTTTAATTAAAACAAAAGCCATGTCGATGTTACACAATGCCTAGATGCAGCTGTGCCTATAACGTCGATGTTATAGGCACAGGACATTCCTATTGATTCGATTACTTGATGTTATTTTTGTGCAAAGTGAAAATATATCTCGGCAATTTCCCGTGTGTGGCCACGAATTTTTAATATATCTCGGCATTTTCCCGTCTGTTATTTCAGGCGGTGTATGACTGACCATGTCGCGATTTAAAAAAAATATATCTCGGCAATTTCCCGTGTGTGGCGACACGTGAACGAAGCTATGCTCCTCTCTCCACATTATTGTGACGACATATAAATTAAATATTTCATCGTGACGATTGTCATCAAATGGACGAATTTTTAATATATCTCGGCATTTTCCCATCTGTTATTTCGGGCGGTGTATGACTGACCATGCCGCGATTTAAACAAAATATATATACCTCGGCATTTTCCCGTCTCTTATTTCGGGCGGTGTATGACTGACCATGCCGCGATTTAAATAAAAAAAATCTCAATGGACTTGAAGTTACAGGCCTTTGAGAATTCATTTCGTTCTATAAAGGGCAACTTTCATTGGATTTTCTTCCCGTTTTTTTTCAACCGAGTCTAAAACTATGTTAGCGACTGTGAAAAATGAAATGATATATCGAATTTGATTTGATTTGAAATAAAACTGTGTGAGAGAGGAAGACACCACGGGCCTACAAAACAGGCCTCAAAGCTATGCGAGTGAATAAAATGGTGGATATTTGTTTATATGAAGGCTCTCCCAGAATGGGTGGAACTATGGTTCCCAGAATGGGTGGAGCTTTGAGGTTTTGTCTTCTCTGCAAGAACAAGAAGAACAAGAAGAAGAAGAAGAAGAACAACAACAACAGCAGAGGGCACTCTATGAGCAGCGTCTGTGATGCGGCTAACAAGAAGAAGAAGAACAACAACAGCAGAGGGCACTCTATGAGCAGCGTCTGCGATGCGGCTAACAAGAAGAAGAAGAACAACAACAACAGCAGAGGGCACTCTATGAGCAGCGTCTGCAACGCGGCTAAAAAACCTTATCCGAATTCAAATCTCGGATTGTTGTTCGGACGCTATCAATTTATTACGTTTCAAGTTCCAGAATATATCGGGAAAAAAACATTTTCTGACCTTTTCTCCATTTTATGCTCCGTACACACCTCTTCCCTTACTCCGAGCTCATCCCAAACTTATTTATTCTCTCCCACCCCTAGATTACCTAGTTTATCTTACTATTCCTCCCTCCTGTTCCTTTCCTCAATTTTATTTCTCTCATTGAAAAGCCCCCAACTTTTGGAGAAACTTGTCAATGCCAGGAACAGGTGAGATCCCATCCTCAGAATCCACTCAGAACCTTTACCCAGTGATCGCCTTGTGCAGACATATTTTTCATCTGACAAAGGTGGAACAATAAGAACAAATCTGGCAGCCCAAAAACTCGACAACCACTACCATGAGGTTTGTGTGGATCGATCAACAGCTCAAGAAAGGTATTGCTGCGGATCTCGCCGCCGGCCTTCTCCCCTTACCAAGGGGGGATTAGTCCCCTTGTCTTTGACTGGCCGACGGGACCCGGGACCTATGACGTCCTTCCCGGACAGCGCGAAATAGGGTCGTAGGACTAGAATCACTATTACCTAATTACTCGCGCTGAGGAATGAGGAAATGAGGCGCCGAGAAATAAAGCGCCGAGAAATAAGCCCCGCACGAATCACGCGTGCTGAGACGCCGAGCGGTGCGTACACGCGATCCGTGCCGTTTAGTTGGTGAACCCGGTTCTAGTGATCTTGCTCGTACCACGCTTAGCCAATGGAGAAATCACACAGGCGATCGAATTGGGAACAAAGGAATAACAAGATTTATTTACACTATTTACAATGATTCCAGAAAAGAGGACACAGTGCAGCCTTAAAAACAGTCAACTTAATCCCCAGTACAAACGGGCCGGTCTCACACACAGACACACTCGCACGGGGCTTGCAGCTGCAGGATGACGTTCACCATGTCCAGGGATGGCTCTCGTGAAGCTCCCTCCGGCCTCCGGCTCGTCCCGTGCAGATGGTAAGTAGAGGGGCAGGAGCTCTCCGCGTGTCGTTTGGCGCACACGGGTTAATGCGGGGCGAACGGTAGGGTCTAGGCTCTTGCGGTTGGCAGTTAATCACTCGCGTTATTAACGCGTTTACTCGTGTGGCTGAGTAGGCGATATTCGCCACCGGCGCGTACGTAATACTGAGATATAGCGCAATGCCTCCAAAGCGAGCGCTGCGAATCACGTTCTTCACAGTCCTCTCGCGTGCGCTCTCCCCTTGCGAGTTCTCTGCTTCAGTTAAGTCCTGTTCACCTCTCTCTCGTGCTCCTTGTAACAAGTGCTCTCTCCTTGCGAGTCCTGTTCACCACTCACTCGTGCTCTCTCATGTTCCTTGTAACAAGTGCTCTCTCCTTGCGAGTCCTGTTCACCACTCCCTCGTGCTCTCTCTTTGCGAGTCCTGACCGAGTCCTTTCGTGCAGTCACTTTTATATGCACGCCCTGCGAACCTTCTAGCACTTACCACACGCGCCTTACCACGCCTTGTCATGCCATGCCGTTCGAGTCCTGGTTGGCTGGTGGCCCTTACCGTCATCGCCGCACTGCCTTGACGCCGCCCCACCCCGACCCGCGCTCCTCCCTCTTAGGCCTACCTCGTGTTACTCAACTAGTGAGCGAGCAAAGGGCAGCAAATGCTGCTGGCAGCCAAAGCGTAACAAATGCTGCGGGTAGCCAAAGCGTAACAAACTGAGTGGGTCAGCCAAATGGGGCACGGGATCAATTATGCCCATAGAGGTGGACTTGGAGGGTGGATGCAAAATGAAGGGACCTAAACTCATGTCTTTACACAACGCAGATGTTACTGGGGGAAATGGCCTATACTTACACATACTATGACATAACTAATACTACAGGTGGCCTACGTGTTGCTCGTGGACTAGCTATGGGGGGCAACCCTTTAACCTTTCATGATTACCATGACAAAGGAAAGAACAAATCTGGCAGCCCAAAAACTCGACAACCATTATCATGAGGTTTGTGTGGATCGATCAACAGCTCAAGAAAGGTATACAACTGCCACCATCTGCAACCTCACGGTCCAGCATCACATAACTCATTCCCCAATCACAATCAGATGAGAATGACTGCCAGAGGTCAAACCGCTTACAGCACTGACTATACAAGAATATATCACGACCCAAAAAAATTCATAACAATATACTGTGTGAGTGTGTGTATATATATATATTGTTGTGGTTCTGAGAAATGTACATATTGATTAATAAAGGTTAAAGGTTTTACCCCATAGTTAGTCCACATGCAACACGTAGGCCACCTTAGAACATTAGTTATGTCATAGTATATGTGAGATAAGGACATTTCCAATAGTGATACCTGCGTTGTGTAAAGAAATAAATAAGAGTAGGTCCCGTTCATTTTGCAGCCCACCCTCCAATCGACCTCATTGCGCACCATCCAGTCTGCGCCCTATTTCCCCTCGCATTGGGATGCTCAAACCAGCCAAATGCCATGATGTAGGCCTGAAAAGGGGGAGGAGCGTGAGGTCGGGGTGTGGCCACGTCAAGCAGACGTCAAGGGCGGAGCCGGTAAGAGCCAAAACGACCAACCAGGGCTCGGGTGGAATGGCATGAGGGGCGTGGTCAGTGCGCGTCTGGCAAATTCGAGAGGGTTCGCTGGGCGGCGCTATATAACCGCGAGCACAAAGCCCTTCAGAAGGACTTGCACAATTTGCGCATTGCATAAGGACTCATGAGGGAAGCCAAGCCTTGGAATTGTTGTGTGGAGGACGTATGCGCTGGTATCAAGAGATGAAGAGGACTCTCGTGCGAAAGAATTGATAAGGACTGAAGGAATATACGTGTTTTGCAAGAGGACTGTTCAGGAGGCCTCGTGAGGCAAACGCATCAAGCAGCACGTTCGAGTGCATTTATTACATACGCGACCGTGGTCGCCAGTAACCGCCAGCCTACCTTTCGCCGCATTCCACCCTATAATTGTCCGATCCGCGCCAACGACACGCGGGGAGCGCCTGCCGTCTGTCCTATCATCTACACCGCCGTACAAGTCGGGGACCCGGAGGACGAGCTGTGGACGCCATCCCTGGACCCTCAACCCTTGACCATCTACATCCCCGTGTGAGTGTGTCTGTGTGTGAGGGCCCGTTTGTCCAGGGGATAAGTTAAGACTGTTTTTAAGACTTCCCTGTGTGTACTTCTCTTCCTTCCTGTACAAATTATAATAAACCAATCTGTTCTTCCTGTTTCTTCCTAATCCGACCGTATCAGTCTTTTCCTCGATTGGGTAAGCGTGGCACGATTACAACCGCTCGGATCGGGTTTAGTACCTGTTGACGGCCCGAATCACGACTCGCTATCGCTCGGCGTTTCCACCTAAAACCGTGGTTCGGGCGGGGTTATTTCCTTGCTTCCTGGGAGGCGCTGGTAATTAGGTAATAGGAATAATTCGGCCTACCACCCTATTCAGCGCTGACCGGAAGGAACGTCATAGCCCCAGATCGCGTCGGCCAGATAAAAAACAAGGGGATTAATCCCCCCTTGGTAAGGGGAAGGCCGACGTTTGAGATCCGCAACAATTGGTGTCAGGGAAGTGGGATTGGACCCGAAGTGTGCCTAACGCACTCAAAATTAAGAGCGGCCGAAATTTTATTAAACCTCCAAATTAAATTCGTGCCATGGCTAGTCAAGACGGTCGGATGCCGGTGGGGATAAATGAGGAGATAGAGGAGGAATTAGAGTCAGCCCAGGACCCCCGGGAAGAATTGGGACAATTGGGAGAAATGGAAGAGGACATTGAAGAGTAGCAGGTGCAGCAGTAGGGGTAGCAGGCGAAGAAAATGGCGGCGCCTCGCATGTGGTGGCAAGGGCCGAGCCCGCAGCGCCAATAGATATGGGCCTCTTTTTGATGCTACTCCGGGCGTATATGGGAGAAGTATTGGGTAAATTGACAGAAAAGATGGACACCCAAAGTGATACCACCCACCCAGGAAATAAATAATTTGGAAAACAAAATTGGAGAGCAATTGGAAAATCAAATTGGGGGATTAGAAAGCAAATTGGGGGGCCAATTGAAGGACATGGAGGGCCAAATGAAAGAAATGAAAGCAGGGTTAGTGGGGTTGGAAAACAGGATGGCCACCCAAGAGAATCAAATGGAAGGAATGAAGGACGGGTTAACGGGGTTGGAAAACAAAATGGGGGGCCAATTGAGGGAAATGGGGGATAAATCCGCCCGGGAAATAAAACAAATGGGGGATCAGATAGAGGAGGTAAAAAACGGGCTGGAAAGCAAAATGGACGCCCAAAAGAATGAATTGGAACAAATGAGGGTGGCATCTAAGAGGGAAATAGAAGAAATGGGGGAGGATATAAGGCGAGGATTGAGCGAAGAGGTCGCGGGGGTACGCGACGAGGTAAAGCAGTGCGAGGAGCGCGTGGAGAAAGAGGTGAGGAAGAGTACAGCTGGGTTACAAGGGGGTATAGAGGAGTTGACGCGGGAAGTAGAGAAGCTGACGGTGGGACAGAAAGTGCTAGGGGAGCAAGTGGGTAAGAACACGGACGTGATAGGAGGGCTGAAATCAGCACAAAGGGAAATTAAGAGGGAACTTATAGCGACGAAGAAGGAGTGCCAGATGGTACACGAGGGGCTGACAAAGAGGTTGGATGAGGTGGTAGAGACGTTGGGGGCGAGGGAACGAGAAGTTAGGACCCATATAGACGACGACCAAGGTGGCCTTAGAAGAAGAAATTGTGGGGGCGCACCGGGAAATAGAAGTGGTGACACAAAAGTTGGAGGAGGTAGAAGAAGGGGTGAGTGAAATTAAAAAGAGACGGAGGGAGACTTAGAATGAAATAAAGGAGGAGGTGATGGAAGTTGTACAAGGTCTGTGCTCACATCGTGATGACGTGCTTGCTAACCAAATAAAGAGTTTGCAGGTGGCGGCGGAGGAGCGAAGAGGAAGAAGCGCCGAGGTGAGTGGCGATAATGTCGGGAATGTATATGGTGTGAGGGGAGGTTCAACGAGCTTGGGAGTTGGTATAGACCCGGGCGTTCGTGAGAGGCCAATGGTAAGGTGTGCGACTGGTCCGGAGTGCGTGGAGAGAGTGTGCGCAGGGATGTCCGACCATGGGGAGTGCGAGAGGTGTTGGTGAGCCAGAGTGTGCGAGTATGGAATGGGTAGCGGGTTGCGACGAGGCGATGCAAGCATCGAAACCGACAGGGGTAGTCTTTAGAGGGACGGGGACGAACGCGAGCCCCCGGGAAACAGTGTACTGTGGGGGCCCGAACGGTTCGGCCCCGCGTTAAATCTGCAGGGAGCGACGCATGGGGTCCGGCCTTCGGGCAGCCATAAGGTTCCACTCGCGCCGTATGACGGCAAGAGTGATTTGAGGGCGTACCTGGCGCAATTCGACCATGTGTGTAGGGGGAACGGTTGGAATCCGGACGAATGTGGAGTACACCTTGTGGGGGCACTGCGCGGCGTGGCGGCGGAGGTTCTGACGGCCTTACCACCAGGTGCTATCACCCTGCCAGACCTCCGTGCGGCCTTAATTAATAGATTCGGTATTGAACAGCAGAGCGAGCTTGTTAAAGCTCAGCTCGCGGTGCGAAAGAGAAAGCCCCAGGAGACCATCGGGGAGCTTGCCTATGACATTCGCCGCGCAGTAAGGATTGCACATGCAGACATGGCAGCGGCCTCCCAGGAAAGTCTTGCGCTTGACCATTTCATCCAGGCCTTCCCGGACCCTGAGCTTCGGCAACAGCTCACCATGTGGCGCTCGCGGACCTTGAGCCAGGCGGCCGACGCTGCGGCCCGTTGGGAAGCAGCGAGGCCCCTGGCCCGGGGAAGCGAGCGCCACGAAGTGGCGGTGCGACAGGTAGGGCCCGTGGCTGGTGGCGGCCCCCTAATGGGGGCCCGCCCCAGAAAGGGGCCCTGACCTGGAAAGCATGGTCCGAAGGCTGGTGGACCAGCGCCTGGTGGGATCTGGACCATGGCAGGCGGCTCCGGAGGTGGCCCCCGGTAGGCCACGGACAAATGCCCCAATTAGGACCTACAGGGGGGGGGGGGGTAATTTGCAATTCCGGAGGCAAGCACCTTACCAGGTGAGGTGCTTTAATTGTCGCCGGCTGGGTCACTGTGCACGGGAGTGTTGAGCCCCGCGCCGGGACGTACCCCGGCAGCCGGGACCATCAACTCCGCCTGGTACGGGTCAGACTAGTCGACCCCAGACACCCCCCCGCCAGGGCCCGGGAAACTAGTAAGTGCCTAGCATACAGGGCCGTGTTCGGTAGTAGGGGATGGAGGAGTGCCCTCATTGATGCGACAGGTCATCTATTGTGGCCAAATTGGTAGTGGTAGCTTAACAATTCGGTGCAAAATTGCCGGCGTGGGGGTAGACGCCGTAGTGGACACAGGAGCTCGTGCCACGATCATCAGCCCTGTGATCCTCAATTCGAGTGCAGACGGCTGGGATAAAATCCAGCATCTGGAAAATCATAGTTTGCAGCTGGCTACCGGGGTAATGGCCCCCATCATAGGGCGTGGTTTTGTAACCCTCAAGTTGGGGTCGGTAAAGAGGCAGATAGAAGTTTGGGTGGCAGAGGTGTGCGACCCATGCCTAATCGGGTTGGATCTGTTGACTGCCAGCGGTTGTAAAATCGATTTGTGCCGGGGGACCCTGCAAGTGGGAATAGATGAGCTGCCATTGGACGGGGTGAGCACGGCCGAAAGGACGGAGCTGGAGGCTTCTGAGGCCGTGACCATTCCCCCAAGGGCCGAGGCAATTGTGCCGACCCGATGGCTAGCTCGCCCAACATGGCAGGAGTCCTGCGGCCTAGTCGAACCGGTGGCAGCGCAGTCCATCCCGGGTTTAGTCATGGGCCGCACCCTCGTAAAAACGGACGGGACGGTGGTGGCCGTCCGAGTAATTAATATTAGTACGGAACCACGCACTATAGGACGGGGCACGAAGATAGCCGGCTGCACCCCAGTTAATGAAGTCGCGGCAGTGGGGGGAGAGAACGTCCAGCCGAGCCGGCCCCTGAGGGAGTCTTCACAAAGTACTAGTAATTGGCCCGATCCCATTTGTGAGATGGTAAATCGTAGTAGCGTAGAGTTGGAGGGTACCCAGAGGGAGGCCTTACACAAATTTATTGAATCCCATTTGGACATCTTCGCCTTGTCCTCCGAGGATATTGGACGTACGGGCCTGGTGAAACATCAGATCCACTCCGGTGAGGCCCGGCCTATTCGTCAGCCCGCCCGACGGCTCCCTTGGAGCAAGAAGGAGGAAGCTGACGAGCAGGTAGAAAAAATGCTCGATGCAGGTATCATCGAGCCCTCGGGAAGTCCTTGGATGTCACCTGTTGTGTTGGTTAAAAAGAAAGATGGGACCACGCGTTTCTGCGTGGACTATCGCCAGCTGAACAACGTGACACTCAAAGACTCGTATCCCCTGCCAAGAATTGATGATACCCTCGATGCCGTTGCGGGCTCAAATTGGTTCTCAACTTTGGACCTCAAGAGTGGGTATTGGCCGGTGGAGATGGATAGGGTAGGGAAGGAGAAAACGGAATTTTCCACAGGTAAGGATTTTCCACATTTCCACAGTGAGTACCAGCTCACTGGTAATTCCCTGTTTGTCGTTAAAGGCGGCAAAAAGGGTTGGCGTCAGGAAGGGCATCCGGCCGTAAAACATTGCTTCAAAAATGGGACCGAAAAACAACAACAACCACGGTTCCCGAAAAAGGCCAACCCCCGCTTTGCGGGGGAAAATGGCCTCTAAAGGTTTTTTTTTTTTTTTTAAGGGGCTGTATCAGTTCACTGTGATGCCGTTTGGTTTGTGTAACACCCCCGCCACCTTTGAACGATTGATGGGGCATGTACTGGGCGGCATGCCATGGCAGTCATGCCTGGTGTACCTGGATGACCTCCTGGTGCATGCTAAAACATTCCCCCAGGCAATAGCTAATTTGGACCAGGTGTTTGGGTGCCTCAGACAGGCAGGGTTGAAGCTGAGTCCGAGTAAATGCACTTTGTTTGCTAGGGAGGTGGCCTATCTAGGTCACGTTATCGGTCGTGAGGGGGTAAAAACAGACCCAGGCAAAATTACAGCGGTAGAGGAGTGGCCCGCACCTCGTACCATCAAGGAGGTGCGGGGATTTTTGGGACTCTGCTCCTACTACCGGCGCTTTGTGGCAAAATTTGCAGAGTTGGCCCGGGCCCTTCACCGGCTTACGGAGTAGGGGACGAGATTTAATTGGACAAGGGAGTGCCAAGAGGCCTTCCTAGCATTGAAGGGGTGTTTGACATCCGCACCCATCTAGCTTACCCCACTAGTGACGGGACACATTTACCCTGGACACGGATGCAAGCCAGGAAGGATTGGGCGCAGTTTTGTCCCAGACACAGGGGGGCATGGAGAGAGTGATCGCGTATTATAGTCGGGCCATGAGTAGGCCCGAGCGAAATTATTGCGTCACTCGCAAAGAGTTATTGGCCTTGCTGGCTGCCATGAACCATTTCCACCCGTACTTGTACGGGCAGAAATTTCTGGTTCGAACTGACCATTCCTCCTTGCAATAGCTCCTCCGGTTCAAGGAACCAGAGGGCCAAATTGCAAGTTGGTTGGAAAAGTTGCAGCAGTACGATTTCAGTGTGACCCATAGGGCCGGGAAGGCCCATGGGAATGCCGATGCACTCTCTCGACGCCCTTGTTTGGGGGAAAACTGTAAATTTTGTGTGAGACACGAGGAGAGGGAACAATTGGCAGACTCCACCCCTACCCTCGTAGTCCGTGCAACCCGGTGAGAGGGCCAATTTTGCCACTAACCGCAGACGAAGAATTCGGGACATTGGCTTGGAGCACGGCCCAGCGGGAGGATCCGATACTGGGACCGGTGTACGAATGGGTTCGATTGGGGCAAAGACCTAATGGGGAAGAGGTCACCCCCCTCGGGGCGCCAACAAAGGCATATTGGGCTCAGTGGCAAACCCTGGAATTGAAAGGTAACATCTTATATCGCAAATGGGTGGAGGTTCCCTCTGAGAGAACTTCCTGGCTGGTGATAGTCCCAGACAAATTTAAGAACATCATATTACAGCAAGTGCATGGTACCCGCCCCGGCGGCCATTTGGGCAGGACAAAGACAACATCTCGAGTCCGCCGGAGGTTCTATTCGGTAAATATGGGGCGCGATATACAGGACTGGTGTTGGAGATGCGACGCCTGTACTGCTAAAAAGGGACCAGCACGGAGGATGAGTGGACCCTTCAATTACACCAGGTGGGGGCCCCCCTTGAGCGGGTGGCTATGGATATTCTAGGACCACTACCCCGCACCCGCCAAGGTAATAAGTACATCCTCGTTGTAATGGACTATTTTACCAAGTGGCCGGAGGCCTATGCCCTCCCCAACCAAGAAGTCGGGGTGGTGGCACAGGCCTTCGTGGAAGGATTTGTATGTCGGCATGGGATTCCGGAGGAGCTGCACACCGACCAGGGTCGAAATTTTGAAAGCCAATTGTTAAAAGATGTGTGCGGACTCCTGTCAATTAGGAAAACCAGAACAACGCCCTTAAGACCTCAATCTGACGGGATGGTGGAAAGATTCAACAGAACCCTGGTTCAGCAATTGGCATTGTTTACCACCACCCGTCAGGACGACTGGGACGAACATCTCCCGTATTTGTTAATGGCCTACCGAACTACTCAGCACGGGGCCACCGCATGTAGTCCAGCGTTGCTGATGTATGGGTGGGAGTTGCGGGCTCCCGCCGACCTGCTATGCGGTCCCGTGCTGGAGTCCACTGATACACCGCCAAGGGAGGGCTATGCACGTCACTTGGAGGAAGGCATGCAAAGGGTCCATGCCTTCGCACGCCGCCAGCTTTAGCTGGCGGGGGCCAAAATGAAGCGCAGGTACGACCACTGGAGCCAGGGGAGTCAGTACGCTCCGAGGATGAAGATTTGGTTCTTCAATCCCCGGAGGCGGAAGGGCAGGTGTCCTAAGCTCACCTCTCCCTGGCAAGGCCCGGGGGTCGTCCTGTCGCAAATCTGTGACGTGGTCATTAAAATCAAAATGAGGCCACGAGCCCTCCCTCGGATCATCCATGCCGACCAGCTAAGACCCTACACCGGCGAGCAGGCGCCCTCATGGATCGCCCCGGCTTTAGAGGCCGAGGCAGGACCCAGTACCTCTAAATGATGGGGGCTCATAGTGCGAGAGGACTGGGGGTGATAGTGGGAGATAGTGTCCGATGTAGAGGGATGGTAGCTCTCCCATCCCTCACCATTTTGGGGCAAAGGAGTAGTAGATTATGGGGTTTGGCAGTGTACGCTAGCCAAGGGCGGGCTAGGATAACTGATAGGGATTTAGAAATGACAGTAGGGACATGAGAATTAAGTAGAGACATTGATACAGGTAGAGGGGATGCAGAGAGATTATGTGGATGTTAATGACGAGGGAAGTGCTTAGTATAAGGGAAGACAGGGAAAGCATGAGTATTAGGGGGAAATAGTTAGTTAAATGATGCTGTGTGTGTGTAGAAATTGTGTGTGAGTATGAGGATGCGCTTTAGGCGCAAATGAGGAATTGAGAATGAGAATCTTTGTGGTGAGCGTGAGCAAATGAGGCAATGAACTTGGTGAAATGAGGCAATGGTCTGGGATGACCGGAGAAAGTGTATGAGTGGTGTATTGAGGGCAAGTGTAAGTGTGTTGAGTGAATGACTTGCATGGGGTGCAAGTGAATAAATGGTATGGAATAAATGGTGTGGAGTAAATGGTGTGTGGAATGAGTGGTGTGGAGTGCACGGTGCGAAGGAGTGGATGGGGGAAGATGTACCCCTTCACGAATACCCGGGGAGGGTAGTTTAAAGTTAGGTAGAGGGAGTAGGTAAATTGGTTGGATATTGACATCTGTGGTGCAGGGAGTATCAAGTTGTTGCTTTGAGGGGTGCATGAGTGAGTGGAATGGCTGGGCGTGTGAGCTTAATTGGTAAGTATAGTTATTGGGGCACTCCGCCACTGGTAGCCTGTCGGCCAGGTGAGACCGCAGGTAGGCTCTGGGAGCCAGTTGTGTAGTGTTCATGGGGCCCGAGGATCCAAAGGAAGGACCCGGGTAGCCCAATGCCAGAGAGGGCATTAGCGGGGTGAGAGAGCCAGGAGGGCCTTCCCCAGGTTAGGGTAGTTGAGGAGCTAGGTAAGCTCGGGTGGCGACTTCAGTGGCGGAGGTGCGCAGGTAGGTAGACCTGCTGGTAGAGCTACACGACCCAGCCCCGAAATTGTGCGAAGGCACAGATAGAAAAATTGGGGGAGTGAGAACCTAAATTTGGTAGAGCACCACAGGATGGTCAATGGGAATTGGTTTTTAGAACCACATAGTGTAAAGTGGCCAATTGGATTGGCAGGGCAAGACCCCGGGTGGAGTAAAGAGAGTTAACGTCAATTAGAGGATAGTTAGGATGAAATTTCTTCACACCATCCACATCCACTCACCAAGGTGGCAGGACTCCACACCAGTTTTTGCGGATGATTTGGAATGAAAGACGCATCATGACATTGGTGAGACATTGTGTGTGATTACATCCCTTCCTTCTTGGGAGGGATTGGATGACAAATTTGGTTTAGGGGGAGATATGGGAGACGAGACGGTAGAGACGGAATTTGTAAATTGTAAATACGGGGAAGGGCAGGGGTAGAGTAGGTGACATGGGGGGGGTCACGTACGGCTATGGACGAGCTTTCTCCGCTCGCTCTCCCGCACCCCTCATGTCGCATTACCTTGTGATTACGTGTACCCTTGCGCCCTTTCCCCCGCTGACTCTCTCTGCTTTGTCTTTCCTCCCCACCCATGGACCCATTATATTTTGTTGAGGGGAGTGTGCAGGTAACCCTGAGCTGTGCGGCTGCACTTTTGCGCTGCACCCTGCTGCCTGTTGCCTGCACCGGTACACCATATGGACCACACGTTCTGTGGCCTGCCACCTTTGCTTGGGCAGACAATCGCTGCAAGCGTTATCTTGCCCTGCGGACCACTGCGTTTTTAAGTGGCCTCGATGCCATGCAGTCGGACCACCTAAGTTGGCCCTGCTGGCCAAAATAAAAAGCGGACATGGTTTGTGCACTTTTTATTATTCCGGTGTGCCCAGAAAAGAAGATCTCCAAGTTATTATGGCACACCGAAGAAGAGGATGCAGCCAAGGTACAACGGCCCAGCAGCCAAACAAGCACAAGACATCATTGGTTTATGAAATGGTTTTTGTGCATTTTGATGATTGTGCATTTTGGTGCCTTTTTGTGCATTTTTAAAGTTTTGAGCATATGGGTGTATGGTGTATTGGTGCAGTGCATTGCATCTGTGATTTCCTCTTTTCAAAATTTCCCTTCTTTCCCACAAAAAGAACAGGTCCTGGGTTCTAGTATTGTAAATAATTAGTAGTCTTGCAAATAACATGCTCCCCACCGGCTTTATGTATAGTTTGAGGATTCTTTCCGTAATTCGGTTAATTGTGGGCGTGAGTCTGATAGTTTAGTACACAACGCAGTAGGTGGTACATATCTAGTGTTTAAAACTGTCGCACACAGGGTGTTAGGTTAAATGTAGAGTAGGGTGGTGCTCAAAATAATCTTTTTCAAATATTTACTGGGACATGGCTTTATGTTGTTCCTTTTGTTCCAAAATGAAAAGACACCAAATATGAAAGCAATCTGATTTTATTTAGGGGTGCCACATCAGCCTTCAACCTAAAGGTGTCGACAAAACTTTTCTATATATGGATCGAAAGCAAAACCAGAAGTTTGTTTTATGAAAATCCACCCTCCACTCACTTTCTTTGTATTCTAGCAAACACAAGTTACAATAGCTGCACAAATAGCACTATATTGCTATGAAAACTCAAATTCAATGATAACAATCCAAATGTTCAGTTCATAAAATGAAGAGACACCATATCACATAATATTAAAAAACCCAAATATAATGAGAAATGTAACTCCTATTTCTGGGCCTGTTTCACCACTGTTGCCTTCTTGGCATCGGGGTACATCTTCCTGTGAGCAGCAACAACTTGGAGCAGAGCTTGCTTTTGCTCTTCATCCTTTGTAAGGAGCTTATTGTAGTCTTGTATCAATGCAACACCCCTTTCTGCCCTGTCGTTCACCACGACTAAGCCACTGGCGGCTTTCTTTGCTTCCTGAAAGCTGGTTTCTTGCTCCCATGAACCAGGATCCTTATCCATCCAATCAGTTGGGGTCCCTAGGATGCTGAAGAAATGCTTGGTGTGTTTTGTTATGAGGCCAGCGATTGACAGGGCGGTTCCTCATTTGTTAGCTGGTCTCTTTGGAGAGGGGTTTTCACCGTCATTTTTCAATGCTTCAATCATATTGATCTTGCTTTCTTTGTCAATTCTGGTGTCAAAGAATGCAAATGCCACTAGTACTGGGCTCATGTACCACGTGTGGCGGCCAAGTGCCTTCAAGGCTGCCTGAGCCATCTTCTGATTGATTTGTTCAAACTTTTCCAACTTCTTGAAGAGGTTAATGTCATTCAGGGGAGCCTCAATAGCTTGTGGAGCCCAAAACCAAGCCTGTACATACACAAGGCAGACAAAAATGTTGAAGGCTCGGAGTTCTCTCGCCTCTCGAAGTGTCAAGTGGAACTCTGACCGAAACATGAACACCTGTAGTGAATATAGTGCTTTTGCCATCCATCTGGCTCTGTGCATTGCTCCTGGAGCCATGATCCGGATTCCACGAGGTGGGATTCCTCCCATGTAGATGACAGTCAGTTCTAGGAGTTCACGATAATCATCTCGTGGCTGCTGATCTTTCAAACACACAAGAACGTTTTTGCTTCCAACACAGTGTCTACAGATCCCATTGAAGCCTTCCTCTCTGAGAATTGATAGTGAAGAAACTTCCTGTCCTCGGGGTTGGTGATTATGGCCTCCGAATCTGCATGCCTAAGATCAAACGTCTTCTCCAAGGAGGCCTTGAAGGATGCTTCCTTTTTCTCTTGGGTCGCACCACCCCGCTTTGCACCTTTTTGGAGGCTCCTCCATTCTTCATATAGCCTCTCCAAACGATGGATGCAGTGCTGCTTCGTCGTTGTAGGTAGGTGAGCTTTTTCCCAGAACTTCACAACCTCTTCAATGGTGAGGGTTGCACTCTCCCGGGCAGTGCGATTCTCCTTCTTCAGGTGATGGAAAAACAGGACAAGAGATTGATGCACAGTCGGGAGCTTGGCACCTTTGATGGCATCTCCAGAAGTGGATCCAATGAGATACACATTATCCTGAGCCCGAGTTTTCAATGAAACACTGGTACTAGCACATGCCATATCTGCAAAATAAGCAAGAATGTGGGTAAAATCCTGTTAATTCTTACTCCACAGGGTCACTCTCTACAAAAGAGCCACAGTCAATAAGTTAGGCCTACATATTACACACTAAAAAAGCGTACCCCTGACCCCGGGAACCTGTACAAAACATGCATGAAAATTGCCCAGATAGTGATCATAGGAAGTCTCAAAACTGTATGTATAATATATTGTATATATATAATGTATAATGTGTATTTATGTATATTTATTATTTAATGTATATTTACTATATATTTATTTTTAATATTATATTTAATGTATATATATAATTATATATTTATTTTGTGTATATACAGCCCAAAAAATGGGAATTCCTATTTTGCATGGGGGAAAATTCATCACTGATGTGGCACCCCTAAATATTATTGGATTCCATTCAAATTTGGTGTGGTTTCCTTTGACACCAAAAGGAACAAACATAGACCATGTCCCGGAGACAATCTGCATTTTGATTTTTTGAAGCCCACCCTATTGTAGAGGGAAACTACACCTAAGTGTCACACTAATTAAAAAGTAGTCCTGACCCTTGCATCAGAACCGGTCGGGCTCACTGGTGTGTGGGTCCGGCTCGGCAACGAGCCTGGCGAAGGAGGGGTGCAGTGTTGCGATTCTGAGAAATGTACATATTGATTAATACAGGTTAAAGGTTTTGCCCCCATAGTTAGTCCACATGCAACACGTAGGCCACCTTAGAACATTAGTTATGTCATAGTATATGTGAGATAAGGACATTTCCAATAGTGATACCTGCGTTGTGTAAATAAATAAATAAGAGTAGGTCCCGTTCATTTTGCAGCCCACCCTCCAATCGACCTCATTGCGCACCATCCAGTCAGCGCCCTATTGCACCTCGCATTGGGATGCTCAAACCAGCCAAATGTCACGAGGTAGGCCTGAAAAGGGGGAGGAGCGCGAGGTCGGGGTGTGGCCACGTCAAGCAGACGTCAAGGGCGGAGCCGGTAAGAGCCAAAACGACCAACCAAGGCTCGGGTGGAATGGCGTGAGGGGCGTGGTCAGTGCGCGTCTGGCAAATTCGAGAGGGTTCGCTGGGCGGCGCTATATAATCGCGAGCACAAAGCCCTTCAGAAGGACTTGCACAATTTGCGCGTTGCATAAGGACTCGTGAGGGAAGCCAAGCCTGGGAATTGTTGTGTGGAGGACTTATTCACTGGTATCAAGAGGTGAAGAGGACTCTCGTGCGAAAGAATTGATAAGGACTGAAGGAATATACGTGCTTTGCAAGAGGACTGTTCAGGAGGCCTCGTGAGGCAAACGCATCAAGTAGCGCGTTCGAGTGCATTTATTACATACGCGACCGTGGTCACCAGTAACCGCCAGCCTACCTTTCGCCGCATTCCACCCTATAATTGTCCGATCCGTGCCAACGACACGCGGGGAGCACCTGCCGTCTGTCCTATCATCTACACCGCCGTACGAGTCGGGGACCCGGAGGACGAGCTGTGGACGCCATCCCTGGACCCTCAACCCTTGACCATCTACATCCCCATGTGAGTGTGTCTGTGTGTGCGGGCCCGTTTGTCCAGGGGATAAGTTAAGACTGTTTTTAAGGCTTCTCTGTGTGTACTTCTCTTCCTTCCTGTACAAATTATAATAAACCAATCTGTTCTTCCTGTTTCTTCCTAATCGAACCGTATCAGTCTTTTCCTCGATTGGGTAAGCGTGGCACGATTACAACCGCTCGGATCGGGTTTAGTACCTGTTGACGGCCCGAATCACGACTCGCTATCGCTCGGCGTTTCCACCTAAAACCGTGGTTCGGGCGGGGTTATTTCCTTGCTTCCTGGGAGGCGCTGGTAATTAGGTAATAGGAATAATTCGGCCTACCACCCTATTCAGCGCTGACCGGAAGGAACGTCATAGCCCCGGATAGCGTCGGCCAGATAAAAGACAAGGGGATTAATACCCCCTTGGTAAGGGGAAGGCCGACGTTTGAGATCCGCAACAATATATATACATACAGGGTGGGCGGAAAGTCGATCCCTATTTTAGATTGGTAAAAAAAGTCGAACATTATCAATTTATTTGAAAAGAAGTAATTTGAAAAGGTAGGTACAAAGGTTACGTTTTCTCTAGAATTCAATGTGGGCTCCAACTCTTGCCACCAGCTTCTGGAGCCGCCCAGGAATGGCGTCCATTGACTTCAGTAGGAACTCCGGCGGGATGGAAGACATGACTTCCCGAATACGGTCCTCCAGTTCTTCCAATGTCCTCGGTTTGGTGCGGTACACTTCATCCTTTGCCCAACCCCAAAGAAAGAAGTCGCACGGTGTCAAGTCGGGGCTCCTGGCTGGCCATTCATTTGGACCACGACGACCCATCCAACGCCCTGGGAAGTTGATATCCAGCCAGTCACGAACGACATGAGCAAATTGCGGAGGGGCGCCATCTTGCATAAATATCAGATCGTCGATATTCTCCCATGTGCTGACAACCGGCCAGACCTCGTCTCGCAACATAGCCAGGTACCGCTCAGCATTCATGGTGTTGCGCAGAAGGAACGGGCCCACAACCTTATCCGAGGTCATACCACACCACACCGTTACCTTTGGCCGATTCTGCATTTTTTCAGCGCAAACCACAGGATCCTCTCCTGCCCAGTAGTGGCAGTTGTGACGGTTGACAAAGCCTCCGACGTGGAACACCGCCTCGTCGCTCCAGAGGATGTTGCGGAAAGGAGGGGGCCAGTCTTCATGCCAAGCCAGCATGATTTCTCCGAACTCCATGCGAATGTCGCAGTCTTCGTCCGAGAGAGACGTTAAAGTTGTACAACGTTAAAGAACACAGCACAATAATATATAGTAATACACTTGCATTTTATACATAATTTATAAGTACTTTAAAATAGGGAGCGACTGTGTATATATATATATATATATATATATATATATATATATATATATATATATATATGTATATATATATATATATATATATTGTTACGGACACGGTTTTTGGATGTTATTTTACCGAGCGGTGGTGTATTTAACCGCGTCCGAACAGTTACTCCCCGATTAGAACCCGATTCCAACCGAACGTTGACTAATCGCGCGACAGATATTCAATTGGGAAACCTCTAAAGCGACCGAAAGAGAAGAAGAGAGAAGAAAGACAGAGTTTGGAGGAAGAACAGATTTATTATACACACACAAGCAATATTTTAGAGCGACCAATATTATTTACAGCAATAGATGGAAAAGAGCAGTCACACAGTGCATTGTTAACTTATTCTATTTCATTTACTTAATCCCCAAGACAAACGAGTAGGACAGGACGTTCACACTCACACGGTGGATATTGCAGGCAGGTAATGGCTCGAGGTTGATTGCTTGAGAGGAAGGCAAAATCGGAGGCCGCAGCACCCCTCGCGGTTTTGGCGGGAAAACCTCCGTCGCGTATCCGCGGCCGTCACGCGCTGGCTCGGCACACCTGCTCCTCTTCCTGGTCATCCCCCAGCGTATCTCTCAAGGCCTCTCTGTAAAGCAGTTCCTTACATTCCTTTTTATCACCTCCGGCGGAATTAAGCCGCCGGCTCCGAGGGCACACCTACCGGGTCACTCACCGCGGTGTTGATTGGCTGTTAGGGCCGGTTCACTCCTTCCCTCTTACGACGAGGTGGAGACACGCCTTTCTTCCCCAACCTTACCTCGTGGCCAATGGTGGTTTGAAGAAAACCAGCCAAAATGCAGAAGGCAATTGGAAGGGAGGTTTTGGGGAAACTGGAAGGGCCTATGCTTATTTTGTTTGATACAATGCAAAGTCAATCTAGTGGAAAACACATACTTAGCCTACATGGAATAAGGAAATACACTATTTAAAAGATATATCGTGACCTGCGTGTATGTTCTATGAAATTAATTAGGAGGACGGCTGCGACCATTATTTACATTACCAGGATGTTACCATACCAAAACCATACTCTTCACATCCGTTACCCTTCCTCCAAAATTGTTACACTCCTCAAAGCCCGTTACACTTCTCAAAACCCGTTACACTTCTCAAAATCGTTACACTGCACCCTCCTTTCTTCAGGCACGTCCTCGGGCCTACTAGACTTAACTGAGTGTGACATGTAGGTGTAATTCCCTCTACAATTAACCTGACCCTGAGTGTGACAATTTTAAAACACAAATAAGTATGTCCCCCTATTGCATTGCATCCTGTCTAACAGACTCAAGCCCACAGCTAACCGAATTACGGAATTATTCTGAAACTATACATTTACGGTGGGGAGCATTATTTACAATGACGTGATTTCTTATTTACAACGCAACCCAGGACCTGTGTGTTTTTTCTTTTCTTTTTAGGGAACAAGAGAAAGAAATTCCTGTTGGGAGGGAGGAGACAGCACGCATTGCATCGATGCACCAGTACCAATACCACCAAAGCACCCAAAAGCACCCAAACACCACAAAGCACCCAAAAACACCATCCGGTGCGGTTACCATGGTTCATAATAAACACAACAAAACAACTGGTGGTGGTCTTCTCCTTCTCTGCTGGGCCGATGTTCTTCCCGACGTCTTCTGGCTTCATGCGGCCTATTTGGACATACTAAAAAAAGCACAACTTGTGTCCATTTTTATTTAGGGCCTCAGGGGCCAACTAAGGGTGGTCCACCTGTTTGGCATAGGTGCCACCTTACCGAGGTCCGCAAGCAAGATTCCCTGGCCACTATGGCCGGTTTCCAACAGAGGTGCCCTGCCCCAGAACCTGGGGTCCATCAAGTGGTACTTGGCCGCCGAACAGCGGTCCATAAAGTGGTACATCAACGCAATGCGTGCTGGTTCTGGGAATCTCGGGCGCACAATGGCCACCTCACGCACGCTCCCCTCGGCACCCAATGGCGCACAGGTCATGTGGGAGACAAAAGAAAGACAATTGAGCGAGGGGTAAGGTCACAAGGGTACACGTCAAACAAGGCAATGCAAGGTGAAATGCGTACGGAGGGCGAAGTGAGAAAGCTCGTCCCTACCGTACGTCACCCCCCTGTCACCTACACTACCCTTGCTCTTACCCCATATTTACAAAATCTACCCATTTACAAATTCGTCACTACTGTCACGTCTTCCCCATATTTCCCTTATACCAAATTCGTCACCACAATCCCTCTACTTCAAAATTTGCCATCATCAAATTCATCATCAATCCTCATAAGGAGGCAGAGATGGAACATCAAAGCACAATGTCACACCCACGTCATGATGCGTCTCACAATCCAAACATTTGCATCATAAAAAATAATCAAAACATGGCATGGTGTGGAGTACCTGTCACCTCAGGTGAGTGGATGCAGATGGTGTGAGGAGATCCTTCATCCTAACTATCCTCTAAATGATTGTAACACACTTTACACTACCCGGGGTCTTTCCCTGCCAATTCATTGGCCAACTTACACTATGGGTTCTAATAACCAATTCCCATTGGCCAAACTGTGGTGCTCCTCAATTTTGGGGTCTCACTCCCCCGATTCATCTCCCGGTGCTCTAGCACAATTTCTGGGCTGCGACGTGTACCTCTCCCAACAGGTCTACCCACCTGCACACCTCCACCACTGTAGTTGCCACCCGAGCTTACCTAGCTCCTCACCCTAACCTATCTAACTGGGGGCAGCCCCTCTCCTGGCTCTGTCACCCCTTGGTGCCCTCTGGCACTGGGCTACCCGGGTCCGTCCTCCGGATCCTCGGGCCCCATCCACACAACTACTACCGGCTCCCAGAGCCCACCTGCGGCCTCACCTGGCCGACATCCTTACAGTGGGGGAGTGCCCAAACCAACTACACACACTAACAGGCTACACGCCCAGCCATTTCCACAACACCAACGCACCCATCCACATACCATTCTGTCACCCGCACCACAGATGCCAATATCCAACTACAATTTACCTATACCCTCTACCTAACACTTACACTACCCGCCCCGGGTATCCGTGATGGGGGTCCACTCTTCCCCCATTCACACCTTCGCACCATCCACTCCACTCCACAATTTCCACCATACTCACTCCACGACCATCCATTCCAATACTCCATACCATTTATTCCATACACCTGCCCTCCATTCACCTGTCGTTGCACACCTGTGCAATCTCACCTGGTGCCACCTGCACCCTCCTTTCTTCCTGGACCACTTGGTCATCACAATACACAATCACCATCACTCACTCATACACTGCTCCATCCACCTGTTCAGTTGCACACCTGTGCAATCACACCTGTTCAATCACTCCCACACACGGCATCATCTCAGCTAACTCCTCCCCTCTGAAACTTGCGCTTCCCAGTCGTCCCTTTAAACTATTGCGCTCCCACGTCATTATCAACCACACTAACCTACCTGCGTCCCCACTACAGGTATCAGTCACTAACTAACCTTATCGTTACCTAAGGTCATCTTCGCTAGATCCCTATCATTATCCAAGCCCTCCCTGGCTCGTTTTCACTGCCATAAACCCCATAATCTATAGCGCATTTGCCCCACTGGTGAGGGATGACAGAGTTGCCATCCCCCCCACAGCGGGGCATCTCCTACTACCATCCCCCCAGTCCTCTGACGCTACGAGCCCCCGTCGCAAGAGGTACTGGGTCCTGCCTCGGCATCTAGAGCCGAGGCGATCCATGAGGGCGCCTGCTCGCCGGCATAAGGTCTTATCCGGTCGGCATGGACGATCCGAGGGGGGGTCCGTGGCCCCATTTTGATCTTAATGACCACGTCACAGATTTGCGACAGGACGACTCCTGGGCCTTGCCAGGGGGAGGTGAGTTTTGGGCACCTTCCCTTCCGCCTCCGGGGATTAAAGAACCAAATCTTCATCCCCGGAGCGTATTGACTCCCCTGGCTCCGGTCGTCGTACCTGCGCTTCATCTTGGCCCCCGCCAGATGGAGCTGGCGGCGGGCGAAGGCATGGACCCGCTCCATGCCTTCCTCCAGGTGACGTGCGTACCCCTCCCTCGGCGGTGTATCCGTGGTGTCTGGCACGGGACCGCATAGCAAGTCGGCGGGAGCCCGTAACTCCCGCCCATACATAAGCAACGCTGGACTGCATGCGGTGGCCCCGTGCTGGCTAGTTCGGTAGGCCATCAACAGGTACGGGAGATGTTCGTCCCAGTCATCCTGACGGGTGGTGGTGAACAATGCCAGTTGTTGGATCAATGTTCGATTGAACCTTTCCACCATCCCGTCAGATTGTGGCCGCAAGGGCGTGGTCCTGGTTTTCCGAATTGACAGGAGTCTGCACACATCTTTTAGCAATTGGCTTTCAAAATTTCGACCCTGATCGGTGTGCAGCTCCTGTGGAATCCCGTGCCGACATACAAATCCTTCTACGAAGGCCTGTGCTACCACCCCTGCTTCTTGGTTGGGGAGGGCATAGGCCTCCGGCCACTTGGTGAAATAGTCCATTACAACGAGGATATACTTATTACCTTGGCGGGTGCGGGGCAGCGGTCCTAGAATATCCATAGCCACCCGCTCAAGGGGGGCCCCCACCTGATGTAATTGAAGGGGGGCCCTCATCCTCCGTGCTGGTCCCTTTTTGGCAGAACAGGCGTCGCATCTCCGACACCAGTCCTGTATGTCACGCCCCATATTCACCCAATAGAACCTCCGGCGGACCCGAGATATTGTCTTTGTCCTGCCCAAATGGCCGCCGGAGCGGGTACCATGCACCTGTTGCAATATGACGTTCTTGAATTTGTCAGGGACTATCACCAGCCAGGAAGTTCTATCAGAGGGAACCTCCACCCACTTGCGATATAAGATGTTGCCTTTCAACTCCAGGGTCTGCCACTGAGCCCAATATGCCTTTGTTTGCGCCCCGAGGGGGGTGACCTCTTCCCCCTTTGGCCTTTGCCCCAATTTGACCCATTGGAACACCGGCCCCAGAACAGGATCCTCCTGCTGGGCCGTGCTCCAAGCCAACTCTCCAAATTCCTCGTCCGCGGTTAGTGGCAAAATTGGCCCTCTCACCCGGGTTGCCCGGACGACGAGAATCGGGGCGGAATCGCCCAATTGCTCCCTCTCCTCGTGTCTCGCACAAAATTTACAGTTTTCCCCCAGACAAGGACGCCGAGAGAGTGCGTCCGCATTACCATGGGCCTTCCCGGCCCTATGGGCCACATCAAAATCGTACTGCTGCAACTTTTCCAACCACCTTGCAATTTGGCCCTCCGGTTCCTTGAACCGAAGGAGCCATTGCAAGGAGGAATGGTCAGTTCTAACCAAAAATTTCCGCCCGTACAGGTACGGGTGGAAATGGTTCATGGCAGCCAGCATGGCCAATAACTCTTTGCGAGTGACGCAATAATTTCGCTCGGGCCTACTTAAGGCCCGACTATAGTAACCAATCACTCTCTCCACGCCCTCCTGTGTCTGGGACAAAACTGCGCCCAATCCTTCCTGGCTCGCATCCGTGTCCAGGGTAAATGCCCCGTTACTAGTGGGGTAAGCTAGAAGGGGTGCGGATGTTAGACACCCCTTCAATTTCTGGAAGGCCTCGTGGCACTCCGGTGTCCAATTAAATCGCGTCCCCTTCTCCGTAAGCCGGTGGAGGGGACGGGCCAACTCCGCAAATTTCGCCACAAAGCGCCGGTAGTAGGAGCAGAGTCCCAAAAATCCCCGCACCTCTTTGATGGTACATGGTGCGGGCCACTCCTCTACCGCTTTAATTTTGTCTGGGTCCGTTTTTACCCCCTCGCGGCCGATCACGTGACCTAGATAGGCCACCTCTCTTGCAAACAAAGTGCACTTACTCGGGTTCAGCTTCAACCCTGCCTGTCTGAGGCACCCGAACACCTGGTCCAAATTCGCTACTGCCTGGGGGAACGTTTGGGCATGTACCAGGACGTCATCCAGGTACACCAGGCATGATTGCCATGGCATGCCGCCTAGTACATGCTCCATCAATCTTTCAAAGGTGGCGGGGGCGTTACACAAACCAAACGGCATCACAGTGAACTGGTACAGTCCCTTACCTGTGGAAAATGCCGTTTTCTCCTTCCCTGCCCTATCCATCTCCACCTGCCAATACCCACTCTTGAGGTCCAAAGTTGTGAACCAATTTGAGCCCGCAACGGCATCGAGGGTGTCATCAATCCTTGGCAGGGGATATGAGTCCTTGAGTGTCACGTTGTTTAGCTGGCGATAGTCCACGCAGAACCGCGTGGTCCCATCCTTCTTTTTGACCAGCACAACAGGTGACATCCAAGGACTTCCCGAGGGTTCGATCACGCCTGCGTCGAGCATTTTTTCAACCTGCTCGTCAGCTTCCGCCCTCTTGCTCCAAGGGAGCCGTCGGGCGGCCTGACGAATAGGCCGGGCCTCACCGGTGTGGATCTGATGTTTCACCAGGCCCGTACGTCCAATATCCTCGGTGGACAGGGAGAAGAGGTCCAAATGGGACCCAACCAGTTTGTGTAAGGCCTCCCTCTGGGTACCTCCCAACTCTATGCTACTACGATTTACCATCTCGCAAATGGAATCGGGCCAATTCCTAGAACTTATTGAAGGCTCCCCCTGGGGCCGGCTCGGCTGGACGTTCTCGCCCCTCACTGACGCGACTTCTCTAACTGGGGTGCAGCCAGCTACCTTCGTGCCCCTCACTATAGTGCGTGGTTCTGTGCTAATATTAATTACTCGGACGGCCACCACCGGCCCGTCCGTTTTTACAAGGGTACGGCCCACGATTAAACCAGGTACGGATAGCGCTGCCACCGGTTCGACCAGGCCGCAGGATTCCTGCCATGTCGGGCGAGCTGACCATCGGGCCGGCACTACGGCCTCGGCCCCCGGAGGGATGGTCACGGCCTCAGGAGCCTCCAGCTCCACCCTCTCGGCCGTGCTCACCCCCTCCAATGGTAGCTCTTCCACTCCCCATCGCAGGATCCCCCGACTCAAGTCGATTTTACAACCGCTGGCAGTCAACAAATCCAACCCTATTAAGCATGGGTCGCACACCTCCGCCACCCAAACCTCTATCTCTTGCTTTACCGATCCCAACTTGAGGGTCACAAAACCACGCCCTATGATCGGAGCCGTTGCCCCGGTAGCCAACTGCAAACTATGATTTTCCAGACGCTGGATTTTACCCCAGCCGTCTGCACTCGAATTAAGGACCACGGGGCTGATGATCGTGGCGCTGGCTCCCGTGTCCACCACGGCGTCTACCCCCACGCCGGCAATTTTGCACCGAATTGTCAAACTACCCGTCCCAATTTGGCCACAATGAATGACCTGTCGCGTCAACGAGGGCTTCTCTCCATCCCCTACTGCCGAACACCGCCCTGCATGCCCGGCACGTTCTAGTTTCCCGGGCCCTGGCGGGGGGGGTGTCTGTGGTCGGCTAGGCCGATCGATACTAGGCGGAGTTGAGGGCATCGGTTGGCGGGAAACGTCCCGGCGCGGAGCTCGACACTCCCACGCACGGTGACCCATCCGAGCACAGTTATAGCACCTCACCTGGTAAGGTGCTTGCCTCCGGTATTCCAAATTCCCCCCCCCTGTATGTCCGAATTGGGGTACTCTGTCGGGGACTACCGGGTGCCACCGCTGGGGCCGCCTGCCATGGTCCAGGTCCCGCCAGGCGCCGATCCACTAACCTCTGGACCATGCTTTCCAGATCAGGGCCCCCGTCGGGGGCGGGCCCCCTTGGGGGGCCGCCCCCCATCACGGGCCCCATCTGACGCACCGCCACTGCATGGCGCTCGCCTCCCCGGGCCAGGGGCCTCGCTGCTTCCCAACGGGCTGCAGCGTCGGCCGCCTGACTCATGGTCTGCGGGCGCCACATGGCGAGCTGTTGTCGGAGCTCCAGATCCGGAAGGGCCTGAATAAAATGATCCAGCGCCAGGCTTTCCTGGGAACTCGCTGCCATGTCTGCGTGTGCAATCCCTACTGCGCGGCGAATATCGTGAGCAAGTTCCCCGATGGTCTCCTGGGGCTTGCGTTTACGCTGCGCAAGTTGAGCTTTAACAAGCTCGCTTTGCTGCTCGATACCGAAACGGTTAATTAAAGCCGCACGGAGAGCTGGCAGGGTGAGAGCACCCGGTGGTAAAGCTGTCAGCACCTCCGCCGCCGCACCGCGCAGTGCCCCCACCAGGTGTACTCCACCTTCGTCCGGATTCCAACCGTTGCCTTTACACACATACTCAAACTGCGCCAGGTACGCCCTCAAATCACTCTTGCCGTCATACGGCGCGAGTGGGACCTTGTGGGCGCCCGAAGGTCGGACCCCGCGCGTCACTCCTTGCGGGATCAACGCGGGACCAAACCGCTCGGGCTCCCACAGTACGCTATTCCCGGGGGGCTCCCGCGCATCCCCCGTCCCTCCAAACACTACCCCTCCCGGTGTCGATGCCTGGGTCGCCCCTCCGCAACCCGCTACCCATGCCATACCCCCACAGCCTTGCTCACCAGCACCCCCCTCACTTCCCATAGCCAAACCTCCTTGCACACCTCTTCTGTCCATACACTCCGGACCAGTCATACATCTTACCATTGGTCCCTCACGAACACCCGGGTCTACACCACCCCCCAAGCCGACTGAATCTCCCCTCACATCATGTACATTGCCACTCACCTCCGTACCTCGTCGCACCTCCTCTGCCACCTGCAAACTTTTTATTTGGTTAGTGAGCACCGCATCATGATTTGAACACAGACCTTGTACATATTCCATGACTTCCTCCTTTATCTCCCTCTTAGCTTCCCTCCGTCTCTTCTTAATTTCACTCACCCCTTCTTCCACCTCCTCTAATTTTTCCTTTACCTCTTTCAGCTCCCGGTGCGCCCCCTCGATTTCTTCCTCCATTGCTACTTTAACCGTTTCTATGTGCGTCCTTACCTCCCGGTCCTTCGTCTCCATTACTTCTGTCACCTCTTCCAACCTCTTCGTCAATCCCTCATGTACCATTTGACATTCCTTTTGTGTCGCTATTAATTCATTTTTAATGTCCTTTTGTGTTGCTTTTAAACCCCCGATGATTGCAGTGTTCTTTTCCACTTGGTCCGCTAGTTCTTTTTGTCCCACCGTCAGCTGTTCTACTCCTTTCGTCAGATCTTCTATTCCCCCCTGTAACTTTACCGTATTATTTCTCACCTCTTTCTCGATACGCTTTTCGCCTCGCTTTACCTCCTCGCGTAGCCCCGAGACCTCCTCACTCACCCCTCGTCGTATTTCCTCCATCTGGTTCCCCATCTGTTCGATTTCCCGGGCGGATTGTTCCCCTATTTCCCGCAATTTGTCCTCCATCCTATTTTCTAACCCCATTAACCCATTTTTCACCCCCTCTAACTGATTCTCTTGAGCGGCCATTCTGTTTTCTACCCCCATTAACCCATTTTTCACCCCTTCTATCCCATTGTCTAATCCCTCAAATTTCTTGTCTAACTCCTTAAAATTATTGTCTAACCCCTCAAATTTCTTGTCTAACTCCTTACCGGTACCCCTCGCTTCGTCCCTCATTACCCCCATTTGGCCCTCTAATCGCTCACTCTGAGCATCCATTTTTGCTTCTAGCCCCATATTTGCCATTAGTATGGTTGCATTAATCTGCGCCATGAGGTCCCGCACATCAATTCCCGCTATTTGCGCAGCGGGCGCGGCTACCCCGCGCTCGTGCGAGCCGCCCCTTTGTGCGTCTGATACCACGTGCGCGAGAGCGCCATTTTGCGCGTCTGACACCCCCTCAACCGCCTCCTCATTGCTCTCCTCCTCCCTTTCTTCCACATACATTTCCCCTGGTTCCTGGGTTACCCCTAACCCGTCTATCTCCCCCACCGACATCCGATCGCCTTGATTGTCCATGGCGCGATCTCAAAATTCGGGTTTTATAAAACAACACAATTTCGGCAGCTCGTAATTTTGACCAAAAAATTTTTTTTAAACTTTGGGCCTAACAAATTTAGTCCCGGGTCCGAATCCGACTCCTCGACACCAATTGTTACGGACACGGTTTTTGGATGTTATTTTACCGAGCGGTGGTGTATTTAACCGCGTCCGAACAGTTACTCCCCGATTAGAACCCGATTCCAACCGAACGTTGACTAATCGCGCTACAGATATTCAATTGGGAAACCTCTAAAGCGACCGAAAGAGAAGAAGAGAGAAGAAAGACAGAGTTTGGAGGAAGAACAGATTTATTATACACACACAAGCAATATTTTAGAGCGACCAATATTATTTACAGCAATAGATGGAAAAGAGCAGTCACACAGTGCATTGTTAACTTATTCTATTTCATTTACTTAATCCCCAAGACAAACGAGTAGGACAGGACGTTCACACTCACACGGTGGATATTGCAGGCAGGTAATGGCTCGAGGTTGATTGCTTGAGAGGAAGGCAAAATCGGAGGCCGCAGCACCCCTCGCGGTTTTGGCGGGAAAACCTCCGTCGCGTATCCGCGGCCGTCACGCGCTGGCTCGGCACACCTGCTCCTCTTCCTGGTCATCCCCCAGCGTATCTCTCAAGGCCTCTCTGTAAAGCAGTTCCTTACATTCCTTTTTATCACCTCCGGCGGAATTAAGCCGCCGGCTCCGAGGGCACACCTACCGGGTCACTCACCGCGGTGTTGATTGGCTGTTAGGGCCGGTTCACTCCTTCCCTCTTACGACGAGGTGGAGACACGCCTTTCTTCCCCAACCTTACCTCGTGGCCAATGGTGGTTTGAAGAAAACCAGCCAAAATGCAGAAGGCAATTGGAAGGGAGGTTTTGGGGAAACTGGAAGGGCCTATGCTTATTTTGTTTGATACAATGCAAAGTCAATCTAGTGGAAAACACATACTTAGCCTACATGGAATAAGGAAATACACTATTTAAAAGATATATCGTGACCTGCGTGTATGTTCTATGAAATTAATTAGGAGGACGGCTGCGACCATTATTTACATTACCAGGATGTTACCATACCAAAACCATACTCTTCACATCCGTTACCCTTCCTCCAAAATTGTTACACTCCTCAAAGCCCGTTACACTTCTCAAAACCCGTTACACTTCTCAAAATCGTTACAATATATATATATATATATATATTGTAACGATTTTGAGAAGTGTAACGGTTTTTTGAGAAGTGTAACAATAACAATGGTGCAGTAACAATTTTGGAGGAAGTGTAACGAATGTGAAAACGTTACAATGTGAACGTTACAAAAGTATGGTAACACCCTGTTAATGTAAATAATGGTCGCAGCCGTCCTCCTAGTTAATTCCATGAAACTTACACGCAGGTCACGATATATCTTTTAAATAGTGTATTTCCTTATTCCATGTAGGCTAAATCTGTGTTTCCCACTAGATTGACTTTGCATTGTATCAAACAAAATAAGCATAGGCCCTTGCAATTTCCCCAAACATCTCCGCTCTCCAAAGTTCCTTTCAAAAGGGTGGGAGTTGTTTTCAATCCCGCAGGCCGCCATTGCCCATGTGCTAATCTCGGAGAAGAAAGGCGTGTCTCCACCTCGTCATAAGAGGGGAGGAGTGAGCCAGCCCTAACAGCCAATCAGCACCGCGGTGAGCGACCCGGTAGGCGTGCCCTCGGAGCCGGCGGCTTGATTCCGCCCGAGGTGATAAAAGCGACTGTAAGGGACTGCTTTACGAGATGACTTGGGAGATGACCTGGGAGAGGAGCGAAGAGGCGGCACCAAGAAGAGCGGTGAGATGCGAAACGCTCCAAGCCAAAGAGGAGAGGTACTCGGAGAGGAAACCAGCTTTGGAGAGACGCGCTGAAAGGAGGGAGACGGCTCCACCAGGAGGAGAGGAGCAGGTGTGCCCGAGCCAGCGCGTGACGTCTACAGCAGCGGATACGCGACGGAGGGTTTTCCCGCCAAAACCGCGAGGAATTGAGAGCTGCTGCCTCCGACCTTGCCTCCCTCTCAAGCAATCCACCTCAAGCCCTACCTGCCTGCAATATCCCCTGTGTAAGTGTGAACGTCCTGTCCTACTCGTTGTCTTGGGATTAAGTAAATTGAATAGAATAAGCTAACGATGCACTGTGTGACTGTTTTTTCCATCCATTGCTTGTAAATAATTTTGGTCGCTCTTCTTTTTGCTTGTGTGTGTATAATAAATCTGTTCTTCCTCCGTACTCTGTCTTTTTCTCTTTTCCTTCTCTTTCGGTCGCTTTAGAGGTTTCCCGATTGAATATCTGTGGGGCGATCTGGTCAACGTCGGGTGGAATCGGGTTCTAATCGGGGAGTAACTGTTCGGACGCGGTAATACACCACCGCTCGGTCAATATAACATCTAAAAACCGCGTCTGCAACAATTGGTTGTCAGGAGTTGGATTCGGACCTGGGACTAAATTTGTTAGGCCCAAATTTTGGAACACCAATTGTACTATTAGAGTAACAATTGGTGTCGAGGAGGGAGATCGGACCCGAAATCGGACCCGAAGCGCGCTTAACGCGCTCAAAATTACAAGCTGCCGAAATTTATTTTGTTTTATAAAACCCGAATTTTGAGATCGCGCCATGGACAATCAAGGTGATCGGATGTCGGTGGGAGAGATAGACAGGGTGGAATCGACCCAGGACCTCGGGGAAATGTATGTGGAGGAAAGGGAGGAGGAGAACATTGGCAATGTGGTTGAGGGGGTATCAGACGCGCAAAGTGGCGTCCTCGCGCACGTGGGTGTAGCGGCACCAAATTTTGCCGCGCCCGCGACCGTAGCAGCGCCGTTGGTGGATTTGAACCTTTTTTTTATTACAAATGAAGGCCCTTCTGGACAAGAATAGCGAAGAAATGGAAAGCAGAATGATGGGGGTAATGGGGAACCGGATGGATGCTCAGAGTGAGCAATTGGGGGTAATGAGGGACGAAGCGAGGGCTCAGAGTGAGCAATTGGGGGTAATGAGGGACGAAGCGAGGGGTACCGGTGAGGGGTTAGACAAGAAATTTGGGAAGTTAGACAAAAATTTTGAGGGGTTAGACAACGGGATAAAAGAGGTGAAAAATGGGTTAATGGGGTTAGAAAATAGGATGGAGGACAAATTGCGGGAAATAGGGGAACAATCTGCCAGGGAAATCAAACAAATGGGAGAGCAGATAGAGGAGGTGAAAATCGGGGTAGAAACCAAACTGGATGCTCAGAGAGATGAATTGGGACAGATGAGGGTGGCATCTACAAAAGAGATGGAGGAAATGCGACGAGGGGTAAGTGAGGAGGTTTCGGGGCTACGCGAGGAGGTAAAGCGAGGTGAGAAGCGTATGGAGAAAGAGGTGAGAAATAATACGGCTAAGTTACAAGGGGGCATAGAGGGTCTGACGGAGGAGGTGGAACAGCTGACAGAGGGACAAAAAGAACTAGTGGAGCAGGTTCAAAAGAACACTGCGGTACTAGGAGGGTTAAAGGCGACACAAAAAGAAATTAAAAACGAATTAATAGCGACACAGAAGCAATGTCAGATGGTACGTGAGGAACTAACAATGAGGGTGGACGAGGTGACAGAGATAATGGAGACAAAGGACCGGCAGGTGAGGATGCACATAGAGACGGTCACGGTAGCCTTAGAGGACGAACTTGAAGAGACGCACCGAGAAATAAAAGAGGTTAAACAAAAATTAGAGGAAGTGGAAGAAGAGGTGAGTGAAATTAAGAAGAGACGGACAGAAACTAAGAGAGAAATAAAGGAGGAGATAGCGGAATATGTACAAGGTCGGTGCTCAACTCATAATGTGATGCTCACTAACCAAATAAAGAGTTTGCAGGGGGCGAAGGAGGTGCGGAGATGAGGTGCGGAGGTGAGTGGCAATGTATATGATGTGAGGAAAGCTTCAGTCGGCTTGGGGATTGGTTTGGATCCGGGTGTTCGTGAGAGGCCGTTGGTGAAGTGTGCGACAGGTCTGGTGTGCGAAGAAAGAGGTGTGCGAGAATGTCCGACCATGGGGTGTGTGAGGAAAAAGTGCACGCCGAGGAGTGAGTGTGCCGTCAGGAGTGAGTCGGTCGTAGCGCGTGTGCGAGGGGGTACATGGAAGCGCGGTGTGGTAAGTGTTACGGAGGAAGTAACGAAAGAGTGTGCGCAAAAGGATGCGCGAGAAAGGTGTGTAACGGACGGGTGTATGGGGAAAGCGCATGCTGTCAAGAGTAAGGGAGAATGCACGCCTGTGGTGAGTGTTACAGAGGGTGTAACGGGAGAGTGTGCGCGAGAAAGGTGTGTAACGGACGGGTGCATGGAGAAAGAGTGCCTGGTCAAGAGTGGTGGTGAGAGTAGTGAGAGTGGCACGGAGCGTGAGTTGGTTGTGACAGGTGAGCGAGGATGTACACCTGGAGTGGAAGGATGCACACCTGGAATGGTAGAGCGTGTGTGGGAATGCACATTTGAGTTGGTCGTGAGGCACGTGGTTGGGTGTGCGAGTAAGAGCACACCTGTGATGGTCACAGAGGAGGTGACCGAGGAGGGGGCGCGAAGAGGTGTGTTGGTGAGGTGTGCGAGCGACGAATGTGTGCCAAAGTGTTCGGTGGTCAGGTGTGTGACCAAGGCTGGGAGTGGAATGAGTGTACCGAGGTGTGTAAGGAAAGGTACGAGGAACATGGAAACAGCAGGAGGTATGAGCAAGAAAGGGGTAGCGTATGCTTGTAAGCATCCAGGTGAGGCATCGATGGTAACCGGGTTAAAGGTTAGAATGACTTATAGCCGAATCGGGCCCTCGGTGCGCGTCGGGCAGCTTCGCGTGCCGCGAGGACCAGCGGGGATCCGAACCACGGCGGTTTCGAAAGAACCGCCGTACGCGATCCACGCTGTGCCTCGCTTGGAACGGCCGCGTCCGGGCTCCACTAGGCGGAGCGGGCAGCTCGATAGGAAGGGTCGTCATGGCGACCACTTGCTATTGAGACATGCCGGCAGGTCGAGATCGGGACATTGGATGGCTCCACGCGGAGGTGGTGCGTGGGATCTCGGCTCGGGTAAGCCCCCGTCCCTGCCCCGAATGCGGGACGCATCCAGCCGCCGGCACAAAATAACCCGCGTTCATGGCTCGGCTGTACGAAGCCGAGCTTTAGTAGACGGGAATTGGCGCACCGAGAGGATGTAATAAGTAGACGGGTGATTTGATACGAAATTTAGAAAAGCGAGTAGAATTGGCAGTAAATGAAAAATTTTTGATTTGTTGAATTTGGACGAACAAAATTTATAGTGAGAGACCCCCGATGTGGTGGGATGGCAAATCCACCATCCCTCACAGAAGGTGGGGGCAAATGCGCAATAGTTTATGGGGTGGCTATGACAACCGAGCCAGGGAGGGCTTGGATAATTGTAGGGATCTAGCGAAGATGACATTAGGTAACGTTAAGATTAGTTAGTGACTGATACCTGCAGTGGGGACGCAGGTAGATTAGTGTGGATGATAATGACGTGGGAGCGCAATAGTTTAAAGGGACGACTGGGAAGCGCAAGTTTCAGAGGGGAGTAGTTAGCTGAGATGATGCCGTGTGTGTGAGGATTGAACAGGTGTGATTGAACAGGTGTGATTGCACAGGTGTGCAACTGAACAGGTGGATGGAGCAGTGTATGAGTGAGTGATAGTGATTGTGTATTGTGATGACCAAATGGTCCAGGAAGAAAGGAGGGTGCAGGTGGCACCAGGTGTGAGGGCACAGGTGTGCAACAGCAGGTATGGAGAATGGTAGTGTGGAATAAATGGAGTATTGGAATGGATGGTCGTGGAGAGAGTATGGTGGAAATTGTGGAGTGGAGTGGATGGTGCGAAGGTGTGAATGGGGGAAGAGTGGACCCCCATCACGGATACCCGGGGCGGGTAGTGTAAGTGTTAGGTAGAGGGTATAGGTAAATTGTGGTTGGATATTGGCATCTGTGGTGCGGGTGAAAGAATGGTCTTTGGATGGGTGCATTAGTGTCGTGGAAATGGCGGGGCGTGTAGCCTGTTAGTGTGTGTAGTTGGTTGGGCGCTCCACCACTGTAAGGATGTCGGCCAGGTGAGGCCGCAGGTGGGCTCTGGGAGCCGGTAGTAGTTGTTGTGGATGGGGCCCGAGGATCCGGAGGACGGACCCGGGTAGCCCAGTGCCAGAGGGCACCGAGTGGGGTGACAGAGCCAGGAGGGGCCTGCCCCAGTTAGATAGGTTAGGGTGAGGAGCTAGGTAAGCTCGGGTGGCAACTGCAGTGGTGGAGGTGTGCAGGTGGGTAGACCTGCTGGGAGAGCTACACGTCGCAGCCCAGAAATTATGCGAGAGCACCGGGAGATGAATCGGGGGAGTGAGACCCCAAATTGAGAAGCACCACAGTTTGGTCAATGGGAATTGGTTATTAGAACCCATAGTGTAAGTTGGCCAATGGATTGGCAGGGAAAGACCCCGGGTAGTGTAAAGTGTGTTAAAGTCATTTAGAAAATAGTTAGGATGAAGGATCTCCTCGCACCATCTGCATCCACTCACCTGAGGTGACAGGTACCCCGCACCATGCCATGTTTTGATTATTTTTTTTATGATGCAAATGTTTGGATTGTGAGACGCATCATGACGTGGGTGTGACATTGTGCTTTGATGTTCCATCTCTGCCTCCTTATGAGGATTGATGATGAATTTGGTGATGGCAAATTTTGAAGTAGAGGGATTGTGGAGACGAATTTGGTATAGGGGAAATATGGGGAAGACGTGACAGTAGTGACGAATTGGTAATGTGTAGATTTTGTACATATGGGGTAAGGGCAAGGGTAGGGTAGGTGACAGGGGGGTGACGTACGGTAGGGACGAGCTTTCTCACTTCGCCCTCCGTACGCATTTCACCTTGCATTGCCTTATTGACGTGTACCCTTGTGACCTTACCCCTCGCTCAATTGTCTTTCTTTTGTCTCCCACATGACCTGTGCGCCATTGGGTGCCGAGGGGAGCGTGCGTGAGGTGGCCATTGTGCGCCCGAGATTCCCAGAACCAGCATGCATTGCGTTGATGTACCACTTTATGGACCGCTGTTCTGCGGCCAAGTACCACTTGATGGACCCCAGGTTCTGGGGCAGGGCACCTCTGTTGGAGACCGGCCATAGTGGCCAGGGAATCTTGCTTGCGGACCTCGGTAAGGTGGCACCTATGCCAAACAGGTGGACCACCCTTAGTTGGCCCCTGAGGCCCTAAATAAAAACGAACACAAGTTGTGCTTTTTATTATGTCCAAATAGGCCGCATGAAGCCAGAAGACGTCGGGAAGAACATCGGCCCAGCAGAGAAAGTGAAGACCACCACCAGTTGTTTTGTTGTGTTTATTAAGAACCATGGTGACTGCGCACCGAGTGGTGCTTTTGGTGCTTTGTGGTGCTTTTGGGTGCTTTGGTGGTATTGGTACTGGTGCATCGATGCAATGCGTGCTGCCTCCTCCCTCCCAACAGGATTTCTTTTTTTTCTTCTTCCCTAAGAAAGAAACAAAAAAAAACACAGGTCCTGGGTTGCGTTGTAAATAAGAAATCACGTCATTGTAAATAATGCTCCCCACCGTAAATGTATAGTTTGAGAATAATTCCGTAATTCGGTTAGCTGTGGGCTTGAGTCTGTTAGACAGGGTGCAATGCAATAGGGGGACATACTTATTTGTATTTTAAAATCGTCACACTCAGGGTCAGGTTAATTGTAGAGGGAATTACACCTACGTGTCACACTAAGTTAAAGTTTAGTAGGCCCGAGGACGGGCCTGAAGAAAGGAGGGTGCAGTGTAACGATTTTGAGAAGTGTAACGGTTTTTTGAGAAGTGTAACAATAACAATGGTGCAGTAACAATTTTGGAGGAAGTGTAACGAATGTGAAAACGTTACAATGTGAACGTTACAAAAGTATGGTAACACCCTGTTAATGTAAATAATGGTCGCAGCCGTCCTCCTAGTTAATTCCATGAAACTTACACGCAGGTCACGATATATCTTTTAAATAGTGTATTTCCTTATTCCATGTAGGCTAAATCTGTGTTTCCCACTAGATTGACTTTGCATTGTATCAAACAAAATAAGCATAGGCCCTTGCAATTTCCCCAAACATCTCCGCTCTCCAAAGTTCCTTTCAAAAGGGTGGGAGTTGTTTTCAATCCCGCAGGCCGCCATTGCCCATGTGCTAATCTCGGAGAAGAAAGGCGTGTCTCCACCTCGTCATAAGAGGGGAGGAGTGAGCCAGCCATAACAGCCAATCAGCACCGCGGTGAGCGACCCGGTAGGCGTGCCCTCGGAGCCGGCGGCTTGATTCCGCCCGAGGTGATAAAAGCGACTGTAAGGGACTGCTTTACGAGATGACTTGGGAGATGACCTGGGAGAGGAGCGAAGAGGCGGCACCAAGAAGAGCGGTGAGATGCGAAACGCTCCAAGCCAAAGAGGAGAGGTACTCGGAGAGGAAACCAGCTTTGGAGAGACGCGCTGAAAGGAGGGAGATGGCTCCACCAGGAGGAGAGGAGCAGGTGTGCCCGAGCCAGCGCGTGACTTCTACAGCAGCGGATATGCGACGGAGGGTTTTCCCGCCAAAACCGCGAGGAATTGAGAGCTGCTGCCTCCGACCTTGCCTCCCTCTCAAGCAATCCACCTCAAGCCCTACCTGCCTGCAATATCCCCTGTGTAAGTGTGAACGTCCTGTCCTACTCGTTGTCTTGGGATTAAGTAAATTGAATAGAATAAGCTAACGATGCACTGTGTGACTGTTTTTTCCATCCATTGCTTGTAAATAATTTTGGTCGCTCTTCTTTTTGCTTGTGTGTGTATAATAAATCTGTTCTTCCTCCGTACTCTGTCTTTTTCTCTTTTCCTTCTCTTTCGGTCGCTTTAGAGGTTTCCCGATTGAATATCTGTGGGGCGATCTGGTCAACGTCGGGTGGAATCGGGTTCTAATCGGGGAGTAACTGTTCGGACGCGGTAATACACCACCGCTCGGTCAATATAACATCTAAAAACCGCGTCTGCAACAATATATATATATATATATATATATATATATATATATATATATATATATATATATATATATATATATATATATATACATACATACATATATATATATATATATATATATATATAT
Organism: Myxine glutinosa; assembly: GCF_964187855.1. Classification (NCBI taxonomy): domain Eukaryota; kingdom Metazoa; phylum Chordata; class Myxini; order Myxiniformes; family Myxinidae; genus Myxine; species Myxine glutinosa. The sequence continues at coordinate 78,748,178 of NC_136273.1, forward strand.
ATATATATATATATATATATATATATACATATATATATATATATATATATACACACATACACACACACACACACACACACACACACACACACACACACACACACACACACACACACACACACACACACACACATCAAAATCTGGATCTAGCTGAATCAAAATCCTGAAATGCCCAACAAACCACCATCACAAATGAAACGCAGCTTCAGAAAGATGTCCACCACAATCTTCTCGTGGTAACTTGGGATGGGTACTAATTCCACCGAAACAACAGCATCGCTCAGATCCCACAAATTCAAAAATAACCTAATTACGGGACAGCGAGGTCAATGGCCTTTTGATTTCTTTAAGATGCAGAATAGGTTGTCCTCCCCTCGGAACAATAACAACAGATATTGCTGCCCTGTTGGGGAGGTTGATCACGAGAGCAAAAACGGTGGTTACACTTCATGCTTGTAATTACTCAACAAATCGATTCAAATGTGCCAACTTGGTTCGGACAAATGCAAACCTCGAACGAGATCAAATAGGATGATATTACCTACCGATTGATGTCTACAAAAGAGAAATCCGACTGTTACCCGTCATGATGTCAGTTCATTGTCATTAATCATCATACTTATTTGTGTCATTGTGAACAGAAAGAGGTACATAGATGCAAGTTGATTATTGCCTTTCCAGCTAAGAAATAATAATGAGCAGCTCTATTGTAGGAGAGGCCTTTTGCATTAGTTATGATGACTAGCAAGTTGTCTGTGCCCACACGGGATTGTAAACGGGGTAGTTATGGAGATGGCAAAAATGCAAATGGCGTCTGCTGTCATCAAGCCGGCAAACAGGGAGAAAGAAATTCAAATTTATTGCCACATCTGATACAATTTACAGTGTCTATATAAAGTCTACATCCCGTTCAAAATTTTCACATTTTGGTGCCTTGTATCCTGGAATTCAATTGCATTAAATCAGACCTTTTCCACCTTTATTTACACATCCAAACCCACAACTTCCAAGTGAAAAACAAATTATACAAATTAAAAAAATTTAATTAAAAATACAAAACTAGCTTATCTTGGCTGGATAAGCATCCACCCCCCTTACAATAGTAATTGTAAATGAGCTCGGGTGTAACCAATCACCTTCAAAATCACACACACCTAGTTCAATTGGCCTCCACCTGTGTAAAATTGTAGTGATTCCGATTATTTCAGAATAAAATCAGCTGTTCCTGTAGGTATCCTCTGCTAGGTAGTGCATTTCACAGCAATGACTCAACCATGAGCACCAAGGAGCTTTCAAAAAATCTCCTGGATAAAGTTGTGAAAAGGAACAGATCAGGGAATGGGTATAAAAATATTTCAAAGGCCTTGAATATCCCTTAGATCACAGTCAAGACAATCATTAATAAGTGGAAGGCATATGGTACAACCAAGACGCTGCCTAGATCAGGCCATCCGTCCAAACTGGATGACCAAATGCAAGGAGGAGACTGATCACAGAGGCCACCAAGAGGCCAACAAGAAGGAAGCGATGACTCCAAAAAAGCCCACTTTGAGTCCCATTTGAGGTATCCAAAAAACTACTCCAGAGATTCTCAAGCCATGTGGCAAAAATTTTTGTGGTCTGACAAAACCAAGATGGAACATTTTGGCCTAAATGCAAAATTTTACATTTGGCGCAAACCCAACACAACTCATAACCTAAAGAACACCATCCCTACTGTGAAACATGGTGGTGGCAGCATCATGTTATGGGGATGTCTCTCATCAGCAAGGACTGGGGCACTTGTCAGGATAGAAGGGAAAATGGATGGGGCAAAAAACAGGAAAACCCTCGAGGAAAACCTGCTGCCCTCTGCAAGAAAGCTGAAATTGGGACAGAAGTTCACCTTTCAGCATGACAACGACCAGCAGTACACAGCCAAAGCTACACTAGAGAGGCTAAGGAACAAAAATATAAATGTCCTTGAGTGGCCCAATCAGAGCCCTGACCTAAATCCAATCAAAAATCTGTGGCAGGACTTGAAGATTGCTGTCCATCAACGCTCCCCACACAACTTGACTGAGTTTGAACAGTTTTCTACAGAAGAATGGGCAAATCAAGGTGTGCAAAACGTTGGTAGAGACCTCTCCCAACAGACTCTCAGCTGTAATTGCTGTCAAAGGTGCTTTCACCAAGTATTAACTCAGGGGGGTGAACACTTATCCAACCAAAATAATCTAGTTTTGTATTTTTAATAAATTTTGTGAAATTTGTAGAATTTGTTTTTCACTTGGAAGTTGTGGATTACGATGTGTAAATAAAGGCGGATAAAGTCTGATTTAATGCAATTTAATTGCAGGCTACAAGGCAATAAAAGGTGAAAAGTTTGAAAGGGGAAGTAGACCTTCTATAGGCACTGTAAATGCTCTAATGGTGGTGAGGTGTTCCATTTGAAACTGTTTGTTCAATATATGTAGCTTTTTGATGCCTAGGGTCCATAATAAAAATTTGTATTGGTGTCAAAGCCAGGGACAAACTGCAAATTAATAGTAGAATTATATAGAATTAAAAACAACAGATAATTCCAGGCTGTATCATCGAGTGATGTTTCTCCAATTGGATCAAGATCTGCCAGGTCCACTATTCACAGCCTGGTCACTTCTCAACACAGGACAACGTTGCCACTCTCTGCTTGCTTTGGCTGACAAAGGAAGCCAGACGTGACGAGGATGTGTTGCTGGCATGGCAACAGCTCTTGAATTGTGCTCACTTAGATGGTGACCTCTGCGTCCATCAGAGGCACTGTGCTCAGTTGAAGACCAATCTTGGGCAAAAGATGCAACAGACTTGGCAAGCTTGAATATCACGGACAGATTCCGAAATTACTGCAAATAGGTCACCGCGAAGTTACCGTACACCTTGAGTGACATCAGCAACTCAAAGTATTGCTTCGACCATACGCGGTGTTCATTATCTCGTCGAGGTCACTCAAAGCTGACGATGCGAGTGTCACGTCTGACTTTTCTTAACCAGAATGCGATGACATGAGCCATCTCCACACCTCCTCAAAACAAGGTTGCAAAAATGATCTACAACCATGCACAGCAGGAATACAGGATGGCAATGCATGGTTCACTTACACTGCAAAAAGGGCATAATTTTCTAATGGAAATTCCAATTTACCGATCAATTCATTCATGGTGGAGCAGACACATTAAAATTACAAGCTATATGTCTGAAACACAACAATGCGTGAGCATTTGCCATAATCCGAAATATAAATTTAACTGTGTGCATCATGGTAATAATTTGACATTTAGAGTAGGGGCGTACTGGAAACTAGCTTGCCTGGGCGTGCAGACAGGATCCAAATGGGTGAATATGAAACAAAGTAATAAAAGGAAAAATAATCAATCTGCTGCTGCTTCTCTGTGTGCTGGCTGATCTGCAGAGGAAAAAAAAGAAAAAAAAAAGAAAAGATAAACGGGCAACAATCTCCAACGCGACTTTCAGCTTGGGTAGGGGACAATAAGGTAACGTGGATGTCTTTAAGGACAATCTGTAATTCACGTTAACCATCTTCAAAAAAAAATTGGGAAAGCGTACTCAAAACTTAAAAAGAACACTCCCAACATGCACTTGCAGATATTCCCCACAATGCAAAGCAGCACGTGTTTATAAACATCGGATTGTGACATTTTGGATATGCTCAAAACAACAACAAAAATAATACAAAATTAAAATTGATGATTTTATGTTCGCTTTACCTTTAAACTTTACCTTTGAGCTGCTTGCCTTTGATTGGTGAACCAAATATGTGACCCAATATGCACATTCTTAAAATTTCAGGTCAATTGGATGAAAATTGACAATTTTACACAACCTTGACCTTTGGCCTTTTGACCAAATTATTAATTTGTCTTCTCCATATTCTCATAAAGCTTTTTGACAATTTGATGACAAAACTCAAATGGTAAATTGAAGTTTCAGGTCAATTGGATGAAAATTTATGATTTTGTGACGCTGACCTTTGACGAATTATTAATTTGCCTTCTCCGTATCTTACTGTCATTCACCAAAGGTCCATCCGTCTGTCTGTCTGTCTGTCTGTCTGTCTGTCCATTCGAAGGTACCGCAAAAACGGCTGAACCTATCGCAACGATATTTTGGGTGGGTAATCCTGGGATCTTCTGGAGTAAAATGGGGTATATTGTTTTTCCAATTTCAGCTTTGGCCTCCAGCATGTTCAGGTTTGGACTCCCGCATAACGTTATTTTCCCGGGTGCCGCACAAACGGCTGCACCAATTGCTGCACAGCTGCACCGATCGGCTGCACCGATCGCTGCACAGCTGCACCGATCGTTGCACAGCTGCACCGATCTGCTGCACCGATCGGACTCGGTGACCTTGGACAAAGACCTTTTATAAGGACATGGGTTGAATCCCTGCTTGAGAGAATGCCAACCCCCTCCCCGCCATCACGGTCGTCTCTCCAACTCACAATCCCACAAGATATGCGGAAAGGACGACCCAAAACCAATTATCTTCTTTTTGATTCGTATATAAACATCATTAAAAGTAAATAATGACCTTCGAAAAATGCCAAATATGCAAATAAATGCCAAATGCCAAATCTCAGAGAGAAAAATGCCAAATAAATAATGCCAAAGTTCAAACGACGTGAGTTTAATCTCTACATGAGATAATTCCACATAACTATTTGGGCGGTGTATACGCTAACAGGTCGCTGTCTCCATCGATCTTGCCAAGGCCGTAACACCTATCGGTTCAAAATCCTTTTAACTGTTGACTTGGTAGTTTTTACAATGAAGGAAACATTAACAATGTTGTCAAAAGTTTATTTTGTGATTAATTTGTGATTGGAATTATGTTGTTTGGAATTAAAAAAGAGATATCGAGTTAAAGTAAATGACGACATGCCGTGGTGGTTTCTACTTTCTAAACGTGAACTTCGCGGATCGCCATATGCAGATTAGCCACAGACCCACGATCGATGTTTCTATACGTGAACGTACCCATTTGTTTGCGAACGGGTACGTTTTTCATGGAAGTCCTTCACGAACTTGCTGTCCATATCTGACGTGCGACTGAGGGTGTTACAAGGATGTGGAATTTATTGGTTTCATGCTTTAGCATTCGCCGTATCTGCATTGCCTGTTTGCTTCTGGCCCCACACCTGTGCGTAGCACGGGTATCTCACTAGTTATAATAATAAGGCTTTGGTGAACATTTGATGACAATAGCAGAAATGGTAAAAAAATGTTTTTTTTTTTGTATACTGAATCGATGCTCGTGAAAGAGCTAACATTTATTACACAAACAAATCAACCAGACAAACAAAATTTATGAAAAGAGGGAGCGGAAGACAAGATGGGGAGAGAAGGGGAAGCACACAAACACAACATTTGAGAGCAGGGAGAAGTGTGGGAGGGAGAGGGCTTGGGGGGAGGAGGCGTGGGAAGGGGAGGGGGGGGGGGGGGAGAGGTATAAAACACAAGGGGACCAAGGACTTCCAGTACAGAAGTTGGTATTTCAAAAAAAAGTGTAGGATTTTGGGTGAAATTAGCGGGGGTAGAAAAGATCAAGGTTTTGGATGGGGGAAGATAAGAGATGGTGGTGAACAGCTGTTTTAAAGACCTGGAGGGTGGAGTGGGATTGAAGAGAGTGATGGAGTTTGTTCCAGAGGTGGGAGAAAAGAGAAATGAAGGAGTGAAGGTGAGCAGAAAGTCTTGATTTTGGCAGTTTAACCACAAGAGGGTTGCAGGCAGATCTTGTGCGACCTGTAGGAATATTTGGGGGACAGAGCCCAGAGAGAGCTGGGGGGGCAAGGCCAGAGAGGAGTCGGTAGAAGATGGAAAGACCACCAACCTGCCTGCGGTGAGTGAGTGAAAGGCCCTTGGAGTTAGCTTCATCGCGGGAGATTCCAATGATTCTGAATGCTTTGGTTTCAACAGCGTGAAGACGAGCCAGGTGTGAGGCAGGAGCACCAGACCAGAGGGGAGAGCAGTATTCCATAGAGCTGCGGATGAAAGCCTTGTAAGTGGTGAGGAGCTCAGGTGTACCAAGGAAGGACTTCGCACGACGGAGGATGCCCTGTCGGCGACTGGCTTTGGAGGCCAGATTTGAAATGTGGTTTTCCCAGGAAAGATCATGGCAGATAGTGAGACCCAAAAGCTTGAGTGACAGAACTTCTTGGAGAGGATTATTCAGAAAGTGGATGGGAGGGTTGTCCAGTCGGTCTTTTCGGAGAGACATCGTAAGAGTGTGAGATTTGTCAGGATTGAAAGACAAGTTCCAATTGTTTGCCCAGTCTGTGATTTTGTCCAGGTCTGCAGAGAGTGAGGAGGCTGCAGACTGCCGATCTGAGGGATGAGGAATGGAGCGACAGAGAGTAGAGTCGTCAGCAAAGAGATAGAGAGGATTTTCAAGAGTCAGAGAGATCATTGATGAAGACCAGAAAAAGCACAGGGCCCAGAACACTGCCTTGGGGAACTCCAGCCTGAACAGGAAGAGGAGATGAGAGAAACCCATTCAGGGCCACACGTTGACTACGACTAGAGAGGAAGTCCGCCAGCCATGCGTGGAGATTTCCATGGATACCAAAGGAGAAGAGTTTGGTGAGCAGAGTGGGGTGCCAGACCGTATCGAAGGCACGTGAAATGTCAAAGGAGACAGCTCTAATTTCCTGTTTGGCATTGAGGACCTCCATCCATTGTTGAGAAAGCAGAAGCAGCATGTCCAGAGTAGAGTGACCAGGTCTGAAACCAAATTGATGGTCAGAGATCAAGCCATTGGAGAAGAGGAAAGATTTCATATCTGAAGCAATGATGGATTCCATGACTTTGCTGATAATTGGGAGAAGGCTGATTGGTCTGTAGTTGCTAGGATCTGTTTTTGCACCTTTTTGTGCAAAGCGGTGATGTTGGCTGATTTCCAAGCAGATGGCAGATGACCTTGAGCAAAAGACAGGGTGAAGAGAACAGAGAGAGGGAGTGAAAGAGCGGAAGAACATGATTTTAGGACCCGTGGGCTGATGCCGTCAGGACCAGTTGCAGAATCAGAGTCGAGGGTTAACAGAAACTTTTCCACCTTGTCAGGAGGAAAGGACAAAGGAGTCCAGGAGCAGCTGGGTACGACTGGGTACGGTGGGTACAGAGAGGTATGGGTTTGGGACACAAGATTTAGAGGCAAACACAGAGTTGAGGCATTCAGCTTTTTCACGTGCGGAGTCAGCCGTGTAGCCGTTTGAGGTGAGGGAGGGGATGGAGGGGGAACAAACACCAGAAACAGATTTGACCAGATGCCACCAGGATTTGGAAGAGGGAGACAGATAAGAGAGTTCGGTCTTGAGAACGGAGAGATATTGTTTCCTGGCTGTCCTGAGGGTGGACACACACTTGTTTCGGGCTTTGTGAAAGGAAATTATATTTCCTTCCATTGGATTTGCTTTCCAGGAGACGCAAGCAAGTTGTTTCTGGGAAACAGCCTCACCACAAGATTCCGTGTACCATGGACGGGAGGAAGGGTATGACAACTGAAGACGAGATGGGATAAATCTGTGCATGAGAGAGAGCAATTTACTTTGGAAGAATTCCCAGGATGAGTTGATGTCAGAGGCGGTAGAGATGGGAGACCAGTCCAGATGATTGATGGCTGCTTGAAGCAATTGAATTGCCAGTTGGCCTGAGTTAAATGCCAGACTCGTCGACGCTGAGGAGGCTCTCTGAGAATGGTCAGAGAGATGTCCACTTTAACAAGCACATGATCAGATGAGCCAATTGGAGCAGAAGAAGAGCAGCAGACATTTTCAGGGAAGTTAGTCATAACCAAGTCCAGAAGAGAAGATGCTCCATTGACTGAGATCCGGGTTGGGAAATTGACAGATTGTGTAAGTTGCGGCCTGGACAAACAAACAAACACACACACACACACACACACACACACACACACACACACACACACACACACACACACACACACAAGTAATTGCAAAGCCCTGTCTCCTGCTGTGCAGGGGAGGCTAACCAGCAAGCAAGGAAACTCAGGTCAACTGAAAGATTTTATTAAACTACTGAGTTAATAGAACACCTTACGCCATGCAATGTTCAAGAATATAATTCAATTGAAATAAAATAATGATTTTAATGGTAGTACAAGGTGATTTTTATTCAAGAACCCAAAATAGTTCCCATACACTAAAAACTATATCAATTAGGAACATAATATTTTGCGTAAATGTAGCCTAATGTTCCAAAAAGATGTGAGATGAACAGTGAGCTTATGGTACTCAATGTCTCAGGGATTTATTCGGGCTTGCTTCCATTCTTTGCCGCACTTCATCCATTTCCTCTGGCGTAACAACACTTGGCTGGCGCATGTAGTTTTTAACTTTCATGCAGACTGTTTCTGTGAACTGCTTCACCAAAATATCACTAATTTTGAAGGTTTCATACGACCACCAAAGCGACTTTTAAATGCAATTTGACATTTCCTAAAGGATGCATTCTTGATGTAATGTTTGACAAGAAACACGCATTCTTCCACACTGAGTGCCATGGTGTGACTGAGTGAAAAACGTTAACTGTCACTGCAGGATCATGTTACATCTTTCTGGAACATTAGGATACATTTATGTAAAATATTAGGTTCCTAACAGACATATAGTTTTTAGTGTGTGGGAATTATTTAGGGTCCTCGAATAAAAAAAATCACCCTGTATAAAAAATTGCGGAAGCTTAGCACCTTTGACGCAGTGTCTTATACACCACCTTATTTAACATGCCCGAGTACTGCTAAACAGAAGGGCTTTGAATGTGCTAAAAAGGTGATTTGTATTCTCCAGTGTTCAAGCATGTAATTAAATTTAAATAAAATATAAAGACTTTAAAGGTCGTAGAAAAAGAAATGCGAAGTTTACCGCTGTTGATGCAGTCTTATACGCCACCTTATTTAACTCGTTACATGAGCTCCTCATGCTTGTTGTTTGTGTCCTTTGTGACATCCTTAGAAACAGTATGCTTCCTATTTGGAATGATTTTCACTTTTGTTTGGCAGACAGTAAAAAAATAATTTAAAATCTCCCCCCCCAAATTACTTAAAAAGTACTAAAACAATTACTTTAAATCTCACTTCTCTCTGCACCTGTATAAAAAATAAAAAAAAACTTGGGACAAAGCACCTGTATGATAGGGACAAATTCGTTTTCCGATTCATGTTCAGATTCGTGTTCAAAATACAACATACAATTGAATTAAAGTTGTTCCTCGATCATACATTGACGTTTGAGGATGGACCGACGGACAGACGTGAACCAATTGCTTAACCCAAGTCTTCTCTTCACGTGCGCGGGAAAACAAGATACTGAGAAAGTCCAACGTTTCAAACACAGTGGAATTCATCAGTGACTGTAGAGATTGTTTGTTTGTAGTAAAATAACCTCCTTGAGGGGAGGAAAAACAAAAGTTAACATACAACAAGTTTCATGTCACCATCGTCATCATAACCCCATTCTTGATGCTCTCATCACCATAGGCAGAAAAGAGCTCTGGTATATTTTAAATGGTTCAACAGCGCCAAGGCAAATATACCGGAGGATTTGAAGATATCCAAAATATTATTGATGTTCAAGAAGGCATTTGCTGGAAATATCATTGTTTGTTCTGGTATGTGTGTGCAGATGGTCTTCTCGGTGCCATCACCCAATAATCCACTTCCCATTTGTCCCATTTGGCTCTGTATTTGCTTTGCTGTGTGTTCAGGGCCTATAAGAAATATGAAATGCCAATTTTCTATTTTCATTTCGGTCATATTTCCAGCTTCTCAATGGAGCATGGCCTATGGCAGGCTCAAGATGGGGTTGGATAGTTTGGCCATATTGCCTTTGTGTGCGTATGTGCTCGTGTTTGTGTGTACGTGTGCATGTTCGTAATGAGAGGTGTAGAGCAACATCAAATGTTTACAAGAAAACAGGTTTCCTGTTTAACATTCCCATCTGAGGACATCGATTATACTTTGGGGATCCTAAATTCAAAAATATCCGATGCTGTGTTCATTTTCGATTTGTTTCCTACTTTCCTTGTCCTGTGTCTGCATGTAAAGGTAAGGTAAGGTGTTGAGCGAAGACGGAGTCGAATGCTCCACTTCCATTGGCTTATGCATAACTAATGAGGGGAGCGGGGCTCCACTCGTATCGCAGATCAACTATATTGTTGATCTCTTACAACCAGCGAGCTGGTCTTCGTTTTGTGGACCTCTAAAGTCTAAAGGATGACAGATGGTACAGCTGGGGTTTGAACTCAAGACCTGAACATCCTCGCCCAACCACCTTATGTGTTAAGCCACCAACAGGCAAGTACATGCACACACACATGAGTCTTGGAATCACTTTTTTAAAATGCACTCAGATGGATAACTGTCGGAAAACAATGGATACTAGGAATATTGTTCCAAAATTAAAATACAGATAGTAAAATATTGATCACTGCTTGTGAATAAAAGTTTGATCTAACATTTTTTTAGTCCAACAGAATGTGTTGTTGAAATTATTATTTTAATCAATATACACTCCATCTCAATATGGGAATAAGACATTCCACCAAACATGCTGTCGATGAAAGTAGTCATATCGGAGTGCTGCACGTGTTTGCAGGCGGCAGAAAAAAAATCGCACTGGAGTGATAAGAACTTGCAGAAAATCCCGATTTCTGATGCGCAGGAAGCGAAAACACCCGGGGTTTGGTCTCTTCGAGCCCCGGCCGAGCGGCTCGCTTCTCGTGGGGAGCGGGATGGAATTGGACTGGCTTCAAATCCGGCGATAGAAACTGGCTCAGGCTTTAGCGTGATTGCCTTGGGATGACATGCAGCCTCGCTGAGTATTGCCAACGGAATATTGCCACAAACAGAGGATGTCATCGCATGCAGCGATACGAGAGAAGCCCCCATGAGCACGTCCCACAGAGCTCGGAACACAGAGTCAACTCAGTTGAGTGCAAGGGTTAATGGATACCGTCACTGCCTCGTCAAAAAAAAGAAGTAATAAAAGGCGTTGCTTATTTCGCGAGTCAAAACCGCGAGATCTTTCAGACACGCTCCACAGAACTGATGATGAAAAGGTATGATATAGGAGAACGAAGAGCAGCATACGCATCCCACCCTGGACTAGTGAAGGGAGAACACGTTACTGATCTGCATTCGTTGCTTCCGCAAAGATAAGAAAATATTGATCCTGTGCCATGATAGATACTGCCGAAAGAACGTAGCTTCTCGGGGATGACACTCGATGGAATAAAAACACTCTTGTGCAATTGATTGCCTAAATAAGCATTATTGTTAAAATGAGTCCGCATTATACTACTAGACTCAAGCCGCACATGTGTCGTTGTGCTACTTTACATTTGGGGAACAAGTTGTTGCTCCGATTAACCAACAGAAAATAATGGAGTTGGCAGGATGGCCTAGACTAGAGGTATGCATACTCTCCTCGAAGTTGTCTAGCCAGGGCTGTAATCTTGGCCCAGACATAAACTGTCATCCTGATGTTTCACAGGGAGGTGGATTCATCAGTGTGTGTCCTTTGGATGGACATTAAATTATCGTGAAATTAGTTGGTGGATGTCATGTACTTTGCGAAGAGTAGGCAAGCTGTCATCACACCTTAGTTTACAAATTCCTGCTTTATCCTTAGTCGAACGTCAGGCATGGCCAGTGGGTTTCTGAAATACTTGGGCCAAAAACTTCCCCCCGCAGCCAACCCCACAATAACGTGGAGATAATTGTGGCCCTCGAAGAAGACGAAGTGGAAGAACGGAGCTCTTTTACTCACTCAGGGCAACTGTGTTTCTCAAAAAATATCAAGGAGAAGGAAACTGGTGGGAAATGTAGTCAGTGATCAGGGAACCGGAACACCAATGGGACAGGAAAGAAAAGATTGAATTCAGGTGATTCTCCAGGGTTTTACATTAGAAAACAAACTTCGAACTATATTGGCATTCATAGAAGGAAGTCAAGGGAAATTGAAAGAGCAGTGCTTATGATCACTAAGATATAGAATGCGAAATCCTGCGGATAGAAATATGATGATGTATTGTGTGTCACTGCCCAAGCCCTAGGTACCAGCTGGCATCGCATGTGAGGCCTTGATGCAGAAGCTATAGGTATGAGGCATAAACCCAAAGTTGGTTGGGAAACTCCGCAACAAAACACAAACTCATGAGGACTGTCAGGGGTGTCGCAAGCTTGGTAGTGGGGTGGGTAATGGGGAAGGGACTATCCTAATGACCAGCTGGTGACCCATTCTCAAGAATAACCGAGCGGTTTTTGCCATATTGCATTGGACGAATGCTAAATCAACATGGCCACAGTGATCAGACTAGTAATACAAAAGCAACTAGAATGGCACTCGATCGAGGGCATACCTCCACCAGGCTGAACAGTTTACATTTTATATCCCACAGCTAGGACGGATCTGGATCCCGACCTGAACCAAAATCAAATTGACTTGTTCTTATCACCAAACCAACTCGTCCACCAAGTTTTGTCATAATTCGTTCACAACTGAAATACCATGCAATATATAGTTTTTGGCCCGAGCTCTCAATTGTGAAGAAAGACTTCAAAAATTGCGGTATCCAGATCTGGATCCTCACCAAAATCTAATCAAACTGTCCTTGTCCAAAGAAGATAAGATGGTCAGTCTCTCTCCAAAGGAGATAAACAGACAAAAGATAATGACAATTATTCAGGCAAAAGATAATTCAGGCAGGACATGCATCATAAACACCAAACTTCAGTACTAGGACAGCACAACAAAACTACAACCTTGTAAATCATGGAAACTAAAATAAAACAGACAATTCATTCCAATACAATCACAAAATCATAACAGGCACAAGACCCTCCAGCAAAGAGGCCTACAACTCATGGCTAGAGCCGCCATGACAAACTGACACTTTCTCAATGTCCTCCTTCACACTCTTCCTTTTTTATACAAATACAACCGATCAATGACATCCTGCACATACATTATTTTGGCATAATCTTTCAGATCTGAGACAGAAAATGTAGTTCAAAGAGCATGACAAATTCCACCAGAGATGGAAGGTGGTGAATTTATGGTTAATTGGAGTTCTGCTAATGAGGCCAACCGAGCAAACGTCGTGACCTGTCAACGTCCTGCACCACTTCTACCCCTCTCCGACTAAGCCTAGCCTTTATCCAGAAGCCCAGTGCTATCTACATTGACGTCGTCAGGAAAGCAAATGAAAACAGCGAAGAAACCCTGCTGGGAGATGGAGCAGTTGGGGTAGGGGAGATACAGTCACGTGAAAAAGTAAGTACACCCCATGTAAAGTTTTGACTTTTTCAACATATTTCAACATACAGCTATTTGATCTTCATTTCAACAATATTGATAGATAAAGGTGATATAATAAAACAAATATCACGAAACATTTACATTTTGTAGTCCATTGTATAATTTAAATAAACATAAATGCAAATTTCGCATGTGGAAAAAGTAAGTACACCCCGACATTTATCACTACTTCAAATACCTAAAATTAGAATCAGGTGCACCAGCTCAGGTGCAAATAATTAGAACATCGTTAGAGAGGATCTTGGAGTAATCTGTCTTATTTAAACCTCAGACATTTAGTTTGGTTTGCTCTTTGTTGTTGAAGTGTGCGGCGTCACCATGCCCAGATCAAAAGAGCTCTCTGAGGCCTTCAGAAAGAAGGTTATAGATGCCTACGAGTCTGGGAAGGGATTTAAAAAGATCTCCAAACAATTTTAAATCAATCATTCGACTGTCTGGAAGATCATCTTCAAGTGGAGAAGATTCCAAACAACTGCCAACTTGTTCAGGCCAGGCCGCCCCAGCAAGTTCAGCCCGAGAGCAGACTGCAAGATGCTGAAAGAAGTCTCTAAGAACCCCAGAATGTCATCACGGGACCTACAGGTAGCTCTTGCCACTGTTGATGTCAAAGTGCACGAGTCTACCATTAGAAAGAGGCTGCACAAATTTGATCTACATGGGAGGTGTGCCAGGAGGAAACCTTTGCTGTCCAGAAAGAACATCAGGGCAAGACTAAAGTTTGCCAATGAACACCTCGGCAAATACCAGCACTTCTGGAACAATGTGCTCTGGACAGATGAGTCAAAGGTAGAGCTATTTGGCCACAGTACCAGAAGACGTGTTTGGCGAAAACCAAAGACAGCATTTGACCACAAGAACCTCTGGTGTTGGCTTAGCGGTTAGGGTGCCGGCTTGGGATCCTAGGATCCTGGGTTCGAATCCCGGTCGATTGCTGTATTAACGCCGGGGGGTTGACTCAGCCTGTCATCCTTCCGAGGTCGGCAAATTGAGTACCAGCTTGCTGGGATGAATGATCCCGGTGTGTACCCCGGTTTAGAATAGGTACACCGTATCCCTGCACATCGTAAGAGCGTGACCAAGGGTTGGCGTCAGGAAGGGCATCCGGCCATAAAATCATTGCCTCAAACAGGGAACCATGATTGTCATGGGGCCCGCGAGGCTAACCCCCGCTCTAGCGGGGAAAATGGCCTTAAAACGATCATTCATTCATCATTCAACCTGATACCAACTGTAAAGCATGGTGGTGGAAATATAATGGTTTGGGGGCAGCTTTGCTGCATCAGGGCCTGGGCAGCTCAGCATCATAGAATCCACTATGAATTCTTCATTGTACCAGAGCGTGCTTGAGGATAATGTGAGGCCATCTGTCGGAAAGTTGAAGCTCAACCGAAGGTGGACCTTGCAACGTGACAATGACCCTAAACATACCAGTAAATCCACCAAGGAATGGCTGAAAAGAAAGAAATGGAGGGTTCAGGAATGGCCAAATCAAGGCCTGGATCTAAATCCTGTTGAGATGTTGTGGGGGGATTTGAAACGAGCTGTGCAAGCAAGAAACCCCTCAATCATCGCACAGCTGAAAGAATTCTGCATGGAGGAGTGGGCAAAAATTTCTCCCAGTTGATGTCAGAGACTGGTAGACAGTTATAAGAAACGCCTACTTGAGGTTGTTTCGGCCAAAGTGGGCAATACCACCTATTAGAGCCAAGGGTGTACTTACTTTTTCCACATGCGAAATTTGCATTTATGTTTATTTAAATTATACAATGGACTACAAAATGTAAATGTTTCATGATATTTGTTATATTATATCACCTTTATCTGTCAATATTGTTGAAATGAAGATCAAATAGCTGTATGTTGAAATATGTTGAAAAAGTCAAAACTTTACATGGGGTGTACTTACTTTTTCACGTGTCTGTACAACTGTGTACCGGCTCAACAAAGAAATGTTCCTGCCTTTTCATGTGAGATTGTTCGACGACGAACGAGTTTGGACGCCACACAAGACTGAACCGACCGATCATGGGTCACGTCCTCAATTATGATGAAGGCAATTAAGGGGCACCCATGCCAATTAGATGGTCATTAGAATGTCGAGCCTCGCCAACGCTGAGCGTCCAGCTGCGAATGTCTCTTTTCTTTCCCTCTCGCTGCTCTATCGTTGAATCCCTGATCATGCGGTCACAGTGCATTCGGCAGTGATGGACTATATGATGCATGGAGTATATATGAAACACACACATGCACACGAATGGAGGTGGATACCTTGAGACCTGGGAGGGCTCCGTTCCCACTCCTGAAACCAGGCGTATCATAGCAAAACGTTGTTGAGAACAAATTTGAGAAAAAAATAGAGACCCTGTGGATGACCAGGAGAATCCACAATTAGGGACAAGTAAACAAAGATAAGACTATTTTCATCAGAGCATGCCAAAGTCTGGGTACGGGGCCTGATATTTATTACGTACGCAAACGTGGCGAAAATTTTAACCTCCTTCCACTTGTGGTCCCAAACATCCCATTTCCATGTGCCCCCTTTTTTCCTATTATCCCTAAGCTTATTTGGCTCCTCTCACCACTTCTTCCACACTTGTTTATCTATCCTCTCATCCTGCCTTCTCTTCCTTTGCCAAATCATAATTAGCCCAACTCCCTCGGTGGTGCGTACGTAATAAATAGGATGGCCTCCACTCCAAAACAGGGCGCTTCCTCACTGTTCAATGGTTACCATGGGAATACGAGCGTTCACAATGGCAGTTCTTTTTTTATTGCATTATAAACAGAGTTATCCTGGCACCCATGAGCTTAGATCAAAATGGCAAAATTAAAGGCTCTGCACAGACGTACGACTCACCGTCCTCGAGTGGAGTCAGAAGATGTATGTGGTATGGTTTTTCATCAGGTAACAGAACCATTCCAGGTATTTGAATTCCCATTGACAAGTCATAAGATGATTTACATATGGTGGTTTATGATTCATACATGGATCACAGGTATACCAACCTATCTATATAAATATTTTCAAGTGTTTATTTCTTGAAAAATCGAAGATCGAAGATTCGAAGTATTTTTCAAGATTTTTCATTTTCAAAAATAGAAGATTTTTCAAGTATCTTGGTCGGTTGCGTTTGATATTCTGTTTGTCTGTTTGTCACCGGCCTACAGGTAACAATTCTAAACCAATCGCAATGACTTCACCAAGTTGTAGAGATCGTCACAATGGAGACGCCTATTGATTTTGAGGTCAAAGGTCATTTGGAGGTCAAATTTCCAAAAACGCCATTTTTCATCCGATTGGCTTGAAAATTGAACAGCACTTGTATATCGAGTCACTAAATTGGGAAAACAACTATTTTTGAGGTCAAAAGATTAAAGGTCAACTCAAGGTCAAACTTCCAAAATCATCAATTTTCATCTGAAAAACTGCCAATTTTTATCCGATTGTCTTGAAAAATGAACCGCATTTGCGCATTGAGTCACTAAATAGGGAAACCAACTATTTTGAGGTCAAAAGGTCAAACAAAGGTCAACTCTGGATCAAACTTCTAAAATGTTCAATTTCATTTGAAAAATTGTCACTTTTCATCCTATTGACCCGAGCTTTGATCAAGATCGTCAATTTTAATCTTGATGAAATGGACAATTCGATGGATCAATGGCAACCATTTCTTAGGGGGGGGGGGGGAGGGCGTGGGGGGGCATTGGGGAGGAAGGTGGATTTTGCAAGTATCAACATCTTCTTGGTTGAACGTTAGTTTGTCTGTTACTTGCGAAATTGACGATTCACAAGTATATTGCTTGGTCTGATCTGTTATTCTTCCTGTTTGTTTGTCTGTCAATCACCCACTAGACACATTTTTACTCACAAAGCGTAACCACCTAAGTGGAAGCCTAATGTGTTTGAGGTCGATATGTCAAAGGACAAGGCCATAAATCGGCATGTTTCATCCGATTCACTTGTTATCTATATACTAACAGAGTACCCATCCTACGGGCGATCTTGTTATAAGCACGCAACATGTTCTTCTGACACATACAGTCATGGCCAAAAAGATTGCAACCTTGCACTTTTTCAAATAACACAATTTTCTCTAAAAATAAGTTCAAATTGACTAAATTATTTGGTCTCCACACTTTATTTCACTGTTAATATTACAGAACCTTTGTTTTTGAAGAAAAAGTTAATAGAACCTTTTAAATCAGAAAATAAAAAGAAATGGCATTGACAAAATTATTGACACCCCAGGCTTATTATTTGGTAGCACGGCCTTTGGACAAAATAACTGCAGTCAAGCGCTTCCTATAGCCATGAATGAGCTTCCTACACCTCTCTACTGGCAGTTTGGCCCACTCTTCTTGTGCAAACTGCTCCAGTTCTCCCAGATTTGAAGGGTGCCTTCTCCCAACTGCTGTTTTCAGATCTCTCCGCAGGTTTTCAATGGGATTTAGATCTGAACTAATTGCTGGCCACTTCAGAACAGTCCAGCGGTTTGTCTTGAACCATTCCTGTGTGCTTTTTGAAGTGTGTTTGGAGTCATTTTCCTGCTGCAAGACCCATGACCTTCGACGGAGCCCCAGCTTTCTGACACTGGGTTGAACATTGCACTCCAAAATGCCTTGGTAATCTCCTGATGCCATGCACACATTCAATGCACCCAGTGCCAGAGGCAGCACAGCAACCACAAAACAACACCGAACCTCCTCCATGTTTAACTGTAGGGAAGGTGTTCTTTTCTTTGAAGGCTTCAATTTGTTTTCTGTAAACATAGAGATTATGTGCTTTGCCAAAAAGCTCTGATTTGGTCTCATCTGTCCACAAGACATTCTCCCAGAAGGATTTTGGCTTGTTCATGTGTGTTTTGGCAAACTCCAGTTGGGCTTTCTTATGTCTCTCTCTCAACAGTGGGGTCCTCCATGGAACCCCCTTTCATCGAGTTGGCGACAGATGGTGAGAGTTGAAACTGTCGTACCTTGTGTCTGAATGTCAGCTTGAATCTGTTTGGCAGTTGATCGATGTGCTTTCTCCACCATTCGAGCAATCCTTTGCTGCAATATTCGATCAAGTTTTCTCTTGCGGCCATGTCCAGGGAGGTTGGCTACAGTGCCATGAGCCTTAAACTTCCTGATGAAGGGGTTGTGCTCCAACGCGAGTCGAAAGGATTGACGCGACCAAAGACGGAAATTCGTCCGAGTTGCTTTATTGCACGTATCAAACTCGGGTACTCTGAAAAGCCCGTTTATCGGGCAGCAATATATATACACATTTATGCCGGAGTGTTTGCCCGGGAAAAGCGAGACCGGGCATGCCCGGGTGTCAAGGGCGAGTCCTGGAAAGGCGAGTCTGGACCTGCCCGGGCATCCTGGGCAAGCCTTGGAAAGGCGAGGCTGGGCGTGCCCGGGCGTTCTGGGCGAGCCCTGGAAAGGCGAGAGCGGGCATGCCCGGACGTTCTGGGCGAGCCCTGGAAAGGCGAGAGCGGGCATGCCCGGGCGTTCTGGGCGAGCCCTGGAAAGGCGAGACTAGGCATGCCCGGGAAAGACGAGACCGGGCGTGCCAGGGAGGTTCGGGCGAGCCCGGGAACAGCGAGTCCAGGCATGCCCGGGAGAGGCGCGTCTGGGCCCGTCTGGACGAGCCCGGCATGGCGATTGCGCCCTGGCCGCGTCCTGGTAGGTGCAAGGCGATTGTGTACACCCAGCGGTAACCGCTACACACGCCCCTCCAGAATCGACCTGCACCGGCAGGGTCAATTTAAGGGGGGTCCGGATGACCCGGCCGAAGCGACCCCTGGAGGGTCGTGGGGGGGGGGGGGGGGGTTCCGATGTGGCGGTGGGTGGTCGAGCGGGGGGAACTGTGGATGGGGGGCGGGCTCGCCGCGGAGGAAGCGCCAACCGTGGTGGTCGGTCGACGTCCACGTGCGCCGGTTTGAGGCGGTCCACAGAAATCCGGTCCGACCGGCCGCCGACGAATGACTTGTCGCCCCGTCGCAGGACCCGGAAGGGCCCGTCGTACGGCGGCCAGAGTGGCCCCCGGTGTCTGTCATGACGCACAAAGACGTACTCCGCTGTGCGAAGTGCCGGGGGACGTAGGACTGGGAGCCACCGTGGCGGGACGTTGGCACGGGGGCAAATCGCCGGGCGGCCTCCTGGAGGTCCGAGCGCTGGTGAGCGGCGGACCAGGGACTGGTAGCGTCGGGCATGAACTCGCCCGGGACGCGGAGCGGCTGGCCGTAGACGAGCTCGGCGGCGGACGCCCAGAGGTCCTCCTTGGGGGTCGTGCGGAGGCCCAAATGGACCCACGGCAGCCGGTCGGCCCAACCGTCGTCCTGAAGGCCGGCCATGAGTGCGGCCTTCATGGAGCGGTGAAACCGTTCGCACAACCTGTTGGCTTGGGGGTGGTAGGCCGTGGTGCGGTGCAGAGTGACTCCCAACGAGCGGGCGACCGCGCCCCAAAGTTCGGACGTGAACTGTGGGCCGCGGTCGGACGAGATGTCCGCCGGTGCGCCGAAGTGCGCGACCCAGGTGGCGATGAATGCCTGCGCCACGTCAGCGGTGGTGTGGAGGTGAGGGGCACGGCCTCCGGCCACCTGGTGGTCCTGTCCACCATGGTGAGCAGGTGGGTGAACCCCCGCGATGGGGGCAGCAAACCCACCAGGTCCACGTGGACGTGGTCGAAACGCCGTTCAGGCACGGTGAAAGGTGCCAGCGGGGCCTGGGTGTGGCGGTGGACCTTGGCCCGCTGGCAGGCCGTGCAGGCGTTGGCCCAGTCGCGGACGTCCCGTCGAAGGCCGTGCCAGACGAAACGCGCCGACACCAGCTTCTGAGAAGCTTTCCGGCCCGGGTGAGAAAGGCCGTGGATGGAGGCGAAGACGTGGCGCTGCCAGTTAACGGGCACGATGGGGCGAGGCTGGCCCTGGGAGACGTCGCAGAGCAGGACAGTGTCCGCGAAGGGGATGTCGGCCAGGCGGAGGCCCGTGTCCGCCGCCCGGAGGGCCTGCACCGTGGTGTCGGTGGTCTGGTCGGCCGCCATGAGCGCGAAGTCCACGCCGAGGTGGACCGCGTTCGCGCTGGCCCGAGAAAGACAGTCGGCCACGGCGTTGTCTTTGCCGGCGACGTGCCGGATGTCCGTGGTAAATTCCGACACGGCGGAGAGGTGGCGCTGCTGGCGGGCCGACCACAGCTCCGTGACTTTGGCCATTGCGTAAACCAATGGCTTGTGGTCGACGAGAGCCGTGAACGGGCGGCCCTGCAGGAGGTGGCGGAAATGGCGAACGGCCAGGAATAGACCGAGGAGCTCGCGGTCGAACGTGCTGTATTTTAACTCGTTCGGCCGGAGTTGCCGGCTGAAAAAAACGAGTGGCTGCCAAACCCCATCCACCCATTGTTCATGGACGGCGCCCACCGCGTCGTTGGAGGCGTCCGTAGCGAGGGCGATGGGCGCGTTGAGCACCGGGTGAGCCAGCAGCGTTGCGTCGGCGAGGGCCCGCTTTGCGCTCGTGAATGCCGCGTCCATTTCCGCGGACCAGACGATGTCATGCTTGGCCGGCTTGCCCCGGAGGGCCTCGTAAAGGGGCCGCATGAGCTGAGCAGCGCGGGGCACGAATCGGTGATAAAAATTCACCATGCCGAGGAACTCTTGTAGGGCCTTGATGGAACGGGGACGCGGGAACGTGGTGATGGCCTCGACCTTGGTCGGCAGTGGCACGGCCCCGGTCTTGGTGATGCAGTGGCCCAAAAAGTCAACGGTCGTCGTGCCGAAGTGGCATTTGGCCGGGTTGACAATTAAGCCGTGCTCGCTGAGGCGACCGAACAGTGTTCGGAGGTGGAGGAGGTGCTCGGCGCGGGACGTGCTGGCGACGAGGATGTCGTCCAGATAGACGAAAAGAAATGGCAGGTCGCGCAGCACGCCGTCCATCAAGCATTGGAACGCCTGGGCCGCGTTCGAGGCCAAACGGCTTCCTCAAAAATTCGAACAGGCCGAACGGCGTGATGACAGCCGTCTTCGGGACGTCGGCCGGCCGGACAGGTACCTGGTGGTATCCCCGTATCAGGTCAATTTTTGAAAATATGACCCGTCCCGCCAAACGGGCGGAAAAGTCCTGGATGTGCGAGATCGGGTACCTGTCGGGGGTGGTAGCGTCGTTGAGGCGGCGATAGTCACCACACGGGCGCCATCCGCCCCCCGGCTTTGGCACGATGTGCAGTGGTGAGGCCCACGCGCTATCGGAGCGCCGCACGATGCCGAGGCGCTCCAACGCGTCGAACTCGGCCTTTGCCACGGCGAGCTTGGCCGGGTCGAGGCGGCGGGCCCTGGCGTAGACCGGCGGGCCCGTAGTGGGTATGTGGTGCTCGATCCCATGTCGCACTGCGACGGCCGAAAACGTCGGCCGCGTGAGGGCCGGGAATTCCGCGAGCAGGCGAGCGAACTCGTTCGCCGTCGGGAGGGCGCATGCCAGTTTGGTCGGCGCGGAGCTGCTCATCGTACATGCCAGGGAGCTGAAGGTCTCGGCGTTGACAAGGCGACGTCGTTTGACGTCGACCAGCAGCCCGTGCGCGCAGAGGAAGTCGGCGCCCAGCAAAGCCATGGGGACGCTGGCGGTCACAAAGGTCCACTGAAAGCGCTGGCTGCCGAAGAAGAGGGTGACGTTGCGCGGGCCGAAAGTGCGTATGGCCGATCCATTAGCAGCGACCAAAGAGGGGCCGCAAACGGCGGTCCGCCTGTCCTGCTCGGAGGCGGGTATGACGCTCAGTTGGGCGCCGGTGTCACAAAGGAAACGCTGCCCGGACGCTTTGTCCTTAATGAAAAGCAAGTTGCCCGAGTGGCCGGCGCTCATGGCTGGTAATGAACGCCGGCCCGGCCGTTTCCCGACTTGCCGAAAGTGCACGGGGGTCGGCCTGTCCGAGCTTGTGTCCGAACCTGGCATGGTAATAACACCACGCCTGGTCAGGTGGAGGCCCCGGCCGTCATGTTGGAAGCGGTCGGCGCGGCGTGGCGGCCGCTAGTTGCACCGGCAAGTCGGCCTCCAATCGCGCAGGGCGCTCGGGCGTCGCCTCAGATGGCGGCGGGCTCCAGGTAGCCGCTCCGACGTGCTGGCCTGCCGAGGAGATCTTGTCGGCTTCCCTGGCGAGGGCGCGGGGATCCGTGATCGACGTGCCCGCCAGGGCGAGGCGTACCTGGTTAGGCAGCTGGCGGAGGCACACCTCTCAAACAGAAAATCCGGAGAGTGCTCGCCGAGCAACGAGAGCATGTAGTCCATGCGCTCGGACGGGCGCGTGTCGCCGAGCTCGGGCAGGTCGAGCAGGCGTCGTGCGCGTTCTGCCGGTGAGAGGGCGAAAGCATCGAGGAGGAGCGTCTTAATCGCGTCATAGTCAGCAGCTGGCGGGCGCTCGAGGAGGCTCAGGGCGCGGGCCGCGGTGGCGGAGCCGAGCGCTGCCACTACATGGTGGAAGCGGGTGTCGTCGGCGGTGATGCCTCGCAGGACGAACTGGGAGTCCGCCTGGGCGAACCAAACAGCCGCGTGAGCCTCCCAGAAGGTAGGCAGTTTAAGAGCCACTGCCGTGTCCATGTTCGGGGTCACCAATGAAGGGGCTCCAACGCGAGTCGAAAGGATTGACGCGACCAAAGACGGAAATTCGTCCGAGTTGCTTTATTGCACGTATCAAACTCGGGTACTCTGAAAAGCCCGTTTATCGGGCAGCAATATAATATATACACATTTATGCCGGAGCCTTTGCCCGGGAAAAGCGAGACCGGGCATGCCCGGGTGTCAAGGGCGAGTCCTGGAAAGGCGAGTCTGGACCTGCCCGGGCATCCTGGGCGAGCCTTGGAAAGGCGAGGCTGGGTGTGCCCGGGCATCCTGGGCGAGCCTTGGAAAGGCGAGGCTGGGCGTGCCCGGGCGTTCTGGGCGAGCCCTGGAAAGGCGAGAGCGGGCATGCCCGGACGTTCTGGGCGAGCCCTGGAAAGGCGAGAGCGGGCATGCCCGGGCGTTCTGGGCGAGCTCTGGAAAGGCGAGAGCGGGCATGCCCGGACGTTCTGGGCGAGCCCTGGAAAGGCGAGACTGGGCATGCCCGGGAAAGACGAGACCGGGCGTGCCCGGGAGGTTCGGGCGAGCCCGGGAACAGCGAGTCCGGGCATGCCCGGGAGAGGCGTGTCTGGGCCCGTCTGGACGAGCCCGGCATGGCGATTGCGCCCTGGCCGCGCCCTGGTAGGTGCAAGGCGATTGTGTACACCCAGCGGTAACCGCTACACTGATAACATTGCGTATGGTGGACACAGGAACATCAAGGTCTCTGGAGATAGACTTGTTGCCTTGAGATTGTCCATGCTTGACTACAATCTTGTGTCTGACCTCCTCAGACAATTCTCTGGTTTTCTTTCTTTTCGAGCAGGCGTCGTGTGAGAAGCTATGCTCCTCTGTGAGAAGCTATGCTCCTCTCTCCACATTATTGTGACGACGTATAAATTAAATATTTCATCGTGACGATTGTCATCAAATGGACGAATTTTTAATATATCTCGACATTCTCCCCATCTGTTATTTCAGGCGGTGTATGACTGACCATGCCGTGATTGTAAAAAAATATATCTCAATGGACTTGAAGTTACAGGCCTTTGAGAATTCATTTAGTTCTATAAAGGGCAACTTTCATCGGATTTTCTTCCCGTTTTTTTTCAACCGAGTCTAAAACTATGTTAGCGACTGTGAAAAATGAAATGATATATCGAATTTGATTTGAAATAAAACTGTGTGAGAGAGGAAGACACCACGGGCCTACAAAACAGGCCTCAAAGCTATGCGAGTTAATAAAATGGTGGATATTTGTTTATATGAAGGCTCTCCCAGAATGGGTGGCGCTATGGTTCCCAGAATGGGTGGAGCTTTGAGGTTTTGTCTTCTCTGCAAGAACAACAAGAACAACAAGAACAACAACAACAACAACAACAACAACAACAACAGCAGAGGGCACTATGAGCAGCGTCTGCGACGTGGCTAAAAAGTGCAAGGGTGCCAATATTTTTCGCCATGACTCTTCCTTTATTTGGGCAGTGTATAGGCAACTGTCAGCTCCCTCAATCACTCACAAAAGTAATTAAATAACATGGGTGACATGCTTATAGCAAAATAATGCCTACTGCATATAATTCAAATTGTATTGGAATATTATTCAAATATTAGACCTTGACGACATATATTAATTACTTATTATTGGATCTTGACTACTGGTACGTGTATTAATAGTCCATCTTATTACGGACTATTGGAACATGCCTTTTAGAGATGTAGACCTTTAAAGTCCTTCGACCATTTAGACTCCTTTGACCAGTTTAGACCTTTTTGACCCATGAAAACCTTTCCACCATTTCGACCACTTAGACCTTCTAGACCTGTGGATCAATTAGACCCTCTATGGGCACTTTAGACTCCTAAGATCCATAAGACCCTTTAGACCCTATAAAAACCG
The DNA here is from genome assembly GCF_964187855.1 of Myxine glutinosa. Taxonomy (NCBI): domain Eukaryota; kingdom Metazoa; phylum Chordata; class Myxini; order Myxiniformes; family Myxinidae; genus Myxine; species Myxine glutinosa. The sequence continues at coordinate 78,773,010 of NC_136273.1, forward strand.
AAGACTCCTTAAGATCCTAAAGAACCTTTAGGATCCAAAGACCCTGAAGACCCTGTAGACCCTTATAGATACCATGAGAACCCTTTGACCCCTAAAATGCTATAGACCCTGTTAGACCTCCTGCAGTAACACTGCAGTCACTTCTGTGGTCACCAGCCCAAATCAAAAGTCCCCACACCCCATTGGTAAACCGGCTCAGTACTAAGCTAAGACACAAAATATAATTAATTCATTTTCTTTTTTCTCAGGTTCTGCTCATTTTGGTTGGCAGCACAGCGAGAAGTCTGACATGGCAAAGAGAAAAGTCCCACGCGGCAAGAATAAAAGTCCCACGCAGCAAAAAACCCACAGACCCTTAAGACCTTTACACCCCTTAAACACAAGTACAACATTTGAGAGCAGGGACATCGGGAGATCTGTGGGGGGAGGAGGCGTGGGAAGGGGGGTGGGGGGTGGGAGAGGTAAAAAAACACATGGATACTGCTAGGACTTCCAGGAAAGAAGTCGGTATTTCAAAAAATTGGATCTGGGGTGAATTAACGGGGGTGGAAAAGATCAAGATTTTGGATAGGGGAAGATAAGAGATGGTGGTGAAAAGCTGTTTTAAAGACCTGGATGGAGGAGAGGGATTGAAGAGAGTGAGGGAGTTTGTTCCACAGGCGGGATTAAAGAGGAATGAAAGAGTGAAGGTGAGCAGAGAGTCTTGATTTTGGCAGTTTAACCATATGAGGGTTGCAGGCAGATCTTGTGCGACTTGGAGGAATATTTGGGGGACAGAGCACAGAGAGAGCTGGGGGAGCAAGGCCGGAGAGGAGTCGGTAGAAGACGGAAAGACCACCAACCTGCCTGCGGTGAGTGAGTGAAAGGCTCTCACAATCGGCTTCTTCGTGGGAGATTCCAATGATTCTGAAAGCTTTGGTTTCAACAGCGTGAAGTCGAGCTAGGTGTGAGGCAGGAGCACCGGCCCAGAGGGGAGAGCAGTATTCCATTGAGGATAGCAAATAGTTTGCAAATAGTAGCAAATAGTTTGCACCTGACAAGGTGGAGAGCCCTCATCTCCCTTTAGACCCCCTTACACCTTTCAGACATGTTAGACAGCTTGGACCCTTAACCATTTAGAGCTGTAGACTATCAATACCTTTTTAGACCCTTTTTGCATGCTTGAGAGATTCGACCCTTTCAAACCCTTAGACCTGAACTATTGGAATGTACAATTTACACCTTTCGACTATCTAGAACATCTTCTTGCAAAACACAGACTCCATACTCTTTCAGCATGTAATGCACAGACTCGACCAACCGGAGGGTGATTACTCTGTTATTGTGTATAAAATCTGGTCCAAATTGGTCAAAGGTCATGGTCAATGCCATTCAAAACATGCAAAAACACCTATTAGGCCACAATTAGAAAATGTATAAACCAAATTTGTTATGCACAACATTCAATCATGGAAAACACTTGATAGGTCTCCCAATGGAAAATCCTCTCCCTTCGTGTCTTGGTATAATGACTAACTTTCCCACAAATGTCTCTTGCTCTTCCTCTGCTCCAATTCGTTCGTCTAATCATGTGCTTGTGAAAGTCAACTTCGCTCTGGCTATTCTCAGAGAGCTGCCTCAATGCTGATGAGTCAGGTATTTCACTCAAACAGATTGGCAGGGACTGCCAGCAGCCATCTCGCTTCAGGACTGATCTGCCATATCTTTTGCCAATGATATTAACTGAGCCTGGGAATTCATGAACAGACACCTTCCTTCTTTCTCTTTTTTTTCTTTCTCTCTCCCTCTTTTTTTTTTTTTTTGTCTCTCTCTCTCTCTCTCTCTCTCTCTCTCTCTCTCTCTCTCTCTCTCTCTCTCTCTCTCTCTCTCTCTCTCTCTCTCTCTCTCTCTCTCTCTCTCTCACACACACCTGCTTGGAAATCCACCAACATCACTCCATGACATAAAAGGTGTAAAAATGGATTCCCTCAACTGCAGACCAATCAGCTTACTTCCAATCATCAGCAATACCGTGGAATCGATTATTGCAGTTGATATGAAATCTTTCCTTTTCTCCAACAATGACATCTCACATCACCAATTTTGTTTCAGACCAGGTCACTCCACCTTGGACATGCTGCTTCAACTCACCAAACAATGGATGGAAGTCCTCCATGTCAGAGATGAGACCAGGGCCGTCTCTCTGAACATATCTGTGCTTTTGATACATTCTGCCATCCTGACCATTTACACCCAAATTGTACAGTGAACTCTTCAAATATTCAATTGTACTTTTCTTCAAATTAATGTTGATGATGAACCATTGACCTTTTGACCTAAAAATCAAAAGGCGTCTTGCTTATGACCAACTCTTCCATTTTGTGAAATTTCATGAATATTGGTTTTAATTGGTAATCTGTAGGCGATTGACATCCAGACAAACAGACAAGCAGACAGACAGAATAATGCACACGACCAACCAATGTACTTGAAAAATCTTGAATCTAAACCTCAAGCAATAAACAGGAATACCTTACATAACCTCGATCCACCTTCGTTGATGGAGGTAACACACAAACCCCCACGTATTCTTAAATATCCGACAGATCTAAAATAATTTATACTCCCTGCAAACCATCAGGTAACGACCACACCAGCACTTCAGAAAGCACAACTGCTACCATAATTGTCCAAACACGCATGAGCATAACACACAGACAGCAGCTTTAAGTTCTGTTCATAAGGGACTCAGGATAGGAAATGAGCTTCTGGCGGATAAACAATAACAGAAAGCAAAATACAATTAGAAATGGCTATTTATTTACACGCTATGGAAACCCTAACGAATGCTGATGCGTCTCACATGATGCGTTGCATCTCATGTGATTCTCCCCATCGGGACCATCAACTGCTCATGTAATCAAGGTTGGGGGGGGGGGGGGGGAGCAAGGTGAAATTAATTATTATTTTAAAATAAAACAAAGGAAAAGTTGGAAGAAAGCTGGAGAAAGGTAGAGATGATGTACCGGTACTGAGTAAGATTATGGAGTAAAAGTGAAAGGTTTTATTGGACATGTAGAATGATTAAGGAATGTGGAAAGATGGGGAGGGTGGCCAAAATTGCTGCTATTTTGGGTAAGTAACAATTGAAGAGGACTCATTACTTATTGAGGTCATTGACAGGTATGTTCCTCTGCAGCTGGGTGGCTGTACTAGCTAGCACAGGTACTTTGGAACAACTTGGAGAGAAGTCGGGATGGGTGTCTTCTATGGTTAATGTTCTCCTTCAAAGCGTTCAGTGTGGGCCGGTTGGACCACAGCTGAGAAACCAGCAACACTCTCCTCTTCAGTTTATGTTATTTCACTTCATGATTTATTGTACAAATAGGAAAATGGTTTTGGGTGACTTTCGTAATGGTTGGTGAAGTTTAAGGATGACCTTCGTTTGGGTTTGGACAACAGACCGTATTCCCTACATCATCGCTCAAGATATTTGAAATCCGAATTCGCTCGCAGTACATAGTCTTCGGTTTTCCTGATGTATGTTTCTGCCATTCTGTAGGTAATGGGGGTGGTCTTGTGATGAATATTACTCTCTGGAGGTTCTGGAAGTTGTTGATTTTCTGAGAGGAGAAAGGTCTAGTGTGATGTAATTGGATCATGACATCATGTTGGTGGCTAAATCCCAAAAGGAGTCCTTGCCATTTTTAAACCTCAACACATTTTGGCTCAAATTAGAATCTCAAACAATGGTTGACATTTGTTTCCTGTTCATAAGATGATGAAATAATACAAAATGGGTTATTCCTGCACATTTGCAGCCGATGAATAATATAGTAAACCTTCTTAAAATGGCTTCTCACTGTGTGTAAAAGACATACATAAACACCTCCATTTCCCAATTATCATGCTTTGAGAAAGAGTATCATTACATCATCAGTTCACAAATGCAAGGGCATACCCCCACGCTTTGCCCCACATCATGAAGGCATTTGTCAGTGGAAGCTCGGAAGCTCCCTGGTTCAGCAAACGTAGGCTGCTGGAACAAATTCCCCGAAGATAATTCAAAATCCCACAATTCTTACCACCACATGCCCTCCGTTCTCAGCTTCCCCAGTTCCCTCGACCCATAACTGCTAGCTTGCTTGTAGGGCAGCAGCATGGCCCACTAGGGGTTGGTTTTCCCGCTGCACACCACCTCGGAAACTTCAGACATGTAGCTCGCCACCTTCGGCACGACCTCGCTCCACTTCCGTCGGATAAACGCCGAAGCGTGTTACACCGACACAGCTGGTCGTGGCTTCCCTTCCAAGCGGAGGCTAATACCAGAACGATCATTAATCCTAATTGGTTGGGTCGATTTTGCAGGAGAGGGTCAGGTCACTCTGCTGTTAAACTTTCAATTCATCCGTTGAAATATTTGGACTGTGATTGCTCCTGTTGGGAGATTTGACCTCTCTACATCCAACAGCAGCAGCATGTAACACCCGAACAAGTTACGACAGGCTACATAGTACATATCCAAACTTTGTGACACTTTTGCTGACACAGTGTTCATCAAATTAATTAATACTCCAACAAGAGCTCATCGCACAGCGCATGACATCACAGCACGGAGACATTGGTGCAACTCCTCTTTTTATGCCATTTTGGTTTAAAGGTAGTGCACAAGTGCTACATCTAGTATTTCCTGGAGGCAAATACAATTTTGGGAAAATTGCTCTTTCAGCAGCCTTGCCTAGGTCAAAGCAGTATGGATGCCTCGAGACATTTCAACCGACAAGGGAACAATCTGCTGGTGCTTTATATGAGAAAGGGTAGAGGTAGGGGCTGTATAAATACATCTATATGCAGGTAAGATGGTCTACTCCACCTCTTGGTATGCCTTCAGCACACTGCATTGCATGGATACTGAAAATCTTATCGGTGTCTTGGCATGCAAGTACAACTTTTAGCAACAAGAAGGTAAAAGATTATCAAGAAAAATCATGAAGAATAAACACAACATCATGCAATTGCACTCGAGCTGAAACTAATGTCCGAGGTTGGTTGTTGGAAGAAGATGCGACTCATCTAAAAATCAATGCTCAGTGATAATTTCCACTTCCAAATACTTTCTATTTTACTCCACAAAAGATAAGCCTCTTCTTCAAGCAGCTTTTTAACAACGTTTTTCTTGGTAGAAGGTAGTAGAGCATTATTCGGCATTCCATACGCACGAGATAAACGAGACTACAGGTGGGAATGGGTTTGAGTACTGTTGGAGGCCAAGCGAAGCAGATGCATACTTGGGAATTGCGCATTGGCCTAAGCAGGAGGAATGATGTTGTCATGCCAAGATCAGCTTAGCTATCAGAGATTAGACTATTCACAAAAGAGCTTTTTCCCAATAGCATGCAGCGATCAATAAATGCTGATCATTAGAGTTCAAGCAAACAATAAATAGACTACTGTGTGAAGACTGAGGCAGAGATAATGCATGGGGAAGAGGATGTCCAAACCCCAAAGAGGGAAGAAGAAAGCAACATTCTCGAGTGTCTTCCGGTAAATCATCACTCGGAGAGGTAATTTTAAAATAATGATGTCACCAGCCAGCCCAGCGGCTCACATCTTTACGGCCGCAATAATGCTCAACCCCTCTGAAGCCATCGTGGATTTATCATGGAGCGGAACAGCAGTCAAAGATGGCATCCAGTCGGCCGCATGGGAGTGAAAATAAAACCGGTGAGAAACCGATGGATATGCTACAGGATATTTTATGAACTTTTTTCAACAAGGGTCCATCAACAATAACAAAAAACGAAAACGCTTCAGATTTGACCATGGAGCAGCGAATCGATCGTGCCTTGTGATATTCGTTGCTTATATTGAAACTTGAGGACATGCGGTATATCGTGGATCAATTTACGCACAATTCCCAAAACGGTGAGCAAGTTCGTGCAAGTCGTCCCCAAGTGTTGCACAAGTTTTCATCCACAAAAGCAAAATGCTGTATAAATTGATGGCTTTGTTTTGAAAATCCTTCCTCTGTACTTTCAGCCATTTTCTGCATCAGAGGCTTGAATGCAGCAACAAAGATATGAAAAAGGCAAAGTGGCCTACCACTGCTTTAGTGTTTGGGGATTTTTTTATTTTTTTTTGTATACAGAATCGAGGCTCATGTAAGAGCTAAAACATTGAACATGAAAACATGCACAGACACATAAAACATACAATGAAGGGGGAACACGAGACAAGAGGGGGAGAGAGAGGGAAGCACACAAGCACAACAACAGTAGAGAACAGGGACGTCGGTAGATCTATGGAAGGGGGAGGGCTGGGCGAGGTGGGAGGGGTACACAGTATAAAGCAAATGAACACTACAAGGAATTTCAGGAAAGAAGTTGGGGATTTAAAGAGGTGGATTTGGGGTGTTTTAACGGGGGTAGAAAAGATCAAGGTTTTGGATGGGGGAAGATAAGAGATGGTGGTGAACAGCTGTTTTAAAAACCTGGAGGGAGGAGAGGGATTGAAGAGGATGTGTGACATTGTTCCAGAGGTGGGAGAAAAGAGCAATGAAAGAGTGAAGGTGGCCAGAGGGTCTTGATTTTGGCAGTTTCACCAGAACAGGGTTGCTGGCAGATCTTGTGCATCCTGTAGGAATATTTGGGGGGACAGAGCACAGACAGAGCTGGGGGAGCAAGGCCGGAGAGGAGTCGGTGGAAGACAGAAAGACCACCAACCTGCCTGCGGTGAGCAAATGAAAGGCCCCCAGAATCAGCTTCATTGTGGGAGATTCCAATGATTCTGAATGCTTTGGTTTCAACAGCGTGAAGCAGAGCTAGGTGTGAGGCAGGAGCACCAGCCCAGAGGGGAGAGCAGTATTCCATTGAGCTGCAGATGAAAGCTTTGTATGTGGTGAGGAGCTCAGAAGTGGCCAGAAAGGACAGAGATGGATGGGGATGTTTAATCGGAGCACATTTACTAATATATAATCATGTTGTATTCTCCCAACAACTTGCAAGGATTTAAAACTACTTCGTGCTTACTTTTGTCTGTGTAAACTTTCATGGATTTGCTGCAAACAAAACAAATGTTGGTTTGCTATCCACTACAAGAAGGGTCTAAATTTTCTGAACTTTCCTAACCCTAAACCTCGTCAAAATCATCTAAAATAAAAAATAATCTTGCTTATGCACAAAGGTGTATCACAGTACTGTTATGTCTGTAGGGTAGGCAGTGATATGTAGAGTCAGGTAGATTTGTATAAATTGACATGCTCCAGATGTCGGGTAAGAACCATCGCCATGTAATAAGAATGTCGAATGTGTTTAGCCGAATTGTGTTTAGCCGAATGTGTTTAGCCGAATGTCGGATAAGTGTATATCTGTTCCCGTCACGAGGGGACGGGGCATGTTAACTAGCTTAGGGCTTAAGGATAAATTATCCCTTGTACGTCTTACCCTTGGTGATTTATCCTTTGTCCCTTATGGCACCGCAATAGACACTAGCACAGGAATTGCCCATTAAACCACACATAACAATAAAACCAACGGGAAGCCAGGCATCGGGCACTGGGGCTGACAATCCCGCCTGGCAGGCACACATCCCTCGGGCAGGCCGAGAGCCACGCCCAGGACAGTGATTGTGCACGGGAGTTGACCAACAGGAAGGCCGGGGTAAGAAAGGACTTGCTGATTGGCCAGGGCAGAGCAAGAAGGCACTCATCGATTAGTGAAAGAATGGCGAGCAAGAAGAGGCACGCTAACTGGTGTAGAGCTGGGCAGGCAGTGGTGGGCTGCGGGCTAATTGGTGGAGAAGAGCTGATGACATCATGACCCAACGTTAAAAGAACTCTCGGACCATCATTTTCTCTCTTGTTCTCTTGGCCTCTGCTCCTTGCCTTCGCTCTTGCCTTCCTTGCTCTTGCCTGCTTGCTTCCTTGCTTCTTCTCCCTTGCGTGATTGTGCTTGGACCGAACGTGTTCAGAGGCGCCATCGGAGGCGTGCAGAGGCTGTGGGAGGAGCCACAGCCTGGGAACTGCGGTTCCCCGAGCGGATGACACGTGGATGGGCGCAACTTGCCGCTGCAGCGTGACTAAGCCGGGGTGAGCGAGATGCCCAGCGAGGCTTAGCTGGGTGTGAATGAGCGGACTGCAGCCTTCTTTCCGCCATGAACACTGCAGCATCCGGACGGCGAGTTTGGGGCCGACACTATTCCTGACGAGGTTCAAGCCAATTGAGATAAGTGCACACACACACATACTTCATTTTATCCAGTTTATCCTCCCCATTTGTCCGGGTTCTAAGTCTGGTGAGGGAGCGCTCCATTTAGGAACTTAGTTTTACCGTTGCGCTTTTCTTTGTCCCGGCATTCTGTTTTAATAAACCTGTTATTTTTGTACATTTTAAATCCGTATTTGTTCGAGTTTATTTTCTTTGCAGGCTTTGGGACTGCCGGCGGACAACAGGTAAGCTATTCAACTTCCTCTTCTTCTCTTTCTTCCTCCCACGCATATATAGTAAAATTCGCATTTGATCATTGCCTTCGGAGTTAAAAGCTTGCTTTGGCTATCCGTAATCCCTGCGCTGTTCACCTGGGGAATCACACGACAGTACTTTTGCATTATACCTGTGGATAAACAAAGCACAGCTTGAACAAACTGAATTTCTATAGGGCCCAAACGTTTACAAAAATAAAAAGTAATATACTAGAACGGCACTCTGTAAAGAGCATACCTCCGACAGGCTGAACAGTTTACTTTTTGTATCCCACCGATAGGCCAGATCAGGATTCGCACCTGAATCAAAATATAATCACCTTGTTCTTGTCGCCTAACCAACTCATCCACGAAGTTTTGTTGTAATCCATCCACAACATTTCGAAATATCATGTTATATATCGTTTTTGGCTCGATCACCCAATAGTGAAGAATCACTTGAAAATCCAAAAATTCTGACCCGGATCCGGATTCGAATCTTCACCAAAATTGAATAAATTCTTCGTAGTCACACACCCAACCTCTCCACAAAATTTCATCCAAATCGGTGCACAACTTTGAGATATCTTGTTCTCAAACAGAAAGCCAAACAGAAAGACAGGGATGAAAACATAACCTTTAGTTGCAGAAGTAAAAAGTTCCTTTCAAAACGTGCAAATAAATTGTTCAAGTAGGTTTACAAAATTTTAAAAAAGAAAGCAGAGTAAAATCACATGACCAAAAACATTTCCTCATGTGGGATGTCCACATCTCCAGGCAGTGTGTAAATGTAGGAAGTGTGGTGCAGATGTAATGAAATATCTGCATTTCATAAATATCACCGCAGCTTGAAGAATACTTTCTACAAACGAAGTGAGAAGGTGTTTCAGCAATATTTATGGAGCAACATTAGTAGGAGGTCACTGGTTGAAAATTATTGAGACACAGACTTGCCTCAGCAATTATGGCATCATCAGCCACCCGCGAGGCTGAAACCTGAAAATGTGGATTGGTGTCAGCGAATGATAACGCGGAGCTACATATACAGGTGGCGTACTAAATAATGACGGTTTGGGGTTTTTTTTGGACATTGGTGGGAGTAGGCGAGTTATCGCCATCAACATGAATAAATTACAAATTCCTGCTCTCACCTACAGGTGGGACTGCATCACACCACTGGCCCAACATGTGGTGTTACCCTCAGTCAAGTGCTACATATGAAAGAAAAAGAAGATGGATGTTGGTAAGCAGTGGTTGCTGGTGCTATACTTCAGATTCTGTATCAAGAGAATCTTGTGGAAAAACACTTCCATGCATTTTGGGAAATGTAGACTGAAGATCATCCATCAACAGAACCAAAAGAGCAGGACTTGTATCTGACCATACTTCCAAACGACTGCAGAACATGAAGAAAAAGACCTAAAATGTCATAGCCCCTGTGGTTTTAGCAATTTTTCTATATGGAGTTAAAGGCCGTCAGTCGGCCATCCTCTACTGTGCTTGTGCCAAGTTTGAACAAAATCGGTCCATACATGTCCGAGATATGGTTGCGGATTCATGCATGCATGCCCGCTCTAGCGGGGAAAATGGCCTTAAAACGATCATTCATTCATGCATGCATGCACGCAGTCGCGACCCAATCCATAAGCCCTCGTTTTGGACTAAGTCTTAGATATTGGCACATATTGCCAATTGGCACACATCTTAGATATTTGCACATATTGCCAATTGGCACACATCTTAGATATTGGCACATATTGCCAATTGGCACACATCTTAGATGTTGGCACATATTGCCAATTGGCACACATCTTAGATGTTGGCACATATTGCCAATTGGCACACATCTTAGATATTGGCACATATTGCCAATTGGCACACATCTTAGATGTTGGCACATGTTGCCAATTGGCACACATCTTAGATATTGGCACATATTGCCAATTGGCACACATCTTAGATGTTGGCACATATTGCCAATTGGCACACATCTTAGATATTGGCACATATTGCCAATTGGCACACATCTTAGATATTGGCACATATTGCCAATTGGCACACATCTTAGATATTGGCACATATTGCCAATTGGCACACATCTTAGGTATTGGCACATATTGCCAATTGGCACACATCTTAGATATTGGCACATATTGCCAATTGGCACACATCTTAGGTATTGGCACAAATTGCCAATTGGCACACATCTTAGATATTGGCACATATTGCCAATTGGCACACATCTTAGATATTGGCACATATTGCCAATTGGCACACATCTTAGATATTGGCACATATTGCCAATTGGCACACATCTTAGATATTGGCACATATTGCCAATTGGCACACATCTTAGATATTGGCACATATTGCCAATTGGCACACATCTTAGATATTGGCACACATCTTAGGTATTGGCACATATTGCCAATTGGCACACATCTTATATATTTGCACATATTGCCAATTGGCACACATCTTAGATATTGGCACATATTGCCAATTGGCACACATCTTAGATATTGGCACATAATTGCCCATGTTCATGCTGGATCTGTCCCTCTGTCCATGAACCTTTTAGTTATTGTGTATAAATTCTCCCAAAGTTTCCAACCAAGAACCAATGTGGAATGACATTTGAAGAGTCAAGTCGTTACACAAAGGTCACAAATTCTCATTGGGCCGAAAGGGTGAAGTTATGGAATTGAGCCACGCAGTCGATAACGACTTGTATTACAATGCAGTGAATAATTAGATTGGATGTACGAACATGTTCACAATAAATAAACCTCCTGAAAACATTCTTCATATTTGATGGTTTTGCATCGCAATGTTTGTAAAATAAAAATTTTTAAAAATCCACGAATCAAAAATCAAAAAATCCAAGAACTCCACAGAAGGTCAGGCAGATCTTGCAGGCTAAGAAACAGTAGTACAGCTTAATAGAGCTGTAGTGAAATTATACTGAAGGTGAACCCGGGAGTGCTCGCTTATCCCACTAAAGGGGCGTCTATAAGACCCGGGACAACCGCGACGCAAGGACACTCCAGCGACACTTACTGTGACATATAGTCCTGTAGTTTGAATGGTATGTACGCACCTATATGCTGGCCTTGCTTGCTTTGCCTATTGATATCGGTCATTCCCCATGTAATACTCTGATTCTGATGTCTATTGCATGAATGTATTTTACAGGATGTTACCACAGATCTAAATGATATTAAACCTACCCAAGGTGCAAGTCGTGTCTGTGGTTGATTTTCACGACAAGAGCATTTGTCTCTGAACAGTCTGGGTCGGGTTGTACCTTGTAAAGTGACATCGAACTGAAAAGCTACTTTTCTAGAATTCTTCACGTTTGGATTATTTTTGGCATTATTAGCTCCACCACCGAAGCTGTACGAAGGTTATGTTTTCACTACTGTCTGCTGGTCTGCCTGTGAGCAGGATATGTCAAAAGGTTATGTACGGATTTGGCCAAAACTTGGTGGACATGTTGTGTGTGTGTGACGATGAAGAATTGATTCGATTTTGATGGAGATCCGAAACTGGATCCGTATACGAGAATTTTTTAAGTGATTCTTCACCATTAAGAGATGCGGCCAAAAACGATATATTGCAAGATATTTCAAAAGGTTGTGGACAAGCTGTGAAAAAACAAGGTGGACGAGTTGGTCAAGGTGACAAGAACAAGCTGATTCGATGTTAGTTCAGGATCAGATCCAGATTCCACCAAACCATACACTGTTCAGCTTGTACCATTCTAGTAATAAGTAGTGAAATGAAGCTGAAGCTGAAGCCTTTGCACACCGTCTCTCAACCAATCAAGAGTGCAACTGGGTGCATCCTCACCAGCATTGTATCTCAGTACCAGTGATTGGCAGGAGTACAGTGCCAACCTTCGATTTTCCATCCCACTTAACCCAGCCAGGTGTTAGATTAACGGATAAGGTGGCTGGCTTGAGATCTCTGGGTCCTGCGGCGGAATGGCGACCTGTCTCGGAGTGTGCCTAATAGCCTAGAAAGTGCTTCGGCAGTCCCATGCATTTGAAGATGCAAAAAGGAGTTGTCTTCAACCTACCTGAGGAATGAATTGCCCTTGCCAGAGTATCTGTATTTGATGACATGTGCACAGATCCCCTCACACATGCATAAGTAGGAAGTACCACCAGCAAGCTCAAGAATGAGTCTCCAGGAATATGTAAAATCATACCAGAGATCCTTAAAAATGCAACACCCGACACTGTTGCCAGATTTCATTAATTATTCTGTGAACTTCTCCCTAAAAAGTGGCTCCACGGCATAATACTATATTTCAGGAAACATACGGGAGCCCAGACTGAGTTCAACAATTATGCAGGCATTATTCTTCTTGCAGTTGTAGCCAAGGTGTTTGCCTGGATATTCCTATCTAGAATCCAGGATGGACTGGAGAGAAAAGGATAGGCAACAACAGGCAGGTTTACAACTATCGGGGATGCCTCTTGGTGGTGATTGTACCCCCAAACTTGTTGCATGGGGAAAATCTTCCCCATTCTTCCCTGCTGCCCCGATTCGTCAGGGCAGCTCGGCTATGCCGATCGGTCCCCATGGACCGGCCCTTTCCCTCTTGTCTCTATCTCTTCTCTCTCTCTTTCTTCCTTTCTATCTCCCTATCACTCTCTCTCCCTCTCTAACTCTAACTCTGGTGTGGCCCTGACTTTGTGAAGGTGGGGGAACACCATCCTGGATGTGGGGGATTTCTGGGTCGCTCCTGTGAGATCAATCGGCTGAAAATTGACGATTTTATGTGACATTCACCTTTGACCTTTTGACCCAATTATTAATTTGTCTTCTCCATATTCTAATAATAAATCTTTGTTGAAAATTTGATGACAAAGGTTCAAATGGCAAAAGAGTTACGACACGGACAGACAGACAGACAGACACACGAGTGATTGTAAAACCCCGTCTCCCGCTGCGTGGGGGACGGGCTAATAATTAGAAGCTCTAGTGGTCCAGCCATGTCAACACTATGGGGAGATATGATTGATATTTAGTCTCGACTATTCCTGAAAGGGAAGGAGAAGGTATTGTAATCGGTCAGTGTGTATTTGTCACAATCTGTGTACGCAGACCAACTTTAATATAGCATCCCTGGTGGCCTATTTTAGTATTGTGCCATAAGCGGTCATGCAAAGTTTGTTTGTTTACCACCATAAGTTGCTGTTATACCTTGAATGTGCATTACGTCCAAACTAGAGATGATCAACTGCAATGTATATAGTATATTCAAAATTAAACTACACACACTTAGCTTTACACAGAAATGAAACACCTTTATAAATTTGGAACGCATACTTTAATTCATGGACTAGTGTTTGTGTGTTTGTTTGTCGCGCTACACCTACAGTTCTGGACCGATTAGATCCAGACTTGCTACATAGGATCAGCATGACCCCAATTGGTGTATAGGGGTGCTCAGTGGTCTTGAGGGTCTTGGAGTAGGGGGGTGATTGGGACCAATTTTTTATGTAAATGTGTATCGTGTAGCGCCGCCTCCAGGTGGGAGCAGATATTACAAGTCCCACCCTTTACAGTCCAGTATTCCTGTCCCCACGTTTTCCAGAGTGGTGAGGTATTTTGAGTTGCATAACCCCCCACAACACAATTAGTATAATAACAATGCCCATGGCGGCTCCCCAGTTGAAAATAAAATGCTTAATTATAAAAAATATATTTAAAAAATAATCTGTATTCATGTCAAAAGTGGTTACCAAGCCACACCCACTGGCCCTCACTCAATCCTCAATCGAGATTGAGAATTACTGGTCCTCAGTAAATGTCCATTCATTTCCTATGATCTATAACAGTTACCAAAGCATTCTTTGCGTCAGCGAGTGAGTGAGTGAGTCCGCACTGGTTCTCAGATCTACTGTTATCTATTTGCCATAGCAATGCTCTGCACTGTTAAATGCTCTGTCTTGTCATTATGGTGATTATGTTGAGGACTAAATGAAACTCCTGCAGGATTTTACTACATCTCTAAATCTGGTGGTTCTGTTCTTGAATGGTAGTACACCAGACAGTCCACAGTCGTATGTTAGGAAGACTCTAGAGGGCCTGACACTGCCATTGCCATTGTTCCTTGCTTGACCTATTGCAGTATAGTTAATCGGGCTTTTTCTCTTCCTTCTTACATTTATTTTAGCAGTTTGTTATACAACTGATTCCTCGTATCCACTTGTCCGTATGGAGAAATGCCCCACAATTACCACTGTGCCTTAGGACCGAGGCAGTCATTATCTATCAGAACATTCCCTTGGCGGTTGAACATGTTTCAAACCATGCAAGTCCGAATTGCATCAATCCTAATTCCTAACACTAACCCAGTGGCCATATTTGAAAAATTGCAGGTAAATCTTACACTGGCAAAAAAAAAAGAAAAAAAGTCAGGAGACGACGATGGTTCACGAGCGGGCGGTATCCAATGACAAAGGTCAAAACCGACATTGAAAATATATAAATAGGAATGTATTATCTGTTATGAGACTAGTTAACTACACAACAACAACACAAAAACAACATGCATTTTAAGGCCATTTTCCCTGCTAGAGCGGGGGTTAGCCTTGTGGTCCCCATGACAATCTTCCCAAGATTCTTCCCAAGGTCCCCAAGACTCGTTAACTACACAATACTGAAAATTCGGTTCGATTACGACAACTTTGAAAATTTGACCTTTGTGACCTTGAAATGTCAAAACGAAGGTTACTGACCTTAAAATGAGATAGAAAATAATGTATAATCAGTTATGAGGTTAGTTAGCTACATAATACCGAAAATGTGGTTCGATTCCGGCAACTTTGAAAATTTGACCTTTGTGACCTTCAAAGGTCAAAGATTCTGAAATTTGTTGGAAAACTTGTATTTCATGATGTATGTGATAATATAAGATCATGTACGACATTTCACCCTATCAGGAAGCGAACAATGTAATAAAACCATCAAAAATCGATTTTTCTAAATTTTGTGACCTTGTGACCTTGACCTTGGGGTGAAAATGAAAAATCGAGCCCCGTGGGGCGAGACACATGACATTGGCCTGACCAAATATCGAAACCCCTGGCAGATTCCACCAACTCCCTCGGAGGAGATGTAGCTTGAACTCGATTACCCCCTAAAAAGACATCTTTTTCGGGCGTGGCTCCGCCCACAATGGGCGCAATATGTCCACTCGAGGCAGGACACAACTAGATCATGATATCAACCTCCCACCCAAGTTTCATCAAGATCGGATGACATCATCGGGTAGTTATGCTGAGGACAGACAGACAGACAGACAGACACACACGCATGACGAATATAGTGGTCACTCTGTTTGATAACTCGTGAACCAATAGGTGTATCTCGTTCACTTGATTCAGAAGGAATTTGAAGCCTAATGTGGGATTGTGCCACCTGTTGGTGAGATCAGGCTGAGAAGGCAGTTTAGATCATTAGTGAACCAGCTGGGGTTTTAGCGACAATCCGATAGCAAAACAAGCTCAGATGGTAAGACTAAAAATCCCAAATACTTCGAATCCAAATCCTGCTATCATTGTTAAGTGGGATCTGAACAAAGACCTTGGGGATGTCAGTCATAATACTTTTTCAAACTGTTAACACTTGGAAGATGTTTTGCAATCCTGACGAATTTCACACTTCACAATCTCTCTCCGAAACAGCTGTTCACCACCATCTCTTGTCTTCCCCCATCCAAAACCTTGATCTCTTCTACCCCCGTTAATTCACCCCAGATCCACTTTTTTTTAAATCCTGACTTCTTTCTTTCCTGGAAGTTCTAGCAATGTCCATGTGTTTCATACCTTTCCCACACCCTCCCTCCCCCGCCTCCCCCCCAAGCCCTCTCCCCTCCCATGGATCTTCCGTTGTCCCTGTTCTCTGCTGTTGTAATTTTGTGTTTCCCTCTCTCTCCCATCTTGTCTCCCGCTCCCTTTATTGTATGTTTTGTGTGTCCGTTTGTCTTTTTTGTGATTGTTGTTAGCTCTTACACGAGCCTCGATCTTGTATACAAAAAAAAAGGGACCGTCTGGCAAATCTATTGAGGAGGTGCAGTCATTCAAACTCGTGTGTCTCACTATCAGCCATGATCTTTCTTGGGTAAACCACATTTAAAAGTGGGCCTCAAAAACCAGCTGTCAAATGGGTATCCTCCGTTGTATAACGTCCTTCCTCAGCACACCTGAAATCCTCTCCAACCACAAGGCCTTCATCCTTAGCTTGATGGAGTACGGCTCTCCCCTCTGGGCTGGCTCCCCTGCCTCACATATTGCTTAGCTCGTGAAAACCAAGGCTTTCAAAATTATTGGAATCTCCTTGCGATGAAGCTGTCTATAGGTGGATACGCCATCACAGACAGGGTGGTGGTCTCTCTGTCTTCTCAGGCTTCCTTTCTGGTCTTGCACCCTCTGTTCTTTCCATGCTTTGTCCCCCAGGTTTCTGCAGGGCTCACACTGTTCACCATCAACCCCCATCAGCTCATCTCCACTCATTCGGTCCTCTTTTTTCCACCTGTGGAATCAACTTCCATATTCTCTTCAATCTCATTCTTTCCTCGAGGTCTTCAAGACGGCTGTTCACCACCATCTCAAAATATCCCTAATCCAAAACCATGATCTTTTATACTCTCGTTTCCCCCCTCATCCCCAGCCCAATCCCTCCTCCTTCCAAATTTCCAGTTTTCCCTCCTGTGAGTTTCCTTCTGTATCCATCTTGTCCACCCCATGGCATCCTCTCCTGCCCTTCATTCCTCCCCAGACCCATTGTTTTGCCTTTAACTCCACTGATGGTGTTTCCCCTCTCTCTCTACTGTTCCTTTTGTCCTGCTGCGTCCTGATCTTCTCAGTGTACTCGTACTAGCTCTTCCACGAGCCTCGACTATCCATACAAAAAAAACAAAAATACAAATGCATCCCAGGTAGCCCAGCCTAAACCCTACCTATAATGCTATTGTATTATATTATACTGAAGGAGCCGGGGCTCCCACGTCGATCGGAAGAATGGACGCGACAAAAAGCTAGAATTCATCTGAGTTGCTTTAATGAAATCAAACACTCAGGCACTCTGAAAAACCGTTTATCAGTCAGCAATATATATCTATTCCGCCAGGGGGTTTGCCCAGGCCCGGCGCCAGGGGGCGTGGCCCAGCGTCCTGGCTGCGGCCTGGCAAGTTGAGGGCGAGCCTGGGCGTCCTGGACGAGCCCGGCATGGTGATCGCTCCGCGTCCTTGATAGGTGCAAGGCGATTGTGAAAACTCAGCGGCAGCCGCTACACACGTCCCCCCAGAATCGACTTGCACCGGCAGGGTCAATTTGAGGGGGGTCCTGATGACCCGGCCGAAGCGACCCCTGGCGGGTCGTGGGAGGGGGTCCGGTGAGGTGGTGGGCGGTCGAGTGGGGGGCACCGTGGACGGGGGACGGCCTCGCCGCGGCGGAAGGGCCACCCGTGGTGGGTGGTCGACGTCCACGTGCGCCGGCTTGAGGCGGTCCACAGCAATCCGGTCCGACCTGCCGCCGATGTCGATGACGAACGACTTGTCGTCCCGTCGCAGCACCCGGAAGGGCCCGTCGTACGGCGGCTGGAGTGGCCACCGATGTGCGTCGTGACGCACAAAAACATACTCCGCTGTGCGGAGTGCTGGGGGGACGTAGGACTGGGGGTCACCGTGGTGGGATGTTGGCACGGGGGCAAACCGTCGGGCGGCCTCCTGGAGGTCCGAGCGCTGGTGAGCTGCGGACCAGGGACTGGTAGCGTCGGGCACAAATTCGCCCGGGACGCGTAGCACCTGGCCATAGACAAGCTCGGCGGTGGATGCCTGGAGGTCCTCCTTGGGGGCCGTGCGAAGGCCCAAAAGGACCCACGGCAGCCGGTCGGCCCACCCGACGTCTTGAAGGCCGGCCATGAGCGCGGCCTTCATGGAGCGGTGGAATCGCTCGCACAACCCGTTTGCTTGGGGGTGGAAGGCCGTAGTACGGTGGAGCTTGATCCCCAGGTTGCGGGCGACCGCGCCCCACAGCTCGGAGGTGAACTGTGGACCGCGGTCTGACGAGATGTCCGCCGGTGCGCCGAAGCGGGCGACCCAGGTGGCGATGAAAGCCTGCGCCACGTCGGCGGTGGTGGTGGAGACGAGGGGAACGGCCTCCGGCCACCTGGTGGTCCTGTCCACCATGGTGAGCAGGTGTGTGAACCCCCGTGACGGGGGGAGGGGGCCCACCAGATCCACGTTGACGTGGTCGAAACGTCGTTCGGGCACGGTGAAAGGTGCCAGCGGGGCCTGGGTGTGTCGGTGGACCTTGGCCCGTTGGCAGGCCGTGCAGGCGCTGGTCCAATCGCGGACGTCCCGACGAAGGCCGTGCCAGACGAAACGCGCCGACACCAGCTTCTGGGAAGCTTTCCGGCCCGGGTGGGAAAGGCCGTGGAGGGAGGCGAAGATGCGGCGTTGCCAGGCGACGGGCACGATGGGGCGAGGCTGGCCTTGGGAGACGTCGCAGAGCAGGACAGTGTCCGCGCAGGGGATGTCGGCCAGGCGGAGGCCCGTGTCCGCCGCCCGGAGGGCTTGCACCGTGGTGTCGGTGGTTTGGTCCGCCGCCATAAGCGCAAAATCCACGCCCAGGTGGACCGCGTTCGCGCTGGCCCGGGAAAGACAGTCGGCCACGGCGTTGTTTTTGCCGGCGACGTGCCGGATGTCCGTGGTAAACTCCGACACGGCGGAGAGGTGGCGCTGTTGGCGGGCCGACCATGGCTCCGTGACCTTGGCCATGGCGTAAACCAACGGCTTGTGGTCGACGAACGCCGTGAAAGGTCGGCCCTCCAGGAGGTGGCGGAAATGGCGGACGGCCAGGTGTAGACCGAGGAGCTCCCGGTCAAACGTGCTGTATTTGAGCTCGTTCGGCCGGAGCTGCCGGCTGAAAAAAGCGAGTGGCTGCCAAACCCCGTTCACCCATTGCTCATGTACGGCGCCCACCGCGTAGTCGGAGGCATCCGTGGTGAGGGCGATGGGAGCGTTGAGCACCGGGTGAGCGAGCAGTGTTGCGTCGGCGAGGGCCCGCTTTGAGCCTTGGAAGGCCGCATCCATTGCTGCGGACCAGGCGATGTCGTGCTTGGCCGGCATGCCCCGGAGGGCTTCGTAGAGGGGCCGCATGAGCTGAGCAGCGCGGGGCACGAAGCGGTGATAAAAATTCACCATTCCCAGGAATTCCTGCAGGGCCTTTATGGTGCGGGGACGCGGGAACGTGGTGATGGCCTCGACCTTGGTTGGCAGCGGCACGGCCCCGTTCTTGGTGATGTGATGGCCCAAAAAATCAACGGCCGTCGTGCCGAAGTGGCATTTGGCCGGGTTGACGATGAGGCCGTGCTCGCTGAGGCGCTCGAACAGTGTCCGGAGGTGGAGGAGGTGCTCGGCCCGGGACGTGCTGGCGACGAGGATGTCGTCCAGGTAAACGAAAAGGAACGGCAGGTCACGCAGCACGCCGTCCATCAAGCGCTGGAACGCCTGAGCCGCGTTCTTGAGACCAAACGGCATCCGCAAGAATTCGAATAAGCCGAACGGCGTGATGACTGCCGTTTTAGGGACGTCGGCCGCCCTGACAGGTACCTGGTGATATCCCCGTATGAGGTCAATTTTCGAAAAAATGACCCGTCCCGCCAGACGGGCGGAGAAGTCTTGGATATGCGGGATCGGGTACCTGTCGGGGGTGGTAGCGTCATTGAGACGGCGGTAGTCGCCACACGGGCGCCATCCACCCCCCGGCTTTGGCACGATGTGCAGTGGCGAGGCCCACGCGCTATCGGAGCGCCGCACGATGCCGAGGTGCTCCAACGCGTCGAATTCGGCCTTCGCTACGGCGAGCTTGGCTGGGTCGAGGCGGCGGGCCCTGGCGTAGACCGGCGGGCCCGTGGTTGGTATGTGGTGCTCGATCCCATGCCGTACTGCGACGGCCGAAAACGTCGGCCGCGTGAGGGCCGGGAACTCCGTGAGCAGGCTAGCAAACTCGTTCGCCGCCGGGACGGCGCATGCCAGCTCGGTCGGCGCGGAGCTGCTCAATGTGCATACCAGGGAGCTGAAGGTTTCAGCGTTGATTAAACGACGCCATTGGACGTCCACCAGCAGTCCGTGTGCGCAGAGGAAGTCGGCGCCTAGCAGAGCCACGGGCACGTTGGCGGTTACAAACGTCCAAGCAAAGCGTTGGCCGCCGAAGCAGAGGGTGACGTTGCGCGGGCCGAAGGTGCGGATAGTCGATCCGTTGGCCGCAACTAAGGAGGGGCCGCAAACCGCGGATTGCCTGTCCTGGTCAGAGGCGGGTATGACGCTCAGTTGGGCGCCGGTGTCGCACAGGAAGCGCCGTCCGGACGCTTTATCTGTGATGAACAGTAAGTTGCCCGTGTGGCCGGCGCTCATGGCTGGTAATGAACGCCGGCCCGGCCGTTTCCCGGCCTGCCGAAGGTGCACGGGGGTCGGCATGTCCGGGCCTTCTGTCCGAACCTGGCATGATAGTAACACCACGCTTGGTCAGGTGGAGGCCTCGGTCGTCGTGCCGGAGGTGGTCGGCTCGGTAGAGCGGCCGCCAATGGCGTCGGCAGTTCGGCCGTCGACCGTGCCGGGTGCTCGGGCGCCCTGGGTGTTGCGTCGGACGGCGGTGGGTCCCATGTCGCCGCTACGATGCGCTGTCCTGCGGCGGAGATCTTGTCGGCTTCTCTGGCAAGGGCCCGGGGATCTGTGATCGTCGTGCTTGCCAGGGCGAGGCGTACCGGGTTAGGCAGCTGACGGAAGAACAGCTCCCGGAACAGGAATGCCGGAGAGTGCTCGCCGAGCAGTGAAAGCATGTAGTCCATGCGCTCGGAAGGGCGCGTGTCGCCGAGCTCAGGCAGATCGAGCAGGCGCCGTGCGCGTTCCGCCGATGGGAGGGCGAAAGCATCGAGGAGCAGCTTCTTAATCGCGCCGTATTTGTCAGCGGCTGGCGGGCTTTCGAGGAGGCTCAGGGCGCGGGCCGCGGTAACCGACCCGAGCGCAGCTACCACATGGTGGAAGCGGGTGTCGTCGGCCGTGATGCCTCGCAGGGCGAACAGGGACTCCGCCTGTGCGAACCAAACCGCCGCGTGAGCCTCCCAGAAGGTAGGCAGTTTAAGGGCGACTGCCGTGTCCATGTCGATAGGTCACCAATGAAGGAGCCGGGGCTCCCACGTCGATCGGAAGAATGGACGCGACAAAAAGCTAGAATTCATCTGAGTTGCTTTAATGAAATCAAACACTCAGGCACTCTGAAAAACCGTTTATCAGTCAGCAATATATATCTATTCCGCCAGGGGGTTTGCCCAGGCCCGGCGCCAGGGGGCGTGGCCCAGCGTCCTGGCTGCGGCCTGGCAAGTTGAGGGCGAGCCTGGGCGTCCTGGACGAGCCCGGCATGGTGATCGCTCCGCGTCCTTGATAGGTGCAAGGCGATTGTGAAAACTCAGCGGCAGCCGCTACAATACCAACTATACAGATAGATAATTCTGGAATAGATAACAGTACCAACCTATACAATGGATAATTTTAGAATACAAGCAGAGCAGACGTCGCTCAGCCATCGAATACTCCGAAGTTCCTACAGGATGCGCATGATCTTCCAGGAACCTTGTCGTGGTTAAGATTCAAAAATCCAGGCTTACTGCACATGCTCACCCATTTGTGTAACCGCTTTCCGGAGTCGGTTCAAACATACTTCCATCAAGCCAGCCATCCCATGTAATCATCCAACCCTACGCACAATAATGTCTAGCACCATTTACTGCACCTAGCCTACCCCTCTTATTTGCAGGTACCATGTTTCATCCCCTCTTCATTCATTCATTTCCTTGCTTGGTGTGTTCAACTGCTGCCCAACTTACTCATTCTCAATTTGTTACCTTTCATACCCTTTTATCACATCACTCTTCAATGAGCCTCGATTTTCCATACAATAATAAATAAATAAAGACTCACAAAGCAAATGCATTTTTGGTCCAAAAAAACAAATTATTTTGCATCGAATTGCAAAAAGAACAAGTAAATGTATGAGCTCCAATATATTCCGTGTGTTGTCCTTTTGCTTTGCAAAGATTTTCGACATCTCGGAGCAGAACTTTGGTGCTTGTCAATGAATTATTGAAGGACTATTAAGTTCAAATTTCTTTCAAGCATTGCCAAAGGTCATCAAGAGATTTAGGACCTCTTTTTTAACGGTGTTGTACCCATTTACAGGCCTGCCACACATATGAATGATAGTTTCACTCTACTTGCATGGAAATCCCTGATTATTTCAATAAAGCTTCATCGTGTCACTTAACTATTTCACTGAAGCAACTAAACGGTTTTGGATTGCCCTTTTTGTGTTCCCATTTGAATTCCTGGCTCATTAGGCAGCGGACCCAGGTTCAGATCCCATATAGTGCATGCCGCCCATTGTCTACCAATGTCCTTGTAATCCAAGAAAAGGCACACTGATGTCTACTAATGCCTTTATCCTGATTTCTGCACTTGAGTTATATAGAAGGTACATCATGGTCTTTAGAAGAATATAAAAATGAAAAACATAGAATAAAAAAATTAAACCAGAATGGTACTCGGTAGAGAGCATACCTCCGCCAGGCTGAACATTTTGGGGTTTGTTTCCCACTCATAGGTCAGATCTGGATCCGGACCTGAACCAAACTCCAATCGGCCTGTTCTCGTCACCGACCCAACTCTTCCAACAGATTTGTCAGAACTCGTCCACAACTTTTTGAAATATCTTGCTACATATCTTTATTCTTAAATCAATTAAAAAATTAAAATTTTCTCAGATTCAAATCTTGACCAAAACCGAATCAATTTGTCCGTGTCACACATCCAACATGTCTACCAAATTTCGTCCAAATCCATCCACAATGTTTTGAGATATTGTGATTATACATATATATATATATATATATATATATATATATATATATATGTATCTATACATATATATATATGTATCTATACAATCACGTGAAAAAGTAAGCACACCCCATGTAAAGTTTTGACTTTTTCAATATATTTCAACATACAGCAATTTGATCTTCATTTCAACAATATTGATAGATAAAGGTGATATAATATTACAACTATCATGAAACATTTACATTTTGTAGTCCATTGTATAATTTAAATAAACATAAATGCAAATTTCGCATGTGGAATAAGTAAGTACACCCCTACATTTATCACTACTTCAAATACCTAAAATTAGAATCAGGTGCACCAGCTCAGGTGCAAATGATTAGAACATCGTTACAGAGGATCTTGGAGGAACCTGTCTTATTTAAACCTCAGACATTTCGTTTGGTTTGCTCTTTGTTGTTGAAGTGTGCGGCGTCACCATGCCTAGATCAAAAGAGCTCTCTGAGGCCTTCAGAAAGAAGGTTATAGATGCCTATTAGTCTGGGAAGGGATTTAAAAAGATCTCCAAACAATTTGAAATAAATAATTCGACTGTGAGGAAGATCATCTACAAGTGGAGAAGATGCCAAACAACTGCAAACTTGTTCAGGCCAGGCCGCCCCAGCAAGTTCAACCCGAGAGCAGACCGCAAGATGCTGAAAGAAATCTCGAAGAACCCCATAATGTCATCACGGGACCGACACGTAGCTCTTGCCACTGTTGATGTCAAAGTGCACGAGTCTACCATTAGAAAGAGGCTGCACAAATTTGATCTACAAGGGAGGTGCCAGGAGGAAACATTTGCTGTTCAGAAAGAACATCAGGGCAAGACTAAAGTTTGCCAATGGACACCTCGGCAAAGACGAGCACTTCTGGAACAATGTGCTCTGGACAGATGAGTCAAAGGTAGAGCTATTTGGCCACAGTACCAGAAGACATGTTTGGTGAAAACCAAAGACAACATTTGACCACAAGAACCTGATACCAACTGTAAAGCATGGTGGTGGAAATATTATGGTTTGGGGCAGCTTTGCTGCATCAGGGCCTGGGCAGCTCACCATCATAGAATCCACTATGAATTCTTCATTGCACCAGAGGATGCTTGAGGATAATGTGAGGCCATCTGTGGGAAAGTTGAAGCTCAACCGAAGGTGGACCTTGCAACATGACAATGACCCTAAACATACCAGTAAATCCACCAAGGAATGGCTGAAAAGAAAGAAATGGGGGGTTCTGGAATGGCCAAGTCAAAGCCCGGATCTAAATCCCATCGAGATGTTGTGGGGGGGATTTGAAACGAGCTGTGCATGCAAGAAACCCCTCAAACATCGCACAGCTGAAAGAATTCTGCATGGAGGAGTGGGCAAAAATTTCTCCCAGTCGATGTCAGAGACTGGTAGACAGTTATAAGAAATGCCTACTTGAGGTTGTTTCTGCCGAAGGGGGCAATACCACCTATTAGAGCCAAGGGTGTACTTACTTTTTCCACATGTGAAATTTGCATTTATGTTCATTTAAATTATACAATGGACTACAAAATGTAAATGTTTCATGATATTTGTTATATTATATCACCTTTATCTATCAATATTGTTGAAATGAAGATCAAATAGCTGTATGTTGAAATATGTTTGTAAGTCAAAACTTTACATGGGGTGTACTTAGTTTTTCACGTGACTGTATATATTGTTGCGAATATGGAATTTGGCCTCCATATCCGCTTGTAAATATTCCCCTATTTTCTCCAATACTCCCCAACTTTCCCCAATCCCCCATTCCCTAGTCCCATTGCATGTAAATAACAATCAGTAGAGCCGACCTTCCCCTTATTCCCCCATTAAATGTCGTGCCCAGGTCCACCGCACCACACGTAGACAACTTTCGGACATCTTCCTAGTTATTCTTATTCTATGTCAGTTAAGGCCTCGTCTCCATTAATTATGACTCTTCGTTGCACCAGAATGTGATTATATGGCATCAGTAGTGAGTTTAGGACCTTTCCCATACCTCCTTCCATCTTCTTCCCCAACAATTACAACAACAACAGAGGAGATGGCGGCGGAGCGGGGGAGGATGCGTCCTCACACCGGCTCGATTAGCGCCATTGACCACGCGCTCCACGGGGTTACCACGGAGGGGCTGGCTGTCAGCTCCTCCTCAAGGGCGGAGCCTGGTAACCCCCCGCACCCAATCAGAAGGGCGGACCGATTCCATCTGGGGCGGCGCTAACGAGCCGAGGGCGTGTCACTCCCCGCCGGATATACGCGGCCCCGCGCCGGAGGCCCGGATGTGACGTGAGATGCGCCCCCAGCTGGAGAAAGACGGACCTGCGAGCGCTGAAACAGATGCGCCTGAGTTTGGAGAGGCCTGAGAAAGACCCGCCTGAGAAAGAACGTCACCTCTGAGCGCTGCGACGAGACCTCCCCGCATCTCTGGACCGAACCGTGTTGATCCTGCCCCGAGCCCAGGTGCACCTGGAGCCATCGCTACCTTGCCTTTCCTAGCCATCAATCCCCGTGTGAGTCAGCTTGTCCCGTTTGCCTGTCGTCTGTTGGGGAATAATATAAGATTGTGTCTAAGTGCTTGTCTTTCTATGTTGTACCTCTCGTCCCTGTAATCTGACCTTCCGCACGAATATAATCTCCTCCGGAGGTCTTGAGAACCGTATCCCTGGTGTCGTCATTTTAATCCCAGCCGTGTGTCTGTTCCTTCATTGACCTAGCATCGCGCGACTAGTCAACGTTCGGCTTCGGGTATAATATCGAGTATAATCTTGTGCAGACGTGGTCATCCCAAAACCGCTCGGTGAATAACATCCAAGCCACGTCTGTAACAATTGGTTGTCAGGAGTTGGATTCGAACCTGGGACTAAATTTATTTAGCCCAAATTTTGGACACCAATTGTGTTAGTACGGTAACAATTGGTGTCGAGGAGTGGAATTCGAACCCGGGACTAAATTTATTAGGCCCAAATTTGTAACAGTTAGAATCGATTTGGAGCGCGTTTCCCGCGCGAAATTATAACGGCCGAAATTTGAATTTGTTTTACGAAAATAAAAATAAAAAAAAAACCGAATTTTGAAAGTCGCGCTATGGCGGATCAAGACAGCTGGGGTCCGGTAGAGGAGAGAGAGGTAGGGTCGATCCAGGACCAAAATGAGGGACAGGAGGAGAGCGAAGCAGTGAGGGCGGCAGGTTCGCAAAATAGCGCCGTCACGCACGAAGAAGCGGGCGCGCAAAATGGCGCCTCGCTGATCACCGCGCCAGCGACCGTGGCAGCGCCCCTGGTGGATTCGAACCTTTTCCTCCTGCAAATGGGGGCCCTTATGGAGAGGCTAGAAGCAAAAATGGGGGTAATGGGAAACGAAATGGGGGTAATGAGGGACGAAGCGAGGGGTACCAGTGAGGGGTTAGACAATAATTTTAAGGGATTAGACAAGAAATTTGGGAAGTTAGACAATAATTTTGAGGAGTTAGACAAGAAATTTGGGAAGTTAGACAATAATTTTGAGGGGTTAGACAACGGGATAAAAGAGGTGAGAAATGGGTTAATAGGGTTAGAAAACAGTATGGAAGGCAAATTGAGGGACATGAGGGACCAAGCGGAAAGGGAAGTTAAACAAATGGAGCAGCAGATAGAGGGGGTCAGAATGGGGGTAGAAACCAAACTGGATGCTCACAGGGAGGAAATGGAGCAGATGAGGGTGGCATCTGGGCAGGAGATGCAAGTGATGGGAGAGGAGATCAGAAGAGGAGTGAGTGAGGAGGTCGGAGGAGTGCGCGAGGAGGTGAGGAACTGTGAGGAGCACATGGAAAAGGAGGTGAGAAAGGGGACTGTAAAGTTACAAGGGGGCATAGAGGACCTGACGCAGGAGGTGGAACAGCTGACGGAGGGACAAAAAGGACTAACGGAGCAGGTTCAAAGGAACACTGCAGTATTAGGAGGTTTAAAAGCGACACAAAACGACATAAAAAACGACTTAATAGCGACAAAGAGGGAATGTCAGATAGTACGTGAGGGACTGACAACGAGGTTGGACGAGGTGATAGAGGTAATGGAGACGAAGGACCGGCAGGTGAGGACGCACATGGAAACGGTCAAGGTAGCCTTGGAGGACGAGCTTGAGGAGACGTACCGGGGAATAAAAGAGGTGAAGCAGAAACTAGAAGAAGTGGAAGAAGGGATGAGCGAAATTAAGAAGCGACGGAGAGGGGATAAGAAAGAGATAAAAGAGGAGATAAAAGAATTGGTCCAAAGTCTGTGTTCGGATCGTGATGATGTGCCCATTAACCGGATGAGGGATTCGCAGGTGATGGAGGAGAAGCGAAGAGGAAGAGGACCCGGTGTAAGTGGTGACCAATATGGTCGTGCGTATGATGCGCCAGGGGATTTAATAAGCTTGGGGGTCGAGATGGACCCGGGTGTTCGTGAGAGGCCATTGGTGAGGTGTGCGACAGGTCTGGTGTGCGAAAAAGGAGGTGTGCAAGAAAGTCCGACTCTGGGGTGTGTGAGGAAAAAGTGTGTGCCAAGGAGTGAGGGTGCTGGCGAGAGTGAGTCGGTCGTAGCGCGTGTGCGAGGGGGCACATGGAAGCGCGGGGTGGTGAGTGTTACAGAGGGTGTAATGGGAGAGTGTGCGCGAGAAAGGTGTGTGACGGACAGGTGCATGAGGAAAGAGTGCGCTGTCAGAAGTAAGGAAGAGTGTCCACCTGTGGTGAGTGTTACAGAGGGTGTAATGGGAGAGTGTGCGCGAGAAAGGTGTGTGACGGACAGGTGCATGAGGGAAGAGCGCGCTGTCAGAAGTAAGGAAGAGTGTCCACCTGTGGTGAGTGTTACAGAGGGTGTGACGGGAGAGTGTGCGCGAGAAAGGTGTGTGACGGACAGGTGCATGGGGAAAGAGTGCGCTGTCAAGAGTAAGGGTGAGTGCGCTGTCAGGAATGGAGGTGAAAGTAGTGAGAGTGACATGGAGCGTGAGTTAGTTGTGACAGGTGAGCGAGGATGTACACCTGGGATGGAAGGATGCACACCTGGAATGGTAGAGCGTGAGTGGGAATGCACGCTGGAGTTGGTGGTGAGGCACGTGGTTGGGTGTGCGAATGAGGGCACACCTGTGATTGTCACAGAGGAGGTGACCGAGGAGGGGGTGCGAAGCGGTGTATTGGTGAGGTGTGCGAGCAACGAATGTGTGCCAAAGTGTTCGGTGGTCAGGTGTGTGACCAAGGCTGTGAGTGGAATGAGGGTACCTGGGTGTGTAAGGAAAGGTACGAGGAGCATGGGCACGGCTGGATGTGTGAGCAAGGAACGGGCTGCGGGGTGTAAGCGTCCAGGTGAAGCATCGACGTTAGACGGGGTAGAGTTTAGAACGACTTATAGCCGAATCGGGCCCTCGGTGCGTGCTGGGCTTCGCTTTGAACGGCCGCGTCCAGGCTCCACTAGGCGGAGCTGGCAGCCCGATAGAAAGGGTCGTCATGGCGACCACTTTTTGGTGAGACGTGCCGGCAGGTCGAGATCGGGGCATTGGATGGCTCCGTGCCGAGATGGTGCGTGGGATCTCGGCCCGGGTAAACCTCCTTCCCTGCACCGAATGCGGGACGCACCCAGCCGCTGGCACAGAACAACCAGCATTCATGGCTTGGCTTTACGAAGCCGGGCTTTGGACAGGAATTGGCGCACCGAGAGGTATTAGTGAGTCGACTGGGTGATGAGGTTAGTGTTTTGGACCCAAAATTAGAGAAAAACAAAATTTGATGATTGGCAAGGGATTGGCAGTAGTGATTGGCAGATGATGGGTAGTGATTGGCAAATTTTTGATTTGTTGAAATTTGATGTGCAAAATTGGTAGTGAGAGACCCCCGATGTGGTGGGATGGCATCCCTGCCACCCTTCCCATGAGGGGGGCAAAGGAGCAATAGTTTATGGGGTGTATGGCAGTGAAAACTAGCCCGGGTGGGTTAGGTTATATTGATAGGGATCTAGAGAAGATGACCTTAGGTGACGTTAAGTTTAGTTAGTGACTGATACCTGTAGTAGGGACGCAGGTAGATTAGTGTGGATGATAATGACGTGGGAGCGCAATAGTTTAAAGGGACGACTGGGAAGCGCAAGTTTCAGAAGGGAGTAGTTAGCTGAGATGATGCTGTGTGTGTGAGAATTGAACAGGTGTGATTGCACAGGTGTGCAACTGGACAGGTGTGTGGAGCAGTGTATGAGTAGTGAGTGTCGTGGATCAGCGCGAATGCGCTTGGGGAGAGAAGGGTGCAGGTGGCACCAGGTGTGAGAGCACAGGTGTGCAAGTACAGGTGTGTGGAGAGAGTTGGAGTAAGTGGTACGGAGTGGTGTGCATGGTGCGAAGGAGTGGATGGGGGAAGAGTGGACCCCTTTCACGAGTACCCGGGGCGGGTAGTGTAAGTGTTAGGTAGAGGGTGCAGGTAAATTGTGGTTGGATATTGGCATTTGTGGTGCGGTTGCAGAATGGTGTTGTGGATGGGTGCATTAGTGTTGTGGAAATGGCTGGGCGTGTAGCCTGTTAGTGTGTGTAGTTGGTTGGGCACTCCACCACTGTGAGGATGTCGGCCAGGTGAGGCCGCAGGTGGGCTCTGGGAGCCGGTAGAGTTGTGGATGGGGCCCGAGGATCCGGAGGATGGACCCGGGTAGCCCAGTGCCAGAGAGGGCACCGAGTGGGGAGAGTGCCAGAGGGCCTTCCCCAGGTAGTTAGGTTAGGGTAAGGAGCAGGTAAGCTCGGAGGCAACCGCAGTGGTGGAGGTGTGCAGGTGGGTAGACCCACTGGGAGAGGTACACGCCACAGCCCAGAAATTGTGCGAGGGCACCGGGAGATGAATCGGGGGAGTGAGACCCCAAATTGAAGAGCACCACAGTTTGGCCAATGGGAATTGGTTTTTAGAACCCAATAGTGTAAGAGGGCCAATGGTTTGGCCGGAGAAAGACCCCGGGTAGTGTAAAGTTAAAGTCACTTAGGAAATAGTTAGGATTGATGAACCTGTCGCACCATACGCAGCCACTTACCTGTGGTGATGATGATGACTCCACACCTGTGTTTTCTTTGTTTTGTTGCAGAAGATGAATTGCTGTGTGGATTTGTGAGACGCATCACGACGTGGATGAGACATTGGGGTGATTCCATCTCTCCCTCCCTAGGAGGGACTGATGATGAATTGGTAATGGCAAATTTTGATGTTCAGTTGGAGATGGCAAATTTTGATGAGAGTTGAAAATGGCAAATTTGATTGGTTAGGAGGGAGAGAAGACGAATTTGGTTTATGGGAGGAACGGGGAAGACAGTAGGGATGTTTGTTGATTTGTAAAGTAGATGTTTATGGGTAGTGTTGTGTTTTGTGGATACAGTAAGGGGTAAGGGAGGGGCCATGTAGGTTACCTGGTGGGGGGGGGGGGCGTACGATAGGAACGTACCTGTCTCACCTGGTTCCCATGTGCCCCCAGTGTGCATCACCTTACATTGCGTGCACTTTTGCGCCCTTACCACCTTACTCACTTGTCTGCTTCTTTTGTCTCCCACCTCCGAGGATCTGGCTTTGGGGTAGAGAGAGAGGAGAGAGAGGTGCTGGCTGCGCAGTTGTGGGCCTGCACTTTCGCTGTTTGCTGCCGGGATCGATACACCATATGGACCGCAATGTTTGTGGCCACCCACAATGGACCGCAGTTCGTTTGCGGCCAAGCACCACCCGGGGATGGACCTATGGGTCAACGTGGCACCTATGCCATACAGGTGAACCACTTTTAGTTAACACCAAGTGCACCACAAGAAGAGCAAGAGACACCTGCAGGGTTAGGGGTTGTCGAATTTATTTTTATTCCAATGAACAATGGTGACTGCACCGATTGGTGGTGGGGTGGTGCTTTTGATGCTCGGGAAGGGTGCTCTGCACGTTATTAAAGGCCGTCGGCCACAGAGCACTCGTGGGTTGGTGTATCGATGCTGGCAAGCGCGCTCTCTCTATGCATAACATCTGCATGTGTCCCTCCAAAAACAGGTCCTGGATCGTAGTGTAAATAGCAGCGTAGTCGTGTAAATAATGCTCCCTACCGGCTGTATGTGTAGGTTGAGAATTCTTTCCGGATTCGGTTATCCTGTGGGTGTGTTTCTGTGAGGAGAAGGGTGCAACGTCGCAGGGGGACATATTTACTCATTTGTGAATATCTGTAAAACTGTCGCACTCAGGGTAGAGTTAATAGTAGAGGGAACTACATTGCGTGCCACACTAAAGTAGGTAAAAATTTATCGGGTCGGGACGCCCCGAGGGTAGAGAAGGGTGCAATGTTGCGAATATGGAATTTGGCCTCCATATCCGCTTGTAAATATTCCCCTATTTTCTCCAATACTCCCCAACTTTCCCCAATCCCCCATTCCCTAGTCCCATTGCATGTAAATAACAATCAGTAGAGCCGACCTTCCCCTTATTCCCCCATTAAATGTCGTGCCCAGGTCCACCGCACCACACGTAGACAACTTTCGGACATCTTCCTAGTTATTCTTATTCTGTCAGTTAAGGCCTCGTCTCCATTAATTATGACTCTTCGTTGCACCAGAATGTGATTATATGGCATCAGTAGTGAGTTTAGGACCTTTCCCATACCTCCTTCCATCTTCTTCCCCAACAATTACAACAACAACAGAGGAGATGGCGGCGGAGCGGGGGAGGATGCGTCCTCACACCGGCTCGATTAGCGCCATTGACCACGCGCTCCACGGGGTTACCACGGAGGGGCTGGCTGTCAGCTCCTCCTCAAGGGCGGAGCCTGGTAACCCCCCGCACCCAATCAGAAGGGCGGACCGATTCCATCTGGGGCGGCGCTAACGAGCCGAGGGCGTGTCACTCCCCGCCGGATATACGCGGCCCCGCGCCGGATGTGACGTGAGATGCGCCCCCAGCTGGAGAAAGACGGACCTGCGAGCGCTGAAACAGATGCGCCTGAGTTTGGAGAGGCCTGAGAAAGACCCGCCTGAGAAAGAACGTCACCTCTGAGCGCTGCGACGAGACCTCCCCGCAGGGGAGGGGAGGTCTCGAGACCTCCCCGCTACCTTGCCTTTCCTAGCCATCAATCCCCGTGTGAGTCAGCTTGTCCCGTTTGCCTGTCGTCTGTTGGGGAATAATATAAGATTGTGTCTAAGTGCTTGTCTTTCTATGTTGTACCTCTCGTCCCTGTAATCTGACCTTCCGCACGAATATAATCTCCTCCGGAGGTCTTGAGAACCGTATCCCTGGTGTCGTCATTTTAATCCCAGCCGTGTGTCTGTTCCTTCATTGACCTAGCATCGCGCGACTAGTCAACGTTCGGCTTCGGGTATAATATCGAGTATAATCTTGTGCAGACGTGGTCATCCCAAAACCGCTCGGTGAATAACATCCAAGCCACGTCTGTAACAATATATATATATATATATGAAGTAATGATTTACTTTTATACCGGTTATATATATATTATTATATTTTATGTATTATTATATTTTATTCTGGAATATATATATTGGTTTAAGCAAATCACTCAATTGCAAAGAATCAATTTTTTAAATTCTCATATCCAGATCTCTATTCGGATATTCATCAAAATCTAATCAATTCGTCTGTGTCACGCACCCAACATGTCCACCAAATTTCGTCCAAATCCGTCCACAACAATTTTCGATATCCTGTTCAAAAAGAAACAGACAGACAGGGGTGAAAACATAACCTCTGCCCACCTCCATAACACGTGACCTGTGACGTCATAATTATGAATAAATAAATTATGCAGGCTCTCTTATGGTAAAATTTTGGGTCAACGGTTGCCGCTAAAATGAATTTTTTAAATGCAGACGCACGTACGTACACCACACGTACGCACCCGATTGCTTAACTCTGTTTTCACTTTGCGAGTGCAGGGTAATAATGAAAACGGTATGCTCAAGTGATGTTCGGGGGTCACTCGAGTAGAAGAGAAAATCCATGTATTGCCATCCGATGGTATGAGGTTAGTCTTGTGCATTACAAAGTGATCCAGTTTGAATTTGTAAAAACTTTCATGGGAACGTCATGTTGTGACAGAAAAAAAAAATGCTTTGAGTTGGGTTTATAAACAAAATGGCCACTGGCTCAGCGAGTCGGGAGAAAGCAGAGACGGATTGGAGGGGGGGGGAGGGGGGAATGGGGGCACTGGGAACTCTGAATTTATAAAATAAATGTTAAATATCAACAAGATACGTTTGAGGAAAAACTTTTCAAGCAACCATTCAAGGGTGCCACAAAGGTACCCGGACAAGGTTTTACAACTGCCTCTCCACCTTGGCCACAGTACATCGAGTGGAATGTCCACAAATAGAACCTCTGCCCCCATATTCCTCATATTAATCTAACATTTCTGATTCTTTACAAGAAAAGTGGGCAACCCCCTCACCCTCACAGTACACCTAAACCCACTCTCCAGCCCTGGTTCTGGTTCAACCTCTGTATCCAGTTATGCTCTCGGCCACCGCTTGCCTCTTGACCCAAAGGTATGTCTACAGTTATTCTGTATTTCTGTGAGCTTTTCTCAAACATGCAATGAGCAGGATATTAAGGTCGGCTCGGGCCCGGCACACACTACGTTATTTATAAACTGGCCCCACGGGCAGTGTGTGTCACACGATGTCAGCACAACTCGACAAACGCTGTAAAAAGTTTCCTGCCATCAGCACGCTGAGCCATGGGATCTTGTTAACGGGGCAACACCAAAGGTCATTTCATCAAACTACATCCTAAATAGGTGTGGATATAGGGTGATACAAAAATAATGTCGTGTTATATTAAGGGTTTAAAATGATACTTCAGATATAACAAAGGAAATGTATCGTCAGGACCAAGTTACAGTCACTGCAATTTTTCTGTACGTAATATGTAGATGGACATCAAAACCTCAATTTGGTGTGAGTACATGCAGGGCTTTACCAAACTTGTACACACACCATCTATACGATTGTAGAATGAAGCCGATGTAGCAAATATTGAGGTCCAACTGCAGTAATTTGATGCACCGCTAATGCCCATCTACATATTACGTACAAAAAACCAGGATGCACCTCACCACATATTTAGAATTTAATTAATTTCACCACCGTACCACACTTATTTATGCTCCTTATATTCACCATTCTCTTCCACCAACATCCTACTCACCCCACCCTGCCCCCCTTAACATAATTCCCCCCTTCTAGATCAGTTTTCTCAATTGTATCGCTTTAAAACTCCCCCTCAACCTATCCATCCCCAGTGCAAGGAAACCCACCACATGCATACTTATTATGTAGATGCTTCCTTTCAGCAAGACTTCCCAGTGGAAACTTTTTAGAAATAATAATCAGGGTATATTTTAACCAAGTGGGCCTTAAGGGGACTCTTGAGCACAAAATCCTTGACGATTAGGTAAATTGCGTCCGACAAATCCACTGGCATTTTGCATTGCATTTTCTGAGCCTCTTATACATTTCCCCCCTTCAAATTAGCTTTAAAATGATGGATGGAATGGCACGGCAAACTGCCTCCAGCACCAAATTTTCCATTACACTGTCAGTCCAATGATGCACGGTGGTTTCGGCCGTGCTATCTATCATGCTCTGGCAACGGCTGCTAATTTATGCACATGTTGCTTTTAGAAATAACCCTGAACACCTTCATAGCATAGAGAGACACGAAAAGAGAGAGAGGGAGAGAGGGAGGGGGAGAGGAAGAGGGAGAGGGAGAGTGAGAGTGAGTGAGGGAGAGAGAGGGGAGAGAGAGAGAGGGGAGGGAGAGAGAGGGGGGAGAGAGAGAGGGGGGAGAGAGAGAGGGGAGGGAGAGAGATAGAGAGTGAGAGAGACATGAAAAGAGAGAGAGGGAGAGAGTGAGAGAGGGAGGGGGAGAGGAAGAGGGAGAGGGAGAGTGAGAGTGAGTGAGGGAGAGAGAGGGGAGAGAGAGAGAGGGGAGAGAGAGAGAGGGGAGGGAGAGAGAGGGGAGGGAGAGAGAGGGGGGAGAGAGAGAGGGGAGGGAGAGAGATAGAGAGTGAGAGAGACATGAAAAGAGAGAGAGGGAGAGAGTGAGAGAGGGAGGGGGAGGGGGAGAGGAAGAGGGAGAGGGAGAGTGAGAGTGAGTGAGGGAGAGAGAGGGGAGAGAGAGAGGGGGGAGAGAGAGAGAGGGGAGAGAGAGAGAGGGGAGGGAGAGAGAGGGGAGGGAGAGAGAGGGGAGGGAGAGAGAGAGAGAGAGAGGGGAGAGAGAGAGAGGGGAGGGAGAGAGAGGGGAGGGAGAGAGAGGGGAGGGAGAGAGAGGGGAGGGAGAGAGAGAGAGAGAGAGAGAGAGAGAGAGAGTGAGAGAGAGATAGACAGAGACAGAGACAGAGACAGAGAGATGGAGAGAGAGAGAGAAAGAGAAAGAGAAAGAGAAAGAGAAAAACAAAAAGAGCGAGAAAAAAATTAACCAGAACAACACTCAGTGGAGCGCATACATCCGCCAGGACATTTTCTGTATCCCACTGATAGGCCGGATCTGGATCCGGACCAGAACCAAAAATGAATCAATTTGGTCGTGTTAAAGCGCGGCGTTACGCGCGCTGCTTGTGAGCAAGGAGGAAGCGGACAAGCGGTAACATATAAACGCCTTTATTCAAGACTACACTGTAACACTGTACCGCTCCGGGCTGGGCGCCCGGTGTCTCTCATGAGGCCACGCCTACCCCTCGGACGTGGCCACCGCCCACTTGGTGCGTGGAATGATGTCACCACGCCAGTGGGCTTTTGTGTCCGCCACACGCGCCCCCCCAGAATTCCCGCGCACCTGGAGGGCCAGTTTGCGGGGCAGACGAATGACCCGGCCGAAGCGCCCCCTGGCGATCGGCGGCGTCCGGGGTGCAGGGATGCCAGGTGGGATGCCCCTGGCTGCTCCTGGGATGGGTGCAGGACCGGGGGGCGGCGTGGCGGCGGGGCTGGGCGGTGCCAGGGGTCCGCCCGCAGGAGGGCGGCCCCGACGTGGGGGTCGGGCCACTGGCGGTGGATGGTCCACATCGAGGTGGGCCGGCTTGAGGCGGTCTACCGAAACGCGGTCAGGAGTACCGCCGATGTCCAGGGTGAAGTGCTTCGCCCCGGTCTCCAGCACGCGGAAAGGCCCGTCGTACGGGGGCCGCAGTGGTGTCCGATGGGCATCGTGGCGGACGAAGACGTACTCCGCCGTGCGAAGCTCCGGGGCGACGTGCGTCGGTGGGTGCCCGTGGCATGCCGTTGGCACCGGGGCGAACCTCTGGGCGGTCTCTTGCAGAGCGGAGCGCTGCTGTGCCGCGGACCATGGTGCCGTGGAGTCGAGGAGGAACTCGCCCGGCACCCGCAGCGGTTGCCCGAAGACCAACTCCGCCGCGGATGCGCGCAGGTCCTCCTTG
Source organism: Myxine glutinosa (assembly GCF_964187855.1). Taxonomy (NCBI): domain Eukaryota; kingdom Metazoa; phylum Chordata; class Myxini; order Myxiniformes; family Myxinidae; genus Myxine; species Myxine glutinosa. The sequence goes on from NC_136273.1 coordinate 78,809,793, forward strand.
GGCGCCGTCCGGAGGCCCAGCAGGACCCAGGGGAGCCTGTCGACCCAGCCGCCGTCGCGGAGGGTGGCCCGGAGCGCGGCCTTCAATGAGCGGTGAAATCGCTCACACAGGCCGTTAGCCTGGGGGTGGTAGGCCGTGGTTCGGTGCAGCCGGACCCCGAGCCCCTGCGCAACCGCCCCCCAGAGCTCCGAGGTGAACTGGGGGCCGCGGTCGGATGAGATGTCTGAGGGGGCGCCGAACCGGGCGACCCAGGTGGCGATGAAAGCCTGCGCGACATCGGCCGCCGTTGTCGACGCCAAGGGCACGGCCTCCGGCCACCGGGTGGTGCGGTCCACCATGGTGAGGACGTGGGTGAAACCCCGCGAGGGGGGCAGAGGTCCCACCAGGTCCACGTGGACGTGGTCAAACCGGCGTTCCGGCACCGTGAACGGGGCCAACGGGGCCTGGGTGTGCCGGTGCACCTTGGCGCGCTGGCACGCGAGGCATGTCCTGGCCCAGCCGCGGACGGCCTTCCGGAGGCCATGCCAGACGAACTTGTCGGCGATCAGCCTTTGGGAGGCCCTCGCGCCCGGGTGGGACAGGCCGTGGATGGCGTCAAACACCTGGCGCTGCCAGCCCGCGGGCACAATGGGGCGAGGACGCCCGAGGGAGACGTCGCACAAGAGGGCCGCGCCCGCGCCGTCGAACGGCACCTCGGTGACGCGGAGGCCCGTGACGGCGGTCCGCAAGGCCTGGACGTCGGGGTCAGCGGCCTGGTCCGCTGCCATCCGGGCATAGTCAATGCCGAGGTGGACTGCGTGGGCGACGGCCCGGGAAAGGCAATCCGCCACCGGGTTGTCCTTCCCCGCGACGTGCTGGATGTCCGTCGTGTACTCGGACACGGCCGAGAGGTGACGCTGCTGCCGGGCCGACCACGGCTCGGTGACCTTGCCCATCGCGAAGATCAGCGGCTTGTGGTCGACGAAGGCAGTGAACGCCCGGCCCTCGAGCAGATGGCGGAAGTGCCTGACCGCCAAGTGAAGTCCGAGCAACTCGCGGTCGAAGGTACTGTAACGGCGTTCGGGCGGGCGAAGCTGCCGGCTAAAGAACGCCAGCGGTTGCCAAGCTCCACGCACCCATTGCTCGTGCACCACGCCCACCGCGTAGTCCGAGGCATCGGTGGTGAGGGCGATCGGTGCATCGGGCGCCGGGTGCGCGAGCATGGTGGCGTTAGCCAAGGCGAGCTTCGCGCCCGTGAACGCCGTGTGCATCTGCTCGGTCCAGGTAACGTCGCCTTTGCCCGGCTTACCTCGGAGAGCTTCGTGCAGGGGGCGCAGGAGCTGGGCGATACGGGGCAGGAACCGATGGTAAAAGTTCACCATGCCCAGGAACTCCTGCAGCCCTCTGATCGTGCGGGGGCGCGGAAACCCCTTCACCGCCTCCACCTTGGCCGGCAGGGGGACGGCTCCGTGCCTGGTGACACGGTGCCCCAGAAAATCGATTGTGGCGGCGCCGAACCGGCACTTTGCGGGGTTCACAATCAGGCCATGCTGGCCCAGGCGTTCGAAGAGCGTGCGGAGGTGGCGTAGGTGCTCTTCGCGGGACGCGCTGGCGACGAGGATATCGTCCAGGTAGACGTAGACAAAATCCAAGTCGCGCAGGACGCTGTCCATCAGTCGCTGGAACGCCTGAGCCGCATTCTTCAGACCGAAGGGCATGCGCAGGAACTCGAAGAGTCCGAATGGCGTGATGACCGCCGTCTTCGGGACGTCCTCCGGCCTGACGGGGACCTGATGGTAGCCGCGTATGAGGTCCACCTTCGAGAAGAAGGACCTGCCCGCCAAACGGGCGGAAAAGTCCTGAATGTGGGGGACGGGGTAGCGGTCGGGAGTCGTGGCGTCATTGAGACGGCGATAGTCCCCGCACGGTCGCCATCCCCCGCCGGGCTTCGGCACGATGTGCAGCGGCGACGCCCAAGCGCTCTCTGAGCGCCGAACGATGCCGAGTCGCTCCAGGGTAGCGAACTCCGCTTTTGCCACCGCCAGCTTCGTCGGCTCGAGGCGGCGTGCCCGGGCGTAGACCGGTGGCCCGACGGTGGGGATGTGATGGGCCACCCCGTGCTTGACGGCCCCCGCCGAGAAGGTGGGCCGCGTGAGGGCCGGGAAACCGGCGAGGAGGCGGGTGAATGCGTCCGCTGCCGGAAGCGTACAGACCAACGTGGCCGGAACCGAATCGTTCGGCAAGCCGCTTGGCAAGCCGCTCGTTGAGCTGGGCAACGCACATGCGAGCGAGCTGAACGTCTCGGCCTGGACAAGCCGTCTGCGCTTGACGTCGACCAGGAGCCCATTAGCGCACAGGAAGTCCGCGCCAAGCAGTGCCATGGGCACGTCGGCGGTGACGAACGTCCATCGGAAAACCTGCCCTCCAAACCGCAGAGAGAGGCAGCGTTTTCCGTACGTACGGATGGGCGTCCCGTTCGCGGCAAGCAGCGCGGGGCCCCCACCCGCGGCGTGCTTGTCTGACATGCCGGCGGGAATGACACTCACCTGTGCTCCCGTGTCGCACAGGTAACGGCGCCCGGAGAAGGTGTCCGTTATGAACAGCAGGCTGCTCGAACGGCCGGCGCTCATCGCCACAATTGAGCGCCGGCCCGGGCGTTTCCCGACCCGTTGAAGGAGCACGGCGGATGACACCGCCGAGCTTCGTGGCCGAACTTGGCGTGGAACCAGCACCAGGTGGTGGAGCTGGAGGAGCGCGGCTGGCTCCGCCAGGCCGGTGGAGTCGACGGGTTTCCCCGCGGTGGCGGTTTTCGCCGCGGCGGTGGGCGGGGCGTGGCGGCGTTCACGAGGTGCGTATCAGCATGCTGCTGAACCACAGCGTGCTGTAGAAGTTGATGCTGTGGAACATCAGCGTGCTGTAGAAGATGATGCTGTGGAACATCAGCGTGCTGTAGAAGATGATGCTGTGGAACAGCAGCGTCGAAGGCCGTGACGGCCACGCCAACGCTCGCCCGCGTGTCCGAAGCGGCGAAGTACTTGTCCGCCTCGGCCGCCAATGCTCGGGGTTCCGTTAGCCCGGTCCCGGCCAACGCGAGGCGAACCTGCGCTGGAAGTTGGCGACGGAAAAGTGCCCGGAATAGCGAACCGGGGGCTTCGTCGCCCAACAGTGACAGCATATGGTCCATTCGGACCGACGGGCGCGTCTCACCGAGCTCGGGGAGATCCAGGAGGCGGTCGGCCCGTGCGTCGTCCGTGAGTCTGAACGTGGCTAGGAGTAGCCGCTTGAGTGCCTCGTACTTGTGGCCGTCCGGTGGGTGGCGAAGGACGGACACAACTCGAGCGGCCGTGCCGGGCCCGAGGGAGGCGACGACGTGGCAGTAGCGCGTGTCATCGCCGGTGAGGTGCCGAAGCTGAAATTGGGCTTCGGCCTGGACGAACCAGACTTCGGCCTGAGCCTCCCAAAATTCCGGAAGTTTGACGAAGGCGGCCATGGCGATGGCGTCGCGTGTGGAAGGATCGCTCCGGCAGATCCAACGTCGAGGGTCACCAATAAAGCGCGGCGTTACGCGCGCTGCTTGTGAGCAAGGAGGAAGCGGACAAGCGGTAACATATAAACGCCTTTATTCAAGACTACACTGTAACACTGTACCGCTCCGGGCTGGGCGCCCGGTGTCTCTCATGAGGCCACGCCTACCCCTCGGACGTGGCCACCGCCCACTTGGTGCGTGGAATGATGTCACCACGCCAGTGGGCTTTTGTGTCCGCCACAGTGTCACACACCCAACTTGTCCACCAAATTTTGTCTGAATCCATCCATAACTTTTTGAAATATCCTGCTCACAGTCAAACAGACCGACAAACAGACAGAGGTGAAAACATAACCTCTGTCCACCTTGGTGACGGAAGAAAAAAATAAAAAGGGACTAAAAGAGAAACTAGAACGCCACTCAGTAGAGCGCATACTCCCGCCGTGGGTCAAGTTGGAATAGTACGATTTCACAAAAGTTTGAGGGAGTAGTTCAGTGACAACACAAGACAAGACAAGACAACACAAGACAAGACAAGACGAGACAACACAAGACAGACACTGCACAGATATATACTTAGAATATATAGAAGATAATGTTTAAAAAAAACAAGGCAATTTGACTTACATTTTCGGATTCAGCATTCAATTCTATATAAGTGAGTGTATTTTGAGGCACGTGTGACTTCAAATAAAATTGTAAGCCAGGAAAACGTTCGTTTCATTCCTGAGGGATACAGCATGTAAAACTGGCCCACACGTCAAAACAAAATTCGCTCATTTTAAGTCGTACAAGCTAATGCGACCACTCATTCTTCTGGGAAGAATCCCGTGCACATGCTGGTCACACTTATAACTCAACTAAGTCTTTATAAGTTCATCAAATACTGACACCGCGATTGACATTCGCTGAGGTAAATGTTGATATCTCTTCTGAGGTTAAAAAAAAAAACAGTTTTAAAGCATTATACGTATCAAACGATACATTTTATGAAACGGGGAAACCTAATACACACTTTGGTGGTTATAAAATGACAGAATATGTCTTTATTAGAAAGAAAAAAAAAAGAACCTTGAAGACGACGCTGCTAAAAAAAATACACCGCTCTAACGCATAATCACGAGTTTAAACTACATTTACAACAAATATGAAAAATATTTTCATATCACAATGTAGAATATATAGAAGATAATGTTAAAAAAAATGAGCCCTATCTTCCAATGGTAAACAATCCTTCAAAAAATTCCTGGATCCGGAATAATATCCTGAGCTTCACCAAAAACTAATCAATTCTTCCTTATCCCAAGGGCAATCATCCCACCAACTTTCATCCAAATCCGTTCAGAACTTTTCCAGATATCTTGTTCACAAACACACGAACACACACGCACACGGACACGATCGAATGCGTTACTCCCTGGCGGGAGTAACAATAAACAAAATAAAAGAGAAACAAAACATGAAAAGAGAAAGAAGAAAAAAAAAGAGATAAAGTGTTGCTTTCGTCAGAGGCAGCAAATGGAGCGAGAATATCTAATGTCACGTCCCAGGCTTGTTTCCTGCAAGTCTGTCCATCAAACTCCTCCAATGGGCGGAATCGTTTTAAGAGATCCCATGTAATGGCTGTGCTGAGGTCTTCTGAGAAAAGCCGGCAGTTAAATAACTATTATCATTACAGAACTGTCTGTGAGGTTCTCCGGTAATAGGAATTAGGACCGTCTCATTGCAGAGTTTCATGGTTGCCTTGATTACGACTGGTGCCAACGTGAAGTCCCGTTTTGTTACCTCCGCCTCCAAAGGTGGACGGAGGTTATGTTTTCACCCCTGTCTGTCTGTCTGTTTGTCCGTTTGTTTGTGAACAAGATATTTCAAACAGTTGTGGACGGATTCGCACGAAATTTGGCAGAGATGTCGCGTATGTGACGATGACGAAATGATTAGATTTTGGTGAAGATCCGGATTCGGATCCGGCTACTAGAATTTTTTGAGTGATTCTTCACCATTGGGAGATCGGGCCAAAAATTATACATAGCAGGATATCTCAAAAAGTTATGGACGGATTTGGACGAAACTTGGTGGACCGGTTGTGTGTGTGACAAGGAATAATCGATTCAATTTTGGTGAAGATCCGGATCCGGCTAGTAGAATTTTTAAAGTGATTCTTCACCATTGAGCGATATGGTCAACCAGGTGGAGCTTTGCTCTCTACTGAGTGCTGTTCTAGTTAAGACTTGAATTTGACACGTGAGAACCATTGACAAGACTTGAACTTTCGTTATGTCCGGGAATTTTTTTGGTACATTTTTAGGAAATCTGCAATTTTGATTTTGTGCACAACTCTCTTCGGATTTCATCAATAAAAACATCCACAAGGCTGAACTTGAGATAGGTAAATAAATATTTCATGCTTTAACTGGTGTTGCACTCGCTTTGTAACTTTCACGGAATTGACGAGCTCGGCGTCACATCCCGATGGCCCACCAACCAACCCTTTATGTCATCTCCTGAGGGCCCACCAATCAACAACTATCCTGATGTCACATCAGCACCTGATATCACATCCTGATGTCCCATCAGCACCTGATAATCATACACTGATAATCCTGTCAGAACCTGGCAATCTCATCCTGATGTCTCATCAACAGCTGATAATCACATCCTCGTGTCCCATCAGAAACCTGCTAATCACATCCCGATGTCCCATCAGCACATTAAAATCACATCCTGATATCCCAACAGCACCTGATAATCACATCCTGATGTCCCATCAGCACATTAAAATCACATCCTGATATCCCAACAGCACCTGATAATCACATCCTGATGTTAGCACCTGGTAATCACATCCCGATGTTAGCACCTGGTAATCACATCCCGATGACCCATCAGCACATTAAAATCACATCCTGATATCCCATTAGCACCTGATAATCATACACTGATAATCATACACTGATAATCCTGTCAGAACCTGGCAATCTCATCCTGATCTCATCAACAGCTGATTAATCACATCCTCATGTCCCATCAGAAACCTGCTAATCACATCCTGATGTCCCATCAGCACCTGATAATCATACCCTGATGTTAGCACCTGGTAATCACATCCCGATGTCCCATCAGCACATTAAAATCACATCCTGATGTCACATCCTGATAATCATACACTGATAATCATACACTGATAATCCTGTCAGAACCTGGCAATCTCATCCTGATGTCTCATCAACAGCTGATAATCACATCCTCATGTCCCATCAGAAACCTGCTAATCACATCCTGATGTCCCATCAGCACCTGATAATCACATCCTGATGTTAGCACCTGGTAATCACATCCTGATGTCCCATCAGCACCTGATAATCATACCCTGATGTTAGCACCTGGTAATCACATCCCGATGTCCCATCAGCACATTAAAATCACATCCTGATGTCACATCCTGATAATCATACACTGATAATCCTGTCAGAACCTGGCAATCTCATCCTGATGTCTCATCAACAGCTGATAATCACATCCTCATGTCCCATCAGAAACCTGCTAATCACATCCTGATGTCCCATCAGCACCTTCAAATCACATCCTGATGTCCCATCAGCACCTGATAATCATACCCTGATGTTAGCACCTGGTAATCACATCCCGATGTCCCATCAGCACATTAAAATCACATCCTGATGTCCCATCAGCACCTGATAATCACATCCTGATGTCCCATCAACACCTGATAATCACATCCTGATGTCCTTGTAGCACCTGATAATCATATTCTGTTGTCATATCAACATGGCACACCATCCAGCCCTTTATTTCTTACATCCTGATATCCCATCAGCACCTGATAATCACATCATGATGTCCCATCAGCACCTGAAGTCATATTATTGTTGTGATTCATCATCAGTTCCACTTCATCCAGTATTTGTAAAACCCCATGTATCCCATACAGCTCTTAGCCCACTTTTGCGAAACTGTCCCCAAGACCCTCAAGGCTTTATCTCTAACTTAAGCATTAATTCTGTTTCGAAAATGACTGCATGGTTAATGAGGGGTTGATTATTCATCAGTTATACCTAAATAAGTGTCAGCATAAGTTTTTGTAAAGCCTAAGTAGAATTGACCAAAATTGGATGTCTAGTTTGATTCTCTGTCACTCTTATCATTGTGTCTGTTTCTTTTCCGCATCTTCCATCCATATAATTCCTAAATCTCCCCATTGTCCTTTCCTCACACCTCAACATGGAGGCTCCACATGTGTTACTCCATGCCTCTCAGATACGTTTTAGCAACATAGTGTTTTACATGTGTTACCTCACCTTGCGAGAGTGCATGCGTAACACCTATGAAGCAGAGGGCAGAGGTGCTGCTAATACAAGGCAGGGCCACACATCTTGAAAAGACATTCACAGCCGCGACCAGCAGCGAGTGGACACTCACAGCTGGAATCACGAGAGAGCGGACAATAACAGCTGAGACCACGATAGAGAGAGAGAGGACACTTACAGCCGGGACCAGCAGAGAGAGGACACTAACAGCCGGGACCAACAAAGACCGGACACTCACAGCTGGACCACCAGAGAGCAGACACTCACAGTCGGGACCACCAGAGAAAGGACACTCTCAACCGGGACGACCAGAGGGAGGACACTCACAGCCGGGACTACCAGAGAAAGGACACTTACAGCCGGGCCCAGCAGAGAGGAAACTCACAGCCGTGACCAGCGGAGAGGACACTCACAGCCGGAATCACGAGAGCGGACAATCACATCCAGGACAATGAGAGAGCGGACAATCACAGCTGAGACCACGATAGTGAGAGAGAGGACACTCACAGCCGGGACCAGCAGAGAGAGGACACTCACAGCCGGGATCAGCAGAGAGAGGACACTTACAGCCGGGACCAGGAGAGAGAGGACACTCACAGCCAAGACCAGGAGAGAGAAAGGACACTCACAGCCAGGACCAGCAGAGAGGACACTCACAGCCAGGACCAGGAGGAGAGAGGACACTCACAGCCAGGACCAGGAGAGAGAGGACACTCACAGCCAGGACCAGGAGAGAGAGGACACTCACAGTCGGGACCACCAAAGACTGGACACTTACAGCTGGGCCACCAGAGAGCAGACACTCAAAGTCGGGACCACTAGAGAGCGACACTCACAGCCGGGACCAGCAGAGAGAGGATACTTACAGCCGGGATCAGGAGAGAGAGGACACTCACAACCGGGACCACAGAAGACCGGACACTTACAGCCGGGACCACCAGAGGGAGGACACTCACAGCCGGGACCACCAAAGACCGAACACTCACAGCTGGGCCACCAGAGAGCAGACACTCACAGTCGGGACCACCAGAGAAAGGACATTCACAGCCGGGACCACCAGAGAAAGGACACTCACAGCCGGGACCACCAGAGAAAGGACACTCACAGCCGGGACCAGCAGAGAGGACACACACAGCCGGGACCAACAGAGAGAACACTCACAGCCGGGACCAGTAGAGAGGACACTCACAGCCGGGACAAGCAGAAAGGACACTCACAGCCGGGACCAGAGGGAGGACACTCACAGCCGGGACCAGAGAGAGGACACTCACAGCCGGGACCAGAGGGAGGACACTCACAGCCGGGACCAGGAGAGATGCCAAACCATCGAGCGGACAGCCCAGAGCACGAAACCATCAAGGCTGCGACCACACAGTCCTGGACGGCCTCAGAGAGAAAGCCACAGAGCCAGTCTTATGAGACACGCAGAGACCTTGAAACTGTCAACCGAGACATAAGGACAATGCCAGACTGAAAAAGTGGTCCAAAGAAATGCCTGTTCAATGGCCCTCGGTGCTTCAGGAAGGACACAGACTCACAGTTTCATTTCATGCCCTGCATTCCTGACTGTGGGCCAGGAGGATGGCCTGGAGGTACGCACAATCACCTATAAGCTGTCGAGCCCAGGTTCAAATGTCGGCCCAGCTATAAATTGTCATCTGTTGTTTTACAGGCAGGGTGATTTATCAATGTGTGTGCCCTGTCTCAAACTGACGTTAAGCGGGCGTCCCGTCTGCTGGAATTAGTTGGTGGACGTTAAAGATCCCACAGTATCCTATACAAATAATAGGTGAGCTATCGCTGGCCCCATAGCCAATAAATTCCAAAATATCTGCCTTAGCCTCACGTTCCACCTGTCCCAAGGCATCAAGTGCAAAAGGGTCAACCCCAAGGGGTCGCTACACCACTTAATTGGGCATGCAGATTAGTAGTGGTAGTTCCCGACTGAGTCAGGTATGCTAAGATTAACATTAACATAACGGGGGATTATTACCAGCAGTTTAAGTGCGCCATTCAGTCCTCTTGGTTTCTTTTATTGCCATTTTCACTTCCCTTGTCCCCATCAACTGTTATTTATCAAACCAGTTCACTGTGTAGCTCGAGTCGTGATCTCGTCCTCAGGGGTGATCACATTCTCCCCTGTAAAAACGGTGGCACATGCTGAAGCCACTGCGCGGTTGGAGTAATAAAACAACCGCAGCGCACCGTCGACTTTTTTTTCTTTCTTGTATACAAGATCGAGGCTCGTGTAAAGAGCTAACATTAATCACAAAAAGACAAGCTGACACATAAAACATATAATAAAGGGAGCGGGAGCCAAGATGGGGAGAGAGGGGGAAGCACACAAGTACAACATTAGATAACAGGGACATCGGGAGATCTGTGGGAGGAAGAGGACTTGGGGGTGGGGGGGGAGGGAAGAGGACTTGGGGGGAGGAGGCACGGGAAGGGGTGGGGGGGGGGTGTGGGAGAGGTATAAAACACATGGACACTGCTAGGACTTCCAGGAAAGAAGTCAGAATTTCAAAAAAGTGGGTCTGGGGTGAATTAACGGGGGTACTTGCCGCACATGCAAAGTTTGCCTCCTCTTGGTCCACTAGCAGAGACCACTGGAGAGTGGACACTCCCAGCCGGCACCACCAGAGATGCCCAGCCATTGGGCGCACGGCCCAGAGCGCCAAACCATCGAGGCTGCGACCACGCAGCCCTGGACAGCCTCAGAGAGCAAGCCACATAGCCTGTCTTACGAGACACTCAGACACCTTGAAACTGTCGACAGAGACCATAAGGACATTTTCATCTCCTAGGAGTTTCATCTCCGGAAGTGCTGAACCAATGAACGCTATAACATTCTGTAGAAGTGGTCCCAGAAAGTCCACAGTCTGCCAAGCAAGTCAACGAATGACATTGACAAAACTGATTTTTCGGAAACAAAGTCGTTTTACAACAATTTTTGGCAAATCTATGTATTTCTACATTGACATTTTACAACAATTTAACTTTTAAAAACGAAACAACAATCCTTATTTTATTTTTGTACTTCTATGCTGGGCCACAGGTTAGCTACTTCGTGTATTCCATTGGAATCCCTGGCTCATGGATGCAGGGAACCCAGATTCAAAATCTCGTATATACCAGATGTATTTGTGAATCGTCTACCAATGTCCTTATAATGCATGAAAAAGCGCCATCTCGATACAACTACAACGTCTCGATACAACTGATGTCCACTAATGTCCTTGGCCTCCATTAGATTTAGGGAGAAGTTCCACCATGGCCTTTTGGTATAAGTTAACAATAATTATTGGTGGTTGAATTCACTGACCATGAGGGTTAGATCAAAAATTAATAAACAAAAAATATGTCGTGCATAGCACGATACTTGCGAAATCACGAAAATAAGTTGTTGACCTTTAGAGTATGTTTGCCTTTTGGCCAATATTGACCTCAAAAATAATTGGTGGTTGAATTCAGTGATCAAGTATGCAAATCCCATTCAAATTTCAAGTCAATCTGATGAAAATTGAACATTTTAGAAATTTCACCTAAGTTGTTGACCTTCGGCCTATGTTGACCTTTTGGTGTATGTTGACAATAATTATTGGTGGTTGAATTCAGTGATCAAGTATGCAAATCCTCTTCAAATTTCAAGTCAATCTGATGAAAATTGAGGATTTTAGAAATTTCACCTGTCGTTGACCTTCGGCCTACGTTGACCTTTTGGTATAAGTTGACAATAATTATTGGTGGTTCAATTCACTGACCTGATATGCAAATCCTCTTCAAATTTCAAGTCTATCTGATGAAAATTGAGGATTTTAGAAATTTCACCTAAGTTGTTGACCTTTGGCCTACGTTGACCTTTTGGTATATGTTGACAATAATTAATTGGTGGTTGAATTCAGTGATCAAGTATGCAAAATCCTCTTCAAATTTCCTGACGGAAATTGATGATTTTAGAAATTTGGTCTATGTTGACCTTTTCACATTTGGACCTCAAAAATAATTGGTGGTTTAATTAAGTGACCGAATGTGCAAATCTTCTTCAAATTTAAAGTCAATCGGATGGAAATTGAGGATTTTAGAAACCCCATTTTAGAAATTGAGTTGTTGACCTCAAAAAGAAAGAGGTTAGCTCCTTCGTGTATTCCATTGGAATCCCTGGCTCATGGATGCAGGGAACCCAGATTCAAAACCCAAAAGACCTGCACCCTAACCGCTAAGCCAACACCAGGCTATTATAGCTGGATGCCCTTCCTGCTGCCAACCCTGTTCGTCGCTTCTTGCAACATACAGGGAATTACCAATGAACTGGTACTCAATTTGCCGACCTCAGAAGGATGACAGGCTGAGTCAACCCCCCTGGCGTTAATTCAGCAATCGACCGGGATTCGAATCCAGGATCCTAGGATCCCAAGCTGGCACCCTAACCACTAAGCCAACACCATGCTGTGAGACATAACGCCATAACGTTTGACCTTCAAACGTCGACAACGAGGGTACTTCATTCATCCAGGAGGAAGAGCAGATAAAAACTCCGTCCCAGGGTGGTCCGTCAACCTATGTTGACCTTTTGACCTCAAAATTAATAGGCTTCTTATGGCCAATTCCACCGTTTGGTGAAGTTTTGTAAAGGCCGGTTTAAAATTGTGACAAGTAGGCGATTTACGTACAAATAAACAAAAAGACAGAATAACGCACAAGACCAACCAATATATTTTTAAAATCTTCGATTTTTGCAAGTAATAAATAAATGAAGACTTCTCGATGCATTGGTTCACACATTTACAAGCCGAGCCATCCACTTCAGAGCTGTAACCTGGGGTTTGAAGTTATTTTGAAAATGGTGTATCGCCGCACTCGGTACACAGCTAGAAACTGTCACCAAATACGTGCACAGCAGAGACCAAGAAGAACCACCTCCAGAGGCCATTTTCCCGCGCAAAGCGGTTGACCTCTTTTGGGCAACGTGGTCCCCTTTTTGAAGCAACGTTTTAAAGCCGGATGCACTTCCTGCCGCCAACCCTGTTAGTCGCTTCTTGCGACACACAGGAAATTACCAGTGAACTGGTACTTAATTTGCCCAACTCAGGATGACAGGCTGAGTCAACCCCCCTGGTGTTAATTCAGCGATCGACCGGGATTCGAACCCAGGATCCTCGGATCCCAAGCCTGCACCCTAACCGCTAAGCCAACACCAGGCTATTATAGCTGGATGCCCTTCCTGCTGCCAACCCTGTTAGTCGCTTCTTGCAACATACAGGGAATTACCAATGAACTGGTACTCAATTTGCCGACCTCAGAAGGATGACAGGCTGAGTCAACCCCCCTGGCGTTAATTCAGCAATCGACCGGGATTCGAATCCAGGATCCAAGGATCCCAAGCTGGCACCCTAACCACTAAGCCAACACCATGCTGTGAGACAATAGGTGAAAACAGACAAAGCTTTTTAAAACTGTATTAGTGTGCTTCCAAAGACAGGTTTCAGAAGGAAATATATTTGACATGTCCCAGAGCATGAAATGGGCCTTCATTCCAATTACGATTAACACACTTCAAACGTCGACAACGAGGGTACTTCATTCATCCAGGAGGAAGAGCAGATAAAAACTCCTCAATTGACTTTCCAGCAGGCTGGAGTGTAAGCTTTCGAACAGGCCTTAATAACTACATTGCTATATCAGACAGGTGAACAAAACACCTGCAGACTGGAGCGAACGCCTTCGCTGAAATGTCAGAGAAAGAAAAAGTCGAGCAGAAGAGCGAACGCCTGATGCGAAGGACTCTTTGGTTGCAAAGATGGATCTAGTTCGTAACAAGGTTGCACCAGGCCAGAATATAAGCGTAAATCATCCAGGTCGCAAAGTCAATAGGTATGTGCTCTGCTGCATTCAATAATGCCAGAAGTTTACAATGTATTGTCTAGCCCAAAAAAAAGAAGCAACTGAAGAATTAAAGTGGATTTAATAAATCTTTAGGTCTGTGAGTCATTGCATAGCTCTTCACCTAAGGCATAGGTTTTAACTCAGGTGCCAGGGTCTGTGTGTGAAGTACAGACGAAAAGCGCACATTCCCATTGCAGTGTCATGGCCTCCCGCTCATGTCTGGGCGTTATAGTTTGTTATATTTAGGACAGTTATAGCATGTTTGGGGTGGCATACTGCCTCAGCGTAACATAAACCAAGCCATCCTGCATGGGCATACCTTCCGCACACTTCAAAGCAACACGAAAGGTGCCTTGTTGTGGCGTTGTGGAAACTGGGTGCACCAGCTTTGAAGCGACAGTAGGATACGGGCCCCTTGTGTCTTCTAACAGGATAACGCACCTTTTAATACTTCCGAGTCTGTGAAAAATTGGTTCAAGGAAAACTTTGAAGATCTGCAATGGGCAGCCGAAGCACGGACCACCCTGGGACGTCTTGGAACACCACCTGAAGGCCGGAGTCAATAGACTGGTACAATATTATGTTCACTTGACTAGAAATCTGGGACAAAGTGGAAGCGACAGTTACATCCCATTATAAATGGAACAAAATGGCCGTAAATTATTACAAGTGCATATTTAGCTTCACCGGAAGGGGAGAGGCTATTGCGATTGGTCTGTGTTAGCGAATGATTGTGTGATTGAGTCTGCCAGGCAGATTAAGCTTCATATATGGATCGTTCATTTTCAGATATACACAATCTGTATAACACAGAAACACTGCGCACTTAAAAAGCTCAATCTATTTTATTTTTTTCCAATAATCAAATGAGAGAAAAGTTTTCTACTGAAACCCGAACAAGTGAAGAATGCACAGATTCTGTGCAGGATCTGCAACCACAGGAAATGTTGTTCCAAGATAGCACTTGCACATTTGTCAGAGCTCCCAGCACAGCTCAGGCCACGGGCCAGACGAGCATGCCATGAATAGCATTAAAATCTGCACATTTGCAGTTGGCAAGTCGAGTCTGAGGTGTGCTGCAAAGACTATGGACTCGACTAGCATGCCTGGGAGGCCGTCCGCACAGTTACACAAACTTACAATTTAGTATAAAATATTTATTTATTTATATTAACCATAGATTGTTTATACACCATGAATGTGGATTACGTCCATGTTAGTCAAACCTGCTCCGGAGGGTATATTTGTCCTTCACTATATCTACTCTCATAGCCAAGGTGTGCCTCTCAATGGAATATTTTCATCTCCTCTCCCTGTTAATGCTAGAGTTCCTAAAGGCAGTGTTATGGGCCCAGACCTATTCCTAAACTTCATCAACGGTATATATATATATATAGGATCCTAGGCTCCTATATATATATATATACCGTTGTGACATTCCTAGGGGTGACAGAATTGGGTCCTAGGCTCCTATTTTAATATATATATATATATACACACACACACAACTGAGGTTGTCCGGGATTTTTAGAACACCCTGTGTGTGTGTGTGTGTGTGTGTGTATATATGTATATATATATATATATATATATATGTATATATATATATATATATATATATATATATATATATATATATATATATATATATATGTATGTATATATGTATATATATATATATATATATATGTATATATATATATATATATATATATGTATATATATATATATATATATATATGTATATATATATATATATATATATATATATGTATATACTGTATATATATATATATATGTATATATATATATATATGTATATATATATATATATATATATATATATATATATATATATATATATATATATATATATATATATATATATATATATATATATATATATATACATATATATATATATCAGTCACTATGCGACCTTCATATCATCAGTGGAGAACCGCCAGCAAGGTGTCCCATACAGCTGCTGCTGCACCTTGCTGGGAGCGATAAGCACCGCCTGCCACGCGGTAACGTAATCTCTGGTATCCACTCATCATATGGAGTCGACCTATATACACACACACACACACACACACACACACACACACACACACACACACACACACACACACACACACACACACACACACACACACACACACACACACACACACACACACACACACACACACACCTGGTCACAAGTGTGCCGCACTGACCGGGTCCTCAGTCGAGGTCCTCAGCATCATCCCGTTTCGGCCCTTCAACCTCGATACGGTCAGCTAAGGTGGGCCAGCAGGGGCACATACACATCCACATGCAGCAACTTCACCTGGATGTGTACATAACCCCAACCCCAGCCACTGCGAACGTAGACTACAACAACAACACCCCCGCATCCAGAATCCACAGCACCAAAAAAAAAAACGGTGGAACAAACACCCACCTTTATACCCTTCACCACTCACCAACAAAACACACCAGATCATTCATACACACACATACACACCCATACACACACAACATCAACCAACCAACCACCTACCCTTACAACATACACCACTCAACATACAAAAACACACACTCATGCAAAAATTAATTCATGCAAAAAACACACACCCTCACCCACTCACTCATATACACAAAATAAGAAATAATAATCGTAACAAAAAAAAAAAAAAAACACACAACCAACCTACACCGTTCGACGTCCCTCCATAAACTTCCTCCATATCCAAAATGAGCCTTTCAAGGCAACCTGGGCCACCTTGTCACACATCCTCCTTCTTTCTGTCCCACACACTCCCAGCCTAGCAAGAAATGCAGAAAAGGAATTGCCAATATACCCTCTGCACCCCACCTCAAATGGCTGACACGAAACTCGACAACCCTTCTCCCGGCACTCTGCCTCCAGCTCACTGTACTTTCCTCTCTTACTCTCGTGCACCTCCTCCATATTCTCTTCCCAAGGTACCGCCAATTCCCCTAAGATGACCTGTCTTGTTGCACCTGACAAAATGACAATGTCAGGCCGCAACCTTGTCACACAGATCTCCTCTGGGAATACCAATTGTGGCTTTAGAACTGCCACCACCTGCCAATCACAAGCATCTGACAGCCCTCTTGCTTTCCACCTCCTCCTCTTTTCACCTCTTACCACTTGGCCCTCTTTGACAAACCACACCTCTCCCCCATCAGTCTCCTTCTCCACTCTTCTTTCTCTCGACCTCAGCACCTCTTGTTGCACCATCTGCACCACCACCGCCAGCACCTGATCACGTCGCCACCTGTATTGTCCTGCTGCCAATGCGACTGAACATGCAATCAGTGCATGCTGCACCGTTCCCACACCTCCACACAAATAACATCTCTCCTCCTGCAACATCCCCCACAATCTCAAGTTTACTGGTGACGGAAGCACATCATACGTTGCCCGCAACAGGAAATTCAACAATATTGGCTCCATCCTCCAAATCTCTTGCCACTTCAATATCCTCACCCGCACACCTTCCCACGTAGTCCAAGCACCTTGCTGTGCCTGACCGACTGCTTTCACATATCTCCCCTCCTCTTACTTTCTTCTCACCTCCCTCTCAACCATCTTCTCTTTCACACATGCCTTTCCCCATCGCTCATGCTTCATCCACCCCGAGCCATGCTTCCCATGCTGTACCATCCCCCCATGACCTCCTCCTGTTGCAACCGCTCCTCCCTCTCATCCACCTCTGCTCTTGCATTCCACTTCCGACTTCCTTTCTTCTCTGGGAGAGCATTCTTTACCACTGCATCACTTGAATCCTGCAACATCATGAACTCCCGCACCCTCACCACCTTAAACTCCTCGGTTAATGATGTCAAGGGAAACTGGAGTTTCCCACCCTGACCATAAAAGGCAATGTTCGTCAAACAGCATGGCACTCCAAACCACCTGCTCACAAACCCGCTCACCACAACCTCCATCCTCTCCACATGCCCAATTGCAATATCATACATCATCTATGGCCACAATACTCGTGGCATCAATCCAAATTTCAAACACCATACCTTCAACTTACCTGGCAAACCACATCCATCAATCCTCTTCAAACCTCTCAAAAGCTCGTTTCTGACCTCCTCCACTCTTCCCACATCATTGAACTCCACTGTATACCATACCATCTTCCCAAACTCTTCACAGGGGCCTCTACCAATGATGGAACCACCTCCCCTCCCAGCTAAAACCTGTGCATGTTATCCACCACTCCTCGTCTCACTACCACACTCGACTTTCTTGCTTTAAATCCCATTCTTGCCCACCGCATCAACCTTTCCAGTCGTCCCAGTACCTCTACTGCTGCATCAGCGGACTGTTGGACAACTGTCAGGTCATCCATGAAATGTATATATTGTTGCGGTTTTGAGAACCCCTCACTTGTAAATACTTGTAAATAATAACTCTTGTAAATATTCCATCATTTAATAAGGTCGCACCCATAGTTAGTCCACAAGCAACACGTAGGACACCATAGGACTGTTAGTTATTTCCTTAATATGTGTTTCAGATAAGGCTGTGTTCCCAATAGTTGCATCTGCATTGTATTAATCAAATAAGATAGGCCCAATTCCATTCATTTTGCCATCTCTCTCTCTCCAAATTGTGGTACGCACCTCTGCCGGCCGCAGCCGCGTAAGCGCTCGCCCGGGCCGCCATTACGCACGCGGTCAAGCCGGAGAAGAGGGGGGCGGAGCGCCCAGAACGAGGTGTGACCCTGTCAACGAATCAACCAGGGCTGAGGTGAGCTCACTGGAGGGCGTGGCGCGGCTTGATCTCTAAGTGCACTATATAAGCG